>NW_026515678.1:7500-607500 GCF_025526975.1 Fimicolochytrium jonesii
CACCACCCATATGACCCATCACTTGCCCTTGCACACCTAGTCCCCCCCGGCTTGCCTAGGTGCGCACCACCCCCGGCACCCTACCCCTTGGAACCTCGAATCTGAACTGTAGAACACTGCCCAAAGCCAAAAAACTCGAAAATTTCTAAGTCCCTAGGGTTCCAGGCAACCCAATAATAAAACCCAACCCAGGGGGTCTTGTAACCCTAACCCTAACCCTAACCCTAACCCTAACCCTAACCCTAACCCTAACCCTAACCCTAACCCTAACCCTAACCCTAACCCTAACCCTAAGTCCCTAGGGTTCCAGGCAACCCAATAATAAAACCCAACCCAGGGGGTCTTGTAACCCTAACCCTAACCCTAACCCTAACCCTAACCCTAACCCTAACCCTAACCCTAACCCTAACCTAGCCCTAACCCTAACCCTAACCCACATTACTGGCATGCAAGTTGAAGTGCGAGTTCAGTGCGCCAGGTTGGAATCAGCGGAACAGATGGTTTTGAATCTCCATTTGGACCAGATCGAGACCATTTTCCAGCACATGGGCGCAAACTCCTTGAAGCTTGTGCCGGTGGAAGAGTACTACAGTCTCATCAATGGCATCATGGACGCTGCCACCAGAGTTCTATTCAGAGGTGATCGCAATAGACAGACTACTGTGACAGACTGTCAGCGCTTCCGAGATGTTCTCAACTCTTTTGGTTTCAATCCCGGATGGTTCAAAGGCATTGCACCCGTCATTGATCCTGCTCGTGCTTGGTGGGGTCATGGGGATGGGGAAGTGCCTGATGCTGCTCCCATTGGCAATATCCGTGAACTCTTCCATCAGCATCGTGATCAGCTTCAATGTCCCAACTGTGGAGGCTCAGCTTTTCATAGCATTGGCGGTCAGCATCGTTTCCGTCTCCGCTGCGCCAGGTACCCTGAGTGCCTGTACGACTTTTGGACAGAACCAAGTCCGTGACATGCTTGCGGAAGTCCTTTAGTACTGTTGAATGTCGTTGATAACTTTACACCAAACCCTTTTCTGAATGTGCGCTTTTCCAATGTACTCTAAATCAATAAATGCAATACTACTTTCCACCATTTTTAAATGTTCCATGACAGAGACAATTTGGCTGAGTTTAATAAGTGCGCTGGGAAATCTCTAACCCCACCCCTCTCACTCTGCGTACCCTGGAAGCAGGCCCAGGTCACGTGCCCTCACCTGCATGGACAAACTGTAGAACACTGCTTTAGCTGGAAAATGTTCAACAGTTTTGGGAAATAACATACCGCAAGGGTCCTACAAACAGTCTACAATGCACAGCGAAATTCACAAAATGTTTACTGGAGAACACGGCCAAACCCCTTTGCCTGCACATACGTACACGTGTCTTTTGTTAGGAGGTCTTGGGGGTCACGACTTGAGAATTGAAAAGGGGCCCTTTTCTTCAGCCAAAAGCGAGGTTAAACAAGATTTGCTACCACATCAGCTATGCAAACCATAGGCTACAATCAACTTTCATTAAGTGCCCAACACTGGATATTCAGCCAGATGTTGAGATATCACCACATTTTCCAATTTTTTACCCCCCGTCGCGTGAAAATTTCGTTTTTCTAAGTTTCTGAAGCCGTTTCCGCACGGATTGCCAATCCGAGAGTACTTCAATTAGAGAATATGATATGGGGCCAACTTTTAATTAGGACGCCAACTCCGGATCGGCACTAAAAAAATCCCAATTTGCACAAGTCCTATAAGGTATATATAACGTATATGTCCCCTTTATATCAACCCCCCCCCCCCCCTATTGGCACCCCTGCCCCCCCCCCCCCCGTACCCGCACCACCACCCATATGACCCATCACTTGCCCTTGCACACCTAGTCCCCCCCGGCTTGCCTAGGTGCGCACCACCCCCGGCACCCTACCCCTTGGAACCTCGAATCTGAACTGTAGAACACTGCCCAAAGCCAAAAAACTCGAAAATTTCTAAGTCCCTAGGGTTCCAGGCAACCCAATAATAAAACCCAACCCAGGGGGTCTTGTAACCCTAACCCTAACCCTAACCCTAACCCTAACCCTAACCCTAACCCTAACCCTAACCCTAACCCTAACCCTAACCCTAACCCTAACCCTAACCCTAACCCTAACCCTAACCCTAACCCTAACCCTAACCTAGCCCTAACCCTAACCCACATTACTGGCATGCGAGTTGAAGTGCGAGTTCAGTGCGCCAGGTTGGAATCAGCGGAACAGATGGTTTTGAATCTCCATTTGGACCAGATCGAGACCATTTTCCAGCACATGGGCGCAAACTCCTTGAAGCTTG
Organism: Fimicolochytrium jonesii; assembly: GCF_025526975.1. Lineage (NCBI taxonomy): Eukaryota > Fungi > Chytridiomycota > Chytridiomycetes > Spizellomycetales > Powellomycetaceae > Fimicolochytrium > Fimicolochytrium jonesii. The sequence continues at coordinate 9,816 of NW_026515678.1, forward strand.
TGCCGGTGGAAGAGTACTACAGTCTCATCAATGGCATCATGGACGCTGCCACCAGAGTTCTATTCAGAGGTGATCGCAATAGACAGACTACTGTGACAGACTGTCAGCGCTTCCGAGATGTTCTCAACTCTTTTGGTTTCAATCCCGGATGGTTCAAAGGCATTGCACCCGTCATTGATCCTGCTCGTGCTTGGTGGGGTCATGGGGATGGGGAAGTGCCTGATGCTGCTCCCATTGGCAATATCCGTGAACTCTTCCATCAGCATCGTGATCAGCTTCAATGTCCCAACTGTGGAGGCTCAGCTTTTCATAGCATTGGCGGTCAGCATCGTTTCCGTCTCCGCTGCGCCAGGTACCCTGAGTGCTGTACGACTTTTGGACAGAACCAAGTCCGTGACATGCTTGCGGAAGTCCTTTAGTACTGTTGAGTGTCGTTGATAACTTTACACCAAAACCCTTTTCTGAATGTGCGCTTTTCCAATGTACTCTAAATCAATAAATGCAATACTGCTTTCCACTATTTTAAATGTTCCATGACAGAGACAGTTTGGCTGAATTTAATAAGTGATCTGGGAAATCTCTAACCCCAACCCTCTCACTCTGCATACCCTGCAAGCAAGCCCAGGTCACGTGCTCTAACCTGCATGGACAAACTGTAGAACACTGCTTTAAACGGAAAATGTTTAACAGTTTTGGTAAATGACATTCCGCAACGGTCCTACAAACAGTCTACGATGCACAGCGGAATCACAAAATGCTTACTGGAGAACACAGCCAAACCCCTTTGCCTGCACATACATACTCGTGTCTTTTGTTAGGAGGTCTTGGGGGTCACTACTTGAGAATTGAAAAGGGGCCCTGTTCTTCAGCCAAAAGCAAGGTTACACAAGATTTGCTACCACATCAGCTATGCAAACCATAGGCTACAATCAACTTTCATTAAGTGCCCTCCACTGGATAGTCAGCCAGATGTTGAGATATCACCACATTTTCCAACTTTTTACCCCCCGTCGCGTGAAAATTTCGTTTTTCTAAGTTTCTGAAGCCGTTTCCGCACGGATTGCCAATCCGAGAGTACTTCAATTAGAGAATATGATATGGGGCCAACTTTTAATTAGGACGCCAACTCCAGATCGGCACTAAAAAAATCCCAATTTGCACAAGTCCTATAATCGTATATATAACATATATTTCCCCTTTATATCAACCCCCCCCCTCCCCTATTGGCACCCCTGCCCCCCCCCCCGTACCCGCACCACCACCCATATGACCCATCACTTGCCCTTGCACACCTAGTCCCCCCTGACTTGCCTAGGTGCGCAACACCCCCCGCCACCACACCCCTCAGAGTCAAGAATTTGAACTGTAGAACACACCCAAAAGCCAAAAAACCCGAAAATTTCTAAGTCCCTAGGGTTCCAGGCAACCCAAAAATAAAACCCAACCCAGGGGGTCTTGTAACCCTAACCCTACCCTAACCCTAACCCTAACCCTAACCCTAACCCTAACCCTAACCCTAACCCTAACCCTAACCCTAACCCTAACCCTAACCCTAACCCTAACCCTAACCCTAACCCTAACCCTAACCCTAACCCTAACCCTAACCCTAACCCAAGACCGCTCTGTCTTCGTGATATTGACGGACGCCGAAAAGGACAAAGAACTGCCAATGTTCGGCGTCCGTCAATATCACGAAGATGGGTGGGTGTACTCGTCTGATACGGAGCTCACGGTCGTGTACGGTATCGATAAGACCTTATCTGAGGTCCTGCGCTGGATACGGTGGTTCGCAATGACCTCCAACGATATCAGCCCTCGGGGTTCCCTCGCAGATTTATGGGCTGATTACCGTGGGAAGATGGCCACTATGGTGGAAGAGCGGCTTGTGCGGCTTCCAGCGGAGGGGAACCCCATAGAAGCATTCGGCGACGAGGAGGATGAGACGGATGAGGCGGAAGAGGAAGAGGATGAGGAAGGTGACGACGACGAGGATGACGATGACATGGATTACATGCGCGTGTCTCCCGAGCATGGCCTGTGAACGCTTCCCGACCCAGCATGATGGGCGTTTAGAGCAGATAGAGTGGGTAGAGGTTTCGCGGTTGGAAGCCCGATGGTGAGCCTTAATGGATTCATCTCGCCCCGTCCACAACAGCCGAATCGGACGCAGTGGGACGCGCAGTCTTGGGGATGAAGGATATGTATTGAGCGACCCCGCAGTCCGCAGTACATATACAGTAGGGTGGGTGGGAGGTTTAGAATGCAATGCGATAACGAAGAATGATAAGCGTGGGAAAGGAAAGAAGGCAACTCCGACTATGTACGTAGGAAGTATATATATGTGAATGCGCACACCGCTCACGTGGCTCAGTCGACTCGTTCATTTGAATGAACATCTACGACCTCGCCCCGTCCACAACAGCCGAATCGGACGCAGTCGGACGCGCAGTCTTGGTAATGAAGGATATTTGTATTGGGCAACCCCGCAGTCCAAAGTTGTCGTCCGATACTATCCTTACGACCCAAGCGGGCGTCCGGTTGGCGAGCGCGTCGATAACGTTTCGGTAGTCCTGTCTGGGCTGAGACTCTATGGAAGGTAAGAAGGTGGCAGTGCAAGCGGGCGCAAGCGCATATGGGCAATACTGAGCGCATGCTCAGGGGCGAATTCCGAGCGCATGATCAGGGGCGAATTCTGAGCGCACGCTGAGGGGCGAATTCTGAGCGCACACGCAGGGGCAAGAGGGGATTCTGAGCGCATACTCAGGGGCAAGTTGTCCGCACGAACAGGGCACTGAGCACGTACTCAGAGGCAAGAAATGTGATTGAGGAAAACATGTGGTGGTACATCGCAACGTCGCGCAAAGGGGAAGGGAAAGACAAAACAGCAAAGGAACTAAACTAAGAAAGGAAGAAGGGGGGAAGAAAGGTGAGCAGCCCAACGCAATGATAGCAAGAAAGAATAGCAGATGAACTAAGCTATCCCGGGTGGTGCCTCAACATCAGCTCGACAAGAAAGTTGGGATGCGATCGGATGTAGCGCTCGAACGCAGCGGAGCTCCACCGACCATACTATTGGATGGGTATCCCTCGAAAGCGTCAACGGTCGCCCCGCCGGCTCTCAGTAATGATGTCCCAACTCCTACCCCAACAGCTGCGTCCCACCATCCCGTAAACCAATCCAGGGTCGTAAACGTCCCGTCTTCCAGCGTCCATAGAGGTTGGTTGGCGGGGTGGTTCTTCTGTGATTAGCGTCACTCAGATCAATACGCACGACAACGTTGCGGATATATTTACCAAATCCCTAGATGAAAACAAACACTGGAAGTTTGTTCACGCTCTAGGATTTGGCCGAACAGCCGATGTTGCTTGATACGACGATGCGCTCTTTTCCTACTCCCAGGATCTTTTTTTTTTTCCTCACGGAGGTTTTTACGACTGGGAGAGGTTTTTACCGAGGCATCCACGACTACGACGGCGAAGCGATGGCGGAAGTTGATAGCGTAAAGTCGATGGCGTAACCAACCGCGAGACCTGCCCCTACTCCAAGCTGGCCTCAAGCGATCGTGACGTGAAGAGTGAATCGCGAGACCTGCCCCTACTCCAAGCTGGCCTCAAGCGATCGCGGAAGTTGAGAGCGGAACGTTCCATGGGATCAGAATGCAGAGCGACTGCAACGGCGACTGTGACTGCGACTGAATTCGATCTGCAGTCTGAGAGGGAGTGTTATAAACAACCAGTTTCAGCCACAGCTTCCTTTTTATAGTTACCGTACCCCCCCTTTTCTTCTTTGCAGATAGAGAGCTGGTTGTGTGTGTGTGCAGACCTTCCGATCGAATGTCTATAAAACGAGTGGTGTGTGTGAAGGGGAATAAAGTAACGAGTTCCACAACACTTCTAAGGTTAAGAGGGGAGTTATGAATAACCCTAACCCGATCGGGCAAGACCTCCATTGTCCATGACTTTACTCCATCGTCCTTTCCCAAATACGCATCACTTGCTGTCACCTCGTTCTCAACGCAACGTCCACCCTCATCGCGCGAAAAGCTATGGAACTGCAAGGCTCCTGCCATTGCGGCAAAGCGTCCTTCACCTGCACATCGCACACGCCTGTGCCGTACATGCGTTGCTACTGGTAAGCGTCCTTGTTCTTCGTGTCCTTCTTCCTCCGTTGGCATGTGAGATGGAATGGGAAATTGGAGGGCTATCTGGTCGGGGTACTGTCGTTACGTACGGCAAAATGTCACAACTGATGGTGTCTTGTCGGTACGTTGTCGACGTGTAGCCACATATGTCGCAAGACAGCCGGCGGAGGTGGCGGGTATGTCATTAATATCATGGCGCAGGTACGACCCAAATCGAGCAGCTTTGCGGACGGTGGTATCCAAGACAGCTTCCAATGACGTTCCAATTGGCAGGCTGAAACACTGAAGGTGACGGGTGAACAGCACATAAAGTATGCCTTGAGTGTGGAGTTCTGTCAAGATGTTTCAGGCAATTGATGCAAGTATGGGGCTTCCACAGAGCTTATCAGGCAAATAAGCAGAAAGAGGATGGGACCTCTGAATTGAGGTGGGTGTATAGCACGCTATTTTAAAACATGTGATGCAGGTTGCATCACCACTTCTTACTCTCATGCCAATGGTCTCCCCCCACCCCGCCCAGTTCGCACCACCGCCACTTCTGCACCTTCTGCGGCTCCGCTCTCTGGGCCGCCGACGCCCGCTGGCCCACATGGGTACGCATAACCATCCTTCCTTCCCTTTCCCTTCCCCTTCCCTCGTCCCCACCTCACACCCCGTCCCTCCAACCCCCGCCCCACAGATCTGGCCCTACGCCAGCGCAATCGACACGCCGCTCCCGCAAGCGCTCAAAACAACACACATCTTCCTCGCGTCCAAACCGGACTGGGTGCCTGTTGAGGCACAGGAGGGCGATCTTACTTTTGAGGGGTATCCGGAGGACTCGATTGAGAGTACGCATAAGAAGAATGGGTGGTGGGTTGAGTGATTGGTGTGATGCCTGGCGTACTGTGAGGATTGAAGTTTCGGTTTTGTTGGTGAAGAGTATTGCCGTCTGTACATGAACGCGAGCTGGATTACGGTTTTGATGCGGGTATACTTGGTTGCATATTATGTCAGTCAATGTTTCCGTCGCGCAAATCTAATAGGAATGTAAACCTTACCAACCTATGTAGCTCTCGACTCTGCCCGGATCCCCCAAAATGACCAAGGATTGCCCTCGGGGTCTAAACCTCGTCAGCAGAAGTCTGCCCCGAATCCGTCACATCCACCGGCGTGCTGTATCCCAGCGCCAAGCTAGCCTGCACTGACGCGCGCATCTCGTCCAGGAGATGACGTTTCTTTTTTAGCGTTTTGTGGCGGAGGGGGGATTCCCTTGGGCGGCCTATGCCAGGATGTGAGCAGACGAGTGGGGGGAAAAGACGATAAGGTTACGTACCTCGCTTCTCGCCGATACTAGCCAACGACTCGTTATCAGAGTCAAAAGTGAAGTTGTGGGGCGACGCTGAGGCGCGCTCGTTGCCAGGCCTGGGAGAGAGTGGGGAGAAGTTGGTCAACAACCGCTCCGCCATCACCCAACCACCAACCACCAACGACCCATCCGCCCGCATTGCGCCTTCCGCTTCCAAACATACATGCGACTACTCGATCTCGAGTTAACCCTTCCACCAATCCCCAAACATTTCTCCAAATGCGGCGCAAATCGCTGCGCTGGGTAATATCCTTGGCAGTTGTCGCATTTGACTTTCTGCTGGGCGGTTTCTTTGTCGCCGAGGGGGAGGCCGAGGATGTCGAAGCCGGGACGGGGATCTAAAAGGGAGATTGCACGTGTTAAAGGGAAAGAGCGGGAGGAGAGATTGGTGTTGCCTTCTGATCCTCACTGTGGGTGTGACATCGCCTACGATAGGTGCTGGTTAATGGCGCACCGGTTATGAACTACGATCTTTCAGTCATACATACTTGGTAAAGCAGATCTGACACGGGCTCCGTCTCAGCACCTCCGCTCGTCGCACATCGCAAATCACGCCGTTTAAGCTTGCCGCGAGGATATCGTCGTATGCGTACTCAAGCTTCCCACGCGAGAAAGGAAATAAGATAATCGTTGACGGGGAAGCAAAATTCCACCTCTCGTGCTTACCAGCTTGCGCTGGTCCTCCTCCCCCAACTCCGAGAACTCCACGCGGGTTGTGTCGCCGTCCTCGTCGGAGGTTTCCTCTGTGGCCCTGGGAAAAGCGGGAGGATGTGAATTTCACGGTCAGTGCAGCGATTACTCAACGTAGCCCGATGCCGTTCACCCTTCCGGCTGCCGCTCATGCTGGTAAACTCACTCAGATTCCTCGCCCTCCACATCGTCGTCGTTCGCGTCGTCGCCGTCTCGTAATGGCCGGGAGTCGTTTCCGGTGAGGCTGTGTACTGAGGGTGGGCGCTTACCTGTTTGTTGTTTAGCGAGAGACATTGGGACGGGGCTGGAGTGTTATTGTTCACGTTTGATCTCAGGGTTGTCGTCGGCCACTACAGTTTTGGGGACACCCCTTACGACTTCGAGGAATCTGGGCATCACGACTTCGAGGTTCCAGACTCCAACGCAACTCCAACGTATAGATAGGTTTAGACAAGGGCGGCAAGCTCAGGGCGTCCTTACAGCTAGGCAAGGCTGGGCAAGGGACTTGCGTTTTGGACAGCTCCCAAACACTCAGACAGCCGACGCCAGGGCTCAGCACACTGGTATAGCAGAAGCATATCCATGGCCTCCCAAGAGCGACGTCGCATGGCTCCGGCATTTGCTGTCCTGCTTTCCCCCGACATATTCCACCACCATCTGGTGAAGTATCTCCCGCTGCTTTCGCTGGTTCGCTTGTACAGGTGCAGATCTCCCCTTTATCCCATAGTAAGGCGGAATTCCTCGTTGCTGACAGCAATTTTTCTTTCTCCTATCAGCACCTGTAAGAGTCTCCGTCAAAGGCTTCTCCCGTGGAATCCGAACCTTCCGTTGTTCTCACATCTTCAGCAGCATGTGGCGAGCTTGGACTACAGTCCAACCACCCGTGAACAGTTTGAAGCACACCAGGAAGCTTCCACGATTTTGGAAGGGTTTTTACTTGCCCGAACGAAGGAGCCCTCTCCGCTCTACACGCATCTCTACACCGACTTCAATATCGTCCGGGAACGAGCGACAATAGTCACCGAATTTCAGCATTCAATAGTCGTGTGGAGCGACGCTGTCGGTTTCGCGCATGTGACTATTGACGGTGTCTTCGGCCGCTACACATCGGCAGATGTGTTGGATCCCGATGTCTGGGAAGGGTACTGTCGAGTGTATGCCCAGCTGCCCCATGAGCAAATCAAGATGGTCTACGACTGGCACGGCCATGACGGGTCGGTCTCTGCGTCAAATCTGGAAGCTCTGAGCGCTCGGCTCGGCATGACCGAAAAAAATCTCAAAGAAATCTTGGCCAATGCCTTCATCCGCTTTGCCGTTGACTTTGACTTCAAACCATATAAGTTTCCACGTTTAGATCTAGACGTTGAAAGTGAACCATTCAGTGAAGAGCAACTTGACGCCGATGTCTGGGAAGGCCAAGGCTTCCGCCCAAAGTATCACGAACATGCGCCTCGGATGCCGCCTGCTGTCAGGGAAGCGCTAGATGCCCTCACCACACGACGGAATGCCATCTCGATCCTTCCCTGCTACGTATGGGGGGATCTGTACGATACGCTCCAAGTCCAGCGTAGCAAGGCACATGCGATGATGCTCAGGGGAATATATAGAAGAGTGCTTCAATCGTCTGCCGCACGCACGGAACTGGAAGCGGAGTTGGACGCTGCATGAGACCCTTTGGCCCAAATCGAAACAAACTATCTGGTATTCGGGCCAGGCAAAAAACACAAGATAAATGGCCTCGACAATGTGCTTGATCAGTCGATCCAAAATCACTACTTCTTCTACCTTATCGTAAGGCATTGTGGGGATTTCGTTCTCGTTAATCGGTGCTCACCCCCTAGTCATTCAGGGAAACCATGGCACTGTCACTGTCCTTCTTGAAGTCTTCTCGTCGCACCTGGAAACCTACGAGGATGAGGATTACGACACATACTGCAAACGGTCAATCGAGTGTATTGCCCGTTATGAGGATAAGATATCGGATCACTCGGATTCCGAGCTCATTCTGAGGGGTATGCCATCTCAAGACGGGTGGGAGCTAACCCTGAGTGACTGGGGAACGGACTTGGGACTCGGCAGGCTGTTAAAAACTTTGGGACCCGATGAGGCTCGCTGGCCCAACTTAAGATCACTAGGCCTCCGCATCGCCACAGTGGCGCTTTCCCTGTGTTACGACGACGAGTTCGATGAATTCAACTACCTCGAAAAACCGGGAGGTTACAAATTCATGGACCCATTGCCGGCCGGAGAAACCTATGCTGACATCGACTCCGACTCCGATTCCAACGGTGAACCGGAACCTTACGACTCGGCCTGGCTATCGGATATGAAAACCACCTTCGAGACCGAGACACCCGGGGACGGGACCCTCGATCGCGAATGGCGACGGCGCCCGATCCCGCTACCTCCCGGATACGACATGCTGCTGCCGGACGAGATCAAGACCGCACATAACCTGCCCCTGTCCTCGACAGTCGATCCAGCCACGTATGAAAGGCTGACGGATATCCTAGGTCAGCAGATCGTCGAGCAGAACTGGTCATTCGCGGACGCTGACGCGATGGATTGGGCCTCGACAGAGCCCGAGATACCGCGGGTGTGCGGCGCGACCCCGATGCAGCTGGCCTCCAGGTTTCCGCCCGGCCATGTGGAGTTTGACGTTGTGAACGCCAAAGTCCTCCAGCTGTGGGAACGCGATGCGATGGATAGGGAATCTGGGCCCAATCACTCATCGGATGTGGACGGTGCTCTGACCGGCGGGCTTCTGGCAAACTTTCTCATTAGTCCTGTGCGGTGGAAATGAGAAATAGTCGCTTCGGTTGAGCGAGGGAGGTGAAGCTTTGACCGGCGGGCTTCTGGCAAACTTTCTCATTAGTCCTGTGCGGTGGAAATGAGAAATAGTCGCTTCGGTTGAGCGAGGGAGGTGAAGCTTCCCCCGGTGGAAGAAATTGGAGATAGACCAGGCATAGATGTTAGACTAGGATTGCCCCTCACATCTGGGCAGGCGTAGACGGAGAGGTGGGCATGGATCTACACATATATGGGTGGCGCAGATCGGAAGAGATCGGTTCGGGTGATGGATTGTTTACCGCGGTTCCTTTGTTCTTTTCAATGTCGAAGTGTTTTGTTGTTCATGCAGGTTTCCAGGTCCATGCGGATGGGGCTTTGTTGAGCTGGTGGGGGTACTAGAAAGCAATCTGGAATTGCCGAAGCCGAGAACGTCCCTTTTCCCTCGGTTTCCCTCATGTGGAGCATGTAGCTGCCCAAACACCATGTCGAAGGTTTGCTTGGCTCGGATCCGTTGGACTACTGCGGCGTTGGCTGACCACGGGCGGCAAGTGAGGCAGCCCATAGATTACTTTCGCCGAGGAAGTTGAAGACGGTGACAAGGACGTCATTGGGTATGTATTGTGGGCAGCGGTCCAAGCTTGTGTTTGAGGCTGCGATTGTGTCGAAGCGAGATCAGCGGTTCGTCCAACCTGAACTTCACAATGAGCGGGGCTGCAGTACAGGAAGGGGCCTTTTGCAAGGCGTATGAGCAATGCGCTGAGCGGGAGCTCAGGGCTAGTGGCCCCTTCACGTCGCTGCATGGGTGTCTGAGGGGAAAGATGCCAACCAGCGTTGGTTGCCCATGGGAGTCGTAACTGGGTCGTATCAGGAAGGAAAGTTGCCTGCAGGCCTGCATCGCGTTTGCCCTTTTCGCAATGTCCAATTGGCATTCCACTGTCCCCACAGCAAATTGCATGCCGGCCACATCCTGAGCATAGAGCGGAGCTACATACAGATGCACAGCCTGTCGTCGTAACCGCTCCATAGCACTTGCCCTCCTTGGTCCCACAGTCGCCCCGTGAACCATCCCCACCTTGCTGCTCCATAGCCGTGCGACGACGACCATACGCGAATAACCCAGCTACAACACGTTTTGCTCTTGGTGCTTCCGATATTCCACCGTGGACATACCTCACCGGGCTCTAGGATAGAGAGAGCGGAAGCGCCGCCGCATATGCGAGAATGGCGGCGTCCGTTCCCGCCCATTACAAGCGACCGTCGCCGACGTCAGCGGTTCTTCACACAATTGCGCGCGTGCCCAGCTCGGCACACGTCGGAACAAAGGCGGTCCCTGCCGTCGCTCTGACCCGAAGTCCGCCATCTGAAGGGTCGTCAAGTAGACCTTCAGTTGAAGAGGGCGTGGAAGCAAATGGATTACAAAGTAGTCTGGAAGGGCATAGGAACTTCGCGTCGCTGGCCTTCACACCTTCAGATAGCCCGTCTCCACAGCAAACACGCTCTCCGCCAGCTTCGCAGGAGGTCCAGCCGACACAAGAACAATGCAACGGCAGCGGCAGCAGCAAAGGAAAACAGTCGTTGCCATCGGCGCTGCCAACCGTCACTGGGAACGCGGAAAAGGATGGGTGCATTCACGGCTGGCGGGTTATGTACGAGCCGAGTCTCGACCCCGACAAAAATAACAGAATGCGGAAGGCGCGTGTCGTCCGCAAGGACGGAAAAGTGGCATCTGGCGACGTTTCGGCAGTGCCGGCCGACCCGCGGGCTGATATTCCTATGTACGCTGAGATCGGGCGTGGGCGGAAACGGTTGACATCTAAGCTCCACAGGGTGAGATACCCTGCCCCGCCGGAGCCTCCTTCACAAGTGCAAGCATCGCCGCCGCCACCACAGCCGCTTGACGATGGCATTCAGTTTGGCTTTGACGAGGACATACCAGATCCGAAGCCGGTACCGCTGCCGGCGCAGGCGCCCGTTCAGTTGTCAGTGACCGCAGCTCTCATGCCCCAACCAAATCCAAAGCCACGAAAGATTCCCCCAACCAAAGCCCGCACCGTCTTCGTTTCCGGCCTCCCACCCAAAACAAATAACGACGACCTGAACCGCTTCTTTCAGAATTGCGGGCCGATAGCAAACGCGTCCATTGTACGTCTCCCAAACTCGAGCGTGCATCTGGGGTTTGCGGCGGTTACCTTTGCTGGTAGCGAAGCAGATGCGTGCTTGGCGGCGCAGAGGGCGATACGGGATCTTTCGGGCAAGCGGGTCGCGGCGCATGTTATTGATGTGCGGCTTGATGCCGATGGTAAGTTCAACTTATTGCACGCTTAGAACATAGCCTGATCATTGACGCGATTCCTCTTCCTCAGGTTCCGTGCAGAAAGATGCCGTACACGGAGTCATGAATCCTGCCGCAGCAACGCCGAAAGCATCGGTCCGTACAGTGCCGCAACTCACATCTACGCGATGTGGTTCAGGCTCAACGAATGGCATCCTTTCCGCATCGCCAGAGCATCACGCATTTGAGCCATCACCATCACAGCCACCGCATTCCTCAAATCATCATCTGCACTCCCATAAATCACCTCCCCACCTCCCCCCACCCCCGCAATATGAATGCACCCAACGGCCGGATCCTCCTCCTCCCACAACATATGGCGCCCATCGCACCTACGAGAGCAGTTTCCCACATAGAACCGAGCCACTATCACATCCACCTCCGCCACCTATGGATAAACCCGTCCCATGGCGATTCCCAAATCTCCAGCTCCCACCGGCGCATAAAGGAGACACGGCAGCAGATCACGCCGCAACATACCCCCGCAAACCCTCGGCAGCCGGTCTACGCGATTCATACCGCCCACATGAGACTTCGACCCGTGCTTACCGCCCGAATGGGACAAACGGCACGACCCTTCACCCGCCAAACGCCGCGGCCAGACGACCGCAGGACGGGAGACGGCTAGGTGATTCGGAAAGAGCTGTGAATGGCGCATCCCGATCCAGTGACGCGGTGGTTGCACAACCATTCCGCGCCCCCGTGGTTGTCCCGCCGCCGTCGAGCGGGTATCGGAAATCGTCTGATGTATCTACATTCCGGAATCCGAATACGGAGTCTGCGTCTGCAGATCCAGCGGCGAATATACCCATACCGTCTACATATATACCCACCACCGCCGAGACTCACAGTCGAATTCATATTTCCGATGCCAAGAAACCAAACGACCCACCGCCGCGGACTCACCCGCGGGAACCCCGCGAGAACAAACGGAGCAGGAAAGTGTCGTATTCGTCTGTCTCGCGTTCGCGCTCTCGGAGTAGGAGCAGGAGCAGGAGTAGGAGCAGGAGCAGGAGCAGGAGCAGGAGCAGGAGTCGTAGCCGCGCCCGGCGTCGGGTGAGGAACCGCAGCACGAGCAGACGGAGACGGAACAGTCGGTGGAGTAGGCGGAGGAGGAGTCGAAGTCGGAGTTCTAGTAGGAGTCGGAGTCGAAGTCGAAGGAGGGAGGGGAGGAGGCAGAGGAGGGACGAGAGTCGGGGCCGGACGTTGGAGATACGACGTGTGCCTTTGGCTCGTGAGGAGAGTAGTAATAGTAGGTCAAGGGAGAGGAGCTGGGACGGAGGAAGTAGGAAAAACGTGTATGATGCGCCGCGAAATAAAAGTAATGGCAAGGAGGCACGAACGCGCGTCAGTCATAGTCGTCGAAGCTTGCGTTCTTGCTCGACCTCGCGCCATCGTGACAAAACCTCGGATAGCCGCGCCAGCAGCCGAAGCGCGGTAAGGGTCGTCCGGCTATCGCCGAGCCCGCCTCCTCCGACCAAGACGACGGTGCGAAACGCCTCGCGTGAGCGTGACACGGGTCTGGGAACGTCTTCACCCGCGGAGGCTGCGGATGCTCATGTACCGCACAACGAGGATGACGCCGTATCCGCCTTCAGCATACCACCCATAAGCCCTCCACGGCCGAAAACTCCCTCACCCATAGCCACCTCCCCCACCCACTCCATCCACTCCACCGCCAACACCCTATCAACAATGGCAACCCACCTCTGCACGGACGTCATCGCCGAAAAATGCCACGGCCTCCTCGACACCCTCTACATGATGCTCTCAGGGGGTGAAGCATTCACCGAGGGGCCAGGCAAGCGGAGACGCGGGCCCCCCAAGAAGGTGCTTGACAATGAAGATGAGGAGGAGGTCGGGAGGAGGGTGGCGAAGAAACGGAGGGTTAGTAGAGTAAATGAGATCGGTGAAACGTGTGAAGGCGAGAAGATAAATGGGAGGAAGCTTCCGCCCCTTAAACCGCGTGGAAGGCGCGTATCGGCAGTTCTGGTTGATGAGGAACAGCAACCCGACGAGGATACGGCCACGACGTCCGTCCCGGATGTGGACGGGTATGGGTCGCTTGACGCGTCTGGCGCGGAGTTTTTGCCGAGAAGGGAGAGGCGGAAGTCTAAGAAGGGTGGGAAAGGGCTACTGCATGTGGCGCTCGGGGTGGATGCGGCTGATGGTGCTGGCACCGGAAGACGGAAGAGGGTATCAAAACGCGTGACGCAGCCCATTGCCGTACTCCCCGTATTGCCGCCCCTTCCTGCCCCTATCGACCTCGACAGCGAACCCGAAGACGACGAGATGCGGAAACTCCTCCACGAACCGCTGACATGGGACGCGTTTCGTGAATACGACGAGGACCGGGAATGTGAGAGTGACGCAAGCCTCGATTTCTCGGTCCCGGCGTTGTGGGATACGATGCGAGGGTTAGATCAGGAGGAGTTGGGGTATCTCACGACGTTACTTGGGGAGGAGCAGCAAGGGCGGAGACGCAGCCGGATTGAGAAGCGGATGAGGGGTTTGGAGAGGGATGCGAGGGCTGTACGGACGTGGAAGCAGCCGCCGCCGGTGATGGGTTTGTCAGACCTTGAAGAGGATCATGCGATCCCGACACCCCCGCATAAAACAGGCGCGGCGCGCACGGAAGGCGTGTACCGCCTCACAGAGGAGGAGAAAGTCGCTGCGATGCGGGCACGTATCGCCGCCGCGAACAACACCGACAAAAGCCCGCATAACGCGCCAGCAACACCCACCACCCCGGGCCGTCCCCACGTGTCCACCACTCCCAAACCAACCCCTCGCTCCACAACCACCCGCAACACCGCGACCACCCGCATCCATCACCGCCCCTCCCTCCTCACAGCACACGAAAACCTCACAGACAGCGCCAAATTCACGCAACTCAAAACTCGTCGCCGGCGCCTTAAATTCGCTAAATCGCCCATCCACGACTGGGGTCTCTTCGCGATGGAGCCCATCGACGCGGGCGAGTTTGTGATTGAGTATGTCGGGGAGATTGTGCGGCATAAAGTAGCGGATCTGAGGGAGAAGGTTTATGAGCGGCAGGGGATGGGGTCGAGTTATCTGTTCAGGATTGATGGGGTGAATGTTGTGGATGCGACTAAGAGGGGGAATATGGCGAGGTTTATCAACCATAATTGTCAGGTACGCTTGGGGGTTTGGGGCTACCGCAAACTTCTGCGTGGCTCTTAACTGACACACCCTCCCGTCTCTCTCTGGCATCACAGCCAAACTGCAGCGCAAAAATAATAACAGTCGCCTCCAAAAAACGCATCATCATCTACGCCCACCGCGCCATCAACCCGGGCGAGGAAATCACTTACGACTACAAGTTCCAGTACGAGGATGATAAGATACCGTGTTTCTGCGGCGCCAAGATGTGTCGTGGGAGTCTCAATTAGAGGCTGAGAGATGCGAGGGGGTGGGATTGTATTACGGTTTTGGGGTGAAGGGGGAGTTTGCGACGTGGGGACGGAGTTTCGAACGCGGCGTGATTACACATCACGGTTTACCACCACCGCCCGACGGACGTACAGAATGTTACCGTGTAAGATGTACCAAAACGGAGGAACGGGACACATACGCCTTCCTCTTGTACATTCGTTCCCATAATGAACAAAGTGCCGAAGAGCATATGGGTATCAATTCATCATTGGATTCCGAGACTTTCAAAGTCATTCTCATTAAAGACACCACACAGACTTCTACCTAGACTCGAACCATATGTACAAGAAAAACAAACTGCCCAAAAACTTGTGAAAGAAGGTGGGATGAGGCACGGCCTTCCACGAAACCAAAAAAAGGTCGTCTGCGACGGCGAGGAGAAAATCCAAAAAAGAAGCGAGGGCGCAAAGCACTAATGAGGCCCAGCCAATGTCCTCAACAAGAAACTTGCGCACAAAAGCACCATAATCAATAACTCGGAGCAATCTTCACAGGAATATTCACCTCCGCCACAAGGTTCGCCTCCCCCTGCGTCGCAAACCGCCACAGCTTGACACACACATAATGCGACACCTCGATGATCGATCCCCTCACATCCTGCTGTACCATCCCGCCAGCATTGTTCCCCCCACGATCCGCAATAGCCGTCGCCCACTGATCCAGCGGGATCCCCACCGCGTAGCCCGATAACACAGGCACGGGTTCATCCGCATACGGTGAAGGAGATGGGGCGAGGTTGATGAGGGTATCCCGCGTATGCGTCTGTTTCTTCTCTGTCCACCGCGGCTTGCGGAAGGGGTTGAAGCTGGTTTTGAGGGTGGAGTAGGTTGCGCGTTCGTGGAGGGTGTACGTGAGGTGCGTGATGTGGGGGTCGGATGTGGGGAAGTGGGTAGTGAATGTAGGTGGGATCCCGGGGGTGGTCGGGGTGGGGGTGTCACAGGAGGGTTGATTGAGCCAGACGACTGTTGGGCCCGTCCATTCCCATTTTACGTCCCCGATGGCGCCGCGGACGGGGCGTAAGGGGCGAGTGTAGCGTTCCAGCTCCAGTTTGGTTGGTGCGCGGGAGACGATGAATGGGTGGCGGATGATGGCAAGTACCGCTGAGGGGGCGTGCGCGTAGCTCGTTTTGAGGGTGCAGTGTGGCGGGGAAGCGACCCGGCGGTAGAGTGTGGCGTCGACGTAGTATTCAACCGAGCCCGTGCGCGAGCCGAAACTTGCCGGGCAGTGTGGTGGGACCGTGACGGTGAACCCGATCTCCTTTTTGCCGTTCAGGACGAGGTCGGTGAAAGCCGCCACGGCGTCGGGGTCCGTGGTCGAGACGTTCGGGGCGCGCCAGACGGTGATGCGGCTGTCGAGGACGACCGTGCAGCCGCGCGCTTCCGTGTGGGAAGGATACGTTCGCTCGACGCCGCGGACGCGAACGGAGATGGCGCTGAGGGTGCGGACGTCGGACTCGGTGTGGCCGGATAAGGCGATATGTACCGTGCCGCGAAGGAAGCCTTGGCCGCGCTGGAACCCGTGGGCTGGGTCGGCGTTGGGACAGCATTCGTCTTCAGGTTCGGCGGTCAGGACTTGTAGCTGTTGGTCAACTTCGGCGCTCCCTCGATTGCGCGCGGCGGGCTTGATTGCATCGATGCCGTCATCCGTCGTCGCTGCGGCCGCCTCCTCGACGCCGCGCATCCGAACGGTCGTGTTTTCTAATACTATCTCGAACTTGCCCACGAATGGTGGTAATGGTGTCGATGAACCCGTGTACGGATCGACGAGTGGACGGCATGTCAGAGGCGCCTGTGTGGGCGTCGTCGCTGGTGATGGTGGTGGGAGCCCGGCGGTTGTATGTTGCCGTTGTGGCGTGGGCTGGAAGGGATGACGCGGGAGGCCTGGCGACGATGCAGGCGAGAATGTTGGTGATGGCGCGACCGCTGCGGAGTAGCGGGATGGCGAAGGGGAAAGGAGAGACAGACATCCGCGACGGGTGGAACGCGGCGAAGGGCCGGGCTGATGTGTGGCGCGCGGAAGCAGCGGTGAGCTGGGGATGGATGCGTAGGTTGGTGGTGGTGGGCCTGACACATCGTCGAGGAAAGGAACACGGGCCGTATAGGACGGAAGGATGTCGGTCATTGGCTCGATAGCTCGGAGCGATGAACGTCAAAGGCGTGCGTTGAGAAGCGGCGTTGACGGTTGACGGCGACTCTTAAATATCAAACTGGGTATGCAAGCCAAAGCCCAACGATGATAGGCGAAGGTGCTGTTGCTTGAAGGTGAGGGAGGGTGGGCACGCTCCGCCAATGCATCTTTATACAGCCCGGTCCAGATGTTTATCAGTGTGCCCATCTTTAGAGCAGGGTCTTGGGTGGCGAACGACACGTTTTCTAGAAGGGATGTAAGATAGAAGGTTGACAGATTTGACAGATACTGTCCTTCCAAATCTCTTTTTTTTTCCTCGCTTGAATGGTTGTGACAAACCAAGATCAAGCTTCACCAGCAAGCAAGATACCGAGGCATGCATGCATCGGTGTTATCAGATCATAGTCCCGTATCGCGCATTCCTACGGCAAAACATAGTGCCCAGCCAAGGAATGGCGTGCCGGGTCCTCCTTTCCTACACGAAAAGTATTCCCATGCATCGCAATCAGGGTGATGTTTTACGACACGATGGCGTACGTACGTGCAAAGGGGGGACCCTTAGCCCAAGAGCCCATCCGCAATCACGGCTCATCTGCTCGGATCTAAGCGCTGCCAAACCGCGCATGGGTTGAGGAAAAGAGAGGCGAGAGCGAAAAAAAAAAAGACGGCGAGACGTTAGATGCGTATCTGATTCAAATACCGCAATCGGTGTCTGAGGTGTGGGCTCCGGCTCCGTCAAAACAGGGGAGGGGGGAAGGTGTTAGGGAAAAGGAGAACGGTCGCGCGGGAAGAGGCCGGAAGGTGTGCATAAGATGCTCCGCCGATATTCATCCCTACACAGATCATAAATATCCTTTGGACTCTGACAATCACGACGGTGAGGGCGTGCATGTCCCGCATTTTATCTCCCATTATCGATTCATCGGTACGCCGTCTCGTATCCCACACCGTCAATGATCAGCTATGACGGAGGACGGCTCTCCCACGGATCGAGTGTAAACGTAGATTAGGTTTTCTTGCCGTTCCTCGGGCTCGTGCGTTGTGCTCAGGCAGCTGAGCCCCCGAAAAAAGGGAGAAGATCCGAGGGAAGCACAAAGGGGTCGCCATCAATCTCGTCTGTCGGGGAGGGGGGGCGAGATTACGTAAGGTGAGTAACGCGCGACTTTCCCATCGATCGAACTAACTGATAGCGAGAAAGATCTTTCCACGAACGAGTTGAAACCCTTGGGTCGTCTTGCGTTCGACAAACGTTTCGGGCCTCGGCGATGGCAATCAGTCGGGTGTCGTCCAAGTTGCTTCGTCTTGGCCCTGGCATGTGAAAACGAACTGCCTCATCAAGCATGATTCATGCATGACAGAGGGAACCGCCCGGAGCGCCGAAGGGCGACGAGGAGTCTGGACATGGAACACGGAAGCGCAGCCAGGGTTCCAGAATGTCATGCTTGTGCAGTGTATGTACCCCGAGTCCCCGACTACTGCTCCTGCCATAAAGCCCTCTCATCCACCCATGGAATCTACTCCGACCGTGGTCGAGTCTCCGATTGTCTCGTCCATCTTCGGGCGTGTGCAAAGGGACCCGGCCCATCGATGCCAGTCGGACATGCAAAACGCAGTGAGGGTACCTGTCAGATGCATGTGTATTCGGAGTCTTTTTGCTCAAAAACACCGAACGCTTACACATGTTTCCGCGTGCAAACGACACTTCCCCTCCCTGAATGAACGTGTAGCCTGCGATCGGCGGCTACGGCCGGACAGCCTGTGGATGAACGGGGCATGAATTTTCATTTCCTACTGCGCATCGCACGAGAAGCCAGTGTCGTCTGTGCACATACACCAGCACGCCATATCTCGCAACTCCGCCATCAACCCACCGTAAGCACAGCGGGTCTACTGTACAGCGGAGGGTGTGATTACCGGCGAGGGTTTTATCCAACCACGCCCCAGCATGAGAGTAAGCTTTTCGTCTAGGGAAGGGGGGTCGGCAAACGTCAAAGCTCACGCGTACTGACTCTCGGGATGTCTTCGGCTTACCGAACCGTCCCTGGCTCGCGGACAGCAACCCACATTCGAACCCCCGTCGCGAGAATGGCACCATGGCAATGACATCCTCCATTTGTAAAACGTACGCACTCATTCCATTCAGACAAAAGGGGGGTTGCGGAATCACACATATAGCATCATGCCCCGTCGGCGTCTACCCGTACACAGTCTTGTCTTTTGCCCAGTCTGCTGCGTAGATTCCCATGATCGCTATCCCATTGCATGCGGATGGGGCGCCCACCACTACGATCGATGTGTTTGGGCCTTATTGGAGCAGGGCGACCCAACCCCGCTTGTCGGAGACGAGAATGGCAGCAACCTACCCATCAGCTGCTCAAGCGTAGGAGCCGTCTGCTGGTGACAGCTTGTTCAGCAGCGCGACCGAGTTTTCGCACCTGCGTTGAGCCTTCCATTCACCAGGGGGTGATTGGAAACACAAAACGACATCGGATCTTAACTGTGGTCAACTGCATTGATTCCGCACAGGATTTTGAGCGTCTCGACTCTTACTGCACGTCCAGAGTCCGGGGCATTGCTGACGCGTGAAAAGAGGAGCGACGCGCGTTGGAAACTTTTCCTAACGCGTTGAGCTTACGGAATCCGTCCGAACGTGTCCGAGGACAGAACCTGCAGATATGTGATCCTTACACCAGCGTCGATGGGTGTGGGGGGTTCTGGCGGATCGAAAGAGTTGGCCGCGGTTCAAGCCCAGGCGGCAGAGGAATCCCTGCAGCTCCCCTGTTCTTGGCCCCACAACCTACACGGCAGATGTGTTCGGAACCTCAACCGCATGCTGCCAATGGGACAGAAGCAAACCGCCTGCCCGGACGACGGCTGCGGCTCAACATGAAATCGTGTTGACATATTTGCTTTGGCGAGGAGCGCGGCCGAAAGCGCTGCTCCATAGGCAGATTTGAGCAAAACCATGCATATCGAGCAAAAACGATGTGCCCTCGCAGAAGCACACCGCTGATGGTGCTTCAAGCCTTCAACCCCAAGCCCGTCTGCCGCTCAAGATCCATGTACACCACCAGCTATGTAATCAGTGCAAGAGCATGACCGGTTGAAATGACAACGGTCCGGAGGCACGTCAGAATCTCGTTGACCTGGAGATCAAATATTGACCGCCAACGAGTTCGGGGTCTCAACGAGCTTGGCTTTCATTATTCCGTCCCAACGAGCTCCATCTACGGTCAAGAACCTAGACGCTCTTCGCATCGCGTTGGGCTCGGACTTCCTCCGCGGTCCAGATCCAGGCGTCGGAGTTCGAACGCAAAAGAAATCGTAGCGACGCGTTTTGACTTGCGCTTACGGAATCCGTCCGACCATGTCCGATTCCTGTGGACTTTTTTTTTTGGGGGTTTGAGGACCGTCTCAGCTTGATAAGTTCATCCCAGGAATGCCCAAAAGAGGCCAACAGGGAGGTACATGATATGCACGCATCGTGTTACCAGCAATTGAACGAATCTACATGTATGGATTCGTAAATCGCCATCTTGTCAAAACTGAAAGGTTTCATTCGATACTACACTGTGGATAGAACAGCCCCCTCAAAAAAAAATAGAAGCTCAAAAGAAAAAGGCCGACGGCACTACCGGGAGTCCGGGGCTCCGAGGGATCCTAGATCCGTGCAAACAGACTCTATCCGACTCCGGTCCAGTTTTGCGATGCAAGCTGGCTTGTGGCCGCACGAAGGAGCTTGGTGTTGGACTCGGCTGCACCTCTAAAGGCCTGTACCCATGGCATCCGCTGAACAACCGTGATGAACGCGTGAAATAGGAGCCGACGCGTTTTTCATTACGCGTTGAGCTTACGGAATCCGATCCCTTCCAGACTTTCTCGACTGACCTCGATGGTTGTCCGTGGGATACGGTTGAACGTTCTGCACTCATGGCGAAACATATCCATCAGAGAGCTGTGAGAAAGGAAGTTGCAGAACAGTGATACTCGCGCCTCTCGCACGATCGTCGGATGGACTCGCATGTAGCGGTTTGCAGACTGAACGGCGCGGATTCTTTGACCATCGCAACTGGGGGTTCGAGCCCGGAGCCATATCACGTTGCCTTGGGGCGGAGATGGAACCATTGGATAGCTGTGGACGAAAGTATGCATAATGAAGGGCGACGTGTTGTGAAGAAAATGCTCATGTGAAAGTGATATGATATTGACATGACGTGAAAAGGGCCCCATTACTGAAAAAACTACCTATTATACCGCTATGCTCAAAAGTCCTTCTCACCGCTTCAAGCGGATGTATATCTCGCCAATCTCGCCCATCGCAACATGGAGGTAAAAGAAAATGCTTCCACCCTACGCCTTCTTGGTCTTCCCATAAGTCCTCCTCGCGAAGCCCCTAAACAGCGCCATCAACGGCACAAGGTACATCGTCATCAACACATGCGCCGCAACCTCATATCCCGCCGTCTCCCTGCCCACCACCTCCGGCCCTTTCAAACACGTCAGTGCGTTCCTACTCTGCGGGAACAAAGCCGCGGCAACTTGCAACGTGGGGTTGAAGAGGGAGATGGCGAGGCCGATGATGAATTGCCCGATTTGCATGGAGGTGAGGGTTTGTTTGATGGAGCGTGGCGGGTGGATGGAGAGGGTTGTGAGGATGTAGTAGGTGTACATTAGGGTGTGGATGAAGGACTGCGCAGGGGAGAGGGAGATGATGGGTGGTTAGTGCATTTGAACGCACGAAAGGGAAGTGGAAAGCATAACGGGGGCTTACGTTGAAGAGTACGAAGATCCAGACCGCGGTGGTTCGGCCGCGAATGCTGTTGGGGAAAGAAAATGCGGATCAGCGATTTGTCAACCCTATCCCACCTCCTAATTGCGAAGGCCCCCCCACTGTCCCCATCGCTCCCCTCTGAACGTACCACAACCACATAGAGATGATTGCGCCGGCATGGTGGTACGTCTGCAACAGCGACGGTTTGCGTCCTAAAAGGAAAAAAAAAACCGTCAATTGTCATCCCGCGTGCAACACTGGTGGAAATATGATGAACGTACCTTTCATAAGCAGGATGGCGGTGTCGACGATCTCGTAGTACTTGCTGAGGTAGAAGGGGAAGGCCCAGTAGAAGAGGGAGGCGTTCCAGAATTGTTCGTTGCGGTCGCAGAGCTGTTACGGGAGAAAGATACGTAACGTGTCAGTCAAAAACGTTCAATCATGTATCCTGTCGTGCACGCAACACGTTCGACGCCATCAACGCCCCATTTGCCATTCCCACACCCACCGCATCAACCAAATCCCTGTCCCTCAAGTTGGCATAAAAGTCCCTCGCCATGCCCACAAATGTCACACCGGAAAACACCGCCAGCAGCGCATTATGCAGCACGACAAACGCCTTGAACGCGCCATGGTTCGTCCAGTGGTCGCTTGTAGACGAGGGCGGGGGGCCCTTGATTCCTTTTGCGAGCCGCTTGACGGTGACGACGTAGATGAGGGCGGTGAAAACGGGTGTGCGCCAGTCGACAAGTTGGTCGTAGAACTGGGTGAGGGGTGGCGGGGTCTCGGTTGTGAAGGGGGAGGTTAGGTAGGTCATGGTTTTGGATGTGTCCCGTTGGATTATGGGTGTGGGTGGGTGGGTGGCAGACGTCTGAGGTGAAAGGGGGATGAAGTGCGACGACAAGGGCTTTATGTTGTCGGCAACATCCATAGAACTACCCAGATCGCAGCACACCAGACGTTCTGAACACGAACCCCGCTACTGGCATCCCCCATCACATCACGGCTATTCGGAAGATACGGTAACGCGGGAGGCAGCAGTGACAACCGTGTTGCACAGGTTTCTTGAAGGGAGGCGAAAAAAAACGAGGAAAGCATCGGACGTTGTACAGTATTAACATAAATTCCTTGCAGTAGTAGGAGGGCCGGTAGATCGCGCGCATTCCCAAAGTCCGACCGGCAACCCCGCTGATGAGCCTACCCATCAACATGATATGATGTTCATCATATCCATATCATCCCAAGTTCTTGGATGGGCAGATCCCGCTGTTCCACTCGGGGGGTTCGTAGTACGGTACTTGCACAGGTTTGGCGGATTCTGTTCCAGCGTCTTTTCAAGAAATTTGTGAAGCGATGGATGATGGATCGGCTGAACGGAAGTCTCCCGGACGGAAAGGCGATTTGCGGAGCACCGATTGATGGATCCCTTTCTATTAGCACGCTCACGTGATCGCGACGGGTTTCTATTGTCCCACTGGCACTTCTAGCCCTTCAAGAACGACCCTTTCCTTGAAGCGGAGATCCCGAACACATTCGAACGCCGAACTCTTTGTGCTGCTCTCAATTCTACATGTCAACTTGCATCACTGAGTCAATGTATCTGGAGAACTGTCCAAGAGGGCAAGCGGAGCAGAGCCCAAAACGGGTGCCTCTTCCGCCCGCAGCGGCTCCCCACTTGCTCCCCGCAGCGGCACGACGCTTAGGCTCTTGCACGTCATTGAGCAATCACCTTCGCCCTGGTAGGATCCGCCCGCTCTCTTCTGCGCCGTGGTCTACACCATACCCCGATGATGTAGCTTGCCCGGTCCTACAGGCAAGCTTCTGCGGATCGTGGGAGGTCAGTGCCAGGAATTGAGGTGTGTCACGCAGACCGCCATGAACCATCGAATCGGGCCAGCGGTTACTGTAAGAACTGCATAACCTATTTTCGTTGTTCCCGTCGAAAGGCCTCTGATATTTGAACTTTCTGAAATTTTCATGTTACGGCTGCGAAAGCTGAACGGGGCATGTTCTGGAGTTATTGAGAGTTATGTCCATCTATCTATCTAGCAAGCAATCTACAATGTCTATCTACAAATACGGAAAATTGAAAAAAAAAAAACCCTACACTCAGACCCCTCTAAAACTGCAACTTCCCCGCCCCAACCCCCTCCAAAACCCTCCTCCTCACATCCACAACCTCATCCATCACATACCCATACGGCACCGTCATCCCCTCCGCAACCTTCGTAATCTCCACCTTCCCTTCCCCAAACTCATTGCCCCTTTCCAACACCTCCCCATCCACCTTCGACCCGGTCGTAAACACGGGCGTGGTGACGTTCGCGAAGATGTTATTCTCGACAAGGACGCGGGCACCCATACGCGAGTGCACGCCGGAGCTCATATCCTCAAACAGGTTGTTGTACACATGGCCGGTGCCGAATCGGAGGGAGGGGGTGCGGGAGCCGACGGAGTGGAAATGGTTGTGGTGGTACGTCACATGCAGACGGCCGGTGTCCTCGTCGCCATCGTCGTCGGACGCACCGACCAGCGAGACTTTGAAGTGGTCGGAGAACGCGTTCCAGGATACGGTGATGTAGTCCCCCGCGTGGGTGATGTCCAGCAACCCGTCGTAGAAGTCTTTGCCGTGGTCGCGGTCGGAGGAGAAGGTGTTGTGGTCGATCCAGACGTGGGAGGATTGTTGGATCTGGATGGAGTCGATACCGACGGGTTTGGTGAAGTGGAGGTTGCGCACGATGACGTTTGTGGTGTTTTTGGTGATGGCTAGTCCGCCGCCTGTGAAGCCTGACGGGATGGTGGGGGAGCCGAGGAGGGTGGTGTGCGAGTTGATGTGGAGTTGACGGATGGCGGTGAGGTCGAGGAGGCCGGTTAGGATGATGGTTTTGGGACTGGTGGAGGACAGGGCGGCGGTGAGGGAGGCGAGGTCGGAGACGTGGGTGGTTGGGCCGGTTGCGCCCCCGGTTGTGAGGCCGTTGGTGAAAGCGAATCCTTCTCCGACTGAGGAGGTAGGGGGTACTTGAGGGGTCCCGGTGGGACTGGGTGCGGATGGCGCTGCGGTGGATTCGGAGGGGATCTCGGTGGATGCCGAAGGCACCTCGGTAGATTCAGAGGGCGCCGCGGTGGATGCGGATGGCGCTGCGGTGGATTCGGAGGGGATCTCGGTGGATGTCGAAGGCACCTCGGTAGATTCAGAGGGCCCCGCGGTGGATGCGGACGGCGCTGCGGTGGATTCGGAGGGGATCTCAGTGGATGTCGAAGGCACCTCGGTAGATTCAGAGGGCGCCGCGGTGGATGCCGACGGCACGGCAGTAGACTCCGAAGGCACCTCAGTAGACACAGAAGGCGCCTCCGTAGATCCTGCGGATCGCGTGCTCGTACGCTCAGGCTTCTCGGTCTCCGTAGAAGCCGCCTCGGTCGTCGTGGTCACCGCAGGGACATCCACAACGGTCGTCGATGTAGGCTGCACGCTCACCGCGGTAGACGAATGCAGACGCGCATGACAACGCTGCGGGACGGCCGCGGCGTTCGCGACTGTGGCGCCGAGGAGGGTGAGGAGGATGAGTGCGGCGCGCATTGTTGTGTTTGTCTGCAACTATATCGTGTGGGAAGGTGTAGCTGGCCAGCAGCTTATTAAAACACCAGTCTTAAAGAACGAAGAAAGCAGGCGGGCGGGCGGCTAGCGCTCTGATGCTCTTATACCCTTGACTGTTAGAACTCTGAAGAGTGAAGCTTGCCAAACGGGGATAAACCCGAGGATCCATCGTCCATCCACAACATATGGATCGTCGGCCCCATCCAGCATCACCTCTGCAAGGTACGGGGTCGTGCGTCTTGTCTTCTCAAGAAAAGGGTCCCCAGTCTGCAGAGACTTGACCGGTGCAGTCGGGATCCCGAGTCCTGCCTTGCGATGTCAACCAGTTGCGAAGGATTTTGTTGTTGCCCGAGTGCGGTTTCCTTATGAAGATTTTTGCGCGGTTGGAGCCGTATGCGGGGAAAAAAATCCTTCGATTATGGAATGTCGGAGTGCGCGATTTGACAGCGGAGTCATCATGTCCGGTCAATCAACGCGTTTCACGTTTTTGTTCAGTGTGCGGAACATGGTTCAAAAACCCGCATGCTGCAGGATATATCATCGTAACTTTCAAAAGAGAAAAAATGTTAGGATAACGAGTCAGGAAAACCCTTTAGGATAGATACTCGTAAGAAACTGGAGGTTTACGCCTATCGCTAAGCGTCCCGGCACCTCTTCTCCCGCGGTGTCTGTTCCCAGGCCCGACGTGGTTGCACGACACACAGGCAGACGCCTTGCAGCCATCTCAAGATCCCGATTTACTGCCCCCTTAGCTCGTAACCTCCTTCACATTGGACCGTCGATGCAGCTTACTTGAGACCTTGCGTTGGCCCCCCTCCTACCTCCAAAATCGCATACGGAACGTAGCCTTCTTCGGGCAATTGCTCAGGGTGCTAAGCGCTCCAAATACAATGCCTCGATGATGTTCCTGGGAAGGTCCATCTATCAGCTTCTTCGTCAGTGGTTCTCATGCCGACCGATCCGTTTTCCAAAACGTCCTGTTCGATTCCCCCGCGTAGCGGCCTTTCTTTCCGTCGACGGTGGTAGGTGGGACTTAATCCCAGGGGAGTGCAACCATGTCCTTGATCGAGAAAGAAGAAGACACGGATGCAATCTGATGGTCGTGTCGGCCAAGGTCATTTGGATATACCCCGCTCCGTACCGCCCGAAATCGCCAGTCGGCCGGTTCTTATCGGATCTGGGCTCATCAGCCATGGCAACAGCACCCCTAGAACATTCCCGCCAGACAAATCAACACGCCTCTTCCCCAATCCTTGCCATCGCTCAAACTAGTCACGCCAACGGTTCTCCGGCTTGCCGCTGGCGACAAGCTCCAGAATATCGGCAAGCTTCTCTTCATGGATAACTGTGCACCGCGGGCATTCCCCCGTCTTTCTGTGCCGGCGTCTCAAGTTGATCTTCCCTTCAGCCCAGACCGATTGTCGCGTTCCAAAAGTTGCATCACGTCAGCAGAGTTCAATATCGTGTCCTTCCATTTCATGCCAAGAAGCACGCAGGACTCGTAATGCAACTGTAGGAAGTGCAGTTATTCCAAAGCTTCAAACTTCCTGTTTGTCTGAGTGTTATGAAAGCTATGATCGAGGGGGATCGTATATTCAACACCCGACGATCGTATAGGTCGTGTTTACAGCACTATCACGCCTACGGGGGTATCTAACAATACGTAATCACAGTGTAAAGACCAAAAATGCCCTTGAATAAACCCATCAAGGCAACTCATCCAACCCCTCCAAAACCCCCTTCGGCGGCATACACCCAATAAAACTCCGATCCAAGCTAGTCCCGCCCATCTCCCGGAACTTGACCCGGTCCGCGACATATATCTCGTCAGGGTACTCCCATTCCGCGAAAGGTGGGGTCGTGCATCCTTCCCCCTCGTCGTCATCCTCCTCCTCGTCGGCGTCGGCGTCGCGTTCAGCGTCTGTGGTTTCTCCCTCCCCGCCACCAATCTCCAGCCCGAGATCCGCAAACGCGTCGTCTAGCAGAAGATCGATTTCCACGTCGGTGAGGGTGCAGGGTGTCGAAGCGTCGAGGCCTGGTTTCTCGGATTGGGTTGGGAGGATGGACTTCTCGGTGCTACTAGCCACAGCCACGTCGTCGGGGCGGAAGAGGTTGACGATAACCGGCGGGGGGCGGTAATAATCCCCTTTTTTGCGTTTATTCGTATTGGTGTGATGACTGTTGTTTCGATTCCGTGGGAGCCGTTTATTTTTGGGCCGGCCGTAGACCTGAGAGAACTCGTCGTGGCGGCGGTGGAAGGTCTGGCCTCTGTTTTTGAAGGAGGGTTGTTGTTGTTGTTGTGGCGGGCGGCGTTGTTGTGTTTGGTTAGAGGACCAGCGGCGGTTTTTGTTCTGTTGGCGCGGTGGGGGGCGGTTTGATTGCCGGTTGGTATTCCCGCCGCTACGGGGGCCGTGGTAGGGATGTGCGGATTGAAGGGCCCCTGTATATGGATGGTTTGGATGCGATGAACTTGGCCCTGCGGACGATGGGCCGGGAAGACCACCGCCTCCTCCTCCGGTTGGTGGGAATATCACCAGCCGCACCCCTGGCGGTGGCGGGCGAGAATACAGTGGGCCGCTGGTCAATTCGGGCGGTGGGAATGTGTCTGCGGTCGTGCTTGGGCGTTTTGAGGAGTTGGGACGGAAGGAGGGTCGGCGGTTTAGGGAGTAGGGTTCGAATGGTTGGTGGGTTGCTGTGATGGGTGGTTGTTGTTGAGACCTCGGTGCTCCGGGTTCTATCGTTGGTTTGCTGGCTGAGCGGTCGTCGGGGTGAGCGGGATGCGGCCGCTCTGGCGGAATTGGATGCGGTGGGTTGCTGTCTACCGACATTTCCAGACTTTCTGAGGGTTCCGGGTATTAGGAAACGGTGCAACTCGTCCTGCTTCGAGGAAGTCGGTGCTGTGTTTGAACTTGAATGGCCTGCAATGACATACAGTAAAACAGGTCGAGTGAGTGTTCGCTTATTTTGACCTTTCCATAACTCTCACACAGACTCCATGGCTCCATGATGATGGCCCTACCTTCTTTTCACACTCCGTTGCTTGCGTTATGCCTGTCGGTGTCTGGAACAATATGAGCTTGCTCGTCGATAACACGTTCGCCATGCCCGTTTGTGGGGTTCGTCGTCCCAAGGTCGCGTGGTGTGGGCTTGTCCTCAACCCCTCCCGTCATTCCACTGTCAATGGCAAGCCTCCCACGACCGCCCTTCCCGTTCATCTCTTTCGCAGACGTTTCTTTTTATTTGACCTGTATGCATAGACGAGAGCCACACAAATTCAAGAAACGCTATGCGGAAGTAGCCGACGAGGACTCGAAACCACCTAGCATAAGAGGGAGTAAATATGGGAGAAACGAGGACACTGCGTCCTACTTTCTCCTTTGTGTCGCAATCCCCGCTCCTTTTAGTGTAAAGCCATTGGTGAATATTGTTCGGGTTGGGGTTGATATCTCTTCCGAGCCAATGCGCGTGGGTGTAATATTGTTCTGCGTTGGCTGTTGTTTTGGTTTTGAGATTTTTGGTGCTTTCCAGTCGGGGGTGGACTGTGTCGGCGTGCATCATTCTAAGCATCCCCCCCATTGCTCCCTCAACCCCTCCTCCCCACCTACTCCTTCGCCCGCATCTTCCCATTCACAACATACATCTTCTTATTCGCAACATGCGCCATCGGAGGTGCTGGTGTTGACGGGAGCTGTGCTGCGGAGCTTAAGTGCCGCAGCCGGCTTCTTAGGTTTCTCGGCCGCCGCTTTTTTGCTGTTGATCTGCTTTTTCTCCAAACCATTACCATTGTAACCACCGCTGCCCTCCCCATGCACCGCATTGTCGGGGTCTTGATCGTTTCATCCATCCCGTTCTGATTGCCATCACCGTTACTACCCTCCCTGCGCGCCGCCATAGCGTTGTCAACGTGGCTTCCATCTGCTTCGTTCTGCACGCTGTTCCCCTCGCTACTCTCCCCACCACCCGTCATCATATCAGCGCCATTAGCATTCCCTTCATCCACTTCACCACCACGCCCTTCGTCCCCATCTTCAGCGTTCCTTGTTTCTTTGTTGTTGTTCTTTTTGTGTCTCTCACCTGCAAAGCCCACAAGACAGATCCTGCTCCATAACACCCTCCGATAGGCCTTGACGAGTGTATGTGGAAACGCCCCGATAGGCCCGTGGACTGTCTGGTGCTTCAGAGGATAGAGATTGTCGACCCCGCGCCAGAAGAGCCATTCGTCTCATAAGTGACCGGGGAGGAAGGCGCTGTTGGCGGCGGGGCGGAGCTCGGCGGGTAACTTGCCGTAGGTACTCGGAGTACCGGGACTGAAGATAGGGTGTGTGAGTACGAGCAAGGCTGACATTTGACAACAAATCCAGATGGGAATCTTCCCTACCAATCCATCAACGGTAACAAAAGGATCCCCCTTATTACAAGTCGTATCAAACTCTTCAGATGTGCCGTCTCCTCGCAGATGCGGGCTGAGTTCACCAAGGGTCTGGTTGGAGTACAGACCGCAACCATTTTTTTCTTCCGGGGCACCTCTATCGGCGGGAATGGTATGTCTGTGGGCAGGTTGTCGTCGCCTGTTGGGGGGTCGCCCGCTGGTGTCGGAGTTGAGCCCTCTTGCGAGTCTTGCGATCCATGGCCTCAGCGCTCACATTCGGCAGACGCGGTTCGCGATTCTGACAGTAGTGCCCAGAAAGCCGTGCAGCCGTCTTCACGACAACAAATACATTTCTACTCGGGACGAGGAACGTAGTCCTCTAGCGTGTATGGACGAGGAGGAGGTTGCTTAGTAAGCTTCTCTATTTTTCTTCTCGAGTGACAGTGTATAAATAACAAGTCGTAGCCGTAGCTCCCTTTTCCCTTATCTCTTTTGAGCTATCGAGTGCTATGTCAAGCTACGGTGGGAGGGAGGGATGGTTAATGCGTGGTTGGAGGGAGCTAGCTAGCTATTCGGGAACGCTACTCTGCAGCACACTGAGCAGCGCATTTAGGACTTAATGGATTTGTCAAGCTTCACCTTGAGCTGACCGTGTGCATTGCAGGCCCGCTGGGCTAAGGGGATGACCGACTCAGCGAGGACAAGTCCCTCTGGTTCAGCAGTAAATTGAAAGAACTTCGTTGTGCGTGACCGCTTTCCACCTGTTTTCCCGGTGCTGTGATAGGTTGGGGCCCCACCATTGGCCATGGTGTAGATCTGCACCTCCTGCCATATGGTAATAGCTTGTCGGCCGCTGCCTGTATGTTTGGCTCTTGGTTGTTGCGGAACATAAACAATGTGGTACCGGCATTTGACGTGCGAGCCTTCCCCTTTCGCAGATTCAGCACCAATGTGCTTTGCGATATATGGAATCAGACATCAAATGAGCCCTGCAACCCTCGGAAGCAAAAGAAGCAGGGGCATGGGTTTCCCTGTCCTTTGCCGCTGCACGGAGCAACTGGTTCTGGGTCTGTGGCATCTCTCTAAAACACTTTCCCGAAGTCAATATGGGCTTCCCGGTTCTAAACTTTGGAGGACACCTTCATCATACCCTTTCTGTCAACATCGTAGGAGGGCTTCTTCCACTTTTGCGGGGCGCCAAAGGTTTGCTAGTAGCACGTAGTTTGGGGGTCAGCGCTTTTCAGGAGTTCTGCTTGGTAAAAGTCCGCGGTGAGTAATTACTTTGTCCAACAGACCAGCTAGTGTTGCTCCTCATACCTGTTTTAATTATCCCACAAAGTCTCAGGTCAGTCGGGTGTGTGTGGTTTTGCCATTCCCCAAAGGAATGCTCAGAAAAGGAGCTGTGGAAAAGCGTCGGCGGAGTTGTGTATTGCCCTCGCGACGGACCCGCGTCTGCCGAATGTGAGCGCTGAGTCCATGGCGGCCGGTCGGTGTTCCTTGTGCGCTTGTCGTTTGTTGTGGACGGACGCAGATGGACGCTGACCTTGACAACGGACTTCGACTTGCAGCAGGAGAACCGCTCCGAGGCTTCAGCACTCTCATCACTCCATAGATAGAATAGATATAGCATAGAGCTCTTTTGGGGTTAGAAAAAGATGGCTGGCTCATCCGTTCCACGTCCGCACATTCCCGTTCGGAAAGACTCCAACCATTATGCCTTGCAGGAGGACGATGGAGCGCCACTACATCGGAGCGGCAAGGGCAAAGCGCCTCTCCGAGAGGTAGCTCATCCTCCACCGCTCTCCCAACCATCAACTCCAATATCCCCTAGCCATCCCGCTTCAGCACCAGCAAGTCGGACACACTCCCCCACGACCGCCATCCCAGATCGACCCACAGCATTACCCCGCCCGAACCCCATCCCACAACCCCCCGCCATCGGTTCCCCGCCCCCACACCCCCCCGCCCAAATCCGCCCACGCACCGCTTCCCGCAACGCCGCCGCCACCGCCGGCGTCTTCCAACAAGCCTACGCCTACCTCCACCCCTTCGACACCGACCCCTCCCCCTTCGGCACCTCCCTCAAATGCCAGCTCTGTCTCGAGGTCTTCGCCACCCCCATCCGATTGCCCTGCTGTGAATCCCTTGTCTGCTCCACTTGTGTGAGGAGGTGGCTGAAGACTAGCAGATGTTGTCCGTGGTGTGGTGAGGTGATTGAGGTGGCGGAGTTGAGGCCCGAGAGGGAGGTCAAGAAGGTTGTGGATGAGTTGGATTGTTACTGTGTGAATAAGAGGCAGGGGTGTGATTGGGTTGGGCCTAGGAAGTATTTGCTTATTCATGTTGCTGAGGAGTGTCTTATGACCCCGAGAGGTATGTAACGATAGCGATCGAGTGTTGGCGGCCGAGCGTAAGCGAGGGCGACCAGAGCGGACACCCCCGCGAACGACAGCGAAGCGCGAGCAAGAGCGAGCCACATTGCGCAAAAGGCGGAATATCCCTAATCACGGCTCTTAGCGAGCCTCAGCGAGCTGAACTTACGCTACCCAGCATGCTTGTGGCGAGCGGAGCGAGCAATGTATCGTTCTCAACTGAAGCTGAATCACTCCTCGCTTCTCTTCTTCATTCAGTCTTGGCACGCAACGCCGCCTCCCCCTTCTACTTCTCCATCCTCAACGAAACACCCACTGAGGAACGCGAAGACTCGGCGGTCATCACCGACCTCTTCCCGCGGACCGCCTCCTCCGTCCCTCAAACTCTTCCGGAGCGGTATCGAGGTCGTGGCCGCCAAAATAATCACAATAACAACGGTGATGAAGAAGATAACCCACCAAACGATACAATCGTCCCTACCCGCTCGACCTCACGCGCCCGTGAAGACGACGATGGGACAAAACCACGGCGACAGATCCCGTTCAAGAAAGCCGGTGCGAGGGGTAGTGTGCTTGTCCCGACCCGGACGCAGAGCGAATCGCCTTCTGCGGCCGACCGACGACCGCGTCCTGCACCACTTCTCACCACCAATGATAATTCCTCAATGTCTGATAGTGGATCCCTGCAAGCCGTCGTCGACACCTACTTCGCCTCCCAGCCGCGCGAATCATCAATAACAACGGCGGATGACAGTGATGAGTGGGAATCGGTCCATTCCTCATTGATGGCTGAACTTGATGCGGACTCGGTGCACTCGGGGGTGTTGGATGATTTGGATCACATCAATCTCTATAGATATGTTGAGCAGAGGAGGGTGCATGAACGGGAGGAGATGAAGGGTGTGAGGGGGGTTGGTGGGGAGTAGATGGAAGCGAGAGAGGTTTTGGACCCTTTGTTTTGCACCTGGCCCCGCATGGGACGGTAGCGGGGTTATCCTCATCGTCCGCGCCGTGCAACACCGGAGTGTTTTTTCACCGCCCCGTTTGTGGCTATGCAACCCTCGAGTCGGCCAGTGTTGCCTGGACTGGTCACGGAATCACACAAATCCGCTGGACCCTTCCACCACTCGCCCCGGACTCGCTGTCCCACACGATAGCGAGTGCACTATACGCCCCCCGCACACAGATTCAGATATTCCGTACCTCCCCGTTATATAGCACGAGTTGGTGTAGGCTAGTCTACCGTGCTGCCCGGGTAAGCGGGGAGAAGTTGCGCGCGATGGTGGCGATAGAGTCATAGATGGGATGGGATTTGAGCCCAGTGGTGCTACTTGTGAACAGGAATTCAACATGTGCGCTCAAATGTGAGGCCGTTGTTCTTGCATGACCCCTTCGATTTCCACTGATCGTGCCGGGATGGCCAGACCGGGAATTTGCTCTACTACAGAAAATGGTTACCCCTACACGGATAATGATGCGAAGACCCCTCCAGCCTCCCAGTCCTGTCAGACCCACCCCCCGTCATTCTCGCTTTACGTAACGCGAAAAGTCCGCCTCGTTTGACACCAGGCGATCTACAGTCCACTCGGAAGTTTGTTTTTGTCTGTCTGTTCCAACGCAGAGATGTGCTAGACACGGCAAAGGAAAACGAGCGTTTTTCTCTCAGTGGTGGGAATGGTGCACTCGGTATGGTCCATGTCTAGACCCTATCCAAAGTTCGAAGAACGCCGCCGCACATAAAGTCGGACAAGTGCGATGCTATCTTTGGTCCAAAGGAACGCGGCCAAAAAACCGAAAACGTACTGTACTGTACTCCCAATTCCCTTCCATTGCCAAAACAAGCTTGACTCAAAAAAAAACAGTTGAATCACTTTTTGCTGGCGTAAACCTAGAAAGAGTAAATCATCCCAAGGGGATTACAACATCTCATCTCCCACCGCCAATCGGTTTTGGGAAGACACCTTTTGAGTTCCGCCGTCGCCAGTGAAGGGTTCTAGATGTCGCTTCCTCGGCCTAGACGGCTGCTGCAGAGAGAAGCGGGGGATGGAGCGGGTGAGTGGCCTCGCGGGCGGGGTGGATGGGGCTTTGGAGGGATGGGGATGCGGGGGCCTTAAGCTGGGTATACATACGTCCCTGCGAAAGTGGCGTCCGCGTGTGTGTGGGGGTTTTCTTTCCGAAAGCACACACTTGCCATACCAACAACAGAAAATAAGACCCCGATTCCTCCTCCACTCCCGTTGTTTGCAACCCCCGTATTTTTTTTACATGTTGTGTTGATATACCGTTCCCGCATCATCGTTGCCCAGCAGACACCGCCCATCCACCCGCGAGCTACCCCACCACCGCCGCCATGTCCTCCCGCCTGTACTACACCACGACGGCCGCCCCGCAATCCTCCGCTTTGCCGTATCCACCCTTCTACCCCGCCGCGTCGCCA
Source organism: Fimicolochytrium jonesii (assembly GCF_025526975.1). Taxonomy (NCBI): domain Eukaryota; kingdom Fungi; phylum Chytridiomycota; class Chytridiomycetes; order Spizellomycetales; family Powellomycetaceae; genus Fimicolochytrium; species Fimicolochytrium jonesii. The sequence goes on from NW_026515678.1 coordinate 44,242, forward strand.
GGGAGCGGGGGCAGTCCGCCGGCGGCCGCCGCGGGGGGGTACGGCAGCTACGTGTACGTCGCGACGCAGGGCACGGGTGCCAACGGGCCGCTTGTGTTTGGACAGGGGGGGTACCAGCCGGTGCAGCCGCAGATCCACCCGCGCGCGATGCGCACGCAGCAGCAGCACACGCAGACGTATGCCGCGGCGCTGTTCACTCCGGGGTTGGGGAGAGCCGAGGCGGAGGCGGGGAACGCGAACGCGAGCATGAACACGGTTGGAGCGACGGGCAGCCCGGCCCGCGCGACGTGGGGCCGGACGCCGCCGCAGCAACGTGAACAACAGCAGCAGCTGCTGCAGGTGGAGACGGAACCGATCCGCCCGCAGTTCAGGAGCAAGATCGTGTGCGAGCTCACCTGTCGGCATTGCGAGGCTGTCGTCTGTCGACGTGGGATGAAGGCGATCTTGCTGGCGGATATGAATGTGCGTTGAAATCATCCCCCCCTCCCTTTTTTGCGGGCCCCCCCAGTGTTGTTTCTGCAAGTGCTTTTGTTGTTTGGTTTGGATCTGACACCCCCATTTCCCCGGAAACCCACAGATCGAGCTGTTTTCCACAGACGTCCCTCCGCACGGTAATGCCCCCAGTCAGTCACCGTTCCCAGCGTATGCATCTGTTTTCATCACCCGCTTTTCTCCATCCCCCCCCCCCCCGCAGGCGTCCAACTCGTCAACAACGACTACCAAACGCGCAACTGCTACTGCCGGATCCGCGACGTCGCCTGTTTGGGATGGTGCGTAAACCACATCCCCTCCTCCCCCCCATCTATTCTGACTCGCCCGATTATTTTTTTTGGTTGGCAGCGGAAACGTGATCGGATACCACGTAACGCAACGTAAGTGAGGAATGTTCCCTCTGCGTTTCCGGATTCCCCCGCTCATGTTTTTGTTTCCCTTTTTTTTTTTTGGGGAACGACTGACCCACAAACAGCATGCGAACCCTGCATGGAAGCCTGCAACAACGGCCATTTCTGGATGTTTCACATCTCGTGAGTTACACCCCAGGGACTCATCCCCCATCCTATTTGGAGCGTTCTCGCCCCCGTTTCAATTCGCATGCCGCTGAAGAACATCTCCACCCGTTTTTAGTGAGGTCTCGTACGCGGATCGGTTGGATACCGGCGGTAAGACCCATGCCCCTCTTGTCCGCCCCTTAAATGTCTAATGAGATGTTTTTTAAGGCACCCGCGCCCTCCTATGGGCCCAGCTGCCCAAAGCGGACACCGACTTGGGCCGCGCGGACGATTACGAGGCCATGTGTCGCTGAACCTGTCGGCGGTTCACAATACAACAGCCCCCCCCCCCCCCCCCCCCCCCCCCCCCAGTTGGTTGGGGCCTGATAGTCGTAGGCTGGTTAGTGGTAGGCTGTAGAAGGTAGAACCCCCCCCAACCAAACACCCCCTCCCAACATCCGTGCGTCCCCCTCGAAAAAAGAAAACAAACGTTGTGGATAACAATCGCTTTTTTTGTTGTGCGTTATGGGGCGCTTTTCGCAGACTAGAAAGTGCATGTCTTCGCTTTTGTTGTTCGTGCTGATTGCTTATCAAAAGATCCGATGCGATGTGACGGGGCATGCCAGATTATTTGTACAGGGGCGTGAATCAGGTATATATATACAGTAACTAACGGTCTCGAAACACATAATAGGTAAGCATGACTACTGTATGTACATACGCCGCCGGCCATCTACACCCGCTCCACCACGTCCCTCCAAAACTCCCACGCCCACCCGCGCAACGCCCTCCCGGCGACCCTCACCTCATTACAATGCACCATCGGCAAGTCCCTCCAGCTCACGTACCCCAACGGGCCCTGGTACGCGTGGACTTTCACTTTGACACGGCGTCTGTTGTCCAGGTGCGTGTACACCCAGGTGATGGCGTCGTCGAGGAGGGTCGGGGCGGCGAACATGTTGTGGTCGAGGAGGGAGGTTGATTTGTGGATGGTTTGCGTGTCGAAATAGGTGCAGGTGGGGCAGGTGTGTGGGATGCGGAGGCCGGTGGGTGGGGCCAGGGTAGCGGCGGGGAAGAGGGGCGCGGCGGAGGGAGGCGTGGAGGAGAATTCGTCGGGGATGCCGGGGGTGGTGGGCAGGTGGGTTGGGGCGAGTTCGCCAGAGTTGAGTTTTGTTTGGATGTCGGTTAGGTAGCAGGGGAGGGTTGTGCGGTGTTCGAAGAATTGGCTGTTGGTGGGAGGGGAGGGGAGTGGGTGAGATATAAGAGTGTGAAGGGGGGGGGGGGGGGGAATGTGAGGGTGGTGGTACGTACATCTTGAGCATCCCACCCCTGGACATCTTTGCGCTTATCCCGCCCAGGAAATCAAAATCGGTGTCGAACGCTCTATGTTCAAAGAACAAGTCCTCGCCCTCCCGTCTCTGGCCCTCGTCCCCCCGAGTTCCAGGCAACCCGCTCCACGTCCCAAACACCAGATGATCAAACTGCGTCAATTTGGTCGTGACGCTGAGTGTGTTTTCGATGATTTCATCCGACATGTCGGGGTTGTAGTAGGTCGCCCATGCTTCTGGGGCGGAGAGGATGGTCCGCAGCGTGCGGCAGGTGTGCATTAGGTTGATGGCTGTGAAGAAGCCGGATTTCATTGCGATTGCGCAGATTAGCTCGGTGGGGAGTTTTGTTATCAAAGATGATGATGATGATGGAGTGCGTGATACCAATGGACTTTCCACCACCACCTCCGCCTCCGACTCGCCGAAGGGTAAGTTAAGGCTACGCTCGGGCTCGGGCTCGGCCGCGGGTGCGACTGCGACTGCGACCTCTTTGCGGTTCATTGATGCCCTTCTCGAGTCTGCCTGTGGGTGGTGGATCGTTGGCAAGTCATTCCAGTCGATAGCCCTCCTACAGTTCCCTGCGGAGCTGATATCCCTGTCCCATTTGCGGATGGCTTTGTCTCTCTCAGCTTCTGCGGCTGAAGTATCGAGAGTTAGTTTTGGGAATCGAGAGAGGGAGGCGGTTCCGTTGCGGAAAGCGGTTGAAGCGGCGGCGAGGGTGCGAGCGATTGGGTTGCGAAGCGGTTGTTGCTGTTGTGTTGCTGGGTGAGCCATTGAGGTGAGAGTGGTGAGAATAGATATGCTGTGGGGGGATACTCCAAGAGGGAGTGGGTACTGCTGCTGAGAAGGTATAAGTCCTTTCCAGTTCTCCCTTTTCCTAAGGTTGGTTGCCTTTAGATCCGAAGGAAGGCCATCCTGACACAGGAGGAGGGCGGGCGGCCGGAGGGGTTTCACGACCGCATGTACTACTCTGCTGTACGTAAGCTCACCAGAATGAGTTGGAGAGACGGAAAGAGAAGGGGAGCGAGACGACATGAGAACACGCTGGCTGACTGTGGGAGGGGAATGGATGGACTGCGCCACCCGGCCGCCGCCTCTCTCTCTCTCTCTCTCACCTCACTTGGGGGATTCATCAATGGAACGAACGGGCAACAACCAGGCAACAACAACGACGTCCCCCTTATCACTGTAACAACCCCCCACCCACAACGCCGCCACAACAAGCGTCCTCCTCCAAAACGAACCACCCACCCACCCACCTCCTCCCGCTGCTCACAGCTCGCCGCTCGAAAAACAACGGTAACAAGGGGGACCCCCCACGTCACTCCTCAAGGCTCAAGCGGCCTGCTGAACGAAGGAGTGAATAGCTTAGCTACTGGACCGCACTCGACACCCCCCATTGTCCAACGTCCCCACCCTCAGCATGGCCCGCCCACTGCTCCAGTTCTCCCTGCTGCCTCACAGGCACGGGTGCAAGGACAAAATCCTATTCCGCTTGATCGCCTGCAGCGCAACACAGGTGGAATTCAAGTGCAAAGACCCGGCCTACAAGCGACTTATGGCCCCGATCCGCACCATCGCCACACCGACTTCCCAGAGGGTCGCCTGTCTCAGGTCACGTCTATTTAGCACAGCTACTTTATCCGACCACCACCGCCGCCCGACGCCTCTGGCAGATTGTCCCCATGTTCCCACCCCTCCCGCTGCTCTCGGTTTGCGAACGGCGACGGCTTCCTTACACCTCAAGTTGACTGCGAAACATACCTGTCCGTTTTCTACTACTACTACTACTACTACCACTACTACTGTCAATGTGGGTACTCAACTCAATAACCGAAAATCGACAACACAAGTTGGTGTGGTGCAAAAGAGACGCTTTCATGCCGCTAGGAAGGCTGCCGCGCCGTTTCTCGCCGGACCGGGATTGGCTTGGTTCTTTCATAGTACTAGGGGTGTTCTCACCGTATTGCCCATTTTGTGGAGGTGGAATTGGTTTAAATCACACCCAAGAACAATGTGGACTCTAGCCTCGATTCCTCTAGTCATCGCCGCCGCTCTGATTGGATCCGCTTATGAGCAGCACCCTTTCACTGAACGATCGCGCCTCATGTTTATCGACGAGCCCACAGAGCTCGAGCTCGCCGCCGCCCACAGCGACTCTATGGTCACTAAAAACCGACACCTGCTCTTACCCACTAACCACCCGGACTACATCCTCGTCCACGAAATCGTCTCCGACCTCGCCGCCGTAGCTGGTCCGGGCCGCAACTGGGAATTACACGTCCTGCAAAGCGACGATGTCGTGAACGCCTTTGTCGTGCCGACCGGACAGATCTTTGTGTACACGGGGCTGCTGAGGGCCGCGGAAGATAAGGATGCGGTCGCAGCTGTGATTGCGCATGAGTTTGCCCATGTTTTGAGTCGACATGGAGCTGAGAAATTAGGGTGCGTTTGTTTCTCTCTCATTTCCCCCTTTCTTGATTCCATTGCCATGCTCATCGACATGCCCACATCCAATTCCCTCAGAATCCAACACCTCGCCCATTTGGCCTGGGACTTTTTCCATTCACTCTTATATACCCTGACTCTCAACCTACCGATCTTTAGCGACATCGCCGGACGGGGCCTGGATGCCACAAAGGAGGTGTTGACGTCGCTCCCCTATTCCCGCATGTGCGAAAAGGAAGCCGACGTCATTGGATTGTATCTCATGAGTGTTGCTGGTAAATTCCCTCCCCATATCACTTATACTATCATCCACCGCCAAAACCCGACATGCTCACTTCCCCTCCCCCCCTGCACAGGCTACAACCCCCGCGCCGCCATCGACTTCTGGGCCCACCTCTCCCGCATCGACACCTCCACCTCCCCCACCACCACAACGCCTACAACCCCACCCCCCACCAATAAATCCCACCTCCTCTTCAAATCCCCCAAATCCTACGAATTCCTCTCCGACCACCCCTCCCACTCCACCCGCGCCTCGGACCTCAAACAGCACCTCCCCGCCGCCCTGAAGATCTACCACGCGCGCAGCGTCCTCGCGGAGCGGGTGACTCATCTCCGCGGCCGGCGCCTGAGACGGCGAGACAGCGCCGTGGGGCTCGCGTTCGGAAAGGACGACACCGGGGACGGTGAGACGAAGGTGGTGACGATGGAGGAGCTGAACAGGGACCTGTTTGACGTGCTGAAGGAGCATCTGAGCGAGGCGGTCGAGAGTGGAGGTGATGCCGCGTGGGTGAGGGACGAAGCCGTCGCGATGGCCGACAAGGTCGTCAAGGCCAGGGTCGTTGCTCTGTAGGGAGGGGACAGTAAATCGCCATCATGACACCCCCGCCGAGACTGGTTGGGGGGCCCGTTTTTTTTTGGGCGGGGGGTTGAGAAAACCGAGACCCCCCATCCATCCCACACGCTTCCTTTTCTTTGTCGTTTGTTTCCGTGTTTCGTTCAAACGACTTTTGTTAAGCCTCGTTTCGTTTGTGGAGACATCTCCGCCCCCCACCCCTCAGTATATTCCTGGTTTTTCTTTTTTGCCCGCCTCGTGTACTATCCTTCCATGCATAACCTCTCTTGTCTGAGCAAAAAGAAATATACGAGCCTCGTTCATCGCGCGGACCGAAGAAGGAGAGAGAGAGAATCAATCCAAGAGGGGAGCTAGTGAGACCTAGTGATATGATAATGAATGATGGGTGCTAAATACATGAGGGGTGGGGGGGGATTCGATTCCTCGGGACGCAACCTACAGGGGGTTTGGAGAGGCTGGGGTGTACAGTACAGTACATACATAGAGCGGAGTCCCTCTTTTCGTGGCCGACCCAAGTGGGGCGGGGGGGAGGGGTGGGACAGTCGTTCCGCATTCCCCGTTCCGGCTGCCATCACTTCACCGGACGGAAAAGTCCGCACGTTGGAAAACGCATCCCAACCCCCCCAACCCCCCAACCAACCCCCCGGGGAAACCGCCCCACGCGCGCGGAACGGCGATGATTTCCTTACTCGTCATCATCCTCCAGCCCCTCCATCTCCTCCTCAAACAGGTTCTCATCGACCCCGACGGCGGCGTCCGCGTCCGCGCTCGGGCTCGCAGCGGCCGCGTTCTCCTCCTCATGATCGCTCTCCCCGCGGATATACTCGTCCATGGCATCCTCGTCCTCGTCGCCGACGGCCCAGTCGGGGTTGAAGTCGAACAGCTCTTTTCCGGAGAAGGCCATCCCGGTCTTCATGCCGGCCTTGTACTTGTCGTACGCCTCCTTTTTGCGCTTGGACTCGGATTCTTGTTCCGCGGCTTCGCGTTGTTTGCGGTCTGCTTTCCACGCCGCGAAGGAGGTGGCTGTTACGGGCGTGGTGTTGGAGCCGAGTTTATGGCGCTGAAGGGGGCGGTGCGAGAGGAGTGTGAGCGACCCGGACTGACACTCGAGGGGGCCATGATGTCTATATGACATACCTCTGTTTCTAAGAAATCCTCGATACTGATCTGGTTCTCCTTCTCCATCTCCTCCCTGGCCAACCGCTCCTCGGTGGTCTCCTTCTTCTTCAGCACGAAACCGGGCGGCAGCGCATGCCTGTACTTGCAATCCTTCCCGCCATTCGGACATTCCCAGAACCAGCCGTACTTCCGCGAGTCGATCGCTTCCAGGAAGTACTTGCACACAATGTCCGTCGGCTTGTTCCGGTTGTCGATCGCGCCCTTTTTGTTGACCGCGTCTTCGAGCTTGGCTTGGTCCCATGTTTCCATGGTTTGGTCTTTTTCTGGGGGGTCGCAGGTGTTAGGCGCTGGGGGGGACTCGCAGGTTCGACCCCTTCCTCTCTCTCTCTCCCACTACCGTACCTTCGTCTCGAGCATCGGTGTACAGATCAGCTTTCGTCGCCTTCCGCTCAATGTTCATGTCGTGCGAGAACTTGCACTTTGACCCCTTCTGACAAGTCCCATTCTTGAAGAACGCACACAGAATCGTTTTCGGGTCGACGCCTGGCAAGAAGGGACACTCTCACGTTAGGTTTTCCCTCCCCACGACACCATTCAGGGCCACTCGTCCAAAGGGTACTTACCAAAAGGCACCTTCTGCTGAACCTGCACGACCTTGAACAGCTCCGCCAACTCTGCCTTCTTGGCCGCTTCCGCCGCTTTCTTGTTTGCTATTTGGGCCTTTCGGTCCTCTTCCTCTTTCTGTAGAACCCCATTCGTAAGTCATGCAGTCGCCCTTAACTACTTGCCCTCACGCAAAAACAATACCTTCAGCTTGGGATTCCCGATGGTAGCCGCCTGCTCTTTGACCTGCTGGACATATTTCCCAACTTTTGTCGATTTGTTCTTGTTCTTTAGACCGAACGTCTACATTTGTAAAGCAAGTTGGGGCATTAGATCCTCACAACGGATGTCATGACGAAAAATCAGCCGTCTTTTCGCCCCTACCTTGTCGTCGGCAGACTTTGTCTTTGCCTTGACTTCATTCTTGGTGGGTTTCCCCTTGGGAGGCATGGTTGTGAAGTGGTCGTTGCCAACGTAGCCTCAGATATATGGAAATGCGACGACGCTCCTTTTTTTTCCTGCCGACACCACTCTGGAACTGACGGCGGGGGGGACGGTCTCCGGGCGGAAGGCGTGGCAATTTGGCAAAGCGTTGAGGTTCGCAGTGCGGAGGCTAAACGCTGTCAAGGAGTGAAGATCACCCTTAAGGTAACGAGTTTTCTCCTCCACCGCGAAGCGTTGCGAAAGCGGCCTTTCACCCACCTTTCACCCGAGTTGCCGCGTCGCCCTTCAACTGTCACTCTCAAAAGAGTATATAAGGAGGCGGCCTGCAGACACCCCCCCGGAAGGACTCACAACCCCGCCTCTCGCACTACACACAGAGGGATAGGTTCTCTCCGGCCGCCAGGTTCGACTCTCTCCGAACAATGAGCACCGTCACCCTTAAAGCGCGCTCCGGCCGCGTCCTCAAAGAAGATCTCGACCTCAACGTTAACGTCCAGGACGCTACCGTCGACGACCTGCGGAAGGCGGTTCATAAGGCTTGTGCGTGCGAAAAGATAGGGATGCCGATGTTCCTTTTTGTTAATATCCATTTCCTCTCCTTGTTAGTCCCGAAATGGTACCCTACGCGGCAAAGGCTGACGATTGGTGCGTTGACACAAATTATTGGATGCGGGAAGGGATAGCAGCGGGCGGATGAAGAGATGAGAGAGGGCCGACTGACACGAGTTGGGATGATTCTCTCAGACAACAAGCCGTTGGAAGCCGGAAAGAAATTGTCGGAATATGATGTCAAGCCTGGAGGTGTGTTCCCCGCTATGAATTCGCTGCCGAAATCGTAAACGTTAGTCTGACCCGGACCCACTTTCGCAGCTACCATTGTCTTCAAAGATTTGGGCAAGTCAATCCTATTTGTTTGTAGGTCAGTGAGGGAATCATCGCAGCTGACGATAATCTGTCGGGACGAGTACAGGCCCTCAAGTCGGCTGGACGACTGTCTTCCTCATCGAATACTTCGGCCCCATCTTCATCCACCCCCTGTTCTACTTCTTCCCCTCCGTGTTCTACCCGCATACGCCCGCGGCGCCGCACACGCGCATCCAAACGTTCGTACCCCAACCTTCACTTTATCCCGTTGTCCTCCCAAAACCCACATGCCTAACACCCTTCTCTCACCCACAGCATAACCCTCATCCTATGCGTCCTCCACTTCCTCAAACGCGAATACGAAACCCTCTTCGTCCACCGCTTCTCCAACGACACCATGCCCATCCGTAACCTGCCCAAAAACTCGTTCCACTACTGGGTCCTTGGCGGGCTTGCACTCGCGTACCCCATCTATCGCCCGGGGTACGAGGGCGGGTATTTGTTTGGCGTGAATAGTGATTGGGCTGTTGCGGCGGTTGTGGGGATCTGGGTGGTGAGTACTTGGGACTGTCTGAGATTTTGTTTCCCGTGAGGGTGTACTGATGATAGAATTGGGTGTTTTGTAGTGGGCGGAAGTCTCCAACTACATCACCCACGTCACCTTGCGAAACCTCCGACCACCCGGTTCCAAGATCCGCCAGGTAATTACTTCAATCTTCATCACCAGCCCCTCCCTCCCACCACCCTCCCGTTCACACCCCTCCCCCCTCTCTTACCGGACCAGATTCCCTTCGGCTACGGCTTCACCCAAGTGTCCTGTCCCAACTACTTCTTCGAAGTCGCCGGCTGGACCGCCATCGCCGTGCTCACGGGCGCTGTGTCGGCTTACTTTTTCGCTATCATCGGGGCTGCTCAGATGTAAGTTTGGGGCCGAGTCATCACATGATTGTTTGCCCCATTTTTATTGAGGGGATGGGAATTTTTTTTAGGTACCAATGGGCGGTCAAGAAACATATCCGCTACCGTAAAGATTTCGGACCCAGTTATCCCAAGGGACGGAAGGCGATGTTTCCTTTCATCGCCTAGAACGCTCAGGGATCCTGACGCCCAACAATCGGCCCCTCGCATTTTACACGTAAACAAAGCATCCCTCCATCCCGGTGCCCTTCTTCTTCAAGTATCTTACACAATAGGCTAGATTGGTAGTGTAGGAAGGGAACGTGATATACTATCGGCGTTTATTCATTTCGCATCATCGGCGTACAGTACGTTCTGTTTTCGTGTTTTTCCTCCGTCATTTCGCTCGCCGCGCCCCATCGTCATTCACTGGATCAATATGAGCTGTTGCCAAAAATTGAGTGCAGTTCTGTGGGTTGCTGGTACACGACAGAAGGAGAGGTGAACTCGGACATGAGAAGCACCGATGACAGCCGTAATTCATTCCACGAGCTTAAGGTTCGGAAAAAACCGCAAAGCATTCTCGGTCGTTATCCGTTCCACATCCTCAAACCGCATGCCTTTGATCTGAGCCTAGGAAAAAACATCCCAGAACATTCAGATCAGGCATCGTACACCGCGGATGGATGAACTTGGGGTCGATGTAGAGAAACAGGGGAGGGGGCGGACGGACGGTACATACCACAGCCTCACAAGCGACGCGAATCTCACTCGGCTGGTTCATCTCTCCCTGGACAGCAGCCAACGCCGGTGAATCGGATTCCAGGACCAAGCTTTCGATCGGGACGGCCTGTTCACAGATTCAAACGGCCATCCCCTCAGTGGCCCCATCACCTTCAGCACCTGAACGGGTATCTCACAACTCGTCGCTCACCTTAACCAGCTTACTCAACCCCTCACTCCTCACCACACTCGGCGCGACACTCACCAAATTGCCCGCGCGCACAGCCCGCATCGCATACCCCGCCTTCCCATCAAACGCATGGAACAGCGCCCTCGCCCCCGATGCAACCACCATATCAACCGCGTAATGCCCCGCCTGTCTCGAATGCACGTTCAGCGGGATGTTCAAGTCGACGGATGCAGTTATATGCGCTGCAAAGACGCGTTGTTGGATTAGTTTGAGGTCGGAGGGTGGGATGTGGGGTGTGAGGGCCAAGACATGCGGGGAGAAATCGAGGCCGCATTCTCCGATTGACGTCAACTCAGAAGAGTGGGATTGGATGAGGCTGAGGATGGGGGGTAGGTCGGCGAGGGTGATGGAGTGAGCGGGAGTGGAGGCGGTGGCGGGTTGAACGGGGTGCAGGCCGAGAGAGGGGTGTAGGAGGGGGTGGAGGTGGGAGAGGGAGAGGACTGTGTGGGCGGTGGGGAGGGATTCGGGGACGTTGATTATTGCGGATATGGAGAATGACTTTGCGTTGGCGAGGATGGTGGGGATGTCTGTGAACTCTGGGGGGTAGATGTGGGCGTGGCAATCGACCAGCATTTTGTCCGTCTGGTAGAAGCAAGCAATGGGGTTTTCTGACCTCACAAGGCTTCCTCCGCAACTTCCCTTCTTTGCGACTTCGGCAGAAGGCCTGACAGAACTTTGAAGAGTTCGTTCGAGGTTTCCCCCCAGTTTCCCCCGATCGGAATGACTGCTTTCTAAAGCAGTCTCGAGCTCGTTTGCCTGCCCATACACGTGGCGACAAGCACATTCCCGAACGTTTCGCAAGATGTAGAGACCTCACGGGACCGATAGATGACTTAAGTGCACCGTCGATTCTTTAAAAGATCCCCTCATTCCCCCTTCCCTCAGCTATTTTGCAATAACGTCAGTTCCGGGGTTCAAGTTCGGTATTCCCTCCCGAGATTCGGTCCAGCTCAGTGTCCGAGAATAGCGGCCCACTAGACTCGCCCTTTTTCAAGGGAAGGAAGTGGGGCATGCTGCTCTTGGTCAGTGGACAGTTTTGACGGTGGGGTATCAACTGAGGGAAATCGGACGGGGTGTGCAGGAAGGGAGGGCTTTATAGGAAAACAGGTGTGGCGCAGTCGGAGCGTTGGATTAACTGCGCCACTCCTCGAGTTGAGAAACCAAGTTGGTGGGTGCAAGACGGTGGCAAGATGAACGTTCCAGCCAACAGAGGCATGGGTTTCAACCATTGAGCGCTTCGTTCGACGTGGAATGGAAGCACGGTTTTCTGAGCGACATGTGCGTCCGCAAAAGTCTCGACGCTCTTTATGGCAAATCCCACCATGTCCACGGCGCGCGATGTGGGGATGCGGACGCGGACGAGATGAAACTGCACGCGAAGAATCTGGGTGGAATATATCAGCGAGCGGCAGGGAAGCAGCGAAAACGAGAGCGACCAGATCTTTTGGACTCTCTCCGTCACTCCCTCCGAACGCGAGCGCGAAGAAGTAGAGGTCGAGGAACATCTCTTCGAAGAATGCGAATTTGACACCGGCCGGGATTCTAAAAGGAAAGCATCTACGGGAATGTCCGAAACTGATGACGATTTGGATATCGAGATCCAGCGCCACAGGCTCTGAGGGTCATCATGCCGTCTATCACGAAGGGTGCGAAGATGCTACAGACTTGACTCGCCCAAGGACCGAATTGACCACCTTGAGGTCGTCCGGGAGCGACCTCCGGAAGTCTCGTGGGATGCCATGTGGGAAGCCACCACCAACCGCCAACCACCAACCCCCATCTTCGGCCGCATCACCATGATGGACGCACTCCTGGCTTCGGCCTCAACTCTCTTTGAGAGCGGCACCGCTCTCAACTCCTCGGCGCAGTCCCTCTCCGCTACGGGCCTCCATAACGCTACATCTGCTCCGGCGCCTGCGGCCGGTAAGGTCGTCTGGTCGACGCCGACCTTTCAGAAGAAAGTTTGGAAGCGTTGCTGATGATACAGTTGACCAAGCCGAATACCTGGCCGTAGGTGGGGGTTATGGCTGGGGATGCTTGGGAGAACGGGATCGGCCGTAGCACCGACGTCGAATCTTGATCTTCGCCACCGTTGAGAAGGCGAAGGTCGCGAAGTCAAAGCCAGCGAAAGGAACCGGACTGTAGCTGGCACCGGACAGTGTGAGCGCAGATTCATCCAACGGAATGACCTTGATCGACCTCCGGATAGGATCCGCCCAGTTTATATCACTTCCTAGTGACCTTGCCGCACGATACGGCGAAATTGATCGATTTGCGGAAGTGTTTCCTGAGGAGGCGAGAGTCTTTTTGGACACGCTTCTCACGAACTTGGAGGAGCGGGACGCCAAGGAGTGGGAAGAAATTGTTAATGCAATCGACAAACCTCATTCAGCCATCGTTGGAGAGGTCGTCGCTGTGATCAAGCATACCCTTCCTGTTTTGTGATTAGCCAGATTACACACGCATCCATTCATAACTACATCTTACTACCGAATCTCTACCTTACTAGCTGCCGGGCGTTCGAACAGGGTGATAACCCTTTGAAAAGTCGAAGCACGCTGGAGACCGAACACCTGAGCACGTTCTCCACCCCAATTTCCCCACCCCATTTTCCGAGAATGCTGTCACCGCTTCGCGCACGGGACCGTTTGGCGCTCAGGAGAGACGAAGGAGTACAGCGTGAAACGGGAAAAAGGCGATGGCATTGCCGTCGGCCAACACGGTCGACAATCTGCTCCACCGGCTGGTATATACGGCCTTCCTTGCGCCAGATGGAGCGAAGTCTGGCGGTTCCTAGGAGCAAGTGTTTCCTATCGCAATTGGATTGCGCACTTTGCATACCTGGCGGATCCTTTGTGCCCTTCACATGGATGTCCCACGGTGCGGGAGAGGTCCCACGGGCGTGGCAGCGAAGTAAAGACCAAAATGTTGCGAAGGGCGAAGGTCGTCTCCTGTACGAACAACCGTTTATTTTGGCCCATTTGTCCCGGAAGGGGCCGAACTCGCATCGAATCTTTGATCGTCGCCACCGTTGGGAAGGCGAAGGTTGCGAATCAAACGCGGTTACGCTGCGCGAAATGGACCTGGCATTACGTGTTACCGACACGGTTGTTGGCTGCTGGGGATCTGGCTTCCTTTGGGGCGACATACGTCGCCATTTTCTGCACACTTCGGCGTCAGTGATGGAGGACGTGGGAGAGTGTCGCAAGGAAGTCCGGCAGCCTCCCACGTCCTCGATCACTTGACCATGCGTGTGCTCTGCTGAATTGAAATTTTGGTTGTCAATATCGGGCGGTGAAACTTGTTGACGTCTTATCTGAAGGCCGAAAATGACCCAATGTAAGGCGGACGATTTCGAATCCGAGGGCACTTGGTCCGAGCGACGAAGATATCATCGAAGGACTCTCTTTCCAACACGCGGTATTCGGAACTGCCAGGCCGGACGATGGAGTCCGTTTCCGATTAGTGGCGCTGGGTCGCCGATGCTGCGAAGGCCTCACATCCAAGAATGGCGGCTCGTGTTCCAATCGTGTCACAAACACGAAAGGAGGCGCGCAAGTTCCGCATCCGGCACCCGTCCCTTCGTTTTATGGTCCAGTGGGAGAATTTCACGGCTCGACCGCCCTGCCCTGAAACGCATCTACTGAATGCGCAGGATGTACCAGGTGACGAATATCGGATGCCAGTCATGAAGCATCGAGGAGCTAGACGGACTTCTTGGCCGGGGGATTGAGGCTGTGAGGCTGCTGCCTTGGACCAAGTGGAACGAAAACGTAACAAAACCGAATATCGCTGGCCTTCGCGTCGCATCAGTGAAAGTTGGCAGTGGCGAAAGAAGAAACGACTGAAGTGGGTTTTGAAGATGAAGGTTGCGAATGAGATATACAAACGGCCAAACAGTACCCGGATACCCCTGTCGGAGGGCACTCGTTTTGATTGGATCGGACATCCCGATGGTCCTGCGAGTGGGCTGGAGGAAGTCCTGGGATACCGAAGGCGCTTTGAGCGCAACTATCGCTCTTATGCTTGGCTGTGCTTCAAGCGCCAACCGTAAAGGCCTTCCGATAATCAGGGCCCACATGGTCCGGGTGCGGCGGTAAATATCTAGGCGTATACGCCCAAGCATGTATGCACGCTGAGGAATGATACGAAGAACGAGGACCTCCACCCTCGACTACTCTCCTGCGATCGCCCCGACGGGGCAGACGGCCAAACCCGGAACGAAGGCACTGGATGCCAACTGTGCTACCATTGACGAAAAATATCCCCAATATGGGCCAGCACTTCGCAAACTCCTAACCTTCACAACAAACCAGTCCTCCACCTTCCGTTGCCTTCTGAACCGAACGGAGACAGTCCATCCCGCCCTTGCAACGACATGGCTGCCGACGCACCTCCTTTCGCTTTCGCGCCGGACCACTTTTATCTGGGCAACTTCCGGCTTCCTAGGTGCCCTGATGGCCACACAGTGCAGAAATTACAGAAGAGTCTGGCATCAAGTTGCCCCGGAATCATCCGACGCATACGGAAACGCAACGGTATGAGGCACAAACTGATGCTTGAGCTGGGCGGGATTTGGACATGGTTATGAAGAGGCATATGGAAGGTGCTGCCATCCTTATTCCCATCACCGGCACGGTGACTTCGAGTTCGACAACCGATGCACGGATCAAGGTGAGGGGGGTCGGGTTATGAATGGAGACATGGACAAGCGAAGGGCGAGCGTGAAGGCGGGCTCGTTGAGCCGGGCGCACGATAGCCCAGCTACCCAGTCGAAGCCATGAGTTGCCGCCAATGATCCCAATGAAGCGGGTCTCGTCATCGCTCCGTGACACGGATGACGAGTTGTCTGCGTTTCTCGAGCATTGTGACGCAACAACGCCGTGCAGATCCTATTCCATACCGCCGTCGATGGCGTAACACGGCCACGGATACCCTAGCAAAAAATTAGATCGTCGATGGGGGCTTCGAACGTCGGACTTGAAGCCTGACGCAGATCAATCATCACAACCCAAGCGCCTTCACTCCGAGAATATCACACCAACCTCATCAGGGACCGACACGTCCAGACGCATCTGTAAGTGCTTTCCACTCCGATGAGCTATCGAGCCCCGTAGTTGCCCCGCGGACTCAGACGAGGGTGCAGCTATTGCTGCCGTTCAGATTAACGGATGTTAGGAAGGTCCATATGAGCATCATCGATACCGTGGGCATCAACTCAGGTCGGCGTACGATGGGACCTCTTAGTAAGGGGTAACTATCGGATGCAATTTGGGTCACTTTCACCAATTGAGCCGTGAAGTAGGGGCCCCTTAGCCCAACCAAACGACGATGACCGAATGAATATACGAGGGAACCTTTGGATGAGATTCGATCTTCATGCATACGGACATTGGAAACTATGGATCTTCTGAAGGAACGACCAGGCATATGGCAGTGTTCCATTTTCTGGATGAAGGATACTTGCGGTTGTACCGCCGTCGTTTCCGGATGAAACGCCGGCGGAGTCCCTGACATTTTTTCTTTTCTTACAGCATTGGATCAGTAACTGGCCGCAGGCACTTGACGGTGATCAGAGAGATGAGCAAATACGACGAGGGTAGCGGAGATTATTGTTTTGAGTCGCTGTATGGCATCGCTTGCAAGGGATATGCGTTTTGTGGGCGAGGGGCACACAGTTATCAGTGAGACAGCATATACATTGGTATATTGTAGTACACAATCGTTTTCACATATCCAATATCATGCATGATACAAAGCCATAAGTAATCGAGAGCTGATTTGTGGATTGACGCTATATTTTCAGCTATCAAGACTCCGATGATGCAGGTCAAATTGCAAATTTTGACGGAGACTACATCAGATGTTTCGGGTGTGGTAACAGCTCCTTCGCATATTATCAGAGCACTGCAAGACCACTCATTTCCTCTCACTGACTTGCGATGAACGCAACGATGCCAAGCAGCTTCGATCAACAATGTCCAGGTACGTCGTCCGCTCACGCCGAGTCCGCTGAAGGGTGGAATTTACGACATATGGCTGGCTCGCACCTGTTTCTCTCAGGCGGCGATGCAAAGCAAGTAACCGTCTCAAACTCAACCGCTAACAGATGCATGGTTCGGGCAGTATTGCAAGAGGACGGCGATCAACGACACACAATAAGAAATGAGGCCACGACAGGTTATGATTTTTCTGAAAATGATGTATTCCGCGCAGAAGACATGTATGTACAGAGCCATTGATCTTTTCATTCGCGGCGAAAGCCACGCGCCAAAGCAGGGGGGAGGTGAGAGAGCGAGAACGAGAGAGAAAAAAACCAGCCCCCTGCAGCTATCGACGGGATCAAAAACGGAAAGAGAACGACGGGACGCTACGAAAAGGCGGTGATGATTGCGAGGGTGAAGGTATGATTGAGTAGCGCCGGACGGTGAAGGATTGGTGTAGGGTGAGTTTACTTGACGCGGTTGGGGTTTGCGGGCGAGTTCTTCCAGTTGGCTGAGAGTGACGAAGACAAAGGGAAACAATGAGCATCGTGTTCGAGGGATAGAGGAGTCGCGGTGCCGAGGAGGGACAATGATACTTACATGCCGCGAGCTTGAAGGCTTCCTTGTGGGCGATGTTGGGGTTCTCTTGCTTCACCTTGGCGAGCTCAGTCTGAGAGTCGGGTGGGGAAGATGAGGAAATGTGAGCATGTGTGTTTGAGAGCAGGCAGTCGACGACGAAGTAGTTAGACGCGTCAACGTACCTTCATGAACAAGTTGTAAGGCGAGGCACCGCGCTTGCCAGCTGCATAGGTAAGGAGGAGACGATGAGCAAGTGGTGACCAGTGAACTGAGATAGGGGATTGCTGTGCGGGAATGTGCACGATGGCGAGCATCTTGCGGAAGCTCTGGTACTTACCGGGCTTCTTGGGAGTCGCGGTCTTGTCAGTCTTTGCCTTGGGCATAGTTGGGATAGGTAGTTGGTAGTAAGGTACGGGTAAGGGTGGTAGTAGTAAGTTGCTACTAGTAGATAGTAGATGGATGGATGCGTGCTATGAAGTTTGCTATGGGGCGTGGAAGGAGGGAAGACTGCAAGACTGGGGCGACTAAGTGGGGTCTCTTATATACGCGCTAGCAGGGGAGCGACCAAGGCGGGCCTAGGAGAGAGCCCCCCCCATCGCCCCATAGCAAACTCCTATTAGCCGTCCAATCATATAGGGAAACGCGTGACCATCGCAATTTGAAGGAGGTGACTCACCGCCGTTCGCGCGACTTATTGAAGAAAGAGAGAGCCCTTGTTGGATGTGATTGGACCCAAGACCGCGAGGAAGGTCGCACATACAATATGCCCTTACTCAGAAATCCGCGCAACAGAATGCATGGGGCTCCTGCTGCTGCTGCTGTGCTTGCATATAAGAGGCCGAGGCATCTTTGTTCGCCGATGTTGACTTTTGGGCTCTCTTCTTATCTACGTATTTCGATCGATTCTTCAACCTTCGGCGAGGACCATCTTTCGGTTGCTTCGGATAGGAGCTGTTTCTAGTTCCAGTCAGTACTTACTGTTTCTCCTCGCAGACCACCTCGCAGACCACCTCGCAGACCACCTCGCCTTTCCTCAGAGAGCCTGCTCGAGACCCACCCTTCGCCATCGCACCTATTTAGAGGCATCGCTCAAGCTGTTCGGCGCAGTCGTCGTATACAGGTGTCACTGGAACTTGTAGAAGTCCCCCATGAAACACCTCTCAACAACGACGAAGCACCTCTTCTGTCTCGATCCCCACCGACCACTTCCTTATCGCCCATCGCCACTGCACCTCCACGTCGGTTCGCAGTCAGGGCACCATGTCATCGCACATTTCGTTCCTCGGCACAGTCACGTCAACTGTCTCGGAACCTACCTCTTGATGACCTTCCCTCGCCCATGGCATATACCGTTCATCGCCGATGTAGTCGCTTACGATCTTCCCAGGATGGCACAGGTAAACCAGGCTCGGGAATGCTCTAAGAATGTGTAGTTGGACATGGTCCCATTTCTTTCCTGGATGTCCGAAAATCTGTCCCCATCGCGCCCGTCCGAAAATAAGTGTCGGGTACGTACGTAAAATTCGAGCAACCTTATTATCCCGGTGGGATTGGCAAAGAAGTGACGACGGGATGAGGACCAGGTCTCCTTCTGTGCGTCGACCCTCGTTCCTGAAGGGCAGCCCCCTTCCCCACCGGCATGCACTTCATGTACTCTTTGAACGGAAACTTCCTTGCGCAATGCTGCAATTGGGCTGGTTGAAGTTCTACTACGGGGACGTACATACGGTAGCCGTGCCCATGACCTCAAATAACACCGTCGTGCCCGTCGCTCAAAAAACCATGTGAATCCAATACGAGCATGCCCGAATTCAACTCGGAGCAAGTCCTGCTGCTACTGTACATCTGATATGAAGCCATTACGAGCTTTCTCCGACAAGGGCTCTTTTCAGGCTCTTTGTCACGTTCGTGGCCAGTGTTCTGGATCGTTTCTGTATCGCAGGACGGAATGAGATTTGATGCACAAATGCCAATAAGCTACAAATTCAGCGCCCATCTTTGCCTTCCAAGCCTCCATCTCCCCGGCCAACAGCCTGAGCGTCCGAGATTCCCCCATCTCTTTCGCCAAGACTAACATCGACACAAACAGAGGAAGCCAGATTTCGCAACGCACGAAGGAATCCTTTTGGGTAATGCACACTGGCAAAATATGTTTTCAAACACAGAAGGAAACGCAGGCTTTCCACACTACAAAATTTCAAAAAAGAAAAAGGGGGGAAGAACATTCGAGAGGGAGACTCTTCTAAAGATCTCTTACTCTCCCCTTCTAACTGTCCCCTACATGTTTTATGACTTTCCTCTCCTCGAACGCGGCTATTTAGAAGTGATGTGTATGTGCCAAGGCAACAAAATGGTATAAGGCTACTTCATGACGAGGAAAGGAGAGAGGCGGGGAAGTGTCCATTTATTGAACAGAGATGGTCGCCTCCGTTGGCTGCGTGTCGAGCTTGGCCTTCGACAACGTCCTCTCGGGGGCCGCAGGCATGGAAGAGTGTGCGGTGGCGTTTTCCTTGGCCATCATGATCTCGTACGCGACCTCGCCCATCTCGCTCATGTCGTTTCCGTGCTCGTGGTGGTCGGCTCCGGGGCGGATGTGGAGGCCGGGGATCTTGTTCAGGATGAACAAGATGAGGAGGGAGAGGAAGAAGGACCATGCCGCGATGGTAACGCATCCAGCGAGCTGGTACCCAATCTGCTTCCAGTTGCCGTCGACGGCGCCCCCGGCGATCACGCCGCCGTCAAGCGCAGCGACCCATTGCTGGGCGAAGAAACCGGTCAGGACACCGCCGACGATGCCTCCGATACCGTGGACGCCCCATGCGTCGAGGGAGTCGTCGAAACCGAAGTGGTCTTTCAGACGGCAGGCCATGTTGCAGCACACACCGGATGCGGCGCCGATGATGATGGCAGCCCATGGTGCGACGAATCCAGATGCGGGAGTGATTCCGACGAGACCGGCGACGGCGCCAGAGCAGTAGCCGAGACCGGAGAGCTTGCCGTGGCGGAAGAAGTCCCACCCCATCCACGAAAGGGAGCCAGAGGCGGCAGCGAGGGTTGTGACGAGACCAGCCATGGCCGCACGAGGGGTGGCACCGACGGCGCTTCCGGCATTGAATCCGTACCATCCGAACCACAGGAGTCCGACTCCGAGGAAGACGTTGGTCATGTTGTGCGCCTTGAATGGTTCGTGGTCGCTCAACTTGCGCTTGCCGGCCATCAGGCAGTAAGCAAGACCGGCGAAACCGGAAGCGATGTGGACCGGGCCTCCACCGGCGAAGTCAAGAGCGCCGACACCACATGGGGTGTCCATGATCGTGTCAATGCAGGAGAGCGACTTGAGCCATCCACGAGCGGACCATGTCCAGTATGCGACGGGGTTGTAAACGAATGTCGACCACAACAGGATCTGCAAGTGAATGGAGGGACAAAGATGAGGATCGGCTAGAAGGTGAAGCATAAGCCCATGAGAGTTCAACTTACGAAGAGCATAGCTGGCAGCAATCGAATACGCTCAGCGACGGATCCGAAAATCAGAGCAGCGGTAATGGTCGCGAACTGCATTTGGTACAAAGCAAACAAGATGCCGGGGATTGTTGGCGCGGTCAATGGAAGAGCGTCCGCACCGAGACCCTTGAGGCCTCCGTGAGCAAGGTTACCCCAGAAACGTCCTCCCGTCTCCGAGAATGATAATGAGAATCCGAACAGGACCCACTAATTGAAGAAAGGGTGATGATCAGAAAAGGGTTTCTCGGGAGGGTGAACGCGGTCCTCGAGGCTTACCTGGATAGTAATGATCGACATGGCCAGCATACTAATCATAATCAACGAAAGCGAGTTCTTCACGCGACTCAGACCAGCGTAGAAGAGACCGAGACCGGGTGTCATGAAGAAGACGAGGGCCGTGCAGATAATGATGAACCCCGTTGAGGCGTATCCGTGCTCGACGAAAGGTGTCGCCCCAGCGTTTGTTAAAGGGTCTTGGAACGCCGTGCCGGCGACCGTGACGGCCGTGCCGTCGGTCAGGTTGAGAGAGGACATGGTGGGGTGGGGTTATTCGAGTTGAGGATGGGAATTTGTGGTGGTGATTGCGAGACGGTGGGAAACTCCGAGAGGGACGCGATGCTCGAGACTCGAAAAGAGGAGCGAACTGCGAACCTCGTACTAAAGTCGCTACCAAACCAAAAGGAATGTGCACAGGTGTATGGAGTAAGGGCTGAGGACGGGTTCCGGCAATGGGGCCGTTGCGCTTATATACTTTGCGGGCCGGATAAGGAAACAGGGATACGGACCGAAGCGGAGGGCGAGACTCTGGAGAAGGTTTGGGCGCGTTTCTGGGTTTGGCAGCAGCCCACAAACGCCATGAATCAGCACTTGCATTATGCACTTGCCATATGAAGGGCCAGCCCTGATGAGATGGAGGGCAAAACATACGAGATCCCCCACGCCACCCCCACAGACACAAGCAACGGGAGTAGGAGATCAAAGATCTCTGATGGGCCGTCTCCCCCACAAATGGTAACACACATAACAGAAACCTGCGTAAATGTTTAGACGCCGATTGTACGGTGACGGTTCCACCTGCACATGCTTTGCCAATAATGTCTCTTGTTTTGAAGCTCAGCGATAATGCGATTAAAGAGGGGCGGTGATTCTTATCGGAGACAGAGATAGCGCTGCGAAGACATCTTCGAGGTACCACCCCCGGTTGATGAATACGCACAATCGAGACCGGTAGTTCGGACATCGATTCCCTGATTCCACAAACCCCTTTGCATGTGTCAACAACTTTATGTCCAAGCCCCCCTCAAACGGAGGGGTCGTGTGGGGCTTCGGGAAATGTCGGAAGAAATAAACATGGACGCATTCACGTGACGTGCGCTGACCTTTGCGACTGCTGCGCCACTCAACCTCGGTTTTCCCATCTGATCTCCCAGGTCTCGGAAATCTCACTCCAATGCGTCCCAACACAATAGCCCAACACGACGATCTGGACATCAGACGCACGAGAAATACACCAGAGACAAGCATAGAGCATGTCCTGCTGTCTTTACTGTACGTCGCCAGTGCTGGACGTTGGATTGCAGGCTGGGAGATAGGATTGTCACTCTAGATTGCGTGGGAAAAAGTTGCTTCGACACCTGGACGATTACGAACCCGTCCGAAAACAACAGCTTCTCCAGCGAGGGGCGCATACAGCTTCCAGCTGAGCCAGAGGTCTCCACACCACGCTTTGCAAATTGCCTTCCGCGTCCGAGACCCACCTCTCGAGGTGGTTCTCCCCGTGGCCGGATGGTCCAGACAACAGAGCAACAGCAAAGCCCGCAAAGGTGTTTTCGAACTTACAGGTCTTGCATCGGGAGGCTGCCGTTTCTACGAACGTGGTGATCGAGATGTGAAAGCGGATCGGTTATCATGTTTGTCGGGCGGTGGTTTTTCCGGGGCAGGGTTTACGCGATTTCAGTGTTCTTTTGGGGACGCTGGGGCCTGTTAGTCCTACATTTTGTTTCGTGCGGCAGATATGATATCCGTCCGGCATGCAGCACATCATTCGTCGCTACCACACCGACGATGAGGGCATCGATCGAGGTGGGGTATAGTGGATGAGGACGGCCTTCGAGGCAAGAGCGATGCAGGGTTGGCACTTCAACCATGCGTGGTATCGAGAGAGGCCGACATCGCCATTCGCACAACAAATGTGAGGATCGACTCATACCGCGGGTGTCCTTCCTAGCAGGCCGTCCTAGCAGCGATGATTAAAGGTGGCCACGACGTCGTGTTGGAAAGACAGTGAAAAGCCGGAACGCACCGAGCGCTCGCCGTGATGATAGGTATCTTTCGGGCGTTTTCGAGCGCTCATTTGGGCGGTTCCGCTTTTCCGAGACCATATATATACAACTTGAGCAGGCGCGCCAGGCTCTCGAAAACGATGGTTGGGAAAGATGAAACTACAGTAGGCTGCCAGATATCTGGTTACGACGGGTTCGCCGAGCTTCCTGTGGATCCCAGAAGTCATGGGCTATTGTCAGTCTTGCCATGGGCTAGCGGTCGTGCTGAGAGGGTTTGCATGGGGGTCTGGAACTTGAGCCGGTGGCCATGTTCGGAATGATGCGTCCTTGGGGCGTCGTAACCAGATATTTGGCAGCCGACTGTATATTGGAGACCTGAAAGGACGGACAAACGGACCTGGGAAGGTTGACTGGGAGATAATCTGCACTTGTGTTGGATTTGTGGATTATTGGCATTTGTGAATGCTTTCCTCCGCCCTGCACATGTGGTAATGAGTCTTAGCGCATGACCCGACCATCTCTTGGATGCCGTACTGTACACAAAAGGGATGCAGGAACGATATGGCACCGTGCGTGACATGCGCCTGCCCTCTCGAAGGGCAATTTGCTTGGACTGCAGAGTCACCATGTGAATGCATGTAAACCCGTCGTCTCCACACTACTGTGGAATGCATCACAGGCAATCGTAGAATTCCTCCCGAATGCCCATCGGCATCTTGGCAAACCCAGGGGGACATTGACGTGCAACAAGAGGAAAAAATCTGTGCCATCCCCAATTCTTCACCGGCATGCTCTGTCAAATGGATACAACGGTGGCATGCATCCCCAGTCAAACCCTGACGAATGCAAAGAAAGACTTGACGATGGCTGGAATATGCATTATGAAGACACAGACATGCCTCCAAAATGCGATCCCCTCCTTCCCATACAAAACTGCAGACGCGGCGATGCCATCACAGCTATCCAAAACGGACAGCATGACGACTGGCGCTGCTGAGTTGCTCCGAGTCGAAATCGAAAGCCGTACTGTCGGAAACGGCACAATCTGCTTAGTAATTGACGGCATCATGAAAAGGCGGGCAGATTGTTTAGTGGGCAGTGGGCACAGCCACCACGGGCGACGGAGCGCGTGTCTCTTTTCTCATCATTTGTCCGTAACAACCGAATACGCCTCGTGCAAACAACCTGCCAGTCGGGCGTCTCCCCTTCCCCCTCCCCATAACCGCCCACCGTTTCAGAGAACGAGTTTTCCCACTGGGAAAAAAAACTACTTGACACCCCCGCTTGCTGTATGCTCGCTCTCGTCGACACATAAACACAAAGACATTATTAATAATCCAGAAACACAGCATACTAATACCTACCCTCCCATAATACGCCAGCCACTGTTTTTATCCCCCTTCTCCAACCTCCCCAAAAATATCCCACGCTCAGCCGACGCTCAAATCCCGGCACCCGTTAACAGTTTCTGCCCTCCCGATTATTCCGAGCGACTAAAAAATCACATCTACTCGATTGGAAGTCGCTTCCCCCCACCTCTGGCCCTCCTGGAGTCTATCGTTAGCAAAGCTTGTATATAGAAGGTCAATAATCGAGAAAAATGACGGCCGTGGCTGAAAATCCTCGAAGCCCCGATGAGTTTCTTTCGGAATACTTGGAATGTGAGTATGAAAATGGGACTTCCCCATCCAATAATCCCACCACCGACACACAATCTAACATCCCGATCTCTCAGCAGCGATAGGAAACCTCCCCTCAGAGCTCGCCTTCAACATGAGCGTCCTGCGAGACCTCGACGTGAAATTCCACTCCATGGTCGAGTCTATGCGGCATAACTCACGGTCCTATTCCGCGATTATGAAGCAGCGACGGACGGCGGGGTCGGCCGAGGGCGCGCCGGTGATTATTGGCGCGGATAAGGATGCGAGAGGGGCCTTGGTGGGGTATCGGCAGGATTATAAGATGGCGGTCGAGCAGGCGGATAGGAAGTTGGAGGCGAGTCAGAGAGTGTTGGATCAGGTAGGGGAGCGAGAGCGAATTGCGACCGATAGCGAGCGCGAGCGGAGCGAGTCCGCTGTAATACGGAGCGAAGCGAGTTTTTTGCGCCAAAGCGCAATGCTCCTAACACGGCATTTAGCGAGCTTCAGCGAGCGTCAGATCTTTTGCGAGCGAAGCGAGCACCACATTGCGCCAAAGGCGCAATGCTTCCCCTCACACAACCTCCTTGTCGCGATGTCAATCATCCAATCATCCAACCGTCGAACCAACCACTGATCATACTTTCCCTCTTTCGTAATAGTTCACATCCCACTACAGCCGCCTCGAAAAAGCGCTGCACCAATTCGAAGAAGAAGAAGCCGCGCGCCACTCGCACTCCACATCCACGCGGAAACGCAAACGCACAACGAGCGAAACTGACTCCCACATCATCGGGGTCACGCCCTCCCGGCGCCGTATCCGCCAAAAATCCGAGTCCGTCGCGCTGGAGGTCCCACAAACCATACCCGAGGTCGCGGTCGGGGTGGCTACATTGGGGATGAAGACGGGAACGTCGGAAGACGAGGAGGTGTATTGTATCTGCCAGCAGGTCTCGCATGGGGATATGGTCGCTTGTGATAACCAGGGCGTAAGTAACTTTTCCGTTCCCGATCTCCTCTCACCACAACGACCCAACTAACCTCATCCATCAGTGCGCCATCGAATGGTTCCACTACGCCTGCGTTGGCCTAACAACACCCCCCAAGGGTTCCTGGTACTGCACCACCTGTCTCTCACAAGGCATTGGCCGAAATCACCCTACACTGCCGACACCGGCGCCGGACGAGATTATTGATGTGGAGGGGGACGAGGATGTGAAGTTCATGGTGGATTCGGCGATTGCGAGTCCGGTGTCCAGTTTGGGGGAGGAAGGGAGAGGGAGTGGGAGGAAGGATACGGCGGCGGCGGTTAGGAGGAGGAAGAAGATGGAGGCGAGGGAGAGGGGTGGCGTTTAGGAGGTCTCCTCGCTTTCGCCGCCCCCACGTCGTACCCGCTTGTCGTGTGCGTGGAGAAAGGGCCAGCTGTTCATCTATTTCTCTCTTTTTGGTCTCATTCTCAACGCGGCGTGTCTTCCTCCACCCCCTCCTCTCTCCCTCTCTCATCGAGCGTAGTGCATCCATCCATATAGTACATTCCGCCGTATCTCTTCTGTATTACATAGTCCATCATCCTGGTTTCTTCGTACATAGATCTCCCTCTCCCTCTCTCTGCATACCCCATCCGCAATGTAATCAATATACACGGTCTTTTCAGTCTCATATTGTGGGTTTTCTTTCTCGGGGCTCAAGGGTCAGAAATAATTCACATTCATCAAAACTCAAAGGACATCCACAAAGATATGGACATGATCACCAGCTTTCTTCACTCGCCCTCACCCCTCAGGAACCTCCTCCCCAACAATACGCCTAATCCTCCCCCCACTACGCCTATCCACTCCCCCAGCATCCACCTCATTCCCCCCATCCCTCCTCCCCCTCCTCGCGGGCACAGCATCATACCCCTGCGCCGCCCACGGTTTCCTAACGCACAACACAACCAAACACCCAATCGCAAACGCCGTGAGGGAGGCAGAGAGGATGAATGCCGGGCGGAAACAGTGGGTTCCTGTACACTGCGGGTGCTGCTTCGATGTATTGTGTGTCCCATCAGCATGATCGGCAGATTTCGGCGTCCTCGAATCCATAACCACCCCAAAAACCATATTCAGCACCTGCCCGCCGACAGCCGGCCCCCACTGGAACCAACCCCAATGGGTTCCAAACCCGGCTACCCCGAACCATTTGGAGACGATCACGGGGGCGGTGGAAAAGAGGGAGCCGTAGGAGAAGCCGACCAGAGTGGTTGCGAGGGTTAGGAGGTGTGTTGGGGGTATAAGCGTAGCTGTTGATGTTGACAAGGTGATGGATTCCGGTAGGAATGTGACGACCACCTGCGCGACAAACATGACCCCCGCTGCACCCAGCAAAAAGACAAGCCGGGGGGTAGCGTACCGGGAATATGCGGCGTCGGATGCTACGCCGGTGGTGATACGGCCGAGACAGTTAAAGATGGAGATGAGGGAGACGTGGTGGGCTTGGGTTGATGCGATTGAGTTGGTTACGACGGCGCGGGGGAGGAGGGTGGTGGTGGTGTGCGGCGGGGAGAGGGCGAGGATGATTGCGCCGATATTGTTGATGTACATGAGGCCGGTGCCGCTGAGGCTGAGGAAGGCGAGCCAGAGGATCCAGGCGTCGGGGCGGTGGAAGAGGGAGGTGGGTGCGGTTGTCACCTCGGCTGCGGCTGCTCCTTCGTCGTCTGGCTCTGAGTCGCTTTGCCTGTCTTCTTCCCCGATGAGGACGCTGGATTCTGTCGAGTTATTCCCCATAGACCCAGGGCTTATCGTCCCGACTACAGCCCTCCCAAGCTCTTTCGACACGTCCTGCAACCCCATCGAAGCGACCAGGTTTGCCCCGCCAGTCGCGAGAGCCAGGAAAAGCAGGAACCCAAAAGTGTCGATGGCTGTCGGACCGCTACTGGATCCCACGGCCTCTGAATGCTGAGCGACCGGATAGTAGAATAGTTTGCTGAGTTGGGAGAAGATGAAGGCTGACAGGCCGAAGAGGGAAACGGATGTTCCGACGACTAGGCCGTGCATGCGTGGGTCGAAGTTGCGAACGTTTGTTGTTAAAGCTGCGTTCTAGAATGAACCGATACGAGTGGTGAGCCCATGCATATTTGGCAGAACAGCGGCTTAGTGACGCAGTATGTACATACATAGCCCGCCGCAGACCCGAGTCCCACAGATGCGTAACAGATCGCCATCAACGCCGCAGACAGAGACGCCCTATACGCCAATGCTAGCATCAAAAACGGACAGTGTGAGCCGCTTCTTCCCCCAACAGCGTGTGTGTCGGAACGGCATGTTTCCCCAACTTACCCATGCATCCATATCCCGAAAACAGACAAAACGCAGACAGCGTCGCAGTCCGTCTCGGTCCATATCTATCCGTCAAAGCGCCCATGATCGGAGCTGAGAGATATATCCCGAGCCTGGGAATATGCATGAACGCATGAGCTTCTCCTCCCGAATGACCAGTTACACGATCAGTCGCCAGCTCTTCCTGAAACGGCACCCACCTACCCGCCGCTACTTGCTATCAGGTTTGTCTGCGTCTGCGTGTATCCCACTGATATCGCAACTCCGCCCTTTAGCCAAGGCCTCGAAAATTGGTAACATTCCCGACAAACATATGGCTCTTACGTGTTGTACTGTAAGCCGAGAAGAGATATAGTGTTCCTCCGCATACCTAAAGCACCAAAGAGCGGTAAGCTAGAAGCCCACCAAGCAACAGTGCAACGAACCATGGAGAACCCCTACCATGGAAAGCAGAGACGCTGCGAACGAGACATTCCGGGCGCGGAGCAGCTGGGGGAGCGTACGAGGCGGCCGGGCGGCCTGGGTGGTGGGTGAGAGGAGGGGCATCCTTTCTGCGGGGGGCGATGAGTCTCCGGGCATCGTTGCTCCGGGTGAAGAAATTACCTGGAGCGCTGGAGCGCGGAGCTAAGTGGTTTGCGGAGCAGGAAGTATTGGAAGGCTCCCACGCGTGAGCTCATTGGGAATTGGTCCTTTTCAGAGCTCTCCAAGAAGGGTCTGAATTCGGAGCAGGAAAGGAGAGCCTCGGCACTATGGGAAAGCATAAGGACCACGACCGGAAGGGCAAGGACAAAAGCGACAGGCACAAGAAGAAGCATAAGAAGAAGGATGGTCGCGACGAGAAGGACAAGAAGCACCGGAAGGAGACGAAGGGCAAGAGGTCTAGATCACCATCTGGCTCGGAGTCTGGGAGCAGTGCGGATGAGTGGCTGGAGAAAGTAGCGCCCGGGTCGTCTAGTGTAAGTGAAAGACGCATTTCACACCGGGGGTTATGTAGGTTGTGAACTCATTTCGACACCTTTGCAGCAGGCACCAGCTACGGACATAGATATCGCAACTCTAGCACCAACACCAGCAGCCGCTGTACGCGAGGACTGGATGGCAGCGCCGTTCGAGGGCTTCGACTTCTCTGGGACACGAGGGATGGTCGTTCCTCGTAAGAAGGATAGGGACGTTGAGCGGGAAGAAGAGGAGAAGCGACGGTTGGCTATCCGCTCCGAGAGAGAGCTGAATCCATATTTCGCGAGCGGAGGAGATGGGATACCGCCAACAGGGAAGGAGACGGCTGCACAAGGTACGCGAGTGCGACTTGTTCGAAATCACAGAGCTAATCCCATGCTAACTCGTGACCATTTCGAAGCAGAAGCTCCAAAACGACGCTACGAGTTTGGCGACAGCGGCTCGAATTGGAGGATGATGAAACTGCGGCGTGTCCTGGAGACGGCTGCGGAAGAGAGCAGGGGACTAGAGGAGGTTGCGCTTGAGCGATATGGCTCCCTGGCGGATTTCCACGACGCGCAAGAGGAACGAGCGTTCCTGGACGACCGCCGATCAGCAGGCGGCTCGAAGAAGGATGAGTTTGGGAGAGATATCCCGTACAGACCTACTGTGAGATCTAGTTCATCGTTTCAGCGACCGCCGCACGATGGGGCATCCGGAAAGCGGCCGGCGGATGATAGCAGGAGCGATACGTCGTCGAAACGGTCGAAGGTGGAGCTTTCCCGAGAGAGTAGCTGGGCGTCCCAGTCTCGCGGCACTCCTGTCATCCCAGCGGCGGTCGTGCCGATACCAGCCGCAAAGCCACCCGCACAAGCGGGGACCAGCTCCGCTTTTGGAGGCAAAGCGGAGGGGGCAATACTTTCGAAGAACGAGCTTAATGCCCTGAACTCTAAAGTTTTGAAAGCGAAGCTGATGGGACTTCCCAATGCAGCGAAATTGGAAGCGGAATATGAACTGCAGAAGAAACGAGCCGAGGGAGGGCGAGATAACAACGCAAGCCACGTTGTGCTTTCAGCAGTCGATAGCAGAGGCCAATTGCAAGATATCGGCTCAGGCGCGTCCACGCCTACGAGCCAAGGTCCTCAGCGAAAACGGGTGAAAGTGGATAAAGGAACTCACGACGCGCAGGGCAACCGCCTCCGCTACGGCACAGAGGAAGACAAGCAAGGTCTGACGGACCTCATTCTGCAGGAGAAGATGGCCGGAGTCCACGATTTCGACGCCCACATGGCGGATCGGATCGCCAAAGACGCCACGTACGTGGACAACCTCGACTACATGGACGACAACATCGATAATCTCGCCAAACGGAAAACGACGACCGAACAGCAGAAGAGGAGTATCGCGATCGGCGATTTCCAGAAACACGAGAAGGCGGTGGCTAGATGTCCTTATTGCTATCATGAAGGGGAAAAGCCGAAGGCGCCCATCGTCGCGCTCGGCATCAAATCGTATCTTGCGCTGCCGGAGGTGGTTGATATGGTGCAGGGTCATTGTCTCATTGTGCCTATCGATCACGTTCTCACGACGTTGGAATGCGATGATGAGACTTGGGATGAGATTCGGGTTCGTATCATCGGTTTCCTTCGTGCGCTAATGGGCCGTATTTTTCCTTATATGCTTACATTTACCTATCTTGTCATAGAACTTCCAGAAGTGTCTGCTACAAATGTTTGCCGCGCAGAAGCAAGGCGTTGTCTTCATGGAGCAGGTCATAAACTTCAAATGGCATAAGCACACGGTGATCGAATGTATTCCGGTGCCTCTCAGCAACTGGGAGGACTGCCCTGCTTACTACAAGGTACGCTGACCCTTCCTTCGCCCTCCGATTGTAATTCCAACCCTTATCCAATGCTTACATTGCCACCATAGGAAGCAATCCTAGCAGCAGACGAAGAATGGACCCAGCACCGCAAACTCATCGACACCTCCAAACACGGTTTCCGCCGCTCCATGGTCAAGAACCTCCCCTACTTCCACGTCTGGTTCGACCCCAACCGCGGGATGGGCCACGTCATCGAGGACCAGGAGAACTGGAACGAGTGGTTTGGGAGGGAGGTTATTGCGAGCTTTTTGGATTTGTCGCCGGATAAGTGGAGACGCCCGAGGTGGATCAACCCGAAGGACCATGCGCCGAGAATGAAGTGGTTTTTAGAGAAGTGGAAGGGGTATGATTGGACGGCGATGTTGGAGGGTGGGGCTTATTGAACGTACGCGATCTGCCGATTCCGCACGCATACACGGTGGGGATCATCGGGTTCCATTTACAACATCACGGGCAGGGTAGAATGGGCCATACTTCAGCAGCAGAGTCGGCGCATTTTGGCGCGAAAAGCCTCATGCACGTCGCCATTAAGTACAATACTTTCGTCTATCTGAGGACCATACCCGGAACTTCTATATTGTCACATTCACGTCGCCCCCGACTCATTCCTCGCAACATGCACCACCCCCTCAACCGCATAAAACGAAACATCAACATCTCTCTGCACAAAACGCTGCTTGACCTGCGCAGCCTGCCCTGTCTTCACCGGCGACTGATGCTGATTCAGAGCGCCGTTACTGCCATGCTTCTCCGCGGCGGCTTGTGCTGATCCTTTCGCTTGCACGTTGATGATCCGCCGGCCTTCTTGCGGGAAGGTTTCACCGGGCTCGACGATCCGCCCGTGCAGATCGTCGTCGTAGGTTACGTCGACTAGGGGACCGCCTATCAGTGCTGCCCATGCCTACGTAGCATAGGTTGTGTGAGAAGAGCGAGCGCTACGTGAGAGCAGGGGGAGGCTTGTCTTACCTCGCAGGCAGGCACATCCCACTTGTTTCCCCACACCGCTATCCGGCGCAGGTATTGGTTCCTGGGTAGCGATTTTGCGATGGCTAGGAGGCCTTTGCCCGTGATCCCGTTGTAGTCGATCCAGAGGCTGCAGTAGAGTTCCGCGTTAGATCAGGAGCAGGTGGTAGACAAATACATTGTTGTCCCGAGCTGTGCTCATCGTTCTTTTACGTTTGTAATGCGTAGTTGTTCTCCAACATCGAGGCCACGGCATCCGCTCCCTCGTCTTTGATGGAGCATGAGCTCAGCTTGACGACGACCAGCGCCGGATGGCTATGCATTGCTCGGAACAATGCTACTCCGCCATCTCGCGTGATGTTATTGCTGCAGGTAGATGACATCCCGTCGTCAATCTCGTGGCTGGAATCCAACAAAGTTCGATTTACAACAAACCTCGACAAATCCAACTCGGCAATCCTCAAATTCGCCTTCACAGCCGTACTCCACCCATTAACCACATCATCATCACAAATCCTCATCTTCGCACACGCCACGTTCCTCAGCGTGAAGTTCCCAGTCTCCAGCATCCTCGTGACGTGCTGCATCACATCCGCCGCCACGGACGAGGAGAAGGTAGTACCCCGTGCAGAGTAGTTGTTACTGATGTTGAGGGTGATGAGCGAGGTGTTGTTGTGCAGGACCGTGCTGAGGGCGATGAGGGCGGTGGCGGTGAGGTAGGTGCGGGCGAGGTTGAGGGCTTCGAGGCTGGTATTTAGCTGGGAGAGGGGAAGATGTGTGAGGATTCGTGTAATAAGGCGAACTTCATTCTTCATGTACACACCTGCAGCATGTTGGCCATCTCCATCCCACCCTCCTCACTCGCTCCATTCCCGCTCATGTCCAAACTCCGCAAAACCTCATTGATCTGTAACGCCTGCGCGATCGCCCCGACACCTTGCGGACCGATATTGTTGTACCGCAGGTTCAGCGATTCCAGCGTCACGTCTTCCTATCCATAAGGAGTTAGTGCCGACTCACCACAACGTACTCCTGCAGTATAGTTACCCACCTTCAACCAGCTTGCAATACTCTTAGCTCCTTCATCCCCAATCTCATTGCAACCCAGGTCGAGTTCGCGTAGGGCGACACCGCATGGAGCTAGCGGTTTGAGGAGGACGGGGATGTAGCTATCTGACAGCCGGGTGTAGGAGAGATCTGGTTGGTTGCCGTTTAGCTTGAATGCGTCTGGGATTGGTCTGAAATCGTGCGTAATATGATGTCGTAGGATTCATCAGGAGGAGAGGTAGAACGGTCGGTGCAGAACCAACGTCAGTACGGTTGACTTGACTTGGAATCCATGAGCTGTTCTTACCCTCCATCAGTTGCCTTCTCCAGCATCTATCCGACAGAAAGTAATGAGGAATTTGAACAACAAACATGTCTTAGCAATCGTTACATACCCGTCGTAGCGATGGCACCACGAACACATCTTTCTCCTCACACAAGCTGAGATAATGCGTCAAATAGTCGGCGATTTGTTCAGACATATCAGAACAAGAACAGCCTTGCTAGACGGAAGATAAGGATATATGGCGCAGCTGCTCTGAAGTATTTTCGATGCTGGGCAAATCCTTTTGGGACCGAGCGGGCTTTCCACATCCTAGTTCTGACAGCGACTTCGTATGAAATTGACAGCGCGCCTTGCGTAGTTAGGGTTAGCGCTGGGCGACGCGCTTGCCGCAGGGGTCAAGAGCACGATCTAACACTCGTTCTGTTCTTCTTCACCATTACAATAACGACACATGTAAGTATAGCTGCATCGACGACCCGATGGATCTACTGCACGACGGTGGGAATTCGGTTGAAGGGGTTACCGCCGATGGATAGATGGATGGATGGATAGATCGACGTGCTGAAATGGAACCGATCGAGCATGGATGGATGGATGTATTGTGGAGGGAGGCATTCGGTGGCCGTGACCATTTGCCGTGGCAACACCGAATTTGCGAAGGAAACGGGCCGACCGATTGAGAGCAGCAATATCAGGCGGGCAGTACGATCAACTGCGAGGAACCACCCGGGTTCTGTCTGGGCGGTACGGAATTTCGCAGAATCTGACCTGTTGCCGCCTTTCTCTCCCATAGTGAGGACGTCTGTCGACTCTTTATTAATCAATCCCCAATAACCAGTCGAAAAAATGTCTACAGAAGGAGATGTTGTCGTTGAGGTGTCCGCTGACGAGGGTGAGTTTCCGGTGCAGACAGAACTACTTCGCGAGCATGCCAACTCATTGCGGTTTTGGTACTAGTTGCTCCCCGCGGCTCCATGTCCGTTGAGGAGGCCCTCCAGGAGGTCTTGAAGAAGGCCCTCGTCCACGACGGTCTTGCCAGGGGTCTCAGGGAAGCCGCCAAGGCTTTGGACAGGTGAGGACTCGGAGTGACGCAAAAAAGACGGAATGCTGGGAAAGTTGGCTGTATGGACGACGGGACGCCTCGGGGATGATTTTGCACCTATCCTACATGTTTCAAGACGGGACTGAATGGCTTAGCCGTGATTGATATGCATACCACTGAGGGGCGGAACGGAAGAATGATCTTGGAATGACGGTAAAGAGAGAGTCTGGATGAACAACCTTCTAACCAGCGATCATTCTCATTCATCAGGCGTCAAGCCCAGCTTTGCGTCCTCGTCGAGACCTGCACGGAGAAGGAGTACATCAAGCTTGTTGAGGCCCTCTGCGCTGAGCACGACATCAATTTGATCAAGGTCTCCGACGCCAAGAAGCTCGGAGAGTGGGCTGGTCTCTGCAAGATTGACCGTGAGGGTAACGCTCGTAAGGTTGTCGGATGCTCTTGCGTCGTTGTCAAGGACGCCGGAGACGACACTGAGGCCATGAACGTCCTCCTCGAGGTAAGTTTTCATAAGCGTCCAATATGTTTCAGCACAACGACATATGGAATCTAAACTTCCCAATCCTTTCAGTACTTCCGTACCCGTTGAGCTGGCACCTGACCTCGTTGAGCTAACCATGTCATAACGGTGTGACCCGGGGTTGCGTGGGAAGCCGTTGAAGCGAACTTGCTTGTAGCATACACAATTACATCTGATCACCTGAACATATCCGTTACATATCTTGCATGTTTTTGGGACCATGGTCTCTTGCTCATGTACCTATCGATCTCGGCAGCCCAAGGTTGCTGCCTGCCACTTCCAGAGAAAGCTTGACCCTTGGGGAGACACTTTTGCAGGTTTCTCCGCACCTTCCACCCGAGAAACACTATTGGGGAGGTTTCACCCGCCCATAGAAACATTATTGGGGATCTGGAGGGGTTCTTCATTTTGCTCTGATAACTCGGATTCCACATATGCAGGAGGTTTCATTCTTGGTTCCACAACAGTGAGAAGGCATCCTTCGCTGGAAGGCCCTCACTTTCAACTGTCTCACAGAATTCTACGAGGTCTTCCACAACGTGGCCAAACTCCATCCCAGTCAATCTCAGTCCACCAAAAGATCTCGCAACTGCGGCAACTCAGTCCTCACCACCGGCGCCCAACTCCAACCCAGTCCATCGCGAGATTCTGCAACTAGCGTAAACGACCTTCAATCCTACCCTCCCAGGGTCACTATATGTCCGTTTGTGGCTCCCTTGATGCTATCCACTGTATCTGTTCATTTTGCTTTCGCCGACCATCCACCCCTTCCGGTTGCCGCTCCTCATCCGTTCCATCACCACGTTCCCGCATCACAAGAACATGCACGCTCGCATAGTCGAACAAGACGTCCAACCCACCAACCCCGCATCGACCACGTCCCGCACCCACCCCGCACACCACCCATATGCTCTACAGCCTGGCCTACGATCTCTCCATCCCGCTGATCGATCTTCGGCGTTGCGAGCGACAGCCAAGCTCGGCGTCGTGATGGTACGGCGGGCTTTCTCCATCCGCCCAGAATAACCTCGGCTTCGAGAAGAACGGTTGGTTTCCATCGATCCACCCACCTCCTACCCACGTGAATGAAGCCACCTAATGAGACACACATTTTACAATCAGACACTTGCGCCATGAGCTTCTTCGCATGGAAGACCTGCGCGGATGAGGTTCGTCTTCGGGGGTATGTCATGCGTTCTACTAAGTCTAAACCAGTGAAGCTTAAATGTTACTGTTACAAATTCACCGAAAATAACGCACTGTCGAAAAACCGTCAAACTTGATAAGCACGTCTCTGGCAAACTGGCTCAGCCGCCTCAGCCGCCTCGGGTACATAAGCCGAGGCGGGGATGCCTTCAGACTGTGAATCTCATGAACTATTTTACAGCACGCACCACAAACATTTCATTATCACAATCCAGCATCTCGAACATGACCCAGTCAAGGCATTCTGTCTCCGACCTTATCTACCAGTGCGAAGTCCGCCAATTCGCACGATACCGGCCAAAACCCACCACACCACGCACCTTCGTGCTTGAGAAAGTGATGCGATTTGAGAAGCAGCGCCTCGGCCTTATTGGCAAAAAATCCGTGAGCGACATTGTCGAGGAACTACATGACTACCTAGGTCTCGCCGTAGCGGCGGAAGGTATGGACTCATCATGTTTGCTGCTTTCCCGTGATGTCCGCTGACTTTCTGATGCCATTGCCATAGAAAATCGCCCTGCCGACGTCCCTAGCAGCGTCCCCATCTCGCTGTCCCCTGGTAGCCGCAGCCCCCCGTCGGCCTCCCACAAAGCGTCCACCGTCCCGCAAATCATGGCACCCGCCCCCGGCTTCTGCACCCTCCCCATCTCGGCCGACCTTGCCTTCGCAATCCCTCAACGCGATACCCTCGCCGACTACCAAAAGCGCCGCGCTCGCATCGCCGCCGAGTCCCAGTCCGCCCGCCCACCCGAGATGGGGACGGTGTCCCTCGGTAGCCGCATCCCCCCGTCGGCCCCCCACAAAGCGTCCACCGTCCCGCAAACCATGGCACCCGCCCCCGGCTTTTGCCCCCTCCCCATCTCCGCCGACCTTGCCTTCGCAATCCCTCAACGCGATACCCTCGCCGACTACCAAGAGCGCCGCGCTCGCACCGCCGCCGAGTCCCAGTCCGCCCGCCCACCCACCTTCAACCGTGACGCCTCCATCTGCAAAATCAGCGGAACCCAGGATGCGGGCTTGGAGACCATCCGGCCAGCGCCCTCCGACGACCCCGCCGTCCTGTTCCCGAAGCACTCATCCCACCACCAGAAAAAGAGCCACTCAATCAAATTCGGCCGTGTCATAAACAAGTTGAAGAAAGCCCTGTCCTTCCCACGTACAGGTGCGTTCCATTTTCAAAGCACCACTTTAGTTTCTCGCACTACCCGGGGTATTCCGTAATTCTTAATTTTGGATTTTCTTTTCGACCACGTATCGCAGATTATTCCACTCAACCCCTTGCTCACGCCGTTGATCGGGAGAGTTCGGCAGAGTCGGGTCCGGGATACCTGACGGCTTGGCGGTTTTGTGTGATACCGCCGACGGAGAGACGGGGGACCCGTGCCGACCCAGGGGAAGGCAATTGTCCTCCGCCCTCCCCCCTCAGAATCTGGCTGGATTTCATCTTGAACATTTTGATCCCTTCCTTCCTGTGCCGCCGGACTTCACTCAACGGCTCCCATGACTTCCGACCATTCCTGAGGTCATGGCGAATATTCTCTTAACGACAATGAGAAAAAGGTGTGTTGCGGATTGATGCTCGCTGCGTGTATTTGGACGGATATTGACCTCGATGTTTCTCGTTTCTCTGTAGTCGTTTACGTCTCAAGACGGAACTGTTCGCCCGCCTCGCCCGCGAACATAGATAGCACAGAAACACATATACCTCAGATAGTGTAGTTTGAAAGTTTGAAAGTTTGAAAGTTCAAAAAGAAAATGAAGTTCACCCCGTACGTTGCATATCATCGCAAACCCGGCAGCATGATCGTTATGTTTAATCGCAGCCTGTGGCGACCGAGTTCGACAGCGCGTCACCTGCCGTCATTTTCCTCGGTGGGGCTCTCAACCAATATCAATGGAGCCGCTCGCCACGGCCGAAATGGGCAGATCCACGGTCGCAGTCTCGCATGAACAGCGCACAAGAAATAACGAAGCAAGCAATTGCGTCTTCCGGGCTGTTCCCGGCAGCCCCCCCAGTCTGTCCAGATAAGATTCGCGTTGTGGACGTATTAAGCAAATTTGAACCCATTTTCCTGCAAAATGCAGGCTCAAGTGACAAGGATCAAGATCACCGGCACGGCGGCACCTGTGTGGCCAGCTCTTCGGCCCGACAACCTGTCCGAAAGACCGCCGTGGTTGTATATCTAGATCTATCTGGTACAACCGGAAATTGCTCCGACTCTGGGGACCCTATAACGGAAGTTACGGAACATAGCCTCTATGTACAAACAGGCTGATGTCGTGACTTTGTTACCGGCCCCCCAACACATCACCCGGTTGATATCCCATCGGGACTAGAGGGGCACCCGGCGCTTTCGTATCGGCTATGGCGGAACCGCCAGTCACATTGCAGCGCTCAGCTGAATATCGCTGATGATGTTGCACCAGAAGGCTCTTGGCCAGGGGCCTCTATGCGACCTTCCGCCTGTGCGACCACACGGCAATTTTGAGAGCGGAAAATGCTTTGGAATCAGCGCCGATAATGAAAGGCTCACAGTTGAGCAACAACCGGTTGGGGTCCATGATCACAAAGTATGCGAGCAACAGAGCGTAAAGCCTGCAGAGGCTTCACACGCCATGGCTAATCCTCAGCTTTGGCACTGGCATATGGCCCTCGCAGGTGCCAAGCCAGTGCAAATGGAGCCGTATAAAGGTGGGGACCCCATGCCCCTTCTGTCCTCTAGATCAACAGAGCTGGACTCTTAATTCTCGTTCAATTCTGCTTACCTCGGACAAAGATGCTGCTCACGTCCGCCTTCTTCGCCCTCGCCATCGCCGGCACGGCGTCTGCCCAAACTCTGGGCAACCGATACGGCCTCCTCAGCGCCACTCGTCCCGAGATCGGATTCGCCAACTACAACACCGAGCAAAAGCTTCTGGTGGCGAACCAAGTGAAGGAGATGTTCAAGGTTTTTGTCCATCAGTACGAGAAGGAAGACGTCTATGGTGTGAATGCCCTCGAGAAAGTCGACAAAATCATCAAGGACGCCCCTGGCCTCAGCAACCGCGACTTCCAATACCGCATGGTTGCCCTCTTCCAATCCTTGAGGGACCTGCACACCAACTACTACGTGGCGGGTAATTAAGGTTTTTGGTCTATTATAACATTTTTGGCATCGGAAACTTACGCAACATACTCTGAATTTGGCACAGGCCCTCACAACTGCTACAACTTCGTCCAGCCCCTCCAGTTTGCGTTTGTCGAGTCGGAGGACTACTTGAAGAAACCTAAGATCGCGGTCAAGTCTTACACTGTCGACAAAAATGTCCTTGCCCGTGTGCCAGGCATTCAGGACAAAGTGAAGATCGGAGACCTCCTCACCAAGATTGACGGAAAGACATGGCCTGAATACTTCGACACGGTCAAGGCGGACACCGGAGGTGCCAACCAATACGGCGGATACCAGCGTGCTCTGCAACAGATCTCCAGCAAGCGTGGAAGGTCCTACAAGGTTCCCGCCAAGAACGCCCAGGTGTTTACCTTCCAGAGCTCCAACTCTACCTCCACCTTCGACATTACTGTCCCTTGGGTCACCGTTGCGAGCAAGGACTGCCTCGCTGATGCCCCCACCGGCGGTGCCGCTGATCCCAAAAACAATGCGTTGGGCAAGACTGAGCAGAAGTACCACGGAAAGCCTAAGAAGCCGCGGACCGATGACGCTTCCGTCGACGATTGGGGAACTGAGTTCTTCTCCAGCGACCTTCCCGCCGTTGCGTACGCTCCTACCGCGTCCTCCATCGTCTCCTACACCATCTACCGGAACAACGGAGCAAACCTCGGAGTCATTCGTCTTTCGGCCTTCACGGACAGCGCGCCTTCTGACGGAGAAACCACTGCTCTGAACGAGGTCAAGCGCCTTTTGACCGATGTCTTGGCCGACACCGACAGCATCGTTATCGATCTCCGCACCAACGGAGGCGGTTCCCTTGGCTTCGCCGACGTCATGCCCCAGTTCTGGGTCAACGCCCCTAACGGTTTTGACACCGGCTATGGCCGTGCCATCAACCACCCCAACAACGGTGCCCTCTTCAACGGCCCTGCCAACGAGGAGGATTGGGCTGCCGCTTACAACGCGACTCCCAAGGGCAACAAGTACACTAACACCATCAAGTTCAACGAGGCGTCCACCATGAACACCATTGGCCAGCTTTACCTCAGGCCCGTCGCTCTGCTGACCGACGCAAAGTGTTACTCTGCTTGCGACACTTTCTCTGCTTCCAT
This sequence comes from Fimicolochytrium jonesii, assembly GCF_025526975.1. Taxonomy (NCBI): domain Eukaryota; kingdom Fungi; phylum Chytridiomycota; class Chytridiomycetes; order Spizellomycetales; family Powellomycetaceae; genus Fimicolochytrium; species Fimicolochytrium jonesii. The sequence goes on from NW_026515678.1 coordinate 84,230, forward strand.
GCAGGACCACGGCTTCACCGTCTTTGGTGAAGACGCTACCACTGGCGCGGGAGGAGCGAACGTGATCGAACACCAGGCCAACCTCCAGGCGTGGGCCCCCAGCATCTACAAGCCTCTGCCATACCAAGAACTCGACAGCAACGGAAAAGCCCGCCTGGGTGTCTCAAACTTCCGTGTTGCATGGCGCCAGACCATCCGTACCGGCCCGAACAAGGGCAAGCTTATCGAGGACGCCGGTATCAAGTCGACATATCAACTCAGGCCCACCGTGCAGGACTTCGTTGCCGACGATGCAAAGGGAGTTTCCAGCCAATTCGATCGCATCGCCAAGTACTTCAAGACCAACTCCAACGAGCAGAAGAAGGCCGGGTTGTTGTTCCAGGCATCCCTCAACGCCACCACGGTGACCGTCGGCAAGACTTTCACCATCCCCTTCACCTCCCAAAAGATTAACACAATCGAGCTCCGCGATGCTAACAACAAGGTCGTCACCAAGACCAACCCGACACCGGTTGACCAGAAGCACAAGGGTACTCTCGAGGTCGTCAACGGTGTCGCCACATTGGGCCGCAGCCTGTTCACCATCCAGGGTTTCAACGGGAACCAGCGAGTCCTTATTACCCGCAGGGAGTTCACCGTCATCCCCAACACCTCCGCGTACTTGAAGGTCGCCGCCGGCCAGAAGTACACTCTTGGCAGCAAGGATGAGTCTGCTTACACCCATGTGTACAACAACCCCACCAACAACGCTGCTGATGCCTGGCAATACAAGAACGGAAAGCTGGTGCTCGGAAACGGAATCAAGTACAAGTCCAATGTCGAGTCCGCCCTCAAGATCTTCGTCAACTTGCCCGCCTCCTCCAAGTTGTCCGCCACGTTCGACGTTGACTCTGAGAAAGACTACGATTACTTCTTCGTCACGGCGACTGACGCCAGCGGAAACACCGTTGAGCTGTACAGGACCTCTGGAACCGTCGCCGCCACCGCCACCTGGCCCATTCCCTTCTCCGGCAATGTCTACCTCTCCATTGAGTTCACCTCTGACGGAGGTGTTGTTGGACGGGGTGCGACCGTCAAGGACATCATCATTGGCTCTTAATTTAGTTGAGCGACTATCACTAGACTTCGTTCCTCATCACACAGTAGACATACCCTGCACATTTACTAGTAGATGTAATCTTTTTAGAAACATACGTAAATATCTCATCTGTAGATCGACGACGTTATGCAAATAAACGCTGTGACTTTTCTCTGTGAATGCCTTCCCATTCAATACATGACGGCCAGAATGTCTCGAAATGAATATCCGAGTGAAGTGCTATTACAAGGTGGTGTATTTTGCAGCGAAACACAACCTGCCGGAGCGCAAGGTTCTCTGTTACTTGGGCGGTGCCACTCTGTTTCCCAACTAAAGATTGTGAAGGTACTTCAAGGGAGCTTGCTGCTGCAAGGACAGTCTGCGATGGATCTGTGAATTCTCCTGCATTCGGCTCTTTCGGAGGGTTCAAGTTCTCCTGTCCCAAAGGATGGAAGCTATAATAGTTTGGCGCAAGTAAGGGTAGCGATATGACAGCGTTCTCACGCGTCGTGACTGGCGGGCACTTTGAGCCTTTTGCCCCAGGGCTTCCCGAACTGAGATCGTTCGGACTTTGGACCCGGAATCGCATACAGGTTATCGCCCGCGAACTGCATCTGTTCATCGCCTACATATAGCTTCCGTCCCGAACGCTCTCGGTATTCCCGGTGCTCGAGTACTGTCCAAAAAGGGTGTCTCGTCGTAGGCTTTTTCAGTGCGAAGCTTTATGTTCGTGCAAGAGTAGTGTCCTTGGCGATCGACTACTGTGACAGCTGTAAACAGGCCGGAAAGCGAAAATAAGTCGAGGAGGGGAACTGTGTAGATTGGGCGACGACAGAAGACACCTTCCTCGTTACTCAAGATGAGTGCCATCCACTGCTTCTTCTGCGGCGGCAAAGACTGCAAGTGGGAAAACTGGAAACCCTGGGCGGAGAAGACAAAGACCAACGCCGTGGATGGGCTGTATTCTAACTGGTACGCCTTGCATGCAGTACGTTCAGATAGCTGCCGAAGGGTGACGTTTGACATGTTTTCGTCCAACGTCGTCGTAGGATCACAGGCCGTATCCTAGCAATGCAACGACCATCCTCGCGCTTGATAGCCGAGTACGCATTGACGCAGAAGTTTCAGGAGCTTGGGATAGCTTCCATCTTCAATCTGGAGGAGTTTGGCGAACACGCGTCGTGTGGTGATGGGATTGAGGTTGCGAGCGGGTTTTCGTATCTGCCCGAGGCATGGATGGATGCGGGAGGTACATACATCTCATCATTTGCGAGAGTTGTCTCTGGAATAGAGGCTGAAGTGCCAATGATTCGATTCCCAACAGTCTTCTACTATAACTTTGGCTGGCAAGACATGGTACCGTCATCCGCACACGTTACACTCTAAACTTGACCAACCACTAAGAGGCTCTACTACCCCATTACATCCAGAACGTCCCAGACTTCAGTCATATGCTAAGCATAGCCCAAGTAATGGCGCACGCTCTTGAAGAAGGACAAAAGGTGAGCCCGGAAAGGTGGTGGAACCCATCCCAGCAAACACCAACCCTTCCCTTTTAGTATATGCTGAGTCACTATCTCCAACGTCTCGGCAGATTGCGGTTCACTGTCACGCTGGGCTAGGTGCGAATTTGTTATCCGTGGACTTTCGGTGTCGGTGGAAAGCGTTTGATTCTCTGTTTCGACTTCTGCGCGAAATCAGGTCGAACGGGGCTGGCGATTGCGTGCTACCTGGTGTACGGAGAGAACATGGATAGCAACACGGTGCGTTTGTCAAGTCGTTTTATCCTGTATTAGGCCATGGGCACGATGCTAAATGTTTCTCACTTCAGGCGATAGAGCTGGTCCGCACCCAAAGGTACGTCCACGTCATTGCGCGATTCGACTGGAAATCAGGACACCTCATCGAAGATTGATAGACCGCTGTCCGTGCAAACACGGAAACAAGCCCTGTTCGTGCATCAGTTCGAAGAGTACGTCAAGCCCTTCAAAGGTGAGAAACAACTAATTTACTGCGGTTTAGTATCCATCGTCCTCCTCACGGGTGCTCATCATTTCATCCAACCTGCTTTGGCTAGTCTACTTCCCAGGAATATGCTCACGAAGCCCGACCGAGTACTCATCCGTCGACCTGCTGACACTGGAAATGGTCCTGCAAAACCAACGACGGTACTTCCATGGGAGTCAGCAGCGCGTCATGCGGTTCGTTCCCAAGGTAAGGCCTCATCACCAGAACAATGTAGATGAAATGGAATCTTCTAGCTGATCGAATCTCCGCTTCGGGTGTGCTTGAACACAGATTGTGAAAACAATCGTAGATCGCTTGACCACACCGCCTTCCGACTCTGCAGATCCGGCGCAAAGAGAGGAGTTCGGCGCTCGCATTGCGGCTGCGATTGCGGGGTATGAAGGTGTTGCGAGCGTTACGGAGCCGTTGATCAGCCTACTGGTATGTTAAGCATCTGTGAATTTGGAGTACCTGGAGCGGAATTGGGGTTGACGGAATAAATGCAGGCAGAGGTGAATGCAGGACATTGGGATGTCATCACGAAGCATAATGATGATGTGCTGTTAGTCCAGTTGTTGTTGTACTGGGTCACATCTTTGAAGGTATGGGTCTTTCAAACCGCCGCCCTTAAGCTAGCTAGGTTGAACTCCCGTATCGCAGGATCCACTGATTCCCAACGACCTTGTCGCCGCCATTCAAACGCTAAGCAATCCACAAGACATCCTAGCGCTCTTCGACAAAAGCCTCCTTGCAACCATCAGCTACCTCCTCAAACCACTCCGACAGGTAAGTCCTTATCCCATCATCAAACCCCTCTTCACCACCCCCTCACAAAACAAAACCACAGCCCACCCTCCCATCAACCCTCATAACCACCTCCCTCCAAACCCTCGCCACCCTCACCACCGCCCACCGCACAACAATCAAACGCCCCTACCGCCCGCAACTTCTCTACAGCAACGGTGTCACACCACCTCTCCCTGTTGTACAACCGCAGTGGAGGGCGTGGGCGCCGCATAGTAGGAGTAATTCGACGAAGGCTGATGGTGCGCGTGCGAGGAGTAGTTCGAGGGGCAGAGATGAGAGTCCGACGCCGAGGACGCCGAAAATGGGAACAGCGGGGGTGCTGGGATCACAAACTCCTGAGACGGGACGTGCTTCCCCGGTCCCGACAACGACGAGTCCCACCGAAGCCCCCCCGACAACAACAATAACAACAGACGAAATCCCTCTCATCGTCACCGTCCTTCACTACATGCTCCAAAACCCCACCACCGACCCAACATCACCCATCAACCGCACAACCAAACCCGACGACGAACCTGAACCCACCATCGAACTCGCAAAACGCGGTTTCTCAACCCTCTCCCAACTAAGTCTCTCCGCCATCCCCAACCCCTCAAAAACAGCATCCATCATCTTCCCCGACACCCCACCGCCACCCCTGCCCTTCCGCCCGCCTACCACCCCCTCCGAACCCCTCCCCTCGACCCCTTCCCACCCAACAACCTACTGGGCCTGCATCCTCGTCCTCCTCGACACCCTCATCGACGCACACCTCTTTACGCCCGAACAGGGGAGTGAGTTACGAAAACTCGCAATGCTGAAAAGTGATGCTTTGGAGATTGCGTATGAGGCTTATGGGAGGGGGGATGAGGTGGGAGGTGAGAGAGATGGCGGGCAGGAGTTGGGGGAACGGTATGGACGGTTTGTGAGGGCTGTGGGGGCGTTGCGGGGGATTGCGGGTGAGGGGTGAGGGGTGAGGAAAGCCGGACAGCGGGGCATTGGACGTTTTCATGTTTTTGACACGCTTTGGACGTTTTTTCTTTCGTAGTCGGGACGCTTTTTGGATGTATATGTAAGAAGTCCCGGGTTTTGTGTAAACAATCTTGAGAAGAATGTTGTTGTGAAAGAAAGTCTGTTGTGCCTCGAATCTCCGATGGCCAGATAAGCAAAGAGCTATGAAGGATAGAAAAGGACTCTCATGACAGAGTGTCCTGTATTTTGTATTGCTGATGGAAAAAAGATGCAAGCACACACACAAAAGCAAGAGTAGATCATGGGAACGACGTTGCAGTCCCTAAGCAGAAGCAGCCACCGCCATCTGCTCATCGATCCTCAAATCCTTCTCCACAACCAACTGCTCCACGCCATATCCCATCCCCACTCCAGCGCGTCCACCAACGGCCTCCCAATCCTGCTCCTTCCTCAATCCACGTTCCTTCCAGATGCCCTCGAGCGCATCCACAAGCACATCCATGAGCTCGGGGCCATGTCCGGGTGTGGGCGTGATACGCAAACGTTCCTCGCCGACGGACACGGTGGGGTAATTGATACTCTGCACGTAAATCTTGTGTTTGTAGAGTAACTCATCCGAAATAGATTTAGCGGTCTCGGCGTCGCCGACGAGGACGGGGACGATGTGGGAAGGGTTGGGGACGACTGGGATGCCGAGGTGGCCGAGGCGGGCTTTGAGGGCGCGGGTGTTGAGTTGTTGGCCGGTGCGTTCGGCACGGGATTGTTTCAGATAGCGGATGGAGGTGAGGGCGCCGGCGACGACGACGGGGGGGAGGGAGGTGGTAAAGATGAAGCCGGGGGCGTAGCTGCGGATCATATCGACAAGGGGCGCGGAGCCGGCTGGAATAGAAGGACGAAATGTAAGGACATCGATTGAAATAGACTAGGGTGTGCGACGGCGATATATACGTACCGATATATCCTCCAACAACTCCATAAGCCTTGCCAAGCGTTCCAGTGATGATATCAATATCGTCCATGGCATCAATATACTCGGCAACACCAGCACCGCGCGAGCCGTACATGCCAACTGCGTGAACTTCATCCAAGAAGGTGATGGCATTGTACTTTTTCGCCAGGGCAGCAATCTCCTTGATCGGGCCAATGGATCCGCACATGGAGTAGACAGATTCAAAGGCGATGATTTTGGGCGTGTTGATGTCCACCGATTGGAGGAGAGACTCCAGGTGAGCCACGTCGTTGTGACGGAAAATCTTTTTGGCGGCACGCGAGTTGCGGATACCCTGAATCATGGAGGCGTGGTTTGACGAGTCGGAGAAGATGACACACCCGGGCATTTTGCCGGCCAATGTCGAGAGAGTGGCATCGTTTGCCACAAAGCATGAGGAGAACACGAGAGCACCCGATTTCTTGTGAAGATCCGCAAGCTCGTGCTCTAAGCTCAAGTGAAGCTGGGCATTGCCGGCAATGTTCCGGGTTCCGCCCGCTCCAGCACCATATTTGTCAAGTGTCGCCCTGATGAAATAGAGAGAATTCGGTAAGCAGACTGGACAAGAATGAGATCGTTGCAATTATGGAAACATACTTCATAACGTCAATGACTTCAGGATGCTTGCTCATTCCCAAGTAATCGTTTGAGCACCAAACAGTGACATGTTCACCAGTTCCAGTGTGTGCTGTAGGAAACTTCTGAGCCAACCTGTTGATGTTGTTAAAGTACCGGTAACTCTTATCCTTGTGCTTTTTCTCGAGCTCAGTCTGGTAGAAAGACTCGTAATCGAATTTCTTCTGAGCAGACTGAGCAGGGCGCGCAGCAGGCAACGACGCCAATCTCTCAGCATGGTTGGCGTGAGGAGCTTCTCCGTGCTGCTGGTGCGGGACAGGGCACCTGCCAGCGGGAGCGGGAGCAGGAGCAGCCGCCGATTTGGTAGGGATGAATTCCGGAGTAGCGGTACGAGCAGGCACGCTGGACAAACCATCGACAACAGCAGCGTAAGGGCAGATAGCAGACGAGTGCATGGACTTAGCGCCCTTGCCCACCGAGTGGTGGTTGGCCGGCGGAGTAGGAGCCTTGTTCTTGACGGACTGAACAGCCAACGCCTTGGACATGACGGGGCATCGCTGGGCGGAGGCGAACAAGGCGCTAGAACGCTTGCCGGTGGCACTGCCGGAAGTGACCGAAAGAGTGGACAGCTTCCTCAAGGCCGACACGGGAGTGCGGGCCAGGAATGGGCAAGAGCGGGACACGTTGGAAAGAAGAGCCTCCATTGCGTCGTTTGCTTTTGATGATCGGAGTGGTGAGCACGAGTGAGGGTTGTCTGCTACAACGAGAGCGATAGTTTCGCCTGAGAGTCCTCTAGTATTCAGTGATAGGATATGCAGTAGCCTATGTCTTCGTCGGACGATTAAGCAGCAAGCGGAGCGCAACTGGGAATCTTGCGGAAGGATAGCGTGGGAAAATTCCGGCGTCCTTTTTGGCTCTTCTCTTCGAGTCTCCTGGTCTCGTGGGCCCCACCCAATAATCAGGGCACTCATGATTAGACAACGCCCGTTGCTTTCTGGCCCCGCGTGATTAGACCCCCCTAATGTGGATGGGCACCACGGCCTCGCTGAATGATTAGACTTTGTCCAATTGGGGAGCCAGAAGAGATGAGAGGCACATGCGCCGTACTCCCACATGGTACTCTCCCGCGCTTCCCAAACAAAGCGGGCCGCATTCATTCGAAACGCGCTGGAGTGGTGCGCGGCATTCTCTCGCATCCGTTCAGATGGTCGACGATTCCATATGGTTTTTGTTCGCGCACCCTGTGAAGATGGTGAGATGCACCTTGCGGCGAAGTCTCCGTCCCCACACCGCGCACCCCGTGATTGTGGGGTAGTACAACCGCATCATAGTCTCAAGTTCATCCGCCTCTCGGGTTTCTTCCCTGGGCCCGATTGTAATGAGTCAAGGATGCTGTCAAAAGAAGCAGTGCCCAACTCCCGCCCAACTCCAGATCCAGTCTTTCCCATTTCACAGCGAGAATCAGCAGTGCAAAATGCACCTTCATTGAGCAACTACCACATATGCGCAAAGCAGGCGGCATGGGGGGCTCCGACATGCGGGTCGGCTCGCGTGGAAAATGCAACCGATACCAGGTTCGCCTCAAAATAGTGCTTTCCTCTCAGGCGGGCGAGGGAGCTCTATCACGTACCAGTCCTTCCGGATTCTAGCACAGAAATGCACTCCGCATTGAACTCCCCTCCGCTTCTTCGAACGGGATTCGACTCCAAAACATAGAACCCCATAAACACCTAATTCCCCCGCGATTCTCGGTCTCAAACCCCAGACTCCCAAACACCGCCTGGACGCGACCGAGAACGGCATCTTCCCCTGAATCCCTCTCTGCGTAATCCACACAACCCGCGCGCTGCCTCATTTGCGTAGTCCTTTCCTTCTCGTCGGGGAGGATTGCAAAGAGGTGGGGTTGGAGCCGGGTGTGGGACGTTACTGTGTTCCGCTCGGTTTGGCGTTGTTTATCGCCGCGGCCGAGCCATCGCATCAACAGATTCCAGTTTCGTTGAAACAAGGTCAGTCCCACACCCGTTGTGGGCATGTTCCTCGCGGACCCGCGCTTTCGGGCGTCTTTGCGCGCCGCTTGGCGGGTGGAGATGGACGTGGGCCGTCCGTCTACGATGCGATGAATTCGGGGTGTTGACGAGCGGGATGAGGAGATCGCTGTGGCTGTCGAGGTGGTGGTTCAAGTAGGAGATGAAGGTTCCGATGTGAAAGGTTGGGGGGTCAATGTATTCGTCGATGAGATGGATGTGGGGAGAATTTCCAACAGGGAGGACGATCCGGGGATGCCGGCTTCAGAACTGCTCAGGCGTACAGTAGCGCTCAACCAGTTGACATGCTTCGATATATGAAACCGCCGTCGAAACCCTGTTCCCTCAGACCGACGGCAACCGGTGTACAGTCAATGGACATAAAGCTGTGTCCACCCTCTAATTGAAATCAGTATCGTGCACGTAATGTCACAACCCACAAGCCACTGTCCAACGCTTGTGCAACTTCGCAACACCGCATGGCTTCATACGCGCAAGATCCCATAGGTGCAACTGGACGGGACGCGATCGGCAGCTGCCATCTCAACTTTTTCAAAGATCCGAAGCATGTGCATATCGTGGAATTTCACGCCTTCGTTCTCGGAGGTATGCCATCCAGTGTTTGATCCCATCCACCGAACTCTCCAAACTGTGCATCCGCTTCATGCTTGCGCGCCCGCTTATAAAAGGCCGGGGATGGCTGCTAGCGTCCTCCCTTCTCCCCACCCAAGCACGCATCAAGACTCCATTCAAAGAGCAGCGCATCAACAAGATGCCATCTCAAAGCGCTCATAGAAGTTTACAACAACTAGACGGAAGAAGAATCTCATAATCATGCGGGAGGGCTAATGTTTGAACAGCGGGGGCTGGGTTTGCTTCCGGGTATCCCGCTGTTCGGCATGCTTTCGTCTTGTGACGGAATGTGTCCGTTGCTTGCTCTTCTTTCCTCCAGTTGCTGTTATTCTTCTATTTGCGGAACAGACATGAATTATGAGGTCGTTTGTTATGTGAGGTGTGCTGAATGCGGTTGTGATGCTTTTGCGATTGCGGCAGGCTTCTCGGTTTGAAGCCAGCGAATGTCGAAAAATATAAGATCACGTGCCCTTCAAATAAATGTGTTCTGGCGCGTGTGTCGCTCTTGCCGGCGTCCTTGATTTTCCGAAGGAGGCCTTCCAGGCAGTTCAGAGATTCCCAACGCAAATCACTGTGGTAAGTGAGCGATATCCAGAGGACAGTGTTCTGCTTTTTGTAGGCCCCTGCAAGAAGGGGAAGAGGCACTAGACGAAAACCCTCTGTCTGCGTGTGGCGGTCCGCGTGTTTTTCGGGGAGAAGTTCCACCCCCATTGCTCTTTGCCTGACGGTATTGTCCCACCATCAGGTTCCGAGTCCCCATCTGCACAAGCACTCACCGACATCGAGAGATACATATTTGCCTATAATGTACCGCCCCATAACCCAAGCCCTAGCCCGAACAACCCGCACCGCTCTCCGCCCCCACCACATCACCCCCCTCACCCGCCTCGCCTCCACCACCGGCCCCTCCACCCCCGAATTCCCCGACTGGTCCCGCAAACCCCCCGTCCCCGACGACCCCACCCAACCCGACTACCTCCCCCTCATCCAAATTCCCCGCCCCGTTCGCCCCGCCTCGGAGCCCACGGAAACCAAACGCGCGCGCCTGGTCTACGCATCCCGCAAGCGCGGGATCCTCGAAACCGATCTGATTCTCTCCACCTTTGCCCGCGACCACCTTGGGACTCTAACCCGGGAAGAGCTGATTGAGTATGATGACTTTCTGGAGGAGAATGATTGGGACATTTATTATTGGGTTACGGGCACGCCCGGGAAGATTGTGCCGCAGAGGGTGAAGGAGTTCAAGGTGTTTCCGAGGTTGGTGGAGCATGCGAAGAATAAGGGGAGAAGGATTTTGAGGATGCCGGATTTGGATTAGATGCGTGGATTGGTGCTGGAATTTTGAAAGGGGTTGGACTAGAGCGATTGTGCGAAGGACCTACGGCTCTTTGGGAAGCCAGATGAATCGACGTGAAAAGTGATCGAGGAGAGCAGCAAGCAACGCGCCACCGCACAGTTTACGCAACGACTCGCGCGGAACAGTCGGTCCCAGTCCGGATGCTCACAAGCCAATTTACGGATTGGGTCGAGGACGTGCATTGAAACTGCGAGCTGGCAGGGGGTTCAGAGAGAAATGCCGAGAGAGGAGGATGTTTCTCTCACAATCCTGCATGTCAGCGGCACGGAATCATCGTTCCATAGGAGAAGGGCCTTCTTCTGCTAATCCCTTCTCAAATTAGTTTAGTCCTGTCATGTCATATCAACGTCAGATGGTGGCTTGCCATCTTGTAAATAATGGTGGCCGCATATAAGTGACCGTATCAATGCACTGCACTCCCGATCTATCAACCGAATAATCCATGTCGCCTCTCCGAGGAAACTACAGCAGAAGAATCAAGGGCACTGGTTTTCTTAATTATAATTACAGACGACGGTTTTTTTCTCAGTTTGCTTTTATCTACACAAATACGGTATCGCTCCCCCCTGGTTGGTCCAGTTCCCTCATCATTCTGTACAAACTTGCAGGGCACCCCTCAGCGACGACTCAGATCCATCATCTACTGCCTCTCACGGGCCCTGTGGAAAAAAGAGGTGTGAGGACACTGTGGGCCCAAGGAGGGGTGGTATACAAGAGCGAGGAAAGAGAAGGACTTCTTACCTAGGTGCGCAGCGGATGATATCGTCAACGCGCAGAATCAGCTCCGCGGCTTCCGACGCTGATAGCAAGACTTGCTTCTTCAGCTTGAAGGACTCTGTGATGCCCAGCTCCCGCACGTCACCGATAATGCCGAGGTCCATGTCTAGAATTACGCAGTCAATTAGTCGCTCAAATGGGAGGCAGGGGTGTCAAGAATCACACAAAGTGAGGGGTACGTACTCAATCCATAGTTGCTCTGCCCCTTGTGATGCGCCGCACGCAGCTCAGCAACAAGCTCAGCACTGTCGTATCCCGCGTTGTCAGCCAAGATGGTAGGAAGCTGACGAAGCGCCTTTGCAAACGCCTCGCACGCAATCGCCTTCTTGCCGGGGGTCGTGACGGCGACCTCCTCGACGGCCTTGGCCATGAGCATCTCGGCGCAACCTCCACCGAGCGTCGTTCTTGGCTCCTTGACGGTCTGGGAGAGCACGCAAAGGGCGTCGTGGAGGGACCGTTCGGCTTCGTCCAAAAGCTGGTGTGTCGCACCTCGCAGGACGATCGTGCAGGCTTCACCGGCAGCGACGCCGGAGAACTTGATCAGACGGTCTTCGCCGATGATGACCTCTTCAATCACGTCACATTGGCCGAGCTTCACAAGCTCCGGGTGGTCGAAGGTAGAGGTGATCTCGCCTCCGGTCACGAGAGCCAGCCTTTCGATTCCGTCAAAGTCCGCGTGCTCGATGGCCATGATGCCGGCATCAGCAAAGAGCTGTTCTGGCCAGTTGTAGATCAATTGGCGGTTGACGAAGCAGTTGATACCGTGGGCCTTGATCTTTTCCACCTTCTCCTTCATCTTGTCCTTCTCAGCGCGCTCAAGCTCGGCGAGCTTGCCGGTCGCATCGACACGAACGCGGGCGCCAAAGATCTTCACCTTGTCGGTGTCCATGGGAGTGTTGGCGACAAGGATCTTTGCGTTTTCTATCCTTTTGGGTTGGTTGACACCGATCTTCTTGTCGAGAATGAAACCAGGAGAAAGGTACGAGTCCGTGAGCTTGCCTCCGGGCTTCTTGATGATTTGAATGTTGTCCAGGTTGGTGCTTCCCTGTGAAAGAGAGATGGTTAGTTAGATTCCTGCAGTAAATCCAGGGCGTGGGAACATCCTAAATCTCACCTTCAATCGAAGCACCGCATCGACAGCCAAATTAGAAAAGTACTCCTTATCTTGAGACAGCACCTTCGAGCTCAGTGTAGTCTTTGCAATGTTCATCAAATCTTCCCTAAACTCCACAGGGTTTGTGCTGTGGTCCTTCGCGGACGCCTCGAGTGCTTTATACGCGGCAGCAGACGCGATCCGGTAGCCCTCGATGATGGTCTGGGGGTGGATGTGCTGGTGAACCAGCTTCTCCCCTTCACGAAGGAGCTCGGCAGCCAACACGCAGACAGATGTGGTTCCATCGCCGACCTCGTCGTCCTGCACTTTCGAGATGTTGACGAGGACCTTTGCTGCGGCGTTGTCGAGCGCGATGGATTTCAGGATCGTTGCGCCGTCGTTCGTAACAATAATGTTTCCGGTACTCATAGACTGTAACGTCTTGTCCATGCCTTTTGGGCCGAGCGTCGTTTTAACGAGATCTCCCACGGCTATTGCGCCGACAAAGGAAGCCTGCGAAAGGTTATGGAGTTTAAGTAAATCTGGGCTAACATACTACACCGTGCTTCCTCGTCCACACTCCACAGATACGCACCAATCGAGCATTCTCAGCCCTCTCCTCCGTCGCATTGTCTTTGAAAAGTTCCACTGGTGCTAAACTCTAGATTACGACTGCAAGTTAGACTCCGGTCCGCGCGCCACGCAAGATCGAGGGAAAACATGCACCGCAGCCAAAGTACGCACCATGACGGGCAAGTATGTGATCCGTTAACAGGTAGGTAGTGCTATGTACAAATACGATAGCTCTGAAGCCTTGAGGGTCCGTGTACAGTTGTCAGACGGGGAGATGCTTCTCAGACGACTGCGTATGGGGAAGTCGGACGGATTGGAGTCTGGCCGGCGTTTAATGTCAAACACGCTATATCACGTGACTGACATTGCAAGTAATATTAGTCCGTCTGCCCATTCGGATATGGGCCCCGTCGAGAAGGTCCAAGCAGTATCAATGCAGCACTCCCAGTCGGCCATAGTCCAGCAGTCCTTTCTCCTTATCGCTACTTGACAGAGTATGGTCTCAAAGCACACCGGCTCACGAAGATGGACTCCGGAACAGAAATCTTGTTCCACAACCCCATCCCTGTCACGCTCAAACACCAGGAGACAGGGTACGGCTTATGGTTCGACGATCCCAGAGTTGAGGACGAGGGGGGCGATACAATCCCGGTGGCGGCGAGATCATTGGTAACATCGTGTATTTTTTATGTCCGTTGTCTTTATGATCTGGGCTTGGTGTACCGCGCGTAATGGTAATGGACAAACTCCTCTTTCATACATGAGCACACTGGGGCATACGGTGCGTTGTGAAAACTTTGGAGCCCTTTAGACAGGCTTCATTTGCTGCTTATTATGTGGGAGGACGGCTGTCCTGATGGGAATCCCCAGCTTCGTCAGCTTCACCAGTGCACCATGCTCCTTATCAGCGTAATTTGCCTCCTTAATGGCTGGGCGCCTGCGTTTGAGTTCGCATGATTAGTCGGTGGGGACAATACATTATTGCATACATTCTCGTAGCCCGGTGAGTTCGGCGTCAAATGTGGCGCATCTTTTTGGGTAATCCATCTCCTCTGCTACGGGTTCCCAACCTGTGTTCAGAGCATGTTGTCCTCTCAAGTTTGAGACTTTCGCGGTTCAGGTCGCTGACAGTGTGGGAGGGATCACGGTGGGGGGAACCCGGCGAACTGGTGGGTCGGAAATTCCCAGGGTGATTGATGACGGGATCGCATCGCCTTCGTCTGCTGAAGGAAGCATATGTAAGAACATATGAGGTGATAACCTGACGACACCTTTGACCTACCACGGTGGAGACTGCTCACATCCCGAACGGCTGTATCCGTGGGCACCCTCTGATAAGGCTCTCAGTCTGTCGGCCGCAGGAAGCTGTAGGAGGAGCCCCCACAAGTCTGGCCCGCCTCAAACGCGCTTAACGAGGTCCGACACGCTCATCAGGTCAGCTCCCTCTCTCGCAGAACTCAACATTATTCCCACGCTCAGAACTCAGAAGGAGGGCCATATTGCTGATAGGAGGAGAAAGCGCTCATACATACACGGTTGACCCAGGCGAGGCGGCAGTCTGCAGACATACTTGCTACGAAGCAACTGCGCTGGTCTTCGCGTAGAGATTCTGGATTTCGCTATAGTTCACGGTGCCCAACTCCGACGCTGCATTGCCCACGGGACCCTGGGAACGAAGCATCGCTAGTCACTCGACAGGAAGCGCCGAAGGAAGAAGATACCCGTTGGCAAAGTAGGACTCAGCCTGAATAATAACGAGCGTGGTTGGGTGCAATCGTGGAGAAAACGCGAAGGAAAGCCGGACGATCGTCCTCGGCTGCGGGCTCGGAACTCTCGGAACCTTCGGACATCCCTACGAATAGACGATGCCAAAGCCACGGCATACAGGCGCCCACGTCTGCCCGCTATGTCTTTTCCTATGTCCTACAAAGACTTCGCTTACGAAACACTTGGACGATGTTTGTTTCTGTCCCTTGCCCAAGCGGACGTGCTCGCAGTGCAGGCGCGTGCATAAGGCGGCGGCTGACCTTATTACATGTCTGCATGAGGAGAACCCTGGTGAGTACCGCGAGCGGAGCGACCGAGCGAAGCGACGGTTCTGTTCGGTCTGGGAGTCCGTGCGATTGCCAGGGAGGCCGGAGCGAACGCGGGCTGCGACGAGCGAGGCGAGGCGCTGGGATGCTTCGGGCAGGCGAGCCGTGAGGTGAGCCCTTGGTTCGCGAGCGGAGGGAGCGACATTGCGCCAAAGGCGCAATATCCGCTTATCGCAGGTCTTAATGTGAGCGACAGCAACCGGTCGCTCTTTTACATGATTGATGGATGGTGAATGATGGATGATGATTCGGTGTTGTTGATGATGGTTGAAAATTGACGGATTTGAGCTTTTATTAGACACGGAAACGATACCATGTTGCGTAAAGAACTGCAAGATAGAGGCAAGCTCAGTCACAGAGTTTGCGCATCACTACCGTCAGAAGCACGGCCGGGACGCCCCATTATACGAGAATAGTGCAATATCCTCCACGACGTCGTCAGGCGTATTCCCACCACCACGGATAGGAGCCGCCGCCGCGAAGCTTGCGCGTGCAACTTCCCAAGAGTCCGCCCCAGTCCCGCCGGGCACACCTAGCCAACCTAATAGGAATGATTTCAGGGCATATGGGTCGCCGATGCGGGTTGTTGAGGAGCATACTCCACCTGCGATCGCTCCATTTACGTTTCCGCAGCACAGAAGGCTTGTGCTGGACGGGAAACTGATCGATGTCGTCTTGAGATTGGAGGAGTAAGGGTCACCAGTGCTGCGAGTGTTGGCTGAATTGTTTGCGCAACTGACTGCTTACTCCTTCGTTGTAGCGATCGCCCCGCTGTCCGAGGACTGGCAGAACGATTGGCAGTAGATCCTCGTAAGAGTGCCTGTGTCAGGGTAAGTAGCAGCACTGGTGTGATGTCCAATCCCAAGAGAGGTTTGAAACAATCCTGACACAATTCGGCCGCCCCAAGTTTGCCATCGAACACATCTTGCAGCGTACCGAAGACAGAGGCATCTTTCTCCGCGATGAAGACGGCTACAGATTGGAGTACGGTAAGCCTCGGCCTGAACGGCACTTGAGCATTGCCTGTTCCTTACTTTGTGGCTCATCTCATATTTGACAGAACGGGTAGAATGGGAGGACCGCGATAAATGGGTGTACATGGCAAATGGCGAAAAAATGAAGTGCGGGCTTCGGTACATCTTCACGCTCTGTACGCCGCCACCGCTCACCGTCAGTGATGTGGAAGCTTTGAGTCAGATTGGAGCCCATGCGCCATCGGAACGGTGAGTTTCAAAACCACACGAGTAAAACAGGCGGGTCCGGCATTGGAGTCTGATCGAGTGTATTTTCGATAGGAATACCCCCAATGGGAAGACGCCCGCAACCGCGAACGGCTCACCAAGCGCTCGAGGAGGATTCCTCACCGAACCCCGTCAACTCGCCTCCTACAAAGTCCTTGACACACCACTACCCACCGAAGAAGAGCGGGAAACAACACCTGCCCGTCATCCACCTCAACCCTCAAATGCGCCAGCACCAGGTCCATCCTCAGCCCCACCACCCCGCCATCAATATCAACATCAACCCCCGGATCCACAACCCGGCCCATCCTCCGCCCCACCACGCCCCATACGGCGGCGGTGGTCACCCCAAAAAGGCCCCACACCGTCCCGCATCCGTACAGGAACAACTCCAGCTTTCGACGACGACCAACAAGATCCCCACATCTACGCCAACCATCTCCCAAACCCAAACCTGGACCCGAACCCAAATACCAACATCAACTCCCACCAACCAACACCCGTAACAGCCCCATACCGCCGCCTCTTTCCCACAACCAACACAGCAGCAACAACAACCCCCCGCCCCTCCTCCGCTCCCACCCCCAAAACACGCCACCCGCTCCTCTCCCCAACGTCCCTCACGTCCCCCCGCTCCGCCCTCAAACGCAAACGCGGCTCCTACGACATCACCCTCCCCATGCGCACCACCACCGACCCGGTCTCACTCTTCTCCCCCGCGGGGACAAGAAGAAGGTCGGCGGTGATACCGAGGGAGTTGAGCGAAGACGATCGGCAAACGATTTTGGAAGCGTTTAGAGAGATTCCCGGGGCTGGGGAAGGTGGGGCGGGCGCGAGTCCGACGAAGATTACGATTCATAGGACTATTGTTATGCGGCAGAGTTTGGTTAGGTACGTGCGGAGGGGGAAGGGGGGAGGGGGGATGTGTTGTGGGGTTTGGGGAGTGGGCTGATGGACACGTTGACTTGTTCGCAGCTCGCTTATGACGCCCATTAAACGCTTCTTTGGCGCCGATCGGGATCGGAGCGCCGATGACGAGTGAAGAAGCGGGGAAATCTGTAGGCAAAAAATCATAGAAAGTCACCAAACCGCCGGACATCCCACTGGCACATCCCACTGGCCGATATCACTCACCCGAATCCCACAGTCTCCAACTTCCGCAATTGCAAAAGTGTCTCTTGACGCTTTCTCATTCCCCTGCCGTCAACGTACCTCATAAAAGGCATGCTGTATTCCCATTTCTTTGAATTTTTATATCCTGAAGCGCATTTCATCGCATTGCAAATCTTGTGGTCCTCGCATTGGGATGTGTCATAGGCATGAGAATGAGGCCCTCTTCCGCTTACTTTGTATGGCGGGTGGGGATGGATGTGCGCAGGAATAAGCAGGTGCATGTGCCCGCATGATCATTGCCGGCCCGCCGTTGAATCGTCGTGCACAATGTCCACCCTCAACCGCCGTCCCCACCCAAACCTCCCACCCAAATACCACACCCGCTCCATGCCTCCACTCTCTCCTCCCGGCGCAGCCCCATCAAACACCGCGTAAGGCCGTATTCACATGCCCTCAACACCAGAGCCAGCGTTCTCCTCCCCAAGGCGGTGGCTAGAGCCGCACCGGATGAACGTGGGTGGGACCGGATTGTATGCGGGTTCTCTTCGATGGGCCCACCGCGCATCGCTCTGATATTTATGGCTGCTGAGCTCCGTGACTGATGTGTCCAATTGTCACTTACTGAGTGATTTCAGTGATTGCGGGCAATCTTCCTGAAAGACTTGGAAATCCGTATGTAAGGGAAAACGACCCTCCTCTGCATGTTTTGACGGCACCACTGTCAAGCTGGTGAGTCCTCGGCGAGTTTGACATTATGACGCGACGTGATTTGTGCACCGGTTTGATTGAGGGCCCCTGATTGACAGGCTCCATCCACATTTATGAACCAGCGGCGCCGCCGTAGGCCACCCAGTGGCAACCCATTGCTCAATCATCATCTCCATCTTCATCCTTGATTTACCTGATCAATGCTCGCCGTTTATTTAGCATTGATTAGTGATTGATCGCTTCGGGTCCCCTCAATCATTGCTCATGTAGGCTACCCACACCACCGACACTCAAGCTAAACACGTTGACTCGCAGCCTGGGCCGCCAGCGATGGGGTGTGTGCTGGTCTACGTAACCTGTGGCAAAGACATCGGCGATATGATACCGGGCCCATCATAAACATATGGATCAGGAATGAATCAGGGACGGGTTCTGCAAGGGTCCGTTTACAAATGGCGCTGAAACCCACAGTATCTGTAGCCCCGACATGCCGAAGAGGAGCCGCTGGCTGGCCGGCGTTGACGCCATTTTCATCACGAGCAGTCGAGGCTGAGCAAGGGTCTCAACTTTTTGAGGCCTTTCATCTGCTTCTGATCGCCTGTGCTGACTCGCCAAACGGATGTAATCTCACACAGCTCCCAGGAAAAACCACCAGATGGCGATATAGTACGGTAAGCACCCTTTCTGTTGAACGGCTGTTTGAGACACTGGATGGGAACTGCGTTTTACATACGGATGAAAGCGAGAGCGCCAGCCAACGTCAGTCGCGGCCAACTCAGCGCGTTTCGGCTTCAATCCAAGCCACAGACATGGATGCTGGAAAAGGGCCGCCCAGAAATCCGGCAAGAACAGTACTGTACGTATCCACACGCTGAGCGGTATATCAGCAATTCATCTGTTGTAGTGGCGGCTTTCTTCATCTCATTCAAGTTGGCGTCACTTCCTCCGCACGAGGGGTGAAGCCACTCGGATCTACACCGTGGGTTTTACCGCCCATTTCGCCAATATTCAGACGCCGAGGATCTCAATCATGAACAAGTAATAATGATCACCGCGAATGACATTGCTCTGCCGCTGTACCGTACAATACATGTTTCAGCAACGTTCCAACGCCATACCCCACATATCCAACGTACAACCTGCACACCTCGGCGCCCGCCGGCGCTAGATCGAACCGCTCGGGCACCCCCACAAAATGCCATTGGTGTTTTGCCTATGGCTCGCGGACTGACGTTCGAGAATCGATGCAGCTGGCGTGGATTGATGAAGGTAAGTGACGGAAAATAGGCATCCGTTCATGGCCAGTCCAAGGTCTCACCCAACCAACCGCCCCACGCCAAGCGGCCCAAACAAGGCGAAGCAATCACGACATGAATCACCGGCCGCCTAGTGCCCAGTTTCGGCCCAACGCGTCGCGAACCGTTTTGGAGATGAGAAATCCAGGCGCTGGAAGTGAAGAGATCCTTTGCCTACTGTACCCTTCCATTCCTTCTCCTTGGCCGACTAAGTGGCTGCACTCCGATCGCGGCATATGCCATCACTTCCAAGTTCCAAGGCAGCCCAGCCCCTTCATCTCCCCCTCCCCTCTTCATATGGCATTTACGAAGGGGCGTGCTGCGCAGGGCAAAGACTGATGGTGATGACTCAGCGCGATTGGAGTCTCCGACAAGTCCGCCACGTCAACGGTCAATGGAGAGGAGTGACTATGCAAATGCCCTTCCCTCTCCACAGCTCCTACGGCTGATCCCCTTTGAGCCTCCGCCTTCCATATCGATTCACCTCCTCTTTTTAGGGGAGAGACATGCTATCTGATGACTAGCCCGTTCTCGCCCTTCTTTTCAACCCCGACGGTCTGTCTACTCGCAGCAGCATCTTTGTCCTGTCCAATTCTGCCCAACTTTGAGCGACGTCGATCCCCTTTTACTTCTCACCCCCCGGCCGCCCCCTCCGTCCGTGCCTTCTCTTTTTCTGCAGATCCTGGCATCCTTACTCGTGGGAAGCGTGGCTGGGTTCTTCCCCACCTCTGGAGGAATTGCTTTTCATACCTCGTGTCTCGCCGGACAAGGCTGCATTGATACATCTCGCCCCAAAAGCTTCGACCTAACGTGTCCGTCAAGCATTCCAATCTTCGAATTCTTCAAGTCTCGTTGGCCATTGTGAGTAGCCGCTGCCGTCGGCGACAGTTCAGTGGGCTTCTACTTCTTCAGCAGCAACATCACGTTGGGGGCGCTAACAATCAGCGGTGCGACAACTACCGAAAGCTTCTCTATAATAAAGAAAGGGCGTAGTCGGAGGTGCAGAACCAACGAAGATCCTTCGCTCTGGATATCGTAGATCTCGGCGGGTCAGCGTTCTGAGTTACAACATCTTACAGCGAGGAATATTGGGAAACTGCGCAGAGGCCGGAAAAGACTTCACCCATACCGTCACGGCGCAGCGGCACAACCATATCCTGGTCTCCACAAAAAAAGGTCGGAAGCACATATTGCTTCTCTCGCGGCAGCAGCAAGGTTTCTGCGCGAAAGCGTCTCCACAAAGAAAGTCATTCCATTCAGTCTTCTCCGTCCCCCACTACCCTGATTTCCGAACGCCGTTTGCTCGACCCACATCGTTGATTACACGCGCGAAACTGAGCAATAGCGCTTACCCACCCCAAACTCCCCACAGTGGGTCTCCATCTTTGGGTTTTGCTTCGCTGGCTCTTTCAAGACACCGGAAGCATAAATCTAGCCGATCCCGACCGTGCTCGCCCTCTTTCTTTGCGTGGACTCCCTTTTCCGAAGCGATGCGCTCCCGCCAACATCGCCTACCAACTCCACCCGAGATGACCTCCACGCTGCTTTCCCCTGCGTCATCGTCTGACGGGTGCCAAGGGAATGTCTCTTTCCGAGGTAGCATTGTGTCCATCTCGTCGTCGTCATCATCGGTCTCCTCGGCGTCAAGCTCGTCTTCATCCTCCGGTTTCTCGTGTGATCTGAAAGGATACCGAACGCGGCGAAGTAGCCTTGCCGAATGTGATACGGAACGGTCGTCGACGATGCCTGTAAAGACGCAAGAGTACACGACAGTCGGGCGTCAACTCTTCCCGCAGCCTACTCCGCCGTCATCGCCAGCGCTGATAGTACCAAGGCGGAAAAGCCCTCGGAGAAGTCCTTGGCCCATCGCGTTTCCGGAAACGGCAGCAAGCAAATCTCGAGTTCGGGACCGAGCAGCGACGACAACGACGGCGACGAGGCTCGACAAGTCGCTGGCACGTGGCCCTGCTTCAGCATCGTCTTCGGTCTCGCTGCCAACATCGGACAACGCATTGTTCTTCTCCAATCCATCTCGCTTCCCATCAACCACATCTCCACCATCCTCGCGGCTGAACGACCGCCGGCATGTAATCTTATCCCATGCTATCGCACGGAACTTCCTCCACGCCTTCATCACCCTCTTTGTGCACTTCACCTGGCACAACCGCACCACTCAAAACCCACCGTCTACCGCCTTCACCTGTTACGTCAAGCACGTCATCACCACCACCGCGCTCCCCGTCCCGGTGCTCATCACATCGCTCATCCTGGTATCGCGCCTCAAACAGCGTCGGCCAGATTTGCGCGGTGAAGCGGGCTCCGAATGCCGAATCTTCATCGCCGCGCTAGCCATCGCGATGAAGCTGCTCATGGACAACACATTCTCGGCGCGGACGTGGGAGAAGGTCGCGAGTATACCCGTAGCGGACCTGAACGTGATGGAGATGGAGTTTTTGGGACAGATCGATTTCGAGACGCATGTGGGCGAGGCGGAGTACTTTACGTGGTTGGGATGGGTTACGGATGCGGTTGTCAAGATGCACGCCGACACGGTGGATGTCGCGCCGCCGCCGCCTCCAACATCGTCGCAACCAGCGCCCGTAGCCGTCAAGTCTGAGTTGCGATTCCCGATGCCAACCCGACCACCGCTTCCACCACTACCTGCCGTGCATCCCGCGTCAGGTATGCCTCTACATCATCTGCCGCCTTTGCCACCTTTCGCAAAGCTCAACGGACCTCCGCGTTGCGTCTTCTGAAGATATCGAAATGCCCCTTGTATATGTGTACATGTTGTATATACCCCTTTTTGACCATTGTTGGAATGTTCCTCGTCAGAGACAGTGCTACTACCTGTATATCTCTTCCTTTTTGATGTCTTGATCTCCCCCAACTTGCTATTGAGCCCTGTTGTATATGTGCCTATGTAGCTTCTATTTTGGTTGATATGCGCTTTTTTGTGAATATACCGATGCTTCCTCTATGCGGTCTGCATTATCCCTTTCTGTAAATGAGCCTGATCCGATAATCCATAAACACCTGTGCAATCGAAGTGGATCGAAGTGAAATCAGTATGAAGTAAGGGATGCCCGGTCCGTTCGGACTTCTCGAAATGCGAAGGGTTCGGCGTCGCGTGTCCGAAACCTTCGTCCGTCCCGCCGCTCCATTTGCAGCCGGAGGGGGAGGAGAGAAGAGTTCCCAAACTGCCCAGGGCCCATCGGCAGGGTCCACCGCATCACGACCACCAAAGAGCTCGACAAAGTCCCTAAACATATGGACACTCAGCGCTGTACGGTTGCGTCGGCCCTCGACTTGCGGTCGATCTTCTGGGGCAACCTCCTTCTCCTCGGCTTCAAACCAGACAACGCGTCCATCAACAAAAATGTGTTCAACAGCCACTCGCCTGCTGGGGGAAAGGCCATGGAGGCCGTCGTCAGGTTTCTGTTTGGGGTTCTGGACGAGAAGGAAGCCGATTCGGTGCGTGCTTTCTTCAGATTGTTTATTTCGCGGGTGCAGGTTGGCGCGATGAGTGGGCCTCCTCACGCTAGGGGTGTCGAGGGGAAGGACACCGGTCCGCTGTACCACATAATCCATGTCCTGAAAATTGAACCATAACAGCGTTTCGCCAAATGTTGGCCGATAACAGACCGAAATCAGGCCCGCGACTTTCGGAATATCGTTATCAAGTGGCTGGAAGCCATGAAGAAGGAGGGTCAGTTGCCGCCTGATGTAACGATTCGGAAATCGCATTTCGATGAATGCCGGGGTGAACGGTGAGAAGCGCTTCTGACCCCTGAAGAATTTGAGGATAAGGGGGGTTGCGGAAATTGATGATTGTTGGAAAATCCTTTTGGCAGATTTGAGCGGACGCTTTGGGCGCTTTCCAGTCTGGCATTGAGGGTGGCACTGAGTCGGGAAGTCGGTGGTAAGGCAGTGAAAATCTGTAGTGAAGTTCCGGCTCAACGGTATATCAATTAATTCTTGCATGCTCTGTAGCGGACGGCATGGAGAAGATAGGGGAATGCATGCTGAAGAACAACGAGGAACTGAAGGTGCATATTGGAAGACATCGACATGAAAGATAAAACCGGATGCTGATATCAATACTTTACGTCAGACACAGTCAATCAGCAATCACCAGACATTCCTGAGAGAGTGTACGGCGCGGGGAGACCAGCAGAAGAGGTGGGAATCGTATGGCACAAAACTTACAAGTGAATATGAGGAAGTGAAACAGCGAAAGGTGCCAACAAGACCTCGATACTGTTTTGGGGCTGACTTACTGATATCACATTTCGAACAGAAAGGAGTAAGCCTAAAACGAGCCCGATTGGATAACTCCTTTATCAAGCTTTTTGGAGATGCAGTCCCAATCAACGAGGCGCTGAAGCATCGCGACGAGTGCCTCTCCAACATCCGCCAGCATAGAAAACGAATGGCGAAGTGGATGCATGACAATCAGGAAAATGTGGAGACCATCGGAGCGTATGTCAATGGGCGGATGAAAACGCATACGTTGATGGGCAACGTCCCGCGGAGTGGCCCCGGACATTTGACAGGGCCACCTAAAGGCGTGGTCGATCTGACCGAGGTTGCGAAGAGGTGGGGCGAGGCACATGCGGAATTGGCGGCCGCTCTCCGCTCGTATTTTGACGAAAGGAAGGGCGTGGATGCGATAGATCACAACTCGATGGAGGGGTTGTCCGACGCGTTCATCCTGCTGAACGATGCAGAGGAGTTGAAACGGCAACTGGAGCACGAGTTTAGAGATGTCACTGCGAAAGTCGAGAAGGAGAGTGCCAACTACCGGGTGCAGTACGCCAAACGGCATAGCCTGCCGTCGACGAAACCATCATCACCTACCTCGAAATCGTTCACTCAAACCTACGACGGGACAACATCACCATTTCCCCTAGATCGCAAAGCACAATGGCAAAGCGTGCGCACACCGCCACCGCCAACATTCCGGAAAACTCTGTCCTCCCTCACGACAACCCCGGAGGCAGTGCAGGCCCTCCAAAGGAGTGTCGTGACCGAGATGTCAGCAAAGCGGGCTCCGGCGGAGGAGGCAGCTGCCGCAACAACTGCGGGACAGTTGAGGGAGAGGGTTCTGGGCGTGGTGTCGTCCAATGAAGGCCGGCGAGAAGCGAGGAACAGGACGGAGTTGGGCGCAACGGGACAAGCCCGCAGCGGGCTGCTTATTGCTGCCGGTTCATCACGCAAAACCGGTGCTACGATCACAAGGCGGGTAGTGCCTGCCCCGGTAAAGCCACCCCCCGCCCCATCAATGGTGAAGCAGGCCACGAGGGCGGAATCGGCGACGGATACTATGCAGCGGACCTCTGCTGGAAAGAATGCCCACGTAACATTGGGAAGTAGGCCGACATTGGTCCCATCGAAATGGCAGCAGAGAGCACAGACAACGGCGGATATCAACTTTACGTCTCGTGCCCCATTTGATGGGAGTCGCACGGCCGACGGCGAATCACTGATCCCGGAGGGCAAGAGCAAGCCTTATACTCGGAATGATACCCAGATCTCAAACACCGCACCTACTGCCTCTGCAAGACCCAAACGATTCGCGCTTATCCCTGAGGTTTTACCAGACCGCTCCACTCCACTACCTGTTCCACCGGTATCTGGTGGTTCGATACTCGCTCCACATTCGGCTCTGAAATCATCTCGACCTCTGTTGCACACCCTACCGGAGGCAGGAAACGAACCTGTTAGCAAATCCACCCTCTTGGCATACGACCGTCTCTGCGAGCAGATCGTTGACTTTGTCAACAATGACATTGTTTTCCCAGGTGCTCTCGAACCGAGCATAGGATCCGATTTTTCAAACGATCCGGTAACTGTAGTGGCTGAACCGAGGTGCATCGATGCTCGCGAGGCCTTATCAGGCGGCTCCGAAGACCCCATCTCCGCACTGGGAACAGCGGCGTTTGCGCCACGCGCCGAAATCCCTCGCACTCCTGAAAAGGATCCACCGAGAGCCATCCGACCCAAGATTGCATTTTCTCCGATACCTTCCACACCACCGCCCGTCCGCTCTAGTTTATCATCAACACCGCAGGCTGCCACGCCGTTATCGGCAACCGCTGCCCAAGCTACAACACCGCCACAATCTACAACGCCTTCTTCACCTACTATCCCGCCTTCGACCCTCAGTTTCCTCCTCAAAGCAGCGATGTACAAGCCCAAAACGCCATCAAAGCTGTCGCAGCCGGTCATCTTCTCGCCAGACTCTTCCATCGCGTCTGATGATCTCGACTCACACGGCGGGGCCGAGATTGGGGTTCCGATGTGGACTACAGTGGACGGGAATGATTCCCAAGTGCATCAGCGATTGGATGCGGCGTCGGTGAAGGAGGGGGGAGACGGGAATCCTGATGAGGATGGGCTGGGAATTAGAGAGCTGGGTTCGATGGAGTTGTCCATTGAGCTGGATCTGGAGCTTGGGCCTGATGAGAGTGGATTTTTGTCTTTTGATGATGATTGAATGACGGTTGTATGAGCGACGAGGATTGCATTACCATCTGGAGTCTAGACAGACGCCGTGTAAGATGCGCATACATTCAAAGCGTAGTGTAAAGATATCCGGAATGCGGCAGATTGTTCATATAATTGTTTGGTGTGCTTATAAGCACCCTGAGAGGAAATAGGTTGCAGAGCAGAATGAGAAAGTGGCCTGCATCTAATGTTGTCAAATCTATACGCTGCTCTGCTGTAGCTACATCACGTCAGATTGTTCTCGAACCCGAGACAGTTGATCTATGGCATATCTGCATCGAATTTTCTGGCCACCGCCTCGGACAATTCGCTGTCGTTGTACCACGTTAGATGGCATACTTCAAATGTATACCTGGGCATCAATACTGCGAACGTACCTGTATTCCTTATTCAGAACATCGTACTGATGCTGCTTCTCCTTCAGAGCAGCTGCCATATCTGCCAGTTTGTGGTTCTGTTGCGCCAGCTCCAGCTTCAGCTCGGCGGATTGGACTTGAAGTGCCTGTAGCGACGACTGTACCGTAGGCATTGTCATCAATATGAAACACGATACTGTCAAATCCCGGGACAAAATGAAGATGTCAAACCAATACCTGTGTTTTCTTCAACGCCGTCTCGACTTTATCGTTCTCCGCCTTCGGCACGGTGTTTTCCTCCATATCCTTCTTGAGCGCAACCAGCTGGTCGTCTCGTTGTGCGATTTGCGAGTTGAGGCCCTCTACTTGCTTTTCATACATCTGAACAGGGACCCAGTCTCATCAGCACTGCCCGTTTGTTGCCCAGATGATGATGACGCAAATCAGGTGATGCCATACCGTGATGGGATCCTCGCCGGCTTTGAAGGTTTTGATGTCCGGCCCGACTTCCGCTAGGGCTATGTGGGATGTGAGATCAAAAATGCGGGAGGGCAGCAGGGAGATGGGGAGACGGACGTACTTGTGTCTTCCCTTTTCTTCTGTTCCAAGATCGAGGGAGGGAGGTATGCGGCGTACTGAGCCAGTTTTCGACGGAGTTCGTCTTTCAATCTACATTGATGATAATTGAGGCGAGCAGTGAAAGGGTATGAGCGGCTCAATGTTCGTCGTACCTTGCATTCTCGACTACATTGGGCCCAATGTATCGGAAGAGAGGTGATCAAACAATGACTTCCAGAATCTACGTTCATGGGAGTTCCATCTCGGCATCGGTTACCGGCAGCATACCTTCCAGCGCCACATATTTCGCAGCCAAGGTCTTGGTCTTTCTCCGCTCGAATTTGACCAGTAGCCTGTTCTCGTTCTGCGCGAGCAGTTTCTGGACTTTTGTGCGGAGGAAGGTGAGCTCGCGCTGGTCATTGTGGAAGCTGGCGATGGTTTTGTCGTACTCGTTCTGTGTTAGCCGGCGGGCGATGAAGAAAATAAGCCAGAGTTGACTGATAGTGGTTCTTTTTTGAGTTGGAGTTGATCGTATTTGCTTTGTTATTACCTTGATCTCGGCAAGAATAGGCCCGTACACTCTGAACTCGATGATAATCTTCTCCCAGACTGCGCCGTACACCTGCAGTCGACGGAAATCCGGTCCAACGGCGGGTGCATCTAGCACTTGCAACTCCTTCCATCACGAAACCAGCGAAGCAGGTCAGTTTCCTCCCCGCCATACACTCCGATCGACCCAGTGCCCCCCAGCCAGTCAGCGCACCCAATGCTTACCTTCTCCAAGTAAGCATAAAGCTCCTGCAACCGATCCACTTTCGCAAACCGCTTCGTAGTCGACGTCCAATGCACGCGCTCCAACGTCGCATCGATCTCCCGTCTCGCTTTCCATTCCTCCCGTTTCGTCAGGTTCAGCGACGCATTGGGCACGATGTAGTGCTGGTGGGTCGTCAGATTACCCTCTGCGTCGCTGGATGTGCGGGGAGCGGAAGTTGGAGAGGGTAGAGATGGGAGTGTAGGCTGGGCGGTTGTGGTGGAGGGGGTCTCAGAGTGATCGGAACGGGGTTGGTAGGGCGGAGGTTGCAGGTGGTGAGCGCCGTCGGCCCCGTTTCCTCCGAGCGGGGGGAAAACCGTATCCCGCAACTTGACAGCGTCGTACTGTTCCAGCACATCGTGCAGGTCCGTGGTATGGTGCACAAGCGCTTGTGGCTTCTCTCCCGTAGTCTGTACCTTCGCGCCCACCTCCGCACGCCCAACATCTGCCCCCCTTTTGCCTACGGACCCTCCCGCGTGCACTCTCACACCTTCCGGTACGCTCTCCAACCCTTGCATTCCACCATCACTACCACCAACACACTCGTCAGCCCTCCCCAACCCCTCCGGCGCCGTCCTCGCCTTCCCATGCGCCTCCTTCACCTCCTTATACATCCGATTCGTCACGGCCGGGTTCAGGTACCCATGATACAGCGTGTCCACATGCTTTTTCTGAGACGCGGAGAGCTTGTCCAGGACGGAGGCAATGAAAGAGCGTTCGGCGTGGAGGGGGACGCGGAGGTGTGCTGTTGGGGTTTTAGTTGTTGTGGTGGTTTGGGCGCGGCGAGTTGGTGAGCTGTTCCGAGGGGCGCCGGTGGTGATGCTTCGGGAGGGGGAGGCGGTACGCTGTTGGCGGGTTAGGGTGACTCGTTCGCCGGGGTAGTAGGTGAGTTGGCCGTGGGAGGAGAGGCCTGTCCAGCGCTTTTGGGGACACATTTATGCAGCGGTCAGAAAATCTCATTGTTATGCATTCTGCACGCAGTCAAAATATAGCCCCCGCACCTTTATGTCTGCGTCCATTTGTCGAGATTCACACGAAGGTTCAAGTTTCTTTTGTGATGAAGGTCGTTGAAAAAGGAATGGGGAAAGCAGTCGAGAAAAGGTCGTGAACCACCGGAAAAGCTGCAGCCGAAAACCCGATTGACGGCACAACCTTGGAGATTGGAAAAATTGACACCGCGTCGGACCCTTTCACCCGCCGTTCCAAAAAGTTTCCCAAACACGATCCGAGAAACCGACATCGGGGCACCATAGCAAGCACGGTCGATCGTTCATAGAATTCGGACCATCCACAAATATACGTATAAAAAAGTTGCGAAAAGCAATACACATCAACACGTACGGAATCCAATTAAACAAAAGGACATCGAAACATAGAAACAACCACCACCAAGTCCAAGGAGCAAAGTGTGGGGCCCATTCCAAAAAACACATTCCACACGCGATCCCAAGAGCGCTAAGATTGTTCCGGGTTGTCTAATCAACCTTGATCCCCGCGAAAATCTTCCTCACAAACACCAACGTCGCAAAGAATCCGACCGCGCCCGTGAGGATGAAGAAAAGGGACGAGAGGACGAGAGACCATCCGAAGTAGAGGATCTTGGACGAGAAGTTGTCCAGTTCTGCGCAAATTGTGTTCGAGTGGTCTCGTCAGATAATGATGAGGAGATGTAGGGAGAGAAAGTCGGGTTCGAGTACGTACCTAGTTTTCGGAAGTAGTACACGATGCTGTACATGAAAACGTAGAACCCGCTCGCGCCGGAGGTGAGGAATGCGCGCCATGGCCAGTAGTAGTCCTGCAAGAGAAATCAGAAATGATCCCACCCCCGAACGGAACGCATATCCACAGCCCATACCTCAGAGCACAAATGGAAGTAGCACATCAGAATGGCAACCTCAGAACACGTGACGACCAAGATGACAAACACGAGGAAGAGGAACCCAAATACGTAGTAGACGCTGCCCTCCCAGATGGAGTTCATGATGAACCACAGTTCGATGAAGATGGCGCCGAAGGGGAGGATGCCGCCGATGAGGGCTGCGATCCATTTATTCAGGTATAGGGGCTGTAGGGGATCGCGAACTTAGGTCCTTCATCGAAGCGGCATGATTCAAGTTACGTATGACAACATACCTGAGGAGGAATCTGCCTCGGAATCTGGTTGGTCTTGACCGGGTTCTGGATCGCGGGGGCCTTGAAGCCAAAGTAGGCTCCAAACATACAGGCGGGCAGGGAAACCAGGAACCAGAGGGCAATGATGGCCAGCATGGTGGAGAACGGGACGGCGGCGGAGGAATGTGCGCCGATCAGGAAAAAGTTGAGGAATACCAGGATGCCGAAGACCAGACTAAATGTACATGAATATGGGAATGCGTCAGGAGATGTACCGTACACGTTACGAGATCGGGAAGGGATAGAGGGACCTACCCAGGGACCATAGTACCGGTCAGGAATACGTTGCGCTTCCACATCTCTCCTTGCAGCATCTTGTACGTACGCGCCGATACGTATCCAGCGACGGACGCAAAGCATATGTAAAAGATGAGCGCGACGGTGCTGAGGGATCCGCGGGACGACATCGACAGGAACCCAAGGACGGCGAACACTGAAGATATGAAGCTTCAGACGGCACTGCTTCACTTCCAATCAAAAAATCAATCGAGCAGGCCAGTAAGACATACCAAGCGTAACGCCAGCCATGCAAGCAAGCTGGGCACCATTCCCAAGCAACACCGACAACAACATCCGATGGGACGGGGGTCGGAACACATCAGCGTGAACAAGTTTCCACCCAAAGTCCTCCTGGCCTCCATCCTCATCTCCAAAAGTGTTGTACCGGGCGATATCCTTATGCAGCGCACGCAAGAGGATCATAGCAATCATTCCGGTCAGCATCAATACAATGACGACCGAGTTGATGATGCTGAACCAGTGAATCTGGGGTTCCTGGGTCTTCAAGTAGTGATCCCATCGCGTTCCCCAGGACGTGGAAGATTCGACCCATTGAACGAAATATGTGAACTGGACCTTATTGGAGTTCTGAGTGCTGAGTTCGAGCGGGGCGGCATCGGGGTTGCGGCACGCCTCTGGTTCTTCTGGCTTGGTAAGGACGCTGCGAGGAGACACGATGACGCCGACGACGCGATAGAGCTTTTCTTTGGTGGTGCTGGTCGTCGATTGATGATATTGAATCTCAATGTCGTAGTGGTTGTTGAGGTACGGTATTGGCTCGGTCTTGAGAATCGGAGAAGTGGCGTATTAGATGCAAAGCCGCCAATGTGACATCGTAAACGGTAAGCAGTTGGGACTCACCTCCTCAGTGTCATATAATCCCATCGCAAATCCAATCTTGTACAGAAAGTCGCCGTCGTCCACACTTCCTCTTCTCGCTGGCGTAGCCTCGTCCCGCTCCCGCGTCCACTTCTCTGCTGCAGGTAATCCATCAACGAACCAGCTATGCTGATACTGTTCTTTTATGCGGGCATTGATGAACTGAGCATCAAGCGCGTCGATGTCCACAGCCGATCCAAGCTGCTTGCAACTCGTATCACTCTTCAACATCTTGAGCTATCGGGACCAACGACCGTCAGTTTGGCGAAACGACGCGGTCCCTCTACGTAAGGCATGTCCGTACCTGAAATAGCGAGTTGTGCATCCGATCTCCAAACAAGATGCTTCCCAAGCTCTCCCGCTTGTCCTCGATATGCGGCGGACGAGGGTGATGGAACTGCTCATAATAGTAGTCGTACGGTTCCAGATTCACTTTCGAGGTCAAGACGTTGACATCGAGCGCAACTACATCGCCCTCGCGGTAGTCTTTCGGCGCGACACCCGGTAAGTAGAATGCGGTGACTGGGGTGAGCACTGCTGCTACGATAAGGAGACTGAACCAGGAAAGGTATCGGCGTGGTTGGCGAGCTGCTGTTGGGCGGCAAGTTGGCCGCTTCTCTGTTGAGGGCATCTTTTCGTTGAGCTGCACTTGGAACACCGCTAAAGCTTTCACAAGCACGAAGGAAGGTGCAAAGCGGAAGGTCTCTATCGTATGAGGTTTCTTCCTGTGTCCGGGCGAAAAAGTTCCACCGGCTGGTAACGATTCTTCAGGCCGCGGCGGACTGAATCGTCGACGGGTTTTCAGCTTTCGCAGGGTTCTGCGGCTGCCGCTGCTGCGCTTCGAACGGAGATCACTTTCCGGCTATGAGAGCAGCGAAACACAACCGGCCTGTGCACAAGTACTGTACGCAATGTGATTTCAGCCCTCTTCCCTTTGAGCACTTAGCGGCCGCTGGACTAACAGCAGAGAGACGCTAAGGACTTGCTTGCAGTTGAATGCGGTGAGGTCCAGTCGTCTGTTTGATTGACTTCTGAACTTGGGAGGGCGGAAAGCTGCCACGTCCGGCGTCTTGCACAGCCACGCGTGTAAATTGTGGGGCATGGATTCCAGGGGGTGTCTGGTCTTGAGTTGATGAATTTTGGCTGGAACACGTAACGATGTCCATTGTTTCCGCGCACGTCCGAGCAGAGCCGACCAGAGAGCCGACAGGTCTCGCTCGAGGTCGCGCGTACTCGTGCCAAGGTCTCGTATATCATACTCGCCCGCAGTCGCGCCGTGGGCGCTCCGGCGGCACTCTCTGGAGAGAGTGCCGGACAGTCCAACGCAAACGACAGTCCAACGCACTTAGTGGCCCAAAGTCTGGGTACGACGCCCCAAGGACACGGTCGAGTATGATACGAGACCTTTGGCACGGGTAGATAGCGCCACTGGTAAACCGCGGTTTTGCTTGTTTCGTTGTGTTTTCTTTCCTTCTCACCTCGCTCACGCAATCGGAAACTTCACCTTTACTGCAATCGACATTGAAAAAAGCAATGTCGGACCCCAGACAGCGCCCATCGATTCTCATTCCTCCCGACCGTGAAGGGGAAGGTTTTCACCTGGCCCAATTTTGGGAACATGAAACAGCCTTGCGCTTCCGGGGCTCGGAAAGCCTTCCTTTGGACTGGAAATTTGCCTACCAGTATAACCCGGAGAAGAAAAAAATCATCTACAACGAGAATCACCTGAAGAAATTGCACCATGCCGCGACAGAACTGAACGACTATGATAATCCGTACGCCACCTTGATGATCAGGGGCCCTAAGGATCTCGGTCCACAGCTCCAAGCGACGACAGTCATGCTTCGCGTATTGGGACCCACCGACGATGGCACCACCCCCCCAACCTTCCATGGAACGGCGTTTTATGTTGCACCCACCATGTTGCAGACCGCCAGACACAATATACAGCCCATGGAGAATGTATCGGCCGCTCGCCTGCAATTCCGCACGACCCATAACACGTCGGACAGCAATTCGATCTCGGCAGGCTTCAAGGCTACTCCTATTCGCCCAGCGGACGACTCGGTTAATTTGCCACAAGCCGAAGGTGTTGAAGACAAGGATCCGGTGGATTGCTCCGGGTTAAAGTATCAGAACGACTTTACGTTTTTAAAGAGTAACCGAACGGTTGGCCAAGTTTTGGTTCCCGGCATGCCGGCCGATGGATATGTGGTCGCTGCTGGATTTCCTGGCGCTCCAAAAGAAGAGGACGCAGTGGCGGCCGCCGCAGATATTGTAGACGAATTACGCCACCAAGATGTCGATCAGTATATCAAGGCCGTCGTGGGCAGGGTTACCAAGCTGAGCCGTTTGTTTCACGAAGATGTATTGAATATTTCTCCAGGAGCGGTCGTTCAACAGGGCTTGCGAATCGCGACACACGATTGTACAACACTGCCTGGCTTCTCCGGCGGCCCTGTTATTCTCATCGCCTCGCCTGGTGTGTTCATCGGACACCATATTGCTGGTACCAATCTTCCGGCTGCCGGGCAGAATCTTTTCTTGTGCTCAACCCATCCGGCTTACGTTGCCGAGTATGTCAAGCACGTCCTTCCCGAGCTTTTCGAGGCCCTAAAGACCAATGCTGGACTCCTCACGTCGATTCAACAGCGGCACTTTTCTGCTTGGTTGAAGGCAACCTGCGGTGCGCCCGACATGGATTTACTTTCTTGCATCAAGTCGATATTGGAAGACAGGACCGACGGGGGGAGGGGGGGATGAACCCAACCCTACGTAGCTTGCGGTGCGCCCGACATGGATTTACTTTCTTGCATCAAGTCGATATTGGAAGAGAGGACGGACGGGGGGCGGGGGGGATGAACCCAACCCTACGTAGCTTGCGGTGCGCCCGACATGGATTGAGTTTCTTGCATCAAGTCGATATTGGAAGAGAGCACGGCCGGAGAGCACGGCCGGGGGGCGGGGGGGATGAACCCAACCCTACGTAGCTTTCAAAGGTACCCAAACTCATTGTGTATGGAGGCGTGTCTATTAGCATAGCGAAGCGTATGAGGGAATTGGAGGGCTGTATTGGCATTGGGAACGGCGTAGGCATCAAGTATCTGTATTTGCTACCAAAAAAGACTTCGCGGTGGTGTGGGCACACAAATTTGGGACGGCGACGTGAGAAAAAGACGGGAGATGGAGCCCGACACCGTACCGGAGAGCGGATCTTCGAAGAAGGGAGAGGAAAGGAGTGACGACGACGAAGAAGATGCACCAGGAACAGTTCAGCATCATCCCAACGGCTTCGAGTATTTGATCACTCCTATTCGGTTTTGAAACTCCAGAAAGGCAAAGTGTGCACGTCGAGGCATCAATGTCCGTAGCTCGGAAAAAGCAGAGGACTTGGCAATTCTGATTACAGCCTGGCAGGAAGGACAACTCAAAAAAAGGAGGACATATCAGCATTCGTATCGGGGTGAATAGGAAGCATATCCTTTTGCGGTCAAATCCGTATGCATTCCCACTCATCACGATGATAAAAAGCGTATATATAGGCACCAGATAGATTAGATATAATCACCAGGAAGAAGCTTATGCAGAGATCAGAGTGCGATTCATTGCCAAGCGATAGCGGCAGCTGTGCTCTACATATGAGTTGCAGTGCACGTATTCGTACAGGTCAGCTGTCTGCCTGTCCGGCCGTACATGGTCTGGTTTTGGATACCCTACTTTCAGCCCGAACTCCCCGTTGCTAGCCACTCCCAGCCCGGGCGCACCATCATCCTTGGAAGATCCGGTTTCACAAGCTCCATGAACGCATCGAAATTGTTCAAAGTAGAGCAAACATATATATATATATATACTTAGATACGTCGGTATCGCCAGACTGCATAGAACGATGGAAATAGGGGAGAATGACTATAAGACCTGCGGCCAATGCTATGTCTTTCAAGATATCTTTTGGTGTCCTTTTTGTTTCCATTGCGTTGCGCAGGCTTTAATAAGTCTGATGTACGTGGCGGGACTCGGGCAATGCTTTTCCCCTTGGATGGCCTTCACCCGACTCCTCCCACTATATATATACACATAGACATAGAACCACATCCGCGAATCTCCCTTAATGGGGCAGTCTTGTCTCTTCTTATGCTCCAGCTGCTCGAACTGGATCTGGAGGTTGCCATATTTGCAGGACAACCGGCTTCTTCCAAACATTTTACAAAATCGGCATCAGAAGCAGGCTCTGTTCGAGCAGCAAATCTGAAGGTAATATGGAAATATGCGCACCCTCCGAGACACCGATTCCAGCTCCATCCTTCGATCATCGTCGCATTCCAAAGAACGCGAGCATCGGACATCCCGACGCAGTGAAGATGAGGTTTGAGGTCTACTCCAGCTTGTATGGTCCCGATCCATCCGGCGGAGTACAAGATTGCTGCTCGAACACCATACTGTACGTGTGTGCGATGCGGGGTAGACTGAAGGATGCCAGTGCTCGCCCATGTCCTCAAAAATCCCATGTCCTGAAAAAAGCCAGTGGTGGAAACGCGTTCTCAATGAGCAACGCGAAATGCCGCAGCTAGCGCGCTGTCGTAATGCGGTCATTCACGCGAAGTCGAGACCAGAGAGACCTTGGCATCGAGGTGCTTACCCTCACGCAACGCATAACCACCACCATCATGACATTAGCAAATAAAGTCGTCCTGCGCTCCAAATGCGTCGTTCTCGGTGAGTGAGTGAGTGAAGACTTTCCATGTACATCAATCACACTCGTCGGAATATTGCTGACATTACCAAATGCAAATGCAACCAGGCAACCCCGGCTCAGGGAAAAGCGCACTCGTGCAGATGTTTCACTCGGATGGGTCGCAGTATCCTAAGACGTACGCCATGGTGTGTTCAAACAGGGAGCGAAAGAAACAGGATATCGCTGTCTTGGTTGACACCCGATCGGATACTCACCCGAAAATTTCTCAGACAATCCACTGCGATGTGTGCGTCAAAGTCGTCAACATCCCTGACACGGACGTTTCCGTGGAGCTCTTCATCCACGATGTCGGCGGGCATGATGCCTTTCAGGAAATGTGGCCCCGCTATGTACGTGCACAACCCACCCCTCCGTATACCTATCCGTTCCCTACC
Organism: Fimicolochytrium jonesii; assembly: GCF_025526975.1. NCBI lineage: Eukaryota > Fungi > Chytridiomycota > Chytridiomycetes > Spizellomycetales > Powellomycetaceae > Fimicolochytrium > Fimicolochytrium jonesii. The sequence continues at coordinate 120,236 of NW_026515678.1, forward strand.
CTTTCCTCGAATCCCACCATCCCTCCCCCTTCCCGCAGATCGAATCCGCCACAACCTTCGTCCTCGTCTACGACGTAACTTCCCTTGACTCCTTCAAAGCGCTCCCCAAATGGATCCACCTCGCCCAACAGCGCATCAAGCACATATCCGGCAAAACGCCCACAACAACAACGAATAGGGAGATCACGGGTGTCGTGGTGGCAACCAAGACCGACCAGACGTTGCGACGCGTTGTGAGCCGGAAGCAGGGGGAGGAGGCGGCGAGGGGGTTTGGGTTGGCTTATATGGAGTGTTCGGCTGTGAGTGTTGTCTTGATTTTTGGGGATCTCAAGATTATGGGAGGGGTCTTCTCATCTTTATATTTTCAAATGCAGGCAACAAACACAGACGTAGATGCACCCTTCTATTTTCTCTCCGCGGCCTTCCACGAGCAGTTCGAGGGGGTTGTCAAGAGTCTTGTGAGGTTCGCTGCGTAGATCAGATCAGATCAACATCAACCCATGCATATAAGTAAAATATCCGCATTGCAATACGATCCACCAATGTTTCTCGACAACCATAGCATTGAAAGGGTAGATCAAGCTACGACAAAACAGAAAGAATGGGAATGCGGGCTCGAACTCGGGTAAGGGTAGTAAAAAGCACAGAGGGGCAACGAACAGAAAGCCAAAAATGTCACAGAGGGTACTAACTAGAAGGGGAGATGTAGAACCGAAAGGCATTTATAGATGCAAGAACAAATTTGGGGTGGCTGTCTATCCGAAGGGCAAAGACGTATTGCAACAAAAAACAGATGGGGGTTCGCCAAGCTGAAATCGTAAAGCATGCGTGCTGCTCCAATGTTCGTTCTGCGCGGACGGATGGTGTCTGTCTCCTCCAATTGAATCTACTTGGCGCTATACCGTCTCCAAAACCTCCACTCGCGCTCTCGTCCACTCGTCAAATCCAGCCACTCCCCGATGCGTTCCCACATACGCTCAGCATGCACGCCGCCAAGGATATCGATATGTCCATACGACGTGCCCGGGTCGATCGAGTACGACATCGGGAAGGTGGGCTTTGTTCCGGAGCCTGAGGCCGTGGGAGTCATTGACGGGGGCGGGGGGAATTCCGAGGAGGAGGTGGCGAGGGGGGATTGGCCGGAGGGGAGCGGGGTGGCGGGTTTGCGGTTAGAAGAGGATGGATTTGCGGAGGCGGCACGGGAGTGGGAGAGTTCGGAGGAGGCGCGGGTGAAGGAGGATGGGATTGCGGGGCGGGGGTGGTGGTGGTGGGATCTTGGTTTTAGAGGGAGGGTGAAGAGCGATGTTGAGGAGAAGGATTTGAGGGGTGGGCGGGGACGTTCGAGGTCGATTGGTGGTGGTGATCGCGCTTCTGATGGGTTTTTGGGGGTGATGTCGGCGTTTGGCTTTGTAGGGGTGGGTAGTGGCGGATGGGTATCGGAAGTTGGTATCGCCGAACCCGTTATGGGGAACGGCGCGCCGGCCCATGAAATGTGCGCTCCGGCGGATGGCTCGACGACTCGAGGGGAGAAGCGCACCGTGCCCTTTTTACTCCCACTGGTCGTCCTAGTGCGCTCCTGATTCGACCCCGTGCTATTCGTGCTAGCAAGGGACAAGTTGGACGGTGAGGCTCGCATTTTGTAAGCACCGCACAGCTCCTCGGGCGGTAGCAAACTTGTAGCAGGTCCTGCCGGTTCGGCTTCGGCATGGCCCTCCGGCGCGTCGGCAGCCGATGCCACAGCGGCGTAGCTAGCTGGCTGCGGCATGGATCCCACTGCCTTTCCAGCAGATGTGTTGTGATGCGACAATGACGAATGTGCCGACAGCTTGTGAGAGTGCCCATGGGCATGCGAATGACTATGCCCGCCGCGGTGCTTCATACTCGGTTGGCCGGAATGTTGCTGCATCGGGTCAATCGTTGCCATATGCTCTACAGACGGCGAAGCAAGCGGGGTCGGGTTGGCGCTCACATTTGGCGACCGATGCACCACCGGATCATCCCCAGTAAGCAGCACATGCACAGCGTCTTCCATGCTTTCTTTCAGTCCCCCGACGATCGTCCCCCGAAGACGCTGGGTATCTTCCGCGGTATTCCCAATGTCCTGTTTATCTGTCAAAGGCTCGTCACCCGCGCCTGTGTAGAACTTCTTCGCTGCGGGAGCCGCGCCCGGTGCCTTTGCACCACCAACCTCGCTGACTCCGACGGGAGCAGACTTGAGCACGTCGCCGTCTTCGTAGCGGATGACCTCTTTCCAAAGACTTCCACTGCGCTCGTAGCCGATCAAGGAATCTTTCATCCGGATGACACCGTCGGCGTTCGCATAGCAGAAGAATAGCGGGAGGTGAGCGAGCTTTTCAAACTTTTCTAAGTAGGGGGTGAGCTCGTTCATGTGGGCTGCGCTTTCCGACTGCTTGGAATCGCTGTTCGACGATGAGGACGAAGACGCATCTGCAGACTTTGCTCTCCTTTTCGGCTGAGAGCCGGTGCTGGAGCACGAGGTTGTCGACGCAGTGGATGAGGTCCGCGTGGTACTCGGCGCCGGCGGCAACTTCAACTGCGAGCTCTCATCCCCATCTTTACCCACGGCCTGATCGCCCGCCAATATCTCACCCTCCGCAGCCTCGGCCCTCAAATCGGTGCTATTGCTCACCCAATCGTTGTAGAATTCATGGTGGATGGCCATCTGCGCGATGCTCAAGTAGATCCCCACGCTCGGGCTTTCCACGCTGGCTTTCATGAGACCCCATGGGTCTTCGACGGAGTTGGGGACCCACGGACTTGGGTAGACGGCGTTCATGATGGCTTTTTCGACGCGCCCGGGTACAAATCGCCGAAGAAAGATAAGGGAGGATATCCAGGAGCGAACGGGGATGGGCTGGCGTTTGAGATGCGTGAGGAACTGGCGTGCGTACTCGAGGATGGCGGGCTGTTTGGGCGGAGGTAAGGGGGTTGCTGCTGGAGATGACGTGAACGATAAGCCATAGCCAGTTAAGGTACGGACAAGCAACCAATGAGGCATTTAAACTTACGACTGAGTCCGTTCAACCGCGGCGGTGGCGGCAGCGCCGGCCTCTGAGTGCGATAGTCGCCAGCAGCGTTGCCTCCGATGACATACGACACTCCGTGTACGATTGGCGATACGACGGCAGAGACGGAGCGGACCGCCAACTCTGTTGAGCCGCGGACGAGGGCTTTGATGGGTCCTGGACAGAAGGCTTTGTACAGATCGATGGCTTCGCTTAGGCCAGGAAGCGTGTAGTGATACAAGCCCGCCAGCTGGAAGTCGCGGAGAAAGAGGATGTCAGCAGAAGATTATGTGTGTCACATGCACTAAGGTCCGAGTACTTACGTGAATGACACCCGCGACATCATCCGGATACAGTCCGGCAACAGCACACGATAGTGCTCCACCCATGCTATGTCCAATCAAATACACCTTGGAATATCCCCCAATCCGCTTGATGGTGCTCAACGCGCTCGGGATGTCCACCTCCACATATTCCTTCATGCTAGCCGGCCGTTTCGCACCCAGCGCCAGCGACTCCGCCGTGCCCCTCAAATCCACCGAAAACACGTCGTAATCCCGCTGCGCCAGAAACTCCGAAAACGAAGGGCCGGACTTACCCAGCCCGCCGCCGAGATGGAACATCTGACGATTGGACGCGAATCCGGGGACGAGCAGAATGGCGCCTTTGGCCGCCTCGGCACCTTTAGCAAATACCGTGCGAGTGCATTCGCGGTCCATGGGCAAATAGCCCGAGTTGTCGAACAAGGGTACGCTGTAATCCTCGCAGAAGACGGTGAACTCGCCGTCTAATGAGACGCGGGAACGGGCGTTTGTGCGCTTGATGATGCCAGAGTCGCTGCCGATTCCGGTGAAGCCGAGTTTGGATTTGGATGAGAGGGTGGTTGTGGAGATGGACACTGGGAGTGGGGTGGTGTTTCTTGTATGTGATGGTGGGTAAGGTGATGGGTCGATTGACGGGGATGAGGTCGTTTCGGAAGATGTTGACGTGTTGTCATTGGCGGGAGTCTTTGGAGTGGAAGTCTGTGATGGTCGCGACAACGCAGCTCCAGGGAAGAAGTTCATTGCCGTTTCTGCTGCAGAGGCCAGATGCGCATCGGTATCTGAAACGATTCTTTTGGCGCCCATGATGGTTGCCCGCGAAAGAGATCCCGCCGCTCGCCTCACCGCATGTGTCGCAGCCGATACCGGCACGCCACCGGGCGCACATGTAGTCAGTGGGCCAGCGACAGGCGTCGATCCGGACATGTTCACCCCGAGCGGGACAGACAGCCTCTTCTCGGCATCGGCGGTGAGTAGCGACGAGGCGCCCATCGATGGTTTCATGAGCACCTCATTTGCGAAAAAGCTAGGTTTGTTGGGGGTGGCGGTGTCGGTGTTACCATCTGCGCTCGTGCCGCCGGTTGATGTGGGCAAGGGAGATGTCAACGACGACGGTGGTACAACCTCCAATATCCGTGGCAGCATTTAGGTAGCACCGGACAATTTGTTTCCTCTACTATCCGTACGAGGGTATGACAGGTAGTAACTTGAGACGAAACTGGAAATGGGAAAGATTGGTGCATGTTCAACGACGGGAACTCAATAAAGAGAAACAATTCCAACAATGACACGTACCTTGGACAGTAGAAGATGTTCGAGCAGGTCAGTCGTCGGAACGGTCGGTGGCGCGCGGACGGGACTTCTTCTTCAGCAGTGGCTGATATTAGCTCAGCGCCTTCTCCTGCGCAATGAAAGTTCTACTAGACCTAACGATGCTCATAAACTTGGAACAGGAGAAAGGGGAGGATATGGAGTTTCGCGTGTAAGTCTTGCAAGCACGTTGGATGAGGCGAATATGTTTGAGCTTTGCGACTGTACCAAAAATGTTTGTGGGAATGTCCAGAGGTTCAGCAAGAGGGTGAGCCGACGGCCTGCGAGCCTATATGGGGCCGAACTCGACGGAACACGTTTGACGGCACGATTTCGTCGTCCCGGAAATCTTGATCAGCGTCGATGTGATGACTGGGTATAGCGGGCAGAGCGAGTATGATCGGAAGAACGTTCTTGAATGATGCAACCGGATGAATCGAGCGTCGTTGGAGCCCCCGACCAGTAGTGGCGAGAACGTTAGGGTATGCGGTGAGATCTGCGAAATATGAAGGGAAGTATATATCTAATGTGGGAAAGGAGAAGGAGGTGGGATGGGAATTTGAGTTCGATTTGTGCAATGTCTGCTGGTGATGGGGTGGGGGGCCCGACACTCGCGGCTTTCAGAGATAGTCTGATTGTCCCCGTTAAACAGTCGTGTGATGAACACTTTGGCGGCAGAATAACCAACTGGCGGGGTCTCCACAGACTCTGACGTTCGATGAGGATTGCCAAGACATGCGATGCCCGGAGAGCCTGTGTTTAGACACAGCACTCATGTCAAGCACAACGGCCGCAGTGGCCATGCGCATCCCCCTCCATCACGTTCACGAGTTCCCCAGCCGTCTCCTTGCCCGCGGTTCCGACAACAAGTCCTTAGTGCTCGCTGTCTGTTCTGAACCACCCCTTGAGCAGGTGTGCGGGATGTCTTGTCCCGTCCCACAAATCCCTCTCATGCCATATGATGATGTGCCACCAGGGAAGTCCCCGACGCCGACGAGATTCGCGCTGTCGATTATCCCGTGTCTCGTGCGCAGAGCGTTGTCATCACCGTCGGAGTGCAACTGCCACGTCAGCGAAGTGACATGCACCAAGATGTCGCCTGGGAGAATTGCCCAAACCGCGCCGACATTGAGCATGGCCGATCTCGACCTCCCGTACATGCCGAGACGAGGCGAGATATATGGAGTCTCGTACCCGTTGACGGCCTCCAACGTCTGAACCATAGGGTGGGAAAGTCCACAACCCCATTGACTTACCGAACAGTTATTTATCGTTCGCTTGCCGAGAGAGAGCGCTCAGAGGCGGCCGAGAGCTTGAGTGATAGCCAGCCTGCACAGCGGAAGAGGGGCTGTTAGCTGCTGTGAGGTGGGATGCTATCAGCCTTTGCTGTCCCAAAGGGGGGTTGTGGTGAGTTGTGTTGGGTTGTCGGATAGGGCGTGGGAAGATGCGTTTGTCCGAAAGTCCTTTTCTCCCCTCTCCAAATTGACGCCGAGATGTGACCCCGTGACGATCTCTCGCTGCCATTGCGCGTGCCCATAATCCCACAGTATTGCCCCCCAACCAACCCCACCCTGCCGCGTGCTTGGCGTTTCTCCCTACCTTATTATTGCCTTGGCGGTTCCAAGGCTACGATGGTGGGTGCAGGATCTTGTATACCAAAAGAGAAGTCCGTTGACAAACATGAAAAAAAGTGTTTTTCTTCGTCCCTTTCCCCACATTCCTTCTTCTTTATAAGACGGGAAATACCCAGCCGCCTCCTATGGGAGGCACCCAAAACCCATAATGCTCGGTCCTTGGGTGTCAGTCGACACTTGATTCTTGGCTCTGGTGCAAGGCGGATTGCAAAGAAACTCGCGCGTATGCGAGGTAAGCATTCACGGCATGACGCGCGGGAAGGGGAACCGTGCAGAACAACATACCCCCATGTGACTGTCAGCTGCTTTTGTTTGCGGACTTTTGGGCTCGGCGCCCAGAACTGACGCAGCTATGCGGTGATGGATCATCGCTGGCATCGAGATTGGGTTCGAGGAGCGAAAGTAGATGTCAGAATCACTAACTGGGCCCTGCGTTGGAAATAAGAGTAAGCTTCAAGGTTCGGCAAGTCGGAAAGCGGAATCCGTCCCAACAACGAGTTTCTGAACTTTCCTTCAGAACACCAAACAAGTCTCATTATGGAATGGGCGATCCCGATGGGTTGCGGCAAGTGGTCAAGGGAAGTGGGGAAATTCACCGCTGCTGACGATGCTTCTCTTTACACATCCCCTCATAATCATAATCGCATCATGACTTCATCGGAAAGTTTACAGCTAGTCACACGACAGTTGTGTGCAAACCTTAGCCTTTAAATGTATTCAACGTGTAGTTCTAGAAAACGTAGTTCACAAGGACGAAGTCCGACCACAAAGAGTAGGGTTATGCAACTAATATATGGGCACGTGAGGGCACGGTTAGGGTTAGGATTCGGGTTAGGGTTCGGGTTCGGGTTCGGGTTAGGGTTCGGGCTAGGGTTAGGGCACGGTTCCCTAACAACGCGTCCGACACTTGTCCACCTCTGCCCACTTTCTTCGCACCCGTAGAACGTAACAAAGAGCAGCTTGCACACTCCAACAGGACCCTGCAAGACGGATCCAAGTTCAACACGCCCCAGCCATTCCTGTTTCTCAGAACCAAAAGTATAACGAACGTCCTTGCGATCAAATATGATGGAAGACGAATGCCATGCGCTCCCTCCACATGCGGCGATCAAGCTTATAGCGCGGAAGCCGACATCAACTTTGCTTTTGTCGCGGGTGATCCCGCAGGAGGTCTGTCGTAAAACGTCTTAGTCAGCTCGCTCTTCCCATATTTTCCCGTCAACTCTTAGACGTTGGGAATTATCTCCTTGTTCATCCTTCCTATAACCGCGGCCGTGTCCAGCTTTCCGAGCACTTTTGAAGACATTCCGGTTACTGTACTCCGCCCAATGTCGCGATATAATCCCCTCGCAGTAGTGTCCGCGTGTATACGCTGTGGGTTGGCGTTTGTGATGCCTATTAGTGAGGTTGAGGACTGGCGACGAAGTAATGGGGTGGTGTCGGAGTTGAGACTGTACGGGGGTCAGGATGAGGGAGAAGATGGTGCTGGCGAGGAGCTGCCACGGAGGTGAAAGGCAATGAAGGGAGGAGCTGGCGGATCTTGGAAGAAATGTCATAAGGAGGCGTGTAGTTCAAAGTCTTTTTTCCTCATGCGTACAATATATGTGTTGCGCACCATTGGCTCCTACTCGTCAATATAGCTGCAGTAGTATTCTATCGTTTACCTCGGGCATACATCTGCGATCCCATGAAGAAACTACATATATACAAACGAGAAACACCCTACAGCAAAGCCTATTAAACTGAATTTGTTCACTCGTGCGCTTCATCTGCCTGCTCCTGCCCATCATCTCCACCCTCCTGCGCATCCGCATCAGCATGGTCGCCTTCCTGCCCATCCGCATGCGCACGGTCACCCTGATGATCCACATAAAAGCCCAACAGGGCCTCCTCCACCGTCGTAGTCCGCGTTCGATCGCGGTCGGTACGCTCGGCGCTCTCTGCGTTTTCCTCTTCCTCAGCCGCAGCTGTATGAGTAGCGGTATCATGCTCGACCGATGCTTCACCGTGCGTCTCATCTGTCACCGGAGGGGTCTCGGTTTCGGTCGACACGGGATCGGGAAGGTCCAACTTCACCCGTCGGATCGGCGCGTCATGCTGCTGCTGGCCCTTCCCAGGAGACGGGGGCGGGGGTCCCAGTGCCGGATCCCACGTCCCCGGTGCAAGTCCATTGGGGTTGATGTAGTTCTGCACGCCGAGGAACTCACACAGGGCGACGGTTTGCGGATTGATGTAAGGGTTGCCTCCACGGACGCGCGAGACTTTGGGAGCTTTGCCGGGCGGGTCTGGTTTGCCTTTGTGTGCGGGTGCGGTTTGGACAAAGTTGTGGGGGATGAGGAGGCCGTTGGGCTTGGACGAGATGTTGGATTGGACCCAGGCTAGTTCGGTGGCTATGCGGCTGTGGAGCGGGAGGTGTGAGTGAGCGGGTTTGGTGTGCGATGTGTGAGAAGAACGGGAAACATACTTGGCAATCTCGTCATCCGCGGGTACTTTCTTCTGGTCCCTTGAAAGACTGAAGAGGTCGTGTGTGGCACGCATTATGGCCAGCCATTCTTCGTCATATGTGAGTTCCAACGGTCCGGTGGCTTCTGGGATGTCAATGATCTGCGGAGTTTTGTATATTAGATGAGCTATGATGCCTCTTGGAACTTGAACTACAACATGTAACCTCACCTGCAAGAAATCGCGACTGGGCAGGCATTTATCCAGAGCCAGGAACTTTGTGTATCTCGCTTTGGATGTGTCGGGAGTGGCTTTGTTGGCTTCTGACTCGACGGGGTTCGCAGTAGGTACCGTGGGCTGCGAGGTCGACTCGACTTCAGCGGGGACCTCAACCATTGGGGTGCCCGTCGCCACCTCAACAGCGGCATCACCCGTTGCCTCGGCATTCCCTTCACCAACACTGCCGTTCCCCTCCGCGGTCTCCGTGCCCACCGCAGCAGGAGGATCTGCCTGCGCCTCGGGTTTGTCCACGTCCTCCTCCATGTCGCTGGTAATTGCGATCTCATCCGGGTTTTCCAACCCAAGGCCAGCGGCTGTAGCTCCCATTGCAGCCTCACTGCCTGCAGCGTGTGGCAGCTCCACGGCAGAATCGTGTTTGTGAACAGCGGCAAACTTGACGTGCAGGTGCGCGCTGAACCAATAAGAGGGCTTCAAGCGCTTCAGCAGGAACTCGTTCGGATAGCTTCCCAATGTGTTTGTATTGATCTGTCAAATGAGACTAGTTTAGAAAATGTCTGATTGGGAGATGTCAAGGGTGCCTCACCTCCCCTGCCAAGAACGGCTTCACTTGCAGCAGCGCCCGGGTGTTGCCATGGAAAGCGATTCCACGCGGCCAATCATGTGTCAGCATGATGTCCAACGGTCGTTTGATCTGCTCAATCATTCAGTTGCCATTTCTCTGAAAGCCCCGCTGGTGTCTAGTATCTCACCTGCGCCAATCGATAGACGTTGTACTTGCGGACATGATACACCGATCGACAATGAGACTCGTTGAAAGGCTGTGTCTCGTAGTACCCTAACGAAGCTGTGTCAGAACTCTCGTACTGAAAGTCTGCGTCTTAATCTGACCGCCGCTGCTCACCGGAATCATAGTCATGCTTCTTGTAGATTCCCGACAACCCTCCTATCCTCAGCCCGCCGAAATTGACAACCCCAGCAAAGCCCATGTAGTAGATGTTCTCCGCCACCCAACCTCCGTGGTATCTGCGAGTGTAGTAAGACCCGTCATCAGTCCTCATCGCTTCTAAATGAAGCACCAGCCCTCGTCCGGTCCGTCTACTCACAGCTCCCAAAGATAATTGGACGCTTCATGGTTCCCGCCAATGAATACGGTGGGTATTGGTGCCTTCTTCTTTCCAGCATAGTACTCCGAGAAGTTGCCTATCGTCCGGTATCGGTCAGGGCATGCTAGTGAGCCAAGATCACCCTGGTTTCGAATGGACTGCAAACGAGAAGAAAAGGTCGTATGAGAATTGCCCTCTTTCTGCAAAGCCCCAACTGTTCAAGCGGCGGTGCACTATGTCACAAGGGAATACACCCTCGCCTTCTCACACAGTGCCTGTTTGCCGTCCTTCCCCAACACATACCTGAAAGTCACCACATATCAAGAGCAGATCTATGGTGATGTTTTCTGTCCGTTGCAGGTACTTCAAGGAGGCATAGATGCGGTCGAGCTCGCCGTGGCAGCAGCCCTCTATCGCTATGCGCATGGTTTAGCTTGTCCTTCGCTCCCTATGCTCCTGAAGCCTCTTCCACCGTATGTGTCGTAGTGGCTCGAGCCCGGTTTTCAGGCAGGTTTTCAGGAGTGGTTGCCGAGCGAGAGTGAAAGTCCTCTCGGGGCTTCTGCGACTCCCCTCCGACGCGTTTTCGCTCTTTCCCGCAACTTCGCAATTGCCACCACAACCCGCCAGGCATCGGCCAACAGACTCTTCTGCAGTTGCTCCCAAAGAACGGCCTTTACAATATGTCAGGCAGGCCCACCCGTGTCGTCTTCGGTAAGTGTTCTGTTTCTTGCCAGTTTGAGTGGTCTACTTCGCAAAGTTGGCCTAATTGTCGCTTACCTGTGCCTTCTGTTCACAGTCGGGAACATCCCATGTAAGTTGTCAAAAGCATTGGCGTATCACCGCAGTTTAGCCGCCTTCCCTATACCGGGCGAGATTGAGCGGGTCCGGATATTGGCTGGAATATGAGGCTCCTTGGAGACCGTGTATTGAACGAAACTTCGCCATAACAGACGACTTGACCGAAACGCAACTCATCGATATATTCAAGGAAGTTGGGCCTGTTGTATCGTTCCGGCTGGTGTTCGATAGGGATACGGGGAAGCCGAAGGGATATGGCTTCTGTACCTTCCAAGGTATGTGTAGTCCACTACGGCCCAGATGGAGAGCGGAGCGGCAACCACGTCGAGAACTGGGAAAGTTTCTGAGCGTGGAAAACACACCCATTTACAGATGCGGAGACGGCGGCGAGTGCGGTACGAAACCTCAACAATTACGATGTTAACGGGAGACAGTTGCGGATAGACTTTGCCGAGAGCGATAAGGAGGATCCCGGACCTGGTGGAAACGGAGGCCCTGGACAAGGGCCGCAATCCGCACCCCAATCATATCAACAACATCAACAACCGCCACCGCCACAGCAGCAGCAACTTCCCCAGCAGATGTATGGTCAACAAAACATGAACACTCCCCCACATAACACGCCGGTGCCCGCGCCCGTCGCCGCGGGGCCGCCAGCGACGGATGTGATCAATAAGATACTGGCGTCATATCCCCCGGAACAGATGCTAGAGGTTCTTGCGCAGATGAAGGTTGGTGGGCCGGACGCCGCGACAGCTGCCCCTGACACCCTGAACATGAAGCTGACGTTCTCTTGTATATCACAGCTGCATGTCCAAAGCAACCCTGACCAAGTTCAGGCATTGCTCATGGAAAACCCGCAACTCTCATATGCGCTATTCCAGGCACTGCTTGTTATGAATGTTGTGGATCCCGCTATCATGCAGGTAACAGCCGACCAAGTATCCATGACCTTGATTGATGCTCTCTGATCATCTCATCCACCCTCTTACAGCGCATCCTGCAAACCCAAGCCATCACCCCCCAAATGCAAGGCGTGCCACCTCCCCAACAACTGGGCATCCCACCATCAATACCACCCATGATGAACCCCGCGGCGTTCATCCAGGGCCTGACGGCGGCCCCAATACCACAGCAACAACCGCAACAGCAGTTTGGGAGACCATTGGGTATACCCGCTGGGCTGCCTGCGGGCTTGGGACTGCCGAACCAGCAACCGATGGGTGGGGCGGGGCCGATTGGTATGTTGACATGAACCTCGTTCGAAAGGCATGGGAGTTATGCTTTGATCGTGGTGCCTAACTGACTACCCTCGACACGTTTGTGATTGCAGATATGGTACAAGAACAACAAAAGGTAAATTCCCCGCTACTGCTTTCCCATGAGAAGAACATTCATAGCTGACCATTTCTTTGCCTCCTCGTACAACTTCCAGCAAGTCCTCCTACAACTCCTCAACCTTACGCCAGACCAACTGCAAGCCTTACCGGCCGATCAGAGGGAGAAAATCACGCTCCTGGTAGGTTGCTGAAGTCGAGGGGTTTTAGATTCGAACATATTAGAACTCACAACTCGAGGACACTTTGCAGAGGACACAGATTCTCGGCCCACAATAGGTTATCCCCGCCGTAGCCCCATGGCTCTGGAGCGAAACATATCCGCGGCAACTATATGGCGCTGTTCCGTAGGTCGACGGTATTGGGGTCCGCAGAGGGAGTATATTAGGTAGCACATATAGCCTGAAGCTTGTATATAGGGCGTCACTATATATATCTGTCGCAGCTCAAAAGCCACTTGATGCGTTCTCTAGATCCATGCTCAATGCACGCCTTTCTATCCGCACATCGATTCGCACTGAACCCCCAAGTGCCGCGATCTAAAAAGGCCCGTTCAACTGGAGGGAGCAGGAAGCCACTTCCCCAATACGCCGTCGTCTACATCCAGCGCCCCACCCGGATGCGTCAACAACGCCTCCCACTCCACGCCATCCTTGATCCCCTCCCCATCGGCCATCAATCGCCAATTCGGGCTATGGCCCCGTTTCAGCCATTTGAAATCCTCCACCTCCCGATATTGATTCGTTGCGGGGTCTGGTGAGATCTGCGCGAGAGCGTAGAGTTTTGATAGCGGTACGGTAGGATTGGTGGTGTTGGAGGGGAGGGAGGTGACGAAGGTGGTGGGATACGTGGCGAACCGCAGCCCAGAGCAGTCTTCGATGATCGGGTGTGAGTTGATATGGAGGTAGATATCTGTCCGTGTTGTTGCGTGCATTCGGAACTGTTTTCGAGTGACCATACCAAATCGCAATCGTGAGTGAATGGATGTCCCACCTAGGATGGTGCAGCCAGAATGGGAACTCACCTGCCGACACGCAACAACAAACACACACCCCACGCAGTCCTGAATAAACAGCGATCCGCTGATGGGACCTGTTATCACGAGACAGTGCTGGAGATGGGTGGCGTGCAGCGCCGCGATCGGGGTGCCGAGGATCGAGACGACGCAGTGGGTGAGGTTGCTGAGTTTATAGTCTTTTGCATCGTCCTGTGTTGAAGTGGCGGGCCGGATGTACTCGGCCTGCTTGCCGGTGATGGCGAGAGACTTGAGGGATGTGACATCCGTCTCATGTCCCGGTGCCGACGCTACAGGGTCTTTCGGGGATGTCGTCTCAACTACGGAGCTTCCCGCCCGTGACGCCGTTTGTGCCGCGGCCCCATCCACAGCACCCGCCGTATTCACCCCCACGCCCCCACCCACCCTCCCCTTCCGCGCCCCGAAGGTAAATTTCGCCCTTGGCGCCGTCCCACTCGCCGCTTTGGCCTGCACGCCCTTCAACAGCGCCGCGCACTGCCGCTGATCATACGCGGGCAGGAACACCGTCGCTGCTGTTAATCGTTTGCTTAATTCGCTGATTTGCTCGAGGGCTGATTGGCGCTGCTCGGGCGTGGGGGTGAGATCAAGGGTGGTGGTGAGGGATTCGCAGGAGGATTTGAAGGCGGAGCAGAAGTCCGCGGCGGAGGTTTTTATGTCGGGGTGGTGGGACACCATCGTGGGAAGATGTGGGTGGAAAAGGGGGGAAACACGGCGAGACTTGCCTTCAACACTTCTTGTCAGATCCACAGATTCTGGTACGCGTTGGTAAAATGGAACAGTGTGGTAGACCTTCTCCTGGTCATATCACATGGTATCAATGCGACATCAAAGTTCTGAACTTCTGATATAAACCCATGTTTGCCGCGCAGAACTGAGGAATCTACGTACATCAAGCTATCATAAAAAGGGAGAGAGAAGAGGATAGACCCATTATAATCAGAGGATGAAATGCAGGGAAAATCGTCAATCCTAGTACACTAGAACTACGCAAAGGGTACGCCTCAAAGCTTGGACTTCGGGGCCGCGAGTTGCAGCACGCCCTCCAGTTTTCTATGTGAAAAGGAAGGTCGTTGAGTACACGCGAGCAAAAGCTGTACTGAACAGCATAACAGAACACTTACGTCGCAAGAGCCATGTTGCCCTTAATCTTGATCTTCCCCGCCATGAACGCCTTCTGCGGCTTCAACTTCCCTGCAGCAAGCTCCACAAAGTCCTTATCGGCAACGGTGACGGTCATATCGGCCTTCCCGGACGGTGGGGCACCCGCACCGACGCTGCCGGACCCGTTCTTCAGGTCGACGTACCACGACTGCTTCTTTCCCTCGGCGTTGGTGATGTCGAACGCAAACACGGACTTGACCTTCTTGACCTGCGCGGCCTTGGTGGTGTCGGGCGCGGCGTTCCATCCGGCTTGGATTTGCTGGAAGACTTTGGAGGAGACGAAGCCGGGGACGTTGATGTCGCTGCCTGAGGATGCAGGCGCGGCAGCGGGCTTGGCGGCCGCGGATGTCTCCTTCTTGGCTTCTGCGGGCTTGGCGGCGTCGCCACTGACGTTGTCAAAGTTGGCCTGCACGGCGGCGAAGGAGTCTTGGGTGCTAGTGGGGTAAGTAGCGCGGCCGTCCTCGAAGTTGGTGATGTCAGACCACCGGGACGCGATGTGTTCGGGGAGGAGAGGCTTGTTGACGGGGAACCCGACGCCCCCAGTGCGTTGCCATCGGACCTTGGCGATCCAGCATGATCCGACTTCGTAGACGCCAGCGGTGTCCTGGTTGGACTCGTGGACGAGCTTTCCGACCAGTGGAGCCACGTAATCGGGCTTCAACATCTCGACGATCTCGGCGGGCATGACGGTGGCGGTCATACGGGTACCCGCGTTGGGAGCAATGGTGTTGACGACGATGTTCGATCGCTGGCCCTCAAGGGCAAGGGTGTTGGAGAAAGCGACGATACCGGCCTTGGCGGCGGAGTAGTTGGCTTGGCCAAAGTTTCCGTACAAACCGACAGCTGAGGTGGTGTTGATGATACGACCGTATTTTTGCTTGAGCATATGGGGCCACGCAGCCTTGGTGACTTTGTAGGTTCCGCGGAGGTGAACACGGTGGACCAAGTCCCAGTCGTTGTCGGTCATCCTGGCAAAGGATTTGTCGCGGAGAATACCCGCATTGTTCACGACAATGTCGATGCGACCGAAGGCGTCGAGAGCGGTCTGCACCACCTTGTCGCCATCTTCCACAGAGTCGTGATTCGACACCGCCTTCCCTCCGAAAGCCTTGATCTCCTCCACAACTTTGTCTGCGGGGGAAGCCTCGCCGCCCTCGCCCTTGGTCCCAGTTCCGAGATCGTTCACAACCACGGAAGCCCCAAGCTATCGTGAAGGAATATGCGTCTTGAGTAACCACTTCGCGTACTACGAAGAAAACATAGACTGCTCACCTTGGCGAGAAGAATGGCGTGTGCCCTTCCAAGCCCGTTTCCAGCACCCGTGACGATGGCGACCTTTCCGTCGAAACGTAAATCACCTGCAGTAGGGTTGTTCTGCAGGGACTTGGCCTCCTCCAAAAGCCCGACCCAGTCCGTGTCCATGATAGACTCGGGGTACGCAGGCTTGTCGAACTTCGTGATCTGATCCCACTTGGCAGTGACGGCCCCAGGGGTGAAGGTCTGATCGGCCTTGAAGACTGCTCCGCGCGACCTCTCCCATCGGAGCTTCGCGATGAAACCAGCTCCAACTTCGAAGATGGAACCAGTCTCCTCAGTAGACTCGTGAGTCAAGTACGCAACGAGGGGAACAACAAATTCGGGCTTCAATGCGGCAAGCATGTCCGGGGGGAGGACCGTCTCGGTCATACGAGACGCGGCAAGAGGTGCGATGGTGTTGACACGAATGTTCTTCTTGGCGCCTTCGCGGGCCAAAGAGTTTGAGAATCCAAAAAGAGCCAATTTCGCTGCAAAAAGGGGATATAGTTAGGCGGCCGTCCGGAAGCAATTGCGAAAAAGCACACAGAAAGCTCACCAGCCGCGTAGTTGGCTTGACCGAAGTTTCCGTAGATGCCGGCGGCGGATGCCGTGTTGATAATGCTAGAAGTGGGGGGATTTAATTTCGGGAAGGGCGACGTATGCCATGTAACCAATATGTACGGTAATCTCTCTTTCGTACCGTCCGTAGCCTTGCTTCTGCATGTGTTCCCAGGCGGCTTTCGCCACCTTGTATGAGCCCCTGACGTGCACACGTTGGACAAGGTCCCAGTCGGCATCGGTCATACGGGCGAAGGACTTGTCGCGCAAGATACTGCGGGTTTGACACAGATGTAGGAAGTCAGGTATCGTTCCCAGTGGCACAAGAGAAGAGGCCAGTTCACGCAAAATCATACCCAGCGTTGTTGATAACGACATCAATGCGGCCAAAAGCATCCAGTGCAGTTTGGACGATCTTCTCACCGTCCTCTACGGAGTCGTAGTTGGCAACAGCCTTTCCTCCGGCCTTTTTGATCTCATCGACGACAATGTCAGCGGCCTGAATGTGAGGAAAGTACAAATACGTAAATCAGCTCGTTGAACGAGATAAAATTGCAGCTTTTTGCCTTGTGGCTTCCATACCTTGTGGTTGCCGCCCTCGTCACCGGTTCTGCTCGATCCAAGATCGTTCACAACGACGGAAGCACCTATAATGATGATTTAGTCAATCTGGCGGACCGCGGGATTCCTCATAGGTATGGGAAAGATCCGGCAGGCAAGATGGGAACATCAAAAGGCATGCATTGCTATCCAAGGATGGAGAAACACACCTCGGGAAGCAAAGAATGTGGCGTACGCCTACAGATTCGAAGCGTGGGAAAATGCATCGTCAGTCCCGAAATCGCGAGAGTTTCACCTCAGCGAGCAGACTGCACCTTTCCAAGTCCTACAAGGAGAGGAAGATGAGATGGTCGGTCAATATAACTGGATGAGCAAGCTGAGCTGAGCGTGCGACGCATCTTCACATACCTCCTCCAGCGCCGGTCACGATGACGACGCGGTTATCGAAACGAAGGTCAGACATTGATGAGAAATTTGGTTACTGTTTGCCGAGGAAAACGATACGTGGTTATGCTATGTGTGGTATTTGCGGGGACCAAAAACGAGGAGCTGCGGGGTTGATCAGGGCAAGAGGGAGTCGGTGATGGGCGGGTCTTTATGGGGGGACGTTGAGACGACGGGGGGAGGAGCCGAGGCAAAACCGCCCGTGCGAAAAGTGTCACCAGTGGAGCAAACAGTCCGGACGCGAGGAGTCCCCGTGACGTGGGCTTTCACATGTCGCTCGCTGCGCCGGCGCCTTCCGGTATATATATAGTCGACCGCTGCGCTGGGAGTTAGGGTTACGCGTCCTCATGTTGGTTCGCTCAGCTTTTCATCTGGACGGCGGGCTCTCTGCCGTCGACGATCCACTCCAACTCTCGGCCTACAGAATGATACCGCCCCTGATATGCCTTTGGCTCCAGGGGCTGACGGCAAATCTGGACATTTCCATACATGTGAGGAACAAGTGCGTTAGCAGACTCTGCTACGACCTCGGATTCCCAGGGGATACGGCTGGAGGTTGGCCTATTGAAAAATGTGCGGGTTTTCGTGAGGAGAGATCGGCGGCTCCTTTTTCCGTGCAAGCGTGCTAGAAGGACGCTGGCACGGGAAAGTGATGCGGTACTGATGCAAGAACTTCCGGGTAGACAGCTTGTGCGTCTAGTAAGATAGCCATCGCTATTGTTGGCAGAGCGGGATGCCTCTCAAGACCGTAACATCCGCCGTCCGATCAGGTCGAATGTAAGCCTTGACCCTTGTTCACACGCTCCAGGTGTTTCTCTATATACATGAACCTACAGTAAGTTTGTTGTCGACCATCATCGCTTATCACACGCTGCAGATAACTTCGCCATGAATAAGCGTACACCACCCGTCCTCTTCGGCACCCCACCGCCGCCAAGCCTTAGCCGCCTCCTCCAAAGCCCCTTGATCACAGCACCCGCCCTCCAACGCCGTTTTCGCAAATGTGCTCTTCAACGTCCGCTCCGCCCACAAGCCCGACCACCAATCCCGCTCCTCCTTCGTCGCATAGCACCACGTCCCAGCGCCCAACTTCATGCGGGCGGGGTCGAACCCGGCCAGTCTCGCCCACGCGTGCAGCCGTCGTCCTGCGTTAGGCTCGCCGCCGTTGTGGCGGGCGACTCTGAGGTAGAGATCGAGCCAGGAGTTTATGCCGGGGACTTCGGGGTAGAATAGGGTGGCGCCCATGTCCACCTCCCGCGCTGCGACCAGACCCCCCGGTTTACATACGCGACGCATCTCCCGCAGGGCACTGACGGGGTCGCTGATATGCTGGAGGACCTGGTGTGCGTGCACCAGATCGAAGGAGGCATCGGCGAAAGGCAGATTGAAAACGTCCGCTACCTGAAAGTCCACGTTAGTCACCCGACGCTCAGCAGCATGAGCCCGTGCTTGATCCAGGATATCCTTTGCGCCCTCCGGCTCGATCCCAGTAACGTGTCCGCGTGGGACGTAGGTCGCGAGATCAACTGTGATGGTGCCGGGCCCGCAGCCGACGTCCAGCACGCGGAAATCGTTTTTGAGCTCCGGAATGAGGTAGCCGCAGGAGTTTTGGACGTTGCGCCAGCTGTGAGAGCGGAGGACTGAGGCGTGATGGCCGTGGGTGTAAGTTGCTGGCGAGGCGGTTGATGATGTGCTATTGGTGCCTGACATGGTGTGAAGAGTTGCGAAAGTGAATGGCGGAGAGCGTCGCCCAGGTACAGTAACTTCCTTCTGGAAACGTATCCTGAGTATCTTCCCGTTTGGTACGCAGGAGCTAGAGGACGCAGGGCCGTAAAGTGATGTCTGCTGAGCTGCTGAGCTGTTCTGGAGAGGG
The DNA here is from genome assembly GCF_025526975.1 of Fimicolochytrium jonesii. Lineage (NCBI taxonomy): Eukaryota > Fungi > Chytridiomycota > Chytridiomycetes > Spizellomycetales > Powellomycetaceae > Fimicolochytrium > Fimicolochytrium jonesii. Next base: position 139,376 of record NW_026515678.1, read on the forward strand.
GAGGATGAGTCCGCGCGAAGCCCTCACAGAACTCTATGGCCAACGCATCCTCAAAATTCAAGTCCTCCAATTGCAGATTTGCCCTCACACCCAGACCTTCTAGACCTTCTCCTTCACAGCTCCCTACCTCGCACACTGTACATATATACATAGAGCGCAGAAGGGACAAGACCTTCTCATCATCTATTTTCCCATTCCACACCTCCCCTCACCCATTGCTGCACCCTCAACATAATGAGCGACACAGAGATCACCGGAACCCGCCGGCGCCGCGACGACGACGAAGAAGAAGATCACACCACCGACTCCAAACGGCCAAAGCTAGACGACGCCCCCCCTTCCCAAAACGGCAACGGGGACGCAGACGAATCCGACTCAGACGACGATGTCGGCCCCATGCCCGAATTACCACCCTCCTCCGACGAAGCAGCGACGACGGCGCCAAGGAAGAAAGTGCGGAAACTGAAGTATGAGAAGGTGTTTTTGGATAACTTGCCGTCGGCGGATATGTATGAGCGGAGTTTGATGCACCGGGATGTTGTGAATTTCGTTGCTGTTACGTCGTAAGTCCGCTTTTGCCTTCAAAATAATCACCCTGTTCCTCCGTCTGGGGCAATTTCTCATCCCGTATTCACCACGTTTACGATGAACCAGAACGGACTTCCTGATAACAACATCGATTGACGGGCACGTCAAGTTCTGGAAAAAGACCGAGAAGGGAATAGAGTTCGTCAAACATTTCCGGGCGCACCTGGGCGCCATCGTCGCGATCGACACTAGCCATGATGGGACGCTGTTGGCGACGTGCGCGGTCGATAAGGGGTTGAAGATCTTTGATGTTGTCAATTTTGGTAGGGTTTCGAAGAGGATGTGGGGGTTTGGGGGAGTTGGGGGCTCGGTCTGAGGGAATACGAAATATGCTGACGATGGTTGGGATGTGTTGCATTGATGACAGATATGATAAATATGAACAAGCTAGAGTACTTGCCGAACGCTGTGTGCTGGATGTACCAAAAGGGGCAGGCACAGGCGCTTCTAGCATGGTACGTAGATTGACTGCGTTTCCCACTTCCGCGATTCGAGGAGCTCATACCATCGACATGTACCGCCCACAGCTCCGACCGCGAATCCTCATCAATATACCTATACGACGGCCGGGGAAGCAACGACCCCCTGAAAGTCATCACCAGCATCCATTCGAGCACCGTACATATCATGCGCTACAACGCGTTCGCGGACGTGGTGGTCAGCGTGGATAGCGGGGGCATGGTGGAGTACTGGACGCCGGATTTGGAGGAAGGATTTAGGGCGCCGACGAAACCGGCTGTTGCTTGGGAATTTAAGAGTGATACGGATCTTTACGAGTTTAAGAAGGTGCGGGCGTAGGCGTTTGTTTTTGTGGAGCGAGGGAGATGAGGGAACAAATGACTGAAATGAGGATCATTTGTTCGTACCCAGGCCAAATCAACACCAACCGGCCTCACATTCTCCGCTGACTTCCGCAAATTTGTCACCTTCGGCTTCGACGACCGCCAAATCCGCATTTTCAACTTCACCACCGGCAAGCTGATCCGCAAATACGACGAGTCGCTCACCGTCGTCTCCGAGATGCAGCAAGCCGGGACCGCCATCCACCGCCTCGACGACATGGAATTCGGCCGCCGCCTCGCCCTTGAACGCGAGATCGAGAAAATAAAAGGCGGCCAATCCGCAACCGTCAACGCCATCTTTGACGAAACGGGCAATTTCGTCATCTACCCCACGCTGTTAGGAATAAAAGTGGTCAACATCACCACCAACAAAGTCGTCCGTCTGATCGGAAAAGCCGAAACACAACGCTTCATGAACCTCGCGCTGTACCAAGGCGCGCCCCGCAAAAAGGGCCTGATGACCCTCGAAATGGCCGCCTCGGATAACCCGGCGCTGAAAGAAACCGAGTCCACTGACCCGACGCTATTTGCCACGGCATATAAACGTAACCGCTTCTTCTGCTTCTCCCGCCGCGACGCCGACTCGGACGACTCGACTGCCACATCGACGGGGCGAGACATCTTCAACGAGAAACCCTCCCGCGAGGAACAAACCGTCGCGGCATCCCAAACCAACCTCGCACGAACCCTCGGCTCCTCCGCCATCATCCACACCACCCACGGCGACATCCACCTCCGTCTCTTCCCCGAATACGCGCCGAAAGCGGTCGAGAATTTCGTCGGCCTGGCCAAAAAGGGGTACTACGAGAACGTGATCTTCCATCGGGTGATCAAAGGGTTCATGATCCAGACGGGGGATCCGTTGGGGGATGGGACCGGCGGGGAGAGTCTGTGGGGGAGTGATTTCGAGGATGAGTTCTCGAGGGCGGTGAAACATGATCGGCCGTATACGTTTAGCATGGCGAATGTGGGGCCGAATACGAATGGGAGTCAGTTTTTTATTACGACTGTTGCTACGGTATGTTTGGGGGGGGGAGGGGGTGCATGTTTGGCAAAAGGGTGGTGATTGATTCTGTTATTCTTCTCTTTCTTACTTTACAGCCCTGGCTGGATAACAAACACACCATCTTTGGCCGCGCGACTGGCGGTATGGATGTCATACAGCGCATCGAGCAGACAAAGACCGACAAGACCGACAAGCCGTACGAGGATATCAGGATCCTTAGCATCGAGGTCAGGTAGATGAGGACTCTCCTTTGGCCGTAGATCTGGGATACCCCCCTTGATGTTGTTAGGTAGAGATATACTGTAACGATATCACATCAGGCGTAAGGTATTTCAAGAATGCTAAACATTTATAGCGGGATCAGGCGCTCAGTCTGAGTGGTATTCGGTGGTATTGCACCAAGTCTACGTAGAAAAAGTAAAAAAGAGTGTCTACTTCTTAAAAAACAAGTCCTTCAAGATCCTCGCCGTATCATGCGGCCCCTCAACCGCATGTCCCGTAACCCTCTCATGGGAATAAATCTCATAATCATTCCCGCCCTTGAACGTCTTATCACCGAAAAAGTGGATCGTGTCAAACGACTCGCCTTTGAGGTGGTTCAGGCAGTAGGTCTTGTCCCAGCCCGTGGGGAACACGTCGAAGGAGATTTGCCCGCCGATGGAGTAGGTGAGGGAGAGGTCGGAGAATTCCTTTTTGAGGGCTTCGACGAAGGTGGGGCGGATGTTGTGAGCTTTGTCGTAGATTTCGTATTCGTCGCGCTCAGGGTGGCTGCAGTTGCGCCCGATGGGGGAGACGTTGATCATGCCGTTGCGGAATTCGATGTGGGTTCCGCTGTGAGAGGAGGGGAGAGAGAGAGGTAGGTGGAGAAAGTGAGTGGCTTTGAACATGGTCGGGATGTTACGAATCCCCATCCCCAAACTCACCGCTTCTTTGGAATGTCGAGATCAGCGATGTAGTGCAAGATGAAGCTGTTGAGCTTCTTGTACTTTTCCTCGCCGATCCAGCCGATGAAACTCTGCGACGCGAGCTTCTGGCCCAAACGGTATGCGGTCAGACCGTTCTCCGAAAAGCAAAAGTCAAAGTCGTTGATGCCTGGAAGGATGGAAAGCAGAAGTGAGTTTGAATGAGCGAAGCGATTGATGATTGGGCCCTTCAATCCATCACCAAACGACACCTTGCTCGCGCCGCTCGCGACAAGGATGTTGAGTTGCGGTGGGCGGAGCGTAGCTCGCTTCGCTCGCTAAAAGATCTGACGCTCGCGAACGCGTTCGCTCTGGTCTATCTATCGTCTCCCAGACCGAACCCACCCCAGTCGCTTCGCTCGCGCCACCTCCCTTCGCTCGTTGCAGTACAACACCAACGCTCGCTTCGCTCGCGGCTCCACTTCTTTGCCACCACTTTAGTAGTCGCCATCTAACTTACAGTCAGGCCCGAGCTGTTCGAGTTGCTTAGAGAGATCGCTCCCCCCCACAAACCCAATGACGACCTCCTTCCTTAGATCCTTGAGGAGTTGCTTCATTTCGGGGGTGATGCTCTGTTGGGGGCGTGTGAAATTTCAAGATCGTGAGAAAATGCGGTGCGCAGATTGAGGATCTGTGTGGATGAGGGGCGACTCCTGTCCAAAGCAGCTGCCCTCCCTAGTATCTTCGTCAGGATCATACCTTCCGAGCGGGGGTGATAGTGTCGTCGACGTCGAACAAGACGAGGGTCTTTGGGTGGGTGCGGGGTCCAAAGTCTGTCATGGTTGCTGCTTTTGGTGGGCTTGAGGAACGAGGGAGGGAGGAGTACTGTATGTAGCTCTAGAGACGATGAATGCAAGTGAGAAGACGGCCAGAGAGCGTTGAGGACTGCGAACCTGTGACCTATATATACAGTACCTTTTGTGGTTGGGCTTTCGGGAATGAGTTTGGAGCCTCTTTGTTGGGAGCGTCTTTGTTGGGAGTGTGCCGTTGCGCCATCGATCACCGACGCGGCGCCTCCCACGTTCAAATTCACAATCCATTTCCAGCTTTCATTTTCCAGGCGGCCCAAGAATCCCAACATGGCCTGCACATGCTTGCACACAAACCCTCTTAACCTGCACGCCACACTTATAGAACGCCCCCCCAACCAAGGGTGCGCCACACTTCGCTCTATCCAGACCCCCCGTCTCCAATAGACTCGCCGCTCTCACAATGGCCTACCTTCCACTCCGTCGTCCACTGCTCTTATCTCCACGCCGCGGCTTCCAAGTTCAATGGCTTCCTCACTACACGCAGCACGCGGCCGCACGCGTCTTTTCACATGCGTCATTCTAGGCGTGCTCTTCGTTTCGAAGGGGCTTGGGGTTGGCGTGGGTGCAACTGCGACAGTCGGGCTGCGGCTGGGGCTGGAGGAGAGGGAGAGAGACGTGTTGGTGCAGCAGCAGCAGCAGGGTAGGGATCCGAGCGATAGCGAGCCCAAACGCGAGCGGCGCCGCAGCGCAATGCGGCCATGCGAGCCGCTAGCGAAGCGAGCGTGGGTGTTGAACTGTAACGAGCGAAGTGAGGTGCAGGGTTGGTTCGGTCTGGGAGACCGATAGGTCGACCAAAGCGAACGCCTTCGCGAGCAACAGCGTGCGGCGAGCGACAGCGAGCATCACATCTTTGCGAACGAAGCGAGCTGCGACCGAAGGGAGCGATCTGGTTCTGTTTAAGGCAACCTCGCTGGGCGAGTTTCAATCATCTCGTTCATGATTGATGGTCGATGGTTGATGGATTATGGTCGATGGTGGATGGACGATGCTTGATGACGGCTGCGCCGGTTTTAATCATCTCGTTCACCTGCGCTGGTTTTAATCATCTCATTCTCATTTCGCCCAGGTTCAACCGACAGGCACAAAATTATTGAAAACGACGCACCACCACCGCCACCAATACAACCACCGCCCATCGTACCACTACAAAGCAACTTCGAAGGCCTCGTCAACCCCTTCATCCCCAGCCCGCCACCTCCAGCACCAGCGCAGGACGACAGCACCACCTCCCCTCAACTCCAACACCAAGCCCATTGCCTACCCCCACCCTGGGAGCGCAACCTAACAGAACACCCCGTCCTCGTCGTAGGCGGCGCAGGCAGCGGGTGGCCCCCATCCCCAGCAGAATGGGAACCGAAACAACCTTGCATCATTCCTTGTCTGCATACCAGCGATCAAACGTACATTGATCGGGCGGATGTCAGATTGTATGAGATTTTACTATCGAATTATCCGACATCGAAGGAGGGGTTGCCAAAGAGGAGTTGCGAACATCAGAAGTTTGCGCTGCTTTCGATGGAGAGTGCTGATAATTATCCGTTTCTGAATGGTGAGCTGCGCGAGCGGAGCGAATCCACTGTTATACCGAGCATCAGCGAGGACGAACGCACGAGCGAAGCGAGTTCCCATTGCGTCAAAGGCGCAATACTCCCGTCACTGATGCTCTTAGCGAGCACCGGCGAGCGTCAAATCCTTGCGAGCGAAGCGAGCTGCTCCGCCCACCGACCCTCGCTAGCGCTCGGATACTGCTGTCGCGTCGTCCATCCAATTGATCCATTGCATATTGTCCATCACCCTCATATGTTGTCATTCTCACTTTTCACTTTCCAGACGCCAAATCTGTCGGCTACGACATAACCATGGACTACCGTCTCACATCCGACGTCCCCATCCCCTACTACGGCATCTGCGACGTCCTCCGCCCCGTCGACACCACCATCCCCAAACACACCGACGTGCTCGCCTCCGCCTTCATATCCAACTGCGGGGCGCGGAATAACCGCAAGGAGGTCGTGGAGGAGCTGATGAAGTATATCAAAGTGGATAGCTTTGGGGCGTGTTTGCATAATCAGGTGGGTGGTGGGGTGATGCGGGTGGGGGTGTGGATGTAGGGTTTTGATGGTTTGGCTGCGTAGGATATACCGGATTATGCGATCGACCTCAACCCCTGGGACCAGAAGACGGCCGTGCTGAAGCGGTATAAGTTTAATCTGGCGTTTGAGAACTCGAATTCGGAGGATTGTGAGTTTCCGTTGTACACTTGTCTCGTTCGGGGGTGGCAAGTGTCTTTAACCACACCCCTCATTCATCTCTGCACAGATGTAACCGAAAAATTCTACCAACCCCTCGAATCCGGCACTGTCCCTGTGTTCCTCGGCACCTCCTCCATCCCCCGCTTCGCCCCGCACCCCAGCTCCTACATCGACGCCTCGTCCTTTCCCTCCATCCGCGCCCTCGCGGACCACCTCCTCTACCTCGCTTCCAACGACACGGCCTACAACGCATATTTCGCGTACAAGGACCCGGCGCATGAGCAGGCGGAGGAGTTTATGAGGGTTGCCGCTTTTCAGCAGGTGCATAGTAGTTGTAGGCTTTGTATGAAGGCGGCGGGGATGGATGTAGGGGATTATATCGCGATGAAGAAGGTTGTGCTGAGGGGGTAGGGACTTCAGGAATTTTTGGGAGCATTTTCGGAACTCAACATAGCGCAAGTGCTTTTTTGGACTTCTAGTTTGCATTTGAGTACAAAGCAGGATTTTTGGGTATCCTCACGAGCCTACCTGGACGATCTATCTGCAACCTCAGAATGAGTTGACAGCATTAGCGACACTACTCAGCGTGCCAGTTCGATCACGCGACTGCTGAGGCATTGGCCGCAGTCCCAAACCCAAATTTTTGCCTGTGGCTTCTCGCACGTCCAACAAGTGGAGGTTGGGCCGCTATGTATGGCTCTATGCTCAACCAACCTGCGTTTCCTACAGTACCTTCGCTCGTCGCCCCCCAACTCAACATCGCACCCCACATACCCCTCGATACCTCACCACAATGCGTTTCCCTATCGTCCTGGCCGCCGTCGCCGCCGCCACCGCTGGCTCGGTGGTCGCCTTCCCCTTCTGCGAGAACGACGCTAATGCCGTAAGCCACCCTAACTACTGTACCTTGTCTTGAAGTGTTCCTAATTCCACAGCTGCTAATTCCCCCTTGATATCCTAAACAGGTCAGCGAGGTCAAAGTCTACGGCAACCAGAATTCCGCCCTCGGCTACCAGCTAACCATCAAAGAAGGCACCCCACCCTTCGACCCCAACACTCCCATCGAAATCCTCCTCGACGGCGCCGGCATGCAATTCTCCTCCCTCCAGCTCTACGTCTCCGACTCTCGCTACTCAAAGAACCACACGGGCAAATGGGTCGACTTCGGCTCCGAATACACTCTGCTCGACGGAGCCCAGACCACTCCGCCTACAGCCAACACGAAATTCGGCGCGGCGGATAACGCCGGGTGCGAGAAATACGGCAAGGGCGCGACCTTGTCGACTACTAGCGTCGATGCGAAGAAATTGCCGGCAAAGTTCCATTGGTTGCCACCACCGAATCAGCCCGCGGGATCCTTGACGATCTGGGGGCTTGTGGTGCAGGACCAGGCGAATGGGTTCAAGGTTGTCAGCGCGGGGCCGATCTCCGCGGCGAACCCGTACCCGGCGGTGAAGAGCGATGCGGCGACCGTGTCGGTTGGGGCGGCGGCGATTGTCTCGTTGGTTGCTGGAGTTGCGCTCATGTCGATGTTCTGAGTTTGTGTGGATGCGATGTCTGAGGAAGGCGTATATCGCAGTTGCCGTTGCGACATCTGGAAGGCGTACTATCCGACTCGATTTGTGGACTTTCGTAGATTTGTGCTGATGATGTGTTTTGCGTCTGTAGAAGAACGCTGTAGAGAAAGACTTTGAGCTGTAGACCACCCCCACGTACTCTGTAGCAGCAATGTAGATTTTATTGTTTCCAGCCCTCATAGTGTGTCGTAGTACCACCTTCCTGGGATCTCTATCCATCTAGGGAGACTTTAATCCTTATAACTACCGAATAGCCAGACCTCTAATTGCAGTGAAGACCGGATCATGGTTTAGTGAACGGTCTTTCGAAGCGAAACCATCGCGTTGGGTTTCGAAAGTGTCAACCCAGGTTTCAATCTCCGCTCGACATCAGCTGGTACCCATACTAGATCTAGAGCCATAAAGCTGAACCGAGGAGAGTAGGGCGAACGCAAAACCTGCTCACCTTCCCACTCTTGGTAAGTCCCTACGAGAGATTGTGCGGGCATCGTAACTCCGCGTTCTTTCAATTCGCACTTTTTGGCCGAAATTCCGCACATGCTTGGTTTCTCACTCACAGTCCCGCCTATTCAACTCTGTATCGCCTGAAAATAACGTAAATCCCTTGCCGATGCAGATGTCCCTCTCAGGTCTCAAGCTCCCGCTCATCCAGCCGCCCATATTCCGCTTTATCACATCCTCCCGCACCTTCCATCTCCGCACCACAATCCAATCCCCATTCCGCAGTATGACCACCACCCCACCCGAATCCCGCAAACACGACATAACAACCTCCCTCTCCGAAATCCGCCAAAAAGTCTCCGCCGCGACCGCTGCGCGCGGGAGTGGGAGTGGGAGTGGAAGTGGGAAGGGAGTGACGCTGGTCGCGGTCAGCAAGACGAAACCGGCAAGCGATTTGATGTGCGCTTATGAGGCTGGGCAGAGACATTTTGGGGAGAATGTGAGTTCGGATGGGAGCGGTAGGGGCGATGAGGCTTCCGTGGGGTGCTAACGACTTGTTGTGTAGTATGTAAGGGTTCTTTTCGCATTCCGTGTTGCTGTTATGGGAGATGGGGTCTGAAGGGGCGATTTCTTGTAGATCCAGGAGCTTGTCGATAAAGCTGCCGAAGTAGGGGCCATTTGATGAACTGCTGAAGCATCGCCCAACACCGTACTCACACCTCCATCGGACTTCCCAACGCAGCTCCCAACCGACATCAACTGGCACTTCATTGGCTCCCTCCAATCCAACAAATGCAAAACCCTATGCACAATCCGCAACCTGTACGCTGTTGAGACGATCGGTGCGTCCACCTCAACATGTCTCTTCATGTCTCATGTGTTTCTCTGTTCGCTCACATCTTTCAGATAGTGCCAAAAAAGCCGACCTAATCAACAAAGCATGGGACGACGAGGACGGAAAGAAACCCTTACGGGTTTTTGTGCAGATCAATACTAGTGGGGAAGAATGTGAGGGGCTTGATTCAACATTTCTCACGCTCACAGGGTGTGGGTACTCATGCTCATCTTTTTTTGAAGCAAAGAGCGGCGTACAACCAGACGACGCCCTCCCACTCGCCAAACACATCGCCGAAAAATGCCCCAAGTTGAGACTACAAGGCTTGATGACGATCGGGTCCCCGGAGCGGGACTCGGATCCGGGGGCTGAGAATCCTGATTTCACCGTAAGATTCTATCTTCCTCACTCACACTCCCCCATGATGAGTTCATGTACACTAACCCCGCACAATCTCCCACCCTCACCCAGCTGCTCGCAAAAGTGAAAACCACCCTCGACACCGCCCACAACACCGACCTCGACCTGAGCATGGGCATGTCGGACGATTTCGAGCAGGCGATACGGCAGGGGTCGACGAATGTGCGGGTGGGGAGCAGTATTTTTGGGGCGAGGAGTTATCCTGCTAAGGCTTAGGGAATGTTCATCGTGGATGAGGGGTCCGTGGTCTAGATCTATGCATCCCGCTGTCTATTTATTACTTGGAGATGGAGTACAATATGGTGCACGGCACCGGTTTAGATGTTGGTAATGGCATAACGGTGTTTGAGTTCCACATTTCCGCCCATATGGCGTGCGAGCGAGGCTGCGTGTTGAAGAAAACACGGGGTGCATGGGTATATACATTGAGATGGAATCGCAGCCTTCCGATCAATCCCCCGGCGAAAACCGACTCAAGTTCGACGGCCTGGCAGGCGCGTTCATCCGACTCGGCCGCCATATAGCGCCCGGGTTGCCGCTGGGTACATGCAGCCCCGGATGGAGCATCCCCGCCTTCAGATTCTGCGTCGATTTCTGCGCGTTGAATCCGGCAGGTGTCGGAACGCCCAGCGACGACGGCCCCTCGTTGCTGCTGTGCAGGTCATACGACGACACCTTCTTCGTCCCGGTGCCGACTAACCCCCCACCAGGAACATTCAGACCCCGTTTCGAACCGCCGTGCTCTCCACCTCCCGAGCGCGCAAGCGAGCTCCCGGCAGCACCAAGATGCATGGCCGATCGTTTGAACCCGCCGTGTGGATCCCCCACCGAAAGCATTCCAGCGGCAGGTCCGCCCAAATGCATACTCGACCGCTTCAACCCCCCACCACCCTCCCCATGTCCCAAAACCGCATGACTCCCCGCGGCATGCCCCAGCAACCCACTCGCCGTCCCCGCAACAGCATGCTCATAGTACCCCGTCCTCCGCGCATTCAACTCCGCATACAACCCAAACAGCTCCTTCAACACTTTATTCAACCCCTTACGTTTCCCCCTCCACTTCCTCACCTCCACCTCCATCTCACTCCTCACACTGCCCAATTTCGTGATCTCAACCTCACACTCCCCCAACTCCCTTTCCTGTCTCGCGATCGAATCCGCAAGCATCCGTTTCTGTTGCAGCGTCAGCAGCCCGTGTTTCTCCCACCGGATCTGCGGGAGCCGCGTCGAGGCGAGGATGTTGGGCGTCGCGAGGGCGGTGATGTGCGCGGACCAGATGGAGGCGAGCGAGCGGTCGGGGATCGGCGGGGGGGTCATCACACGGCCCATGGTGTCTTTCCGGATGCTCGTCGGGATCGCGTCGGCTGCGTCTTTGGGTGCGGATTCGGGTTCAGAGTCCTCGCTTTCTTCCCTCGCGACCTCCATCCCCCGCCCCCTCGCCTCGCCGCCCCGCGCACCACCCGGTCGCCGCATACGACTCCCCCGTGGCGACGGCGTGTCCATGTACTCGTCAGCAAGGCTGTGTGTCGAACTCTCCGCGATGGGTATGGAGGCACCGCTTGGTGAGGGATATTGCTTGGCGATGTGGTCGACGGCTTTTTGGAGGGAGGAGGGGATGGCGAAGTGGGTTGAGAGGGATTGTTTGCGGGGGCGGGACATATTTTGAGGCGGTGTGGGTGGGGAGGTTGGGAGTTGCGGGTGGGAGACGGGGTCTAGGTAGTGTCCCTGACGAAGAGAGAAAGCCTGGAATTTGCGGGCGGAACTGCTGTAGGATGTGGTATGAGAGATGGGCCTATTCTCGGGCGTAGGGCCTTCCTCAGTGTCAGGGTCATGCCGTCACTTGCACGGATAACTTGGTCCAATTCGACAGCGCGTTCCCAAACACGCCAGCGAAGCGCCCTGCATGCAAGCGACACTTCCTGACCATGTTTGAGACATCATGCCATTATTAAAATCTGATCCGTGAAACAGGAACCTTCTCGATTTTGAATGTGTAGAACCGCTCTCGCAGGCACTTTTCGAATGGCAACGTAGCAGTGGAATTTTTTTGGGAACCACATAGAACGATGATACGCCGCTACACTACAATTAGACACAGCACATGCCGACAAATGAATAATAGGCGGCCCGCCTCACTTCTCGGACCTCAAAGACCTTTTGCCCCATTCAATGCCCGTCTCAGGTCAGAACTCTTTCTGCGATTTGGTGCTGGATGACGTTGAATTTCAGGTCGCACTGGTTGCAAATGTAGTAGTTCAGATGAGGATTCCAAGTTCCGATCCCGTAAAAGTAGTCATTTGGATGATGACACTGCGGGCAACATGCCGTTCTCTTTGCCCCCAAAGGCAAGGAAGGAGGCTTGTTCGAGCGAGGAGGCGTTTTCGAGGGAGGAGGCGTTTTCAAGGCTTCGGTGAGATCGGCAAGGCAAAGGAAGTCGGCCTCCTTCTTCAGGGCCTCACGAGCGAGAGAGTCCTGCGGAATGGGCAGCTTTGTCCCTGTTGCCTGTGCGCGAAGGTAGTTGAATATGAATTCGTATGCGGCCGGGTCCCTGTCGATGAATATGGTGCCGTCGTAGCCAGCCTGCGGGCCCCAGCCTTCCGAGAAGAGCGACTCGAACATTAAACCTTTGCAGGCTAGCAAAGCATCGAGACTGATCGAGAAGATCCTGCCGCCGACGTCAAACTTGACCTTCTTTATGTTTTGCGTGGAGACCATCATTGTATGACTTCGCTTTTCAACCCACTTCTTTTCTCGTTCCGCCAGCGCGTCGGCAGCTGCCTGTAGAGCTTCGGATTGAAGCCTTCCTTGCTCAATGAGGTCCGATATGGTCTCCTCAATATCGTCCATCCCTTCGTGGATGATGACGCTTGAGAGTGCGCTGTGAGACGACATGAGGTCTTCGTAGCTCGTCAATTTCACGCCTCGAGCGGGCTCCTTCAACGTTTCGGCATTGGCGGTGATATCCGTTTTGAATTGTTTGAACTTGGCGCTCAAGATGTCTTTCTGGCTGGTTAGGGTGGGCAGGATGGCTGCGACTGCTGCACTTTCAGGCGACGACTTTTTGCTTTACGATTAGGGCATTTTAGAGTATTCTGGGGACATTTCCGAAATTGGCCGGAGAGAGCTTTTCGACAGAAGGTGGAAGTGATGAGTACTTACGGTTCAGCGCCGGGAGCGGGAACCTCAACGGCTGCACCCGCCGACATATCAGCAGTGTATCAACGAGGAGAGTGGGTGGTCCGTGGTGGTGCGGTGTTTGCTATTGCAACCGCTGTCGGATGGGTGTTTGCTGTCTGAAAACGGAACGAGCGGAGGCAGGAGTTTGAGGACTGCTTTTTAGGACGTGTCGCCAATGTCAACCAACTGCGGAGAAGCATACCTCTCCACAAGCTGCACAGCACCTTCCGTAGCCCTCTTCAGAGCATACCTCTCCACGAGCTGCACAGCACCTTCCGCAAGCCCTCTCCAGATCCAACTGCTCTCACTTGGCGCGAAACCAGCATTCCGCTTTGGGTGAATACCATTGGACCCGCCGCCTCCCCACGCGAAACGGATTACAGCGGGCTCGAAGATTATCATCAGCAGCAGTTCCCGACCCCTGGCTCTTGGAGTACCGTCTTGCAGAGTGCGTCAGACGGAACTTCCGAGCGGCGGGAGAAAAGAACAACAAGGACACGGTCGAACCGCGGTCGAACCATTCACTGGGGAGAAGTTTTGAGGATGTAGATCCTGCCGGTTCGGGTTTCTTGGATGCGGAAGTGGGGAGTCGATGTGGAAATGCGGCATGGTTATATTGACACCGGGGGTTGGGCCGGATGGAGATAACCGTTATCGCAAAGGATAGGACGGCCGCGAGGCTCTCTGGAAACACAATGGGCCGAAAAACTGCTGCGAGAGGACACAATCGTCCTGTCGTAGACACGTCTGGAGGCATGTCGTCGCGCACGACAAACATTGGTTCGCCCTGCACAACAATCCGTATCATTCTTTCTGTGGTCGGACCACCGTGAACTGGTACTCTCTCTGACGTTATTTCTTTCCTGCAGGCGATCACCAATCTCATCGATGCATTCTCACTTCTGGCTATTCACGCGAAGTCTCGAGGCATTCTCCATCTACCGCTGGAGGGCGGGAGGCGGTGAGCTGTTCGATGACACCTTCCGTGTGCATGCAATTTCGATTGGCACTTGGGGTATAGTCCTGCATTCCACCCCGACCTGACCGATCAACATAAGAATTGGTTCAGTGAAGAGTTGAAGTACTCAGAGCCATTTCCAGCATTGTCATTGCTATCACCTTCTCCGACGCGTGAGGCAATGATAGAGTTTGCGCTGCTCATCTTCAAGCAAAGGAAACAAAGACATGGCAGAGAATGGGGGTTCTGTCCACCCCTGGCAGTGGAGAAGAGTGAAACTTGGATGGATCTATTCTTTCCGGACGAAGTTCACGATATCCCCAAAGATCTGGACGTGACCGATATGGAAATGCACTACCAGGATCCGGAGGGAAAACACAGTGATGACAACAACAACAAAAATACCCAGTCACCTCTACTGCTACCTTCTCGATCCATTCAGGTGCCGTCGAAACAACACTCAGAGGACCTGCCAACAACAAGTTCAATGCAAATTGAACCATTGGAGAGATGCTGACAGCCAAACGCTCGTCCCACCAGCGATGAACACGGCCTTTGAGCGGTTCTATGCGCGGTACAACCAGTGGTGGGCGAAGCTGTCGGATGAGACCGTCGGAGAGATTGGGGAATCTGAAGGGGATGTGAGGCATATGGCATCCAGTCACTGTGGAAGATCACAATGAGAAAGCTAGAAGAGGAACTGGGCCGGAACATATTGCTTGCAGCAGAGGAAACGACGCTCTCGGATCTGAGGCGGGAAGAAGATGACAACAACGGGTTTTCTCAATTTCGTCTTGGCAAAAGGCGGTGTTGTCTTCGTCTGCCCTTGTCAGGCGACTTCCAATCATCCTTGGGTATTCCGGTCACCACATGTGCGGCTGAGGCCGGCGTGGGACGGCAAGCGATGTTCGATGGTCGCACCACCCGATAATCTCTTCGGCCGCATACAAGCATCGAGACAGCGATATTCGGAAAGATAGGGTCGTCCGTCACAGAGACGGGCATATGTATTTGGGATCTCGCTGCGACGAGAAGCGCTGCCAAATCGCCCCATATTCATTCTCCCGTCATCCCTCCCCCACTTTAGAAATGTAGTTAGATCGGATAGCAATCATATACAGTAGTTGCACAATAGATTGCAAGCGGGATATCTATAGACCGCAGCCAGGGACGTGTGAGACGGGGCGGGGCTTCTTCTCACGGTCCTAGGATATATGAGCTCTGCTATTCGAGCGTAAATGGCGAAGCTACTCCTCTTAAAGCCGAGTCTATCTAGCAGCCCTCACATAGACCAAGCAGGACGCCGGCAGCAGCAGCAGCAGTCATGAAAACCCAAAAGTCAGGAGCAACCCTCCGACCTGCGGAGGATGGCCTATTATTAGCCCCAGTCCCAGAAGTGCCCGTCGCGGCGGTATCAACGAGATGAGCAGGACAGGCCCCGGAGAATGCATACGTGTTGCCACCCATGTACGCCTTGAAGAAGGTTCCTTAATGTATCGCATTGAGTGAGCAGACGCAGAACGGATGGTAGAAGTAGCAGGGATAAGAACACTCACCCAGATGGTCGCCCTCGTTCCAACTGATAGAAGAACAAACACAGGGATAAGTTGCGATGTACTCGGAAACACTGCTTTGATAAGAGCGACTTACGATGGCTGCGGGAGAGAGGCTTGGCAGTGTACATTCTCCTGGCCCGGGCAAAAGACCGCCGTCGTGGAGTTGGCGGGGTTGATCCAGACCTCGCCTGACGGGTGGCGGTAGTAGGTCGCGGGTACGATCTGGGTCGTCGGATCTCCTCCATTGCTGACGAAAGCAAAGTGTGAGAAACATTGAGAAGAGGCTGCTGAACAGGCCAGACGCAGATTTTAGCTGGCGAGCTACTCACACAATGTATCGGAAGTCCGGCACGACTTTATCGATGAAGTCGGCAAAAGGGGCGTTTCCTACCCTTGGAGGAGCGAAAGCAATGGCTTTGACGGTCCTCTTCAATGCGTTCGAAAGGAAGAGAGCATCGATAGTGGCGATTGCCCCACCTTTGCAACCCGCGAGATTTGTATTAATAAATTGGACATGATGAATAGCATAGCGAGCGACAGCGAGTAGACTGCTTTCGCGGTGGGTGCCGTGCGTACCCATTGAGTGACCCGTAACCAGAATGCTGGCGTTAGCGTGCTTGACGAGCAGCTCCTTCACTTGAGCCAGCGTCTCGTCCGCGTTGGCTGCCCACGCAACCTGGAACCCTCCATAAACGGCACTTCCCGGGATGTTTACACCCAGGCGAGGGTCCGGCGCTGTCAGGTTAAAGTTCCCGGGGAGCGCGGCTGATGCGGGCGCCGTATTGTTCGTACCTTTGAAATGACAGAGGGGCAATCTATCAGGTTGGAAAGCAGTACATCACAGATTGATGCGAAGCGATGCATGGTGGATTGGCTGAACTCGCAACAAGGATGTGGAGCCAGGTGGAAAATCAAGCCATCGCTCCTATCAGAAACGATTGTGCGGTGTCGCTCACAGTTATCCGCGCCGTAGCCGTGTGCATCGCATTTCACGGGCGCAAGACACCGCATTAGCCTTGCTCCGCTCGCGGCCGCCACTCAAAATCTTCCATCGCTCACACTACTCACCTTGATGAGCGACAATAATACCGCCCCTGGATCCAGAGTAAGCAACATAGACACGCTGGGCGGTCTGACCTCCGTCACCGCCGACCCAAGTGACGACGGCATCATCGTTCCCACCGCTGACAGATGCGCCGACGACGGTCTCTACGCAGTCGGCAGACTGCGCATAGAGAGCAGGAAGGGAAAAGTTCGCAACACCCTGTGCGAAGTCGATTGGGATGGGATCGGCTTTAGATCCCGGCGGGGTCCTCCTGGGACTGGGTTGATCTTGAGCTTGCGGCGCGTTCGTGGGAGCAGACGCAGCGACAGATGACGGTGAATTTGAACTTCCCTGGGCAGCGACGACGAACGCACTGGAGAGGGCTAGCAGTGTGCTGGCAATGGAAGAACGCATCTTGAGCGGCGAGACGTGGGATCACAGCCGGCACAGTCGGAAGGGGGAGCTGGGGACGCCATGGGAGAGCGTTAGGACGCCGTTTATACCAGTTCACTGGCCGGCCTGTTTAATGAAGGAGCAAGTAGCAGCCGGACCGAGACGGTGTAGTTGCCCCGCAGCACGCAGGGGTCGGACCCCTGCCTTTGGGCGCTATTGTTGCGTTGCAGGTGTCCAGCATAGCGAGTCGAGGCTGTTTGCACGCGCGCAACTCTCACAAAAGCAGAAACTCGCCGGCCAAAGGTTCCGGGTCCGAAGTCATTCTCGCCAAAGCAGCCAAAGCTGGTCCCTCCACGGAACGACACCTCCGCTGCTACCGCAACAAGAACCTCCTTACAAATGGGCCTCTTCGACACCATCTCAGCGACCCTACGACGGACCGCTCACCCTTCAAACACTTGGTTCCGTCGCGCCGTCGTGGGAATGCTAGGCATAGCAGCCTTTGCGAATGTCTTGTCGCTGTTCCGCGCCATCCGAAGCACCGACTCGTTTAGCGATGTCATGCGGAATCCCTGGCCCATGGCCGCTTTGCTGGATGCTTATGCGTAGGGTACCCGCCAACATTTTGTTTGTCGAGGGAGGAACTCAAATCGGGTAGCTAACGTGGATGTTCCCAATTCCATCTTACCCCGGCGAATGCAGCGGACTGATACTAGCAGGAACCTACATCTGGGCACACTCCCAATTCGGCATCGCGCTCCTCGTCCCCTCGCTCGTCCTCAGCCCCTCAATTCCGCTCGGCTACGCAGCTCTTAATTTCAAAGATCTGCTCCCATTCAACCCCGGCACCGCTCTATCACCTAACCGACCCCAGGTTCTGGCCTTACGCGGTCTAGCCTCTGCAGGAGCCGCAATTGTCGGTACCGCCCTCCTCAACGCTTGGATACGGCAGTCACCATCGAAAGGTTGGGAACGGATGGCGGGGAATAAATGGAGCGGGGCCGTGTTTGTTGCAGACGTGGCTGGGATGGTCTTTGCGGCCGTCTATGTTGCGGCGAGGGAGGAGTGGAGGTGGAGGGTTGTTATCCCGATTTGGGCTGCCGTATTTTTTGTGGGGAATGGGGCTGCGGTACGTGATCACAATGCTCCGAGAGAACCGGAAGGAAGGAGCACTGATATCACTTCTCCCCCTTAAATAGTGCGTCTACGTGGTCTTATGCACCTTCGGCACGACTTCACTCCAAGAAGCATTACTAGTAGGCAAACCAGTGGTCGGAGCGCGATGGCCGTTCGTCAATACTATGGTTGGAGAAGGAGGGCATTATGCGCAATTGGATGAGGGACTGGACGTGTGAGTATGAGTGGAGAAGGCGATGAGCGTGTCTGAAACTGTCACAGAGGCTGGTGGGAGGAGTTAGATGGTCGCGAGGGAGGGGTTGCAACATTTGTGATGGAACGGCCATGAGGTCCAGACTTCGCGCCGATGCGGAGGGTTCGAGGTTGCTCACACCTTTCCCGCTGAAATCTATTATTCACAAATGCTCTTGAGAATAAATGGCGCCCTTCGCAGCTTCTTGTACTGTCCGTCACTTGTGGGAAGCGTCCTGTTGATACTTGGCGCCTTCGTTATGCTCGACGCGTTCGTCATTGGAGCACACGTTCTGAACACTCCCGTGTTGAGACGGAACATCGCAGAACTTTTCTCTGAACGACGTGAGGGTATAAGTTAACCTGGCTGCGTACTGTATGTACAGTACATTTCTGTATTGGCGCCTGAAAAACTCCGCAACATGTAGTGGGTGTGTGGACCAGCGATCGATCTGCACAGCCGTCCTGATTCATTCCGGCCAGAGTCGACGCATCACATGGCTGATCAAAGTTTACGTGACGTACGGGTTTATGGAATGTAACGGCATTTACTCCGATAAGCGCTAGTATCTCATCGGCCGCATGGCATATGACCTCCTCATTTGTGAATCAGCGTCGCAATCCTAACTTATCTGCGCATCCGGCTAACATCAAATGCACGGATTTCCTCATACGCAATGGCACAAAGGAGACAATAAGCAATCGCCGAACCAATCTTGGAGGAAATGCCTTCCGGAGATTAGTCGGCAGACTCTGTGAAGACGCCATTAGCCCGAATGCAGCCCGTTCATTCTTGCCGGCACAGAGTCCCGTCGCTACTAGCATTGGCATGCTCTCAGGCGCATGATGCGGGAGAGCGCCTAAGGCAAGAGGTGATGACAATTGCACGGACGTCGGGACTCGGATGCTCCTTCAGTCCAAGTTGGCATTGGGTTATGGAAGATTATGGAATGATCATTTGGGTTCCGGCGGGAGACGAAATCCCGAAGGTTTTAAGGTTTGTGACGTAGTTGTGGCCATTAGAGATTCAGCGCTGCGCGCGTTGAATTATTTTGGTCGATCCCCCAACGGCGAAAGTTGGACGAAACAGCAGTCTGTCGTGCAAGTTGCGTACTCAATAACTCACCAAAAGCCTCATTGATAATCAGTGCTCCCCACTTCCGACGGATCCCGGTCCCTCTCGTTTAAGCTTTTTGAGTTATATGCTTTTTCGATGTATCACCGTCACCGTCCTCCGGCGGGGGAACAGGAATGCACCCACCAAGGCCTGCGCCCCACTGAGGGAATGCTGCTGGAGGGTGCATGATGGAAGGAGTATAAAAGGGGAGCTTGGAAGCCTTGCACCGGCTCTTCCGTCTCCATGTACACAGTCGGTGCCGTACAACGACCATATGCTGCTGCATTAGACATTGCTTGCTTGCCTGTCCTCCAAAGTCACATCATTGAGAAACCGCGGACACGGATATCATTCGCATATCCCCCATATCGGAAGCAATAATCCCCCTCGCTCGCAGAGATGAAATTCATCAAACGCCAGAAACTCGACACTTCGGCAAACAACGTAACCGCCGCCAGCAATGTCGTCGACGAGGCGACTGGACTCAGCGAGCAGGACTACCACTCGCTCGGTGTCGACGATCTTCTCTCCAAGTTCGGCATCTCCGACCGGAGCAAAGGCCTGTCGCATAAGGAGGTCGAGGTGCGGCTTGAACGGTACGGCTTTAATCTGCTGTCTGGAGATGGAGGTGTGTCTCCGTGGAGGGTGCTGCTTAGGCAGTTGCTGAATGCTCTTACCTTTGTTCTGATGTTGGCTGCGGTAATTTTACCATTAATGCACGTAATGTATGGCTTTGTCGATCTGCCGACGCTAATTCATTCCTTCCCGCACAGGTCATCTCCTTCGTGGTCCAAGACTTTGTCGAGGCCGGCGTCATCCTAGTCGTCATCATTCTCAACACCTCCATCGGCTTCTTCCAAGAATACAACGCCGAGAAAACCATGGAGACGCTCCGCCAAACCGCCTCCCCGACCGCAAAAGTCGTCCGCGGCAACGGCGGCGTCGACGCCATCGCCGCAAAGGATTTGGTTCCCGGCAACATCATCCACATTGCCGCAGGAGACTCGATCCCGGCCGACGCCCGGCTCATCGAAGTGCTCACACTCGAAGTGGATGAAGCGATGTTGACCGGCGAATCGCTGCCCGTCGAGAAGAAGCATACTCGCATCCCGAACCCTGAACAGCCGCTCGCTGACCGGACCAATATGTGCTACCTAGGAACGAACGTTACCAAAGGACGCGCAACGGCCGTCGTCACCGCCACGGGCATGAACACGCAGATGGGCAAGATTGCAAAAAGCCTGATGTCTTCCGACGAAGATTCCGCGTCCACGCCTTTGCAGAAACGCTTGAATGTTCTAGCGATGATCCTCCTTGCGCTGGCGATCGTTTTGGCCATTATCGTATTTGCTGTCAACGATTTCGTGCTCTCTGCTGAAGCGGCATTGTATGCCGTGTCGGTCGGCATCGCCATGATACCCGAAGGCTTAGTGGCGGTGGTCACACTCACGATGGCTCTGGGAGTGAGGCGTATGGCTTTGCAAAAGGCCATCGTGCGAAAGCTGGCCGCCTTGGAGACTCTCGGCTCCGTTACGGACATTTGCTCCGACAAAACCGGCACGCTTACACAGGGGAATATGGTACTCACAAAGGTGTATCTTCCAGACGAAGGATACTTCGAAGTGTCTGGCTCTGGCTTCAATCCCGAAGGTCATATCATCCCCGTCGAAGGGCCGGCGAACAAGATGACACTCGAGAACATGAGCGAAGGGTTCACTCGTCTCGTGCAGTGCGCTGCACTTTGCAACACAGCAAGCATCCACAAAGAAGAACAAGGCGATTTTGAGGCAGCAGAAAAGAACCAGGCGCCCGTGTGGAAGGGGTCCGGCGACCCTACCGAAGTCGCTCTGCAAGTATTCGCGCACAAGCTCCATGCAGGAGGCCCCGCACTGCTCCGCGGGCCCCTCAGCGATGACAAGGACGATCCTAGGACACACGGCGAGCAAGCCGACGAGACTCAGAGGGGCGACTGGACGGTCGAGAGCGAGTATCCGTTTGACTCGTCTTTAAAGCGCATGTCGGCTCTGTTGACTCACCACCCAACACAACAAGCCATTGTCTTTACGAAAGGTGGTCTCGAAAGCGTCTTGCCTCTCTGCACGCGCAGATGGGATGGCCGACTCGGCCACGCCGTCGACATCAACACCGCACAATACATGGAAGCTCTCCAAGACAACATCTCGACCATGGCCTCGGAAGGCCTGCGGGTCCTCTCGCTCGCCTACAAGCCGTTCGGAAGCACGGCGAACGGTATACCCACCAATACCGCCCGTGAGGAAGTCGAGTGCGACTTGATCTTCATCGGGCTGGTGGGTATCAACGATCCCCCGCGAGCAGAAACAGCGCATGCCGTGGCGTCTTGTCACCGCGCAGACATCACCGTGCGCATGTTGACCGGCGATCACCCCCAAACCGCCGCGGCCATCGCTCGCCGCGTCGGGATCCTGTCGCGCGAAGGAACTAGTGAAAGTCACACGACTTTGCATGTGGACGGACCGTTTGATCAGCGCACTGGCGACGCTCGGGTGGTTTGGACCGGAACCGAGTTCGACGCTCTCTCTGACGCGCAGGTCGATAAGATGGCAGAGTTGCCGCTTGTCATTGCGCGCTGCACGCCTCAGACCAAAGTCAAGATGATAGACGCCCTCGCTCGACGGAAGAAGGTTTCCGCCATGACCGGTGACGGCGTCAACGACTCGCCTTCCCTGAAGCGTGCCCCAGTTGGGATCGCGATGGGACTCGGAGGCAGCGATGTTGCCAAACAGGCTGCCGCGATCGTATTGACTGACGACAACTTTGCCACGATCGTCGGTGCCATCGCTCAGGGCCGGCGCATCTTCGCTAACATTCAGAAGTTTGCTCTTCACTTGATGACTACCAACGTTTCCGAGGTGATTGCGCTGATCATCGGTTTGGCATTCAAGGACTCTGCTGGTCAGAGTGTCTATCCGCTTAGCCCGCTGCAGATCTTGTTCTTGAACATGATCACCAGTTCTCCACCTGCGATGGCACTTGGTATTGAAGAGCCGGAACCTCATCAGATGCGTTCCGCTCGGTACCGGGGTGGGCCACTCTTCACCAAAACCGTTCTTGCCGACATCTTTTTCTATGGGATCGTCATGGGGGTGAGTAGGCTGTTCATAAGAAATGTGCAAGTGACGGACGGACGTAAGGGTAACTAACATTTGCATCAGATCCTGAACTTGGGCGGATTTCTTTTGGTCATCTATGGGTTCGGAGACGGAAACCTCGGTGTCGAATGCAACCAAGCCCATCCATACAACGCCGAACTCGCCGAAGGATGCTCTACCGTCTACCGCGCTCGAGGAACCAGCTACTTGACTCTCACCTGGTTGATCCTGATCCACGCGTACGTGTGCCGACATCACTATCATTCCATCTTCCGCGGCGGCTTCCGCCAGATGATCACATCGAACAAGGCGCTCGCGTACACGTGCGTTTCCGGATTCCTTGTCGTCATTCCGACGCTTTACATTCCTGGAACAACTACAGTGTTCAAGCACTCGGGGCTTACTTGGGAGTGGGGAATCGTCGTCATTTCTTGCCTCGTGTACATCGCCGCGGCGGAGGCTTACAAGTACGGATGGAGGCGCTGGTTGCGAAAGCGAGAGATGCTTACTGGTGATGGATTGGAAATGGAAAGAGTAGCTACCCAAGCCGTTTAAAAAACAAAAGCATAAGCCTTGGTTGAGAGCCACATCTGAGCTATGTAGACAACCGAGAGAGCCGTCTTCACACATTTTTGTCGTCTGCTTTATCATTTACCTTTTGCGATGTCTATACCGATACATATATACCACATACATCGTCCACCCAAATTGAGACCTTGCTTTGGCGTCTCCCTCTTTCAGTAGACGGTATAGATCGAACGGCAGCGTCCCAAATGGATCAAAAAAAAAGGGAAAATGTCCGGATGTCCAGAGTGTCCAGACGTCCGCCTCATCTCACGCGTTTTCCCCTCCATGAATTCTGAAGTTGCAAACTCAGGCTTGGGACCTTTTGTTCAAAGTTGCCGTAATGTCGACAGACGTAGAGTGCCCGGTGTGCCACAAGAACATCCCTCAGAGCACCATAAACCACCACCTGGACGCCGGCTGTCTTACAGATACTAATGGAAATAATGGGCGGGACTCGTTCAGCTCTGCTCCCTCATCCCAACGGAAACTGCAAACCACATTGCTTGGTCAACGAGGAGAGACCTCGCTCGCTCGCCCGACAAACCGTTCTACTTTGTCTACCCCGACTCCTAAGCGCAAGCGAGGAGACTCTGATAGTTTTCCAATCCTTGAGAAACTGCCGTCCCGACCAACGTCTGAGCTTCCTCCAACGCCAACGGCGAACGGCGTGAACGAGCCGGGAACTCGACGAGAGAAGCAGAACTCCCATGTGCCATTAGCGGATCTGGCACGCCCGGCTAGTTTGGATGATGTACAAGGGCATACAAACCTGATTGGACCGGGAACATTGCTGCGATCGTTAATAGAGAATAATCGAGTGCCTAGCTTGATTCTATGGGGCCCTCCGGGATCTGGAAAGACCACGCTAGGTAGTATTTTCGTTCAGCGGGTGACCCTCGAGACGGAACGAGTCTAATGCCATTCTTCGGGTATAGCTAGGATCATCGGTAAGCAAACCGCGGAACTCCTCGGCCAGACGTGACGTGATATTCACGATGCCTCAGCAAGGACGCAGAATACCCATTTTCGGGAGCTCTCCGCAACAATTCACAATGTTGCTGATGTTCGGAAGGCGGCAGAGGAGGCAAAGAATCACAGGCTATTGACTGGCCGGAAATCAGTCATCTTCCTTGACGGTTAGTTCAAACGCTGGTGCGCAAGCGACAAATACCGTTGGCTGACATGTTGTTTTGCAAATCAGAGATCCACCGGTTCACCAAATCCCAACAGGATTTCTTCCTTCCGCCCGTCGAGAAGGGAGAGTTCACTCTCATTGCAGCAACCACGGAGAATCCGTCCTTTCGAGTCAACAACGCGCTCCTCAGTCGATGTCGAGTGTTTGTACTTGGAAAGCTTGAGACTGACGATCTTGTTAAGGTTTTACGACGCGCTTTGTCCTTCAAGGTCACGGACGGCTCGGTGTCGGTCGCCGACAAGGTGCTGACCCATCTGGCCACAATATGTGATGGGGATGCTAGGGCTGCGATCAATGCATTGGAGATGGCAGTCAATTCAGCTACACTCGGTCGGAGCGAAAGAATTCCGGGAGGGGAGGGGGAGGACAGGGGGGCGCAGAAGGTTGAGATTTCCGAAAAGTCAATTTTGGAGGCACTGCAGAAATCATCTCTGATGTACGATCGGAATGGGGTAAGCCAATGCGCTGTCAGAGCTTGGATGGAACATGTCAACCTCACAGTCCATACACCCGCGGTCGCAGGATGAACACTACAACATAATATCAGCGCTGCACAAGGTATTGCGCATAATGATTTTGAATTGCCATATACCGACCCCTTTCTGAGCCCATTCGTCCCACAGAGTCTTCGCGGATCCGACGAAAACGCAGCACTTTATTGGCTCGGCCGCATGATTTACGCCGGTGAAGACCCGCTGTATGTGGCGCGACGACTCATTCGCTTCGCATCGGAGGATATCGGTTTAGCGGATAGCAACGCACTACCATTAGCGGTAGCGACGTATCAGTCGTGTCAGATGATTGGCATGCCGGAATGTGATGCAATCTTGGCACATTGCTGTGTGGTATGTGGGGTATAATGTCGTCTCGTCGGGTGATGAGGTGGTGAAAAAGTGCGTTTCGGGACCAACCACCTAGCCTGCTCTTTGCAGTATATGAGTCGAGCACCCAAGAGCGTGGAAGTTTACAAAGCCATTAAGGTAAGGACAAGCGGATCCACGCCGTAGCGAGGTCTGACGGCGTTCACCGACCCATTGGAACAGCGCGTCAAACAAACAATCGAGAAGACAACAGCATACCCAGTGCCTTTACACATACGGAATGCCCCGACAAAGGTACGGCTCGAAAGAGAGTGTGTATGCCTC
Organism: Fimicolochytrium jonesii; assembly: GCF_025526975.1. NCBI lineage: Eukaryota > Fungi > Chytridiomycota > Chytridiomycetes > Spizellomycetales > Powellomycetaceae > Fimicolochytrium > Fimicolochytrium jonesii. The sequence goes on from NW_026515678.1 coordinate 164,763, forward strand.
CACACGTTCTCTAATCGGTTCACGTCGCGCTTCTCATCTGCAGCTCATGAAGGAACTGGACTACGGAAAGGTGAGGAGACACACTGGCAGATTCCTTTCGCTACTCTCGTCCTTATGCGAACCATCTTGGTAGGGTTACAAGTACAACCCGAATTACGCGGGCCCCGTACAACAAACCTACCTGCCTCCAGAACTACAGGGGACAAACTTCTTCGTGGAGGATGAGAAACTCGTTGATGTCGATGTTGCAGAGACTGTCGCCGACGATGCAACCCATGTGATGCCTGGAAGTGGCTCGGGTGATATTCTTGCCATGGAGCCGGATTTGGAACATCTGATGGATGCATCGGCGTAAGGTCAGAGCGGGATTGTGGGATAGCAGCCGTGGTGGCGTATTTAAGGGCGGCTTGACGGCCGTGGATTCGGAGGCGGATGGCGGACAAGGCGGCCGTGCAAACGCGGACTGCCGCTCCGCCTCACACACGGTAAAACAAAGCTTTTTCCATCAGCACACGATTTCGTCTCCCATCTCCATTCCATGATATCGAACACAGGCAAGCGTCGCGCTTATGTCAGAACGCGGCAGCGGCTTCCATTCTCCTCTTTTGTTGGGGACTGAAGAAACACGGCGTCCTGGCATTTCGGAGTTGCCATAGTAGTCTTTCGTCGCGATTCTGGCTTCGAATCCTGGAAGCTGGAAACGCGCCGATGCCACGGTTAACATCGTACCCGGAAAGGAAGTTCAACCTTTTGAGCAGTGAGCACCCTGCTTGATCAGTGAGCGATTCAACGCGATATCAGAGCGCCAATCATGACCATTCAGCACATGCTGTATAATTCGGCGAGTGCCTCATCGACATACGCGAGATGCGGCTTACTAGGTTAGCCATGTAGCGAACGACGATGCCAGGCCGAGGTCCTTTCCGCATCTTTGACAGTCAAACCTGATGTATGCATTCGTAGCAAACGTTCGTTGACCTGAAAGCAGTGGCCACACTCGTGATGTACTGTAGCTATGTTCTGTCCGAACATCGGGATACTGCCGTGACTGAAGAGGTGTTGCCGGATTTTGGGAAGCTGCGTCTACAACTCCGCTTTTTTGGCATCTGCGGTCGTTTCGTGACCTCACTGATCACAGGATGCCGAAAACGGGTTTTGCCGGACCCGGAACTGGGGTCACAATTCCATGTAACTCTTAATGTAAACTTGAGTTGTAAGGTAGTAAACTCGTTCCAAACGTTGGATATCGCTTATGATCTACGATATAGGAATGGAGAGCACGAGAGCACCGGCGCGGAGCCTAATCGCCACCATCAGATTTTTTTTGCAGCTTTCAGCCGATGTTGGTGACCAGTGGCCCGTGGGGCGTGGACGTGGGGTGCGTGGCTTGAACTCCGAGCCAGGTCTTCCAAAAATGGCACAACTGATGAAAAAGCCTCGGATTTCGAAGGCGCCCGGACGGCGCGCATATAAAAGGAGCCGAGAGGAGTCTGGCCCCCTCGGAACGGCGAGAGCAGTGTGAATATACCCACCCGCCCCAGCCTCCCTCCATCGCTCCGGTTATTGGAAATGTCAAATCGTACGTTGTTGCGGCTTCATCATGAGCCCTTTATATAAAAGTTGCTGGCCGCGCCGACCTTCTTCGAAGACGTGTGTTCCCGCCTTCGCTCCGACTCTCACTCCCATAGTTCCCTCACTTTCTGAACATTCTGCGATCGGACGTCCTGGCGTTCTGGTCTCTCAGTCTATGATGGGAGCTGTGGAGAGAGATACTGGAGGTGGGACGCACGGAAGGAAGAAGGGTTGGTTTTCCACGGCCCTGCACATGATCAAGCCCCTCAACGATGGTTTGTCATTCCAACGAACTGTTGCAATCCGATACTGTTCTCTCCGACGACGTTTGCTTTTTCTGTCGAAAACTAGATACAGAGCTTCTCTGGGTGTCACTGCGCTACGTCCTTCATTTGTCTTTCCACACCTGTGTGCTCCTCTCCCGCCCACAGGTTCCGATCGCACAGATCGTTGGTGTGCAATATATCAACACGTCCCTGGATTCATATTCAGCAGCACAACAACAGAGGAGTATATGGACAATCGCCCGGAAAGCGGCTGCTATCGCTGCCCAAAACAAGAACAAGAAGGACTCTCGGCCGGATCCTGTCACTTCCCTACACACTTTTCGCTCTGAGTGGATCCAGAGTCGTTTGATTAGGTCGGACACATGGGCGGTGGGGCCTCACACGTAGCCCGATTAGACTCTCCTAAACCCCGGAACTCGCAAACCCAGAAATCAAAAAGCGATCGATGGCCCGCCCGCGAGATATTTGTGGAAACGAAAACTCCGCCCGCAGCTGGAACCCACAGAACTTTGACAGTTCTTCTTCGTGTCTCCCTATGTGACGGCCATTTGGAAGGCTGAGGGGGTTCTACTCAGAAAACGGGTGTCTTCCAGAATCCCCCTTTGACGCGTGGTTCTCTGGCCCGCCATTCCAAAGAATCTTTTCACTTCCATCTGGACCCCATTGTGAGGGGATTCATCACCCACCAAACAATCGAACCTTAAACACGATCTAGGTCTGTCGCATGTTTGGACAGCTTTACCCTCCAGGGCCACATGGTAGGTAGATGGATAGGGAACAAAGGAATTGCCGGCCGGGACCTAAGGGTACGATTCAACCACATATACCGCTGTTCAGCATATTCAGGCCGAGCGATGTTTATCGGCAATGGAATCTTAAACGGGTTTTGCGCATTGACACGGCCTCCACTATTCTTCTTCATTCCCCCCTTCCTGATCCCCCCTTTTGTTGAGGCGGGCTGTTGTCCCCTTTGTTGTTCACCCCTATTTTTGGCTTACGCGTTCAGCGCGCCCTCGGCTCTGGCGCTTACGGGCCTGCGCATCCACTGACGCTTGGCTGCAATCCAGGGCATGCAGACTATCTGGATTTTGGCAGCTTGCAGCTGTCCAAGAAGGGTCTCCACGATCGGGAGCAATTCGTAATATATTTGCGCTGCAAAGTATCGACCCGTGAAGCCAACGTTGTTTGCTCCCGCGGAGAACAATAATGCGCGCAGCCTTGGCTCATTTCCCGCATATCTCGCCTCTTTTAACGCAATACACCACTCGACCAACCCCCATTATCCTCCATCGCTCTTCATAATCGATTGAGGTTGCGTGTGAGGGACAGGAAGCTGGAAACGCTCGTCGGTCGACCGACATCGAACGCATAAAGGTTTGCAGCTGAGAAGCGGGCGACATAGCAGACACCCCCATTCATAAACAGACGCCCCATTGACCAGATCCGCCGTCCTCAGTGCGGGATCTTGCGAAACCTTCGGCTCCGTCCCCAAGTCCCTCGCACCTGGAGATTGAAATTCCTTAAAACCCGCAACGGACTTTGTTTACGCGTCCATAGCACTCGCAAATCCCATTCACCTGCTCTGACATCAAATCTGCATGCAACATCGTGGTCCCGCCGTCCTTTGTCTGAACGACATACACAAATCTCACGGTACAAAGGACTACGTATCGACCTCGTATTATCGTACCATCGTCGTGCGGTAATAACGAGGCCTAGAACGCTCTCGCTCTCCACAACGCCTAGCTGAACACGGCGTACACACGCGTGCCCCTTCGACCTCGAACCCAACCAGCTTCTTTCGAAGAGTCATCCCGCATCTTTTGAGAAATGTATCAACGCAAAAAGCAGAAGGTTGGCCCGCCTTCGCTACCCTCACGCATCTCTGCGGCCGTCGGCGGCTGGACCAAGAGCAACAGCAACAGCCACCATGGCAGTCACGCTGACCTCGACACCGTTCAGCGGGACGAGAGGCGCGGCAGCGTCGTTGGGAGCCCGTTCTCCGACGCCGCTGGTGCCCTCAGTGGCATGGACATCCAGTCGCCCGTGGACGACACCATCGTTGTTGACCATGAGGACATGGAAGTTGATCCGCTCGACCGATCCGTCAACGCTGCCGAGCTCCATCGCCAGCTGTCTACCTTGCAAAGCAAGGATGATCTCTATGACGTTGAGAAGCCTCCTCAAGCGACAACGGCTGGCAGCGACAGCATCTTGACTGCCAATTACGAGCGGGACCATGTAAGTTGTTGTGCTTGACAGTTGTTTGGTGTGGGGGTTGGAAAATGTGACAGCGTGCCCTGAGGCTGCGCACAAACCTGTTTGAAATTGACACCATATTGACCGCGTTTGTCATGCCTTTCTTTTCCGTTTCGGCCCCCACACAGACATTCGAAGATGCTATGGAAGCTGCAAGCTCGGCCTCCAAGATCTTTCCTGAACAGCTGCACCCTGTCCTCGAGGGCGCCTCGGCTCTCAATCAGAACATGTCACGCTCCCTCAGCGACTCGAGTCTTCCCACCTCTCGTCGCGCATCGATCACGGCGGACATGCTTTCCATGCTTTCCATGGCCTCCGGCCGTGACAATGCCGCCATGATCCGTTCATCTCGCAGGGGCTCGATGATACCCGCCCCTACGCCTTTGCAAGGTCTGGGAATCGGTACCGCGCCCCAGTCGGATACGACGCTGGCGAGCCAGTCGCGAGTGTCCTCCAAGGCTAATGTGGAAGAGACCGGACAGACGTACAAGGTTCCGACGGGGTACTACCCGCTACTCATTCCGGCTCATGTGCCCAGGAATGCAGAGTTGCTGGTCAATCTCGTCAACGTCGGCGCTATGTTCCCGCCTCTGGCGACCAGAGTGGCCTCTGGGGATGACAAGCTCACAAAGGTATGCGTCGAATCATCCTCTCCATACAGGATTGCTACGTCTGGCTGAGCTTGCCAACCTAACCGACATTCACTCCGTTAGGTGGGAGAGAATGCGAACACTTCGTCTGAGCCGGCTGTGTACAAGCAGTCGACGACCAAGCCGAAGAAAGCTCCCAGGCCTCCAAACTCGTTCATCATCTATCGAACTGAGAAGCAAGACGAGGTTCTTCGACTGCATGAAGGCATTACGAACAACGAGGTGAGTAGCACTTGTAGCTGTCACCAGCTTGCATCGAGAGTGTTGGTGCCGATAAATTTCCCAATCCTTTCATTCGTTAATCTGCAGGTGTCTCGAGTCATTGGGAGGATGTGGGCCGAAGAGCCGCAGAGCGTCAAAGATGAATACAAGGTGAAGGCGGAGGAAGCCAAACGATTGCACACCATGGCCTTCCCAGACTACAAATACACGCCCCGCAAGACCACCAAACCTGGCAAGAAGGCCGTTGCCACCGCAAATGCCCTCGCGATGCAGAACCATGTAGACAAGGGAAAGAGCGGCAAGAAGCGGAGCAACTCTGAGGAAGCTGACGATCGCCGACCGTCCAACGCGAGTGGGGCCAGCACCGGTCGCTCGCAGCGTCACATGAGCATTCCTGACTCGAGGCATAGCTCCGTCGCACACATTGACGGCCAGTCGCGGTCGTCGCGGTCCCCAAGTCTGCACAGCGTGTCGAGGCGAAGCGTCAGCTTCCTCCCCCAGGAGGGACTCTCCTACGGCCATCACATGCCTCCGCCGCCCCATAGAACCTTCTCGTTGGGCGGCGCCGGCGGGCGTGGGAGCATGTCCGGCTCGGTGCCTAGTTCCGGCATTGACACCAACGGAAGCCCCGGCAGCCTTCCATACACCAACTGGGCTCCCCAACGGCCCGGTGAAGCTCCGGGTGCTTACTCGCATTATCCGTACGGACACACTCCCTACGGTCATTCGGCTGCGTTGCCTCCTCCAGGCCCCCACCAAGCTTCTGCTGGCAGCACGCACTATCCGTACATGGGTCATTATCCTGGGCAGCAGTACCCATACCCTGGCGGACCTGGGCAATCCACTATGCCGCAGGTGCAGTCACCGCAGCCGCACCTGGGGCACCCGATCCAGCCGGTGCAGCAGGCGACACAGCAGGGGCAATCTGGTCAGCTCGCGTCATCTTCCCTCACCCAACAGCAACAGCAGGAGATGGGACGCTCCCCTTATGCCAACAACCATTCATACCCTGCACCTTATGGCGCGACGCCGCAACAATACCCTCCGCGAGGACCCCCATACCCTGGCTACGCATATCATGGGCACTAGTCTGAGTGCTCTACTAGTATCAGGTTGTCAACCTTGCACACTTACCGTCTTTGAAAGATATTAACGGAATTCTGCGATGCGCCATGGAAATTTTGGGCTCAACTAGTTGATTTGTGATTGTTAGTTTTCGTTTTGTACTACAATATATATTGCCAAGAACAGCTTGGCTATTCTTTTGGAACAATAATGTCTCTTTTCGCATCGATTTTGGATATTTCTTGCTGTTTTTGCTAGATTGGCATATCAGACGATAATAGGGCGATTAGTGCCGGAATGCTACACTGGAGAAACAGCGCAGGATATTCCAGGCAGCCGGATCCATCCGCTCCCACCGTCGTTTTTTTGCGTACCTGTCCTGGTGCTGTGTAGCGATGTTTTCGAAGATTTTTGCGATCCTGTTATATATGTGGAACTTTGGATGTCATCAAAAGGCGTAGGGATGTGAAGATTGTGAGATCGAAGGCAACCATCGCTGAATCCGGTCAAACTGACATCGCCTTCGAATCGTCTGCTGCAGTTTTGTCCAAGAGCGACGTCCAAAAGTGCAGGTTATCCTTCGTCGCCGCTTTCCAGATATCCATCCGATTGTTTCCTATCCGTTTCGTATTAGCTCGAAGCAGTTTGAACCGACAAATGGCACGTGAAGACACGTGATGTATAAAGCGGAAGGAAACGGAGGGAAACCCGGACTGCCCCGGCCACACCCGAACCCTCGTGCTCATGGCCGCCAATCACTTCTCAGTGTGACCGTCGCCAATTTTTGACTTTTGGCGTCTCATCGCTGCACCAACGTCTTCCCTTCTCGCAGGAAGGACCCGCTTTGCCAAAGGAATGTGAATCCATGTTTTTCGGAGGGCGACCCGGCATCAACCGCAGCCAGAACCCTGTTTGGTAACTTTAGTTGTTGCAGATTTGCCGCCAGAGCGAGCGGAGAGAGAGAGAGAGAGCGAGCCCCCTTCGTCAAGTGACCAGGCAAATCCGCCGATCGCCACTCATTCGCCAGTGGAGTGATGAATTTGACATGTGGGCGGTGGCCGCCGAGGGAAATGTACTGAATGGTGATGACGAAGGAGCCCATCCTGCCCGGCGCCCGCGATACACCGCCTGCAGCATGAGGGGGGCGGCTTCCGGCTTCAAGAGATGGCATCTCACACGGCATGACTTGCTTTGCTTCCCACGCGCGCGCGTTCACCTCACCCTCATCCCCCGGCCTCACCCTGCCATGCATCATGCAAAGAGTCATCCATAAAGCGTTGTGGACGACTCCCAAAAGCGGAGTGGAATACAAAAGACGTCCTTTCCAAAAGACAGCCCTCCCTGAGAACCTTTCGCCTTGAACCCTTTGCTTGCCCGTCATCGTTACCTGTCCTCTGCTTCCTGTTCGCGCTGCAAGTTACCGCCATCTTCCCCAAGATATACTGTACTGAGCCCAATTCCCACCGCCTGAGCTGATATCAACTGGCGAGCACGCGTATAAAGTCCTCAGCACAGCCCTGTACATTACAGTAAATTGACCTCCAACTACGAAGCATCTTGCACTAGCGCACATACTCGGGGTTGTCGCATTCTTCACAGGAACAGCCGCAAGGTAAGCGTCGCCGTCGCCGTTTGCGCCATTCTCCCCGCCGTCGCCGTCGCCGTTTGCTTTGCGGCCTTTTCCCAGTTCGCACCGATTTTCCCCCGATGCGGAACGACGACACACGCCCAATTCGAATTTGAGCTTAACCTTCCCTCCCCGTTCCTCTTTTTCTTTCGAAATAGTACAGAACGCGTGAAAATCCTCTGCATCGTTTCCGCCATCGTCCATTCCGACCTCCACACAAAGCATTCCCACGACTTCAAAACTGCCAATATCAACCATGTCCAAAGACGCCGCAAAGCCACAAAAGAAGAACCTCGCGATTCACCTCGTTGCTGGAGGTATCGCGGGATGCTGCGAAGCATTATCATGCCATCCATTGGACACTATCAAAGTTCGTCTTCAGCTGCGTGGAGAGCGAGGAGCAAGGAAGCCCTTGACCACGGCGGCTGGAGATGCCATGAAGGCCGCTGCTGCACAGGTAAGCGAAGGAAGGATTTGGGCGGCCCAGATTCGGATCATCAGGTCTCATGACAATGAGCTAAACGTTATACTTTACTCTCGCGTAGCCGAAGAGCCAGAATTTCATCAGTGTTGGTGTCCAAATCGCGCGGAAAGAAGGTGTTTTGTCGCTCTACAAGGGTCTTGGCGCCGTTGTGACCGGAATCGTTCCAAAAATGGCCATTCGATTCTCGTCGTTTGAGTACTTCAAGGCCAAGATGGCTGACAAGACTACCGGAAAAGTTAGCGCTGGCGGGAACTTCATGGGTGCGTTCTCGCATGGCTGTGCTCCATGTATATGGGGAATGGTTGCTCACTGCGTACTATCATTGCTTTCATTTAGCTGGTCTGGCTGCGGGAACAACGGAAGCTGTGTTGGTGGTGACACCCATGGACGTGATCAAGATTCGCTTGCAAGCTCAGCGTCACTCCATGACCGATCCTCTGGACATTCCAAAGTACAGGAACGCTGCCCACTGCGCGTATGTGATGATTCAAGAGGAGGGTATTGCATCATTGTACAAGGGTGTCGGATTGACCGCCCTGCGACAAGGTAAACGTCGTCGCTGTTCGCTCCGCATGGAAATGGATCACTCACCGTTTTTCCCTTACTTTTAGCCACCAACCAAGCCGCCAACTTCACCGTCTACCAATACCTCCGCAAGGTTCTGCACGAAAAGCAACCGCAATACGGCGACACCCTCCCTGCCTACCAACATCTGATCATGGGTTTCGTTTCCGGAGCATGCGGACCGTTGTTCAACGCTCCCATAGATACCATCAAGACTAGGATTCAGAAGAACCCTTCGAAGGAGAAGGGCTGGACCCGCTTCATGTCTGTTACGACGGGGATCATTAAGAACGAGGGTTACACTGCGTTCTACAAGGGATTAACACCTCGTGTCTTGCGTGTCGCCCCCGGACAAGCGATCACATTCATGGTAAGTGGAATTTTTCCTATGCTTTCATTTGTGTGCCTCCTGTTCGGCTGGCAGTGAATTGGAACTCATCCATCGCCCTCCTCAGGTCTACGAACGCGTGTACAAGTGGTTGGTCGTGTTCGGTGAATCTTTCAAAGTTGAGGACTACAAGACCCTTGAGAGCGACGAAAACTGAGTCTAGATTAGAGGGAGAAACGAGGAAGTCTCATCCTATACTCGCCACGATGCTCTTTTCTTAGGATAGGGTATCGGAGGGCCATTCGAACTTAGACAGGGATCCATATGCGAGCCGAGGTGGGGTCATGTATTCAGCGAGCGCTGACTTTTGGGATGAAACGACAGGCCATATTCTATTTTCTTTTTGAATTTTGTTTCATCTGCACGTCGGCACACAGCTTGCTCCTGCATCTCGTAGGGGCTCGCGAACCATCTTTCGCCAATGAGGCTTTTTTCACGGGGCGTCCGCCGGCGTGCTTTCTTGGGATCAGTGTTGACGGGGTCTCTTCATCACCATGTCTGTGGCCCCCGAATGCCGAGCATCACGCCGAAAGAGAGCAACACTCCTCCTTGAACGCTCGAGTCACATCGAGTTTCCGAAAATAATCTTGTTGACGTTAAACATTGTGGCGCAAACATAGCGCGCTTCTGTCTGCCAAGCTCCTACTCTGGCCCTTCCACTTCAACACTTCAAATTCACACTCCACACATTAGAATCTGGACTTTTTCTCGCATCTATTGTCCGTTGAAAGATGTTGAAATAACTCTCATACTTTCAAATTCAGCGTGCAAGGTATGTACGTCCGCAGTTCTCGTGCGGTCAGACTTCCATGTCTTTGCATCCGCCCGGCTAACGGTAACGTATTCTTACGCAGTCAGTCCAAAATGAAATCCCCGCTCGTCACCTTCCTCACCGTCCTCGCTCTCCTCTCCCTCACCCACGCAACCGACATCAGCATCGAAATCTACACCAACTCCTCCTGCAGCACCAGGAAAGAAGTCCACACGCTCCCGCCCAACTCATGCCAACCGCAGTCCCTCCTGAGCGCCACCACCTGGTACACAATGAACTGCAACGGCACCACTGTGCAAACCTACATCTGCGTCGACGACGCGTGCGCCAACTGCGCTCTAGCTAGTGCGGAGTATGTGTCGGATGGGACGTGTCGGACGCTTGCGGGAAGTACGAGTGTTGGGGCTGGGGGGGTGGAGACTGGTGGGGTTTTTTATAAGGCGATGGGGTGTAGTGTGATTTCAATGGCGGGTCGGGTCGGGATGGGGTGGGGGTGGGCGGTTGGGGTTGGGGTGGTTGTTAGTATGGCGTTGTTGTAGAATGTTCTTGATTGGGGCAATCTATGAACGCAGACTGGGACATGAATCGCTGGCATTCATGGCTGGAGCTGAAGGATTTTGGGAATTCCGCAACATGGAATGGATTTTTGTGCCCTGGGATATCGTCTCACACTTGTGAAGCTGCTTTGCGTCGTCGTCTCCGAAAGTGCATTCCAGTGCGGGGATAGATCGTAGATATAGAGGGCTGGTCGGAGATGGGCGCGCTCGTAATGCATGAAGTGCACAGCCACCGGGTGCGAAATCGGACGTCCCAAAAGACCCCTCCCATCTCAGCATCTCGGCCTTTCTTCCTCTCGCCGTCCCTTCTGCTTTGACGCTAGGACCGATCCCCGTCTCCAATCGTCTCGTCGACACCTTTGGCCTCGTCACGCTCGATTGACGCGCATCGCAAATCGTAGCGGCGGGCGTTTTTTCCTTATCGCTTGCCAGATAAAATTTCACTTCCCATTCTTGGTGTAGTATCCAGCCATGGTTAGACTAGGGATCTTGGCGGACACCCACATTCCCAAACGATCGAAAGAGATTCCACCCACTCTCCTCACCCATTTCCAATCTGTGGATATGATATTACATGCAGGCGACTGGGCCTCATACGAATCTTACACAATGCTCCAACAATTATTCCCCAACACCGAAATCATCGGAGTAGCAGGAAACAACGACGACGCCAGAATCCGTCACCATTTCGGATCCGCCGCAAAAGTGATCGCCGTATCCGGGGTCAAAATAGGACTCGTGCACGGGCATGAAGGAAAATCTTCCCACACCACCGAACAGCGAGCGTTTCACGCACTGGAACATGAGCGGGTTGATGTTGTCGTGTATGGCCACTCGCATGTACCGAGCGATAGGATTGTGGATGGAGTAAGGATGTTTAATCCGGGATCGCCGACGGATAAGCGACGGCAGGCTCGGTACTCGTTTGGGGTGATGGATGTTGGGCTGGATGGGAGTGTTCATCTTGAGCATGTATATTTTGACCGGATGAAAGAAGGCTCCTCTGAGAACGCCACAGTTGAGCTGATGGAGATGCAGAGGCCCCGAAAACGGAGGTGCACACAGTGTCAGCAGGAGGGGCATAACAGACGCACATGCTCCAGTCTGCGGAGCACCAGTAGTGTTGTAGATGACCATTGAATATAGGGGGTATGTCGACGTCCTGGCGGAGTGTATATTAAAAGGAAACGAGGTGCGTGTATTTGGTGGTTCTCAAAGAAAATATGGATTTTGATCGCATATCCTTTCGCTATTCAAATGTCTCATGCCGTTGGATGCTGCGGGTACACTTTGGAAGGTGGCGCCGCTATGGACGTCCTCAATTCCAGCATCTCAACTCATATTTACTCCGTCGAGGAGAAGCATGCCAATCATGGATACGTCGACACGACACTGGCGATGCGGTGGGATGTTGGTGTGAGTTCCGGCAATATCGCATCTTGACCTCCAACGTGGACCTGAGACGAGCGAGAGGACGGAAGGTCCTCTAAAACCCTAAATAGTGGATGTCGCAGAAACCAGGAGTCGACTATAAGGTTGATTCCTGGTTTGTGCAACATCCACTATTTGCGTTCTAAGGGTGTGAAACCTTTCGCGGCTCCACGGTCCGCACTACATAACAGCGCACAGATCCCGTCGGGGTTCCACCAAAGCCAAATCGAGTCCAACATTTGCCGACGCCCGTCCGATCATAACAGACCACGGCTGCCCTAGAGCGAAATCAGCAGCAACCCACAAATCACTAGAAAGATGCTGTCTAGAAAAACTTTTTAGCCTGGCCGCGTTTCACTGAGACATGCTGAACGACTCTGTGGTACTCACGAAACTTGGTGGTAAGGTTTGGGACGACCGGAAAAACAATCTCAGACTGTGGATTTCAGAAAACCGGCGGGTCCCGCGGCCGCATAGCCGGTGTAAAGTTCAACCCCAGTACCGTAATGGCGTCAGCTAGGAAAACTTTGGACATTTGGCGGGTAGTGCCATCCTCATCCTAAAAGTAGGTGGGGTTGCGAGTGAGGGCGCAGGTGAGAGCAAGGCCTGGGAAGAAACTTCCAAGTCAAACCGAAGAAGGGAGCAAATGAGGCAGCACAGCCACCCGCCTGCGAGGAGGGGGGTGTCGCAGTAGCCTCACCCAATTCTCACCGGTCGCTTCCCCGTGGGGAACTTTTTCAACAAGACACAACCCGCTTGACGGTGCATTAGAAGTTCCCAACTGGAAGCCATAACCTACTACAGCACATAAACATCCAGCAACCCGACAGCACAGGAGCATATAACCGGCAGTATTCGCTTGGTCGTTTAGCAGGTCTTCATAGACATACGTAAGTGCCGTTTTCGTCCTCAAACAGATATCCGAGGGGAGCTACTTCCGTTCGTGGGAGTTTGTCCAATGTTTTGGTGGCACTATTCCCAGAAGAGCCTGGGAGGGCGGCCCTTTTGCTGTGAGCACCAGAAGCTACCGGCTTTGAGAATATGCACTTTTGGTTGCTCCTCGTCCGCTTAACCTCATGTTAAATATGCCCTAGTCTTCTAGATCTCCGGTAAACACACCCACATATAACGTCCGCAGCCATGTCTGATAGAGCAAAGAAAGCTCCTGAGCACAGGCAGCAGATGTACAAAAATCGTGGTGCTCTGAACCCGGAAGAGCACAGGCGCAGGAGGGAGGATGTCGCTGTCGAATTGCGCAAGCAGAAGCGGGAGGAGAATATCGCGAAGCGTAGGAACTTGAACATTACGAGTGACCTCTCGGAATCCGAGGATGAAGGGATGAGCTTTGGTGGCTCTGCTCCGGTAAGGATTCGGAACGAGTGTAATTGAGGAAGTGTGTGGTAATAGCGAGCGCGAGTGAGGGGAATACGAGTAGTATGGGTTTAAGGGAGCAAAGGAACTGGAAGTGCCGGGTGGGGCGACGACGAGCGATGGAGCATGACGAGCTACACCGACCCGAATATTTGGCGAACGATAGCGAGCATCCTGATCGTATAGAGTATGAACGAGATGTTCTAACCGAGTTCAATTTTGGATACGCAGGACATGGACGAGATGATCAGGGGGGTCTTCTCAAACGATGTGGAGGCTCAGGCCACAGCCACGGCACGATTTAGGAAACTTCTGTCTAAAGGTATGATCCTCCTATATCAGTGATTTGAGATGTTAGTCTGACGAAGCATTCTGCAGAACAAAACCCGCCCATCGAGGAAGTCATTCACGCTGGAGTCATCCCCAAATTTGTGGAGTTCCTCCGCTCCCCCAACCCGTTGTTGCAGGTGCGTGTATGACAAGGGATAAACCTTGTTGCAGAGCTTCATATTGAACTTCATTTCCTCCGTCACAGTTTGAAGCTGCCTGGGCTTTGACCAACATCGCGTCCGGAGCTTCTCACCAGACTCAGGTCGTCATGGAGGCCGGCGCTGTCCCTATCTTCGTTGAGCTCTTGAGCTCGCAAAGTCCGGATGTCAGGGAGCAGGTATGACGGTGGTGTTCCCACGACGCTGACAAGACCTCATTCTGATCCTTGCGTCTCTTTTAGGCGGTTTGGGCGCTTGGAAACATTGCCGGCGACAGCCCTGGATGCCGGGATTTCGTCTTGCGCGCCGGTGCTCTTCGCCCATTGTTGCACGTCGTGAACGAGCCCACCAACAAACTGTCCATGTTGCGCAATGCTACCTGGACACTCTCCAACTTCTGCCGTGGAAAGCAGCCTCAGCCGGATTGGGCCACGGTGCGTATTCATCGATATCTTTTATTTTTCTAAGCTCATCGATTTTCCTTCGCAGATCTCCCCCGCTCTCCCAATACTCGCGAAGCTGATCCACGCAAACGACGAAGAAGTCCTCACTGACGCATGCTGGGCCATTTCTTACCTGTCCGACGGAGCCAACGAGAAGATTCAGACGGTCATTGAGACGGGTGTTTGCCGCCGTCTCGTTGAGCTGCTTCACCATCCCTCTCCCTCGGTCCAGACGCCGGCGTTGCGTTCCATTGGAAACATCGTCACTGGTGACGACACTCAAACTCAGGTGGTCATCAGCGCGGGGGCCTTGCCCGCTCTTTTGGGACTCCTTAGCAGTCCCAAGGATGGCATCAAGAAGGAGGCTTGTTGGACCATCTCCAACGTCACTGCTGGAAATGCCGCTCAGATTCAGGTACATGGGTCGTTGTTTTAGGTTTGCCGCATACCCTTTTTAGCTCACCCATTTTTGTATTCCAGGCTATCATTGAGGCCAACCTGATCCCTCCGTTGATCAACATCCTGAACACTGGCGACTTCAAGACCAAGAAGGAGGCGTGCTGGGCGATCTCCAATGCTACATCCGGAGGTCTCCAGAGGCCTGAACAGATCAAGTATGTATACTCCTCGTCACATCCCTTGGTCTTATCTCGCGTCTCATCCCAGTTACATCAACTGACCATTATGCCATTTTTCTCCTTTGCTTAGGTACCTTGTCTCGCAAGGCTGCATCAAACCCCTCTGCGACCTCCTCGCATCGCAAGACAACAAAATCACCCAGGTGGCTTTGGACGGGTTGGAGAACATTTTGAAGGTCGGCGACATGGAACGTGTCCAAACCCACGGGCAAAACGTGATGGCGAACTTCATCGAGGAAGCCATGGGTGTCGACAAGATCTACAACCTCCAATTGCACGACAACGCCGAGATCTACAAGAAGGCGTACACCATCATCGATAAGTACTTTTCGGAGGAGGATGAGGACGATACCGCCATGGCGCCGCAGATCGACCAGGCGACGGGGCAGTTCTCGTTCCCCAACACTGTCAATGTCCCCACTGGAGGATTCGACTTCTAAGCCGACTCGCCTGTCGCTCGCGTCGGCTCCGTTACGCTTTGCAATTGCTGCGTGCTCCCACGTCAAGACCACATACCCTCCGGCGCTTGTCCTCCGCACCCTTCGCGACGTTCTGAAGTCTTTGCTTCATCTCTTCAGGACACTTTACTTCCTCGTTTCCCACCATCAGTCCCTGTCTCGACCTCTTCCATGAAGCCTCCAACAATAGTGTTCATGGGCCGAACAATGCCCTCCCTCCCATACCATATCCCGTCCCCACCCCAGTTTGCAACTCTTATGTATCGTCGCTACTTTCCCGATCCTTCCAATGCCGTTGCGCTCCCCCTGTCCCCTCCCTCCCCTCTCTGTGTCCCCACTCCCTCCCACTAGCCTGCCAAACTTCCCCAAATGCATTCAAAAAAAGTACAAATCAACCATAAATGCGTACCCTTGCAAGCAGAGAAGCTGCTCACGACTGACTACTCTAGAGAGTCTACACCAGGTTGGCAAACAAATCGGGAACTCGAGGATTGACCAGTGCCGAATCGTACGCCAGACTCTCTATCATTCAAGCACTCCACACATTCTCAAATTGCTCGAACTTAGCCCGAAGTCCAGTCGCTTCCACCATCATCTCTTCCAGCGTCCTCGGCTTCCTTTCGTCATTATCCACTCCCTTCTTGTCCTTTGCTCCTTTACTGAGTCCCACGTTCATTTCTTTCTCTTTCTTATCAATTTCCGGGTAGATATCATCGTTATTGGCCTAATCACCGTTCACTCGTGGGATAATGTGGACATGGAAGTGCGGTACCGTTTGGCCGGCCATCGATCCATCCTGAAGGTCGGATTGCCCATCATGAGATTGATCCCCGCAGCACAGTCAATAACATCGACATCCTTACCTGTAGTGTAATCGTCAAAGATTCACCCTTATACTCCTTCTCCACAACAGCCCCGACCTTTTGAGCCGTGAGGAACATGTCCTTGACTTCATCCAAAAACAAAAGAAAAGTGCCTAACCCTATAGCCCCCTACGCCTACGCCTACGTCATGAGCCTCCGTTGTACGCCTCCTCTGCGCCCGGTACCATCTTATTCGGGTTGATCATCTTCAAAAGCGCCTTCCGCGGATCCTGCCCGTCATACATGGCACTCAACGGTTTCCTGAAATCCAATTTCTTAATCAACTCCTGAAACTCCGGTTTCGGAATCCTAGTCGTCCCCACCAAGCCCTCGTATTCCGCTTCCACCTTTACCCTGTCCGCGGCATACTTCCGGTCTATATTCTCCCAGATGGCGCGCACCCACGACATAAACTCGTCAGGGATACGTTCCTTCTCGCAGAGATCCTCGAACGTCGGTACACCCGCGGTGTAGAGGTCGAGTACCCGTCGTGGAGTGAGTTTGCGAGCGATGCGGTCGAGATCGAGGTATCGCGCGAATTTGACCTTGATTCGCAGGCCAGTAGTGAAACGCACGACGTAGCCTTCTTCGTTGAGTGTGTTGTGGGCCCGTAGATCCGCTATAATGGTGAAGGAGTCGATATTGATTGATGGCACAAGTTCGACACCGGATCGCCGCATCAGCGTCGTGAGTGATGTCCGATCCACCTCCACGCCGTCGCGATGGAAGGCAGCGAGGAAGACTAGTTTCCGGTCGGAGCCATAGTCGACAATGATGCGGTTTTCCGGGTGCACGAGTTCGAAACTGTACGCCAGGTCCGCGTCCAGGTGGTCGACCAACGTCGGATACCGTTCGTTGAGAAGCTGCGAGGCCAATCCCGCCTGCGGGCTGTCGAAGGCGCCGCGGGAGGCCATGATCCACTCCCCCTTATAACAAAACAAAACCACTAAGCTCCCATCGACCTTCTTCTCCACGGCAAACTCCGGCGTAGATTCATATGGCCGTTCGGGTTCGTTGAAGAATTTAGGGAAAGAGCGGGCGACGATGGTACCATTCGTGTCGGTGATGAGACCGCGGCATGCGAGGGTTATATCGTCCCATAGTTTTTTGGCTTGCGTTATCTCGGTGTAGTTCCAGATGAAGAGCGGGAGGGTTTTATGCGGGTGACGTTTGAGGCGTTTTTCTTTGACGTACCGGTTCAGGACGGTGATGTCCATGGCGGGCGCTACCGAGTCGAGTGGAATTACGAATGCTGGTTGTAAGTTGGTGTACGCTGAATCCTATACTTCGTGCTTGTGTCGCATGTATTTCGTTGAGTTCGTTTTTATGGGATCCGGAAGGGAAGGACGGAAGGACAGGAAACCCTTCTGAGTCTAGTGAGTCATCACGTAAGCAGAAACGCGTAAACAACGCGTCCAACTCACTCCCCTATCTACTATTTCGTATTTTGAACAGCGGAGAAGTCCCGTGGGGAGAGAGAAAAGATCCACCTGTGTAAACACCTGTTCCGTAGCACATGACGGCATAGCATAGGCACTGTGTTCCCCTAGCATATCCTACCCTTGGCGCCAGCTAGGTTTGGCACCGAGTACTCTTGAATGGAAAGTATTCTGAAGACTGAACATCTGCGACAACGACGACGACGACGACGACGACTACGCCGACAATGACCGCTACTCCCGCTTTCCGCCTCATCAGCCCCTCTACCTACACGACGACGCAATACCCATCCCCGGTCGTATCTATTCAATGCGACCATCCCAACCGCCGTGCAGAAACAAAGTCAATCCATGCCACCCGCCCACTCTCCATCCATCCATCCTCCCACCTCCCTCCGCACGCCCCGTAATCTTCCACAGAAGCATCGGACGTCTTACATGCCCCGCAGACTCAAATCCCTCCATCACTCAGGAGGCGGCGCCCTAGGCTCTAACCCAAACCCAAACCCAACATTCAGCCCAAACGTGAATCCAACAGGGGATATCGGGGATATGGAGGTGCTGGGCGATCGAAGGGATGGTGTTGATTTAGTGGTGGTCTCGGATTGTTGGTCGTGTTTTGGGTCTTGTGATTCGGCGGGGGGTGGGGATTGGTGCTGTGGGTCTTGCGGCGATTTTGCCTCGGGCTTTGACTCTGGGTCGTGAGGCGGTTGTCCGAGAACGGTCTCTTCCGCTTGTTGTGACAGCTCTTTCGTTGGTATGTGCTTTGGCTCATCTTGCTCTGGCTCGGGATGTTGAAGAAGCACCGGGAGCTGTTGTGGCTCGTCCAGGGGCGTCGCCTCGTGGGCTTGCTCATGCATCGGCACCTCCGATGGCTCCTGTGGCTCGTTCTGAGGCTTCTCTTCCTTGTCCATGTCCGTCTCTGCCTCCAGCTCCATCTCCATCCCCTGCGCTCGTTCATGCTGTTCCTCGTGCATAGGCTCATGCGTTTGTTCTTGCGGCTCGTTCAAGGGCTGTTTGTTCTGTCCCTCCCCTTTCGACTGCTCCTGCTGCTCCACGCGCATCGGTTCCTGCAAGTCGTCTTCCGGCTTGTTGTGCACATCTTCGTCTTCCACGACCTTATGCCCTTCTTCTTCTGCACATATCGGCCCCCCCGCTTTCTGCGGTGTCTCCTCTCCACGCATGGGCCCATGCGCTCCCAACTGCTCTGCTACATGTGTCGCCTCCTGCAACTGCGGTTGCTGTACTTGTTGACCCTCCATCACCTTCTGCTCTGGCTCCACCTCACGCATCGGCTCCTGCGCTTCCATCTGCTCTTCCATACGCATCGGCTCCTCCTCCCCTTGCTGTTGTGGCTGGCTCCGTACATCTCCACCCTCGTCCGCCATCATTTGTTCGTGCTCATGGGATTGCTCAACTGACGCGTGTTCCTTCCCTTGCACCGATTCGTGGATCGAGATCTCCTCAGGTAGCTGGTGTGTGTCCGCCCGCGGCTCCTCTCCAGGCGGCTGATGTGCTTGAGCATGTACATGTAGCTCCTGCACTTTCTCATCCACATGCATCGACTCGTCCTGCGCATGCTCGCGCATCGGCTCTTCCATCGGCTGCTGTTGTGCGTCCACATGTGGTTCTTCTACGATCGTTTCTTGGAGATGCCCACGCGGCATCCTATCTACATGCAGCGGCTCGGCTTCCGGTTGCTGATGCGACACCTCCCTCTCCTCATCCCTTTGCTTCGCTTCCACATGCCCCGTCGCCTTCTCCGTCGCCTCCAGAGACCCCGTCTGATCCATCCCCTCCTCTCGCTCCATCTCCTGCGACTGCAGCCCTATGACACCATCCCTGATCGCGCTCGTATCCACGTCGCCTTTTCCACTGACATTTTCACCGTCCCGTCCCATCGCCGCACCGTCATCTCCACCCCGATCCAGCATATCCTCAAAAGTGGTAGCATCTGTAGCGACTGCCGGCGACGGCGGCAACAAGCTCATCCGCGTGAGCTGCATAGACGTGCCAGCGGCCAGATGCGACAAGCCGCGGGCAAAGTCGTGCGAACCGTGGTCTTGCGTCTCCGTATACATCTGGGTGGCGTCGCTGTCATTGGCTGGGTCGTCTTCGGGTAGTTTGATCGTTTCAGACTCCCATTCCGGCGCGTTCTTGGAAGCTGTGGCGAAAGGGTTTTCGCGGACCTGGTCATCAGCATTCATCGCATCTCCCTGGGTCCCCAGCTGCGCGTCGTCGTCCCGCTTATCCTCGCCATCATCATCTTCTTGCCGCATAGGAGGCCAAAAGTCATCATCAACATCGCCCGACAGATCCTGCGACCCCTCCAAAAACTCGCTCTCAGCCTGCGACAGTGGCAGAGTGTCGTCGTCCGTGTCATCCTCGTCCGCTAATGTTGATGCGGGCTCTGTAAGCGTGTGTAGGGAGGTATCGGCGGCGTCTGGTTCGTCGTCGTCGAACGCGAAGGAGGGTTGTTGGGCGTGGAAGAAGAGGGAGAGTGGGTCGGATGATTGTTGAGTGGGGAGAGTACAAGCGATTTGTGCGATGGTGGAGAGGTGGGCTTCACTGGATTCGACCGCTATCCTTGTCTCGTCGACTTCGTGGTGGCTGGACAATGAAGGGTCGCCCTCATGGTGGGTTGGCAGCGAAGTAAGTTCTGATGTCGCTGCTGCATCCGTTTCTTTCTGGCTCGAGTGTTCGACCGCATCCATAGCGTTCCGAGGTACAGTTTCATGAACAGCCTCCATATGCTCCACGTCCGTCTCTTGCCCAACTCCCGAGACAAGCACGCTCTTCTCCACCACTTCAATCTCTCCGGTAACAGCAGTGGTCGGCTCAACAACATCCATAGCCTCCATGGCTACATGTCCATTCGGATCCCCATCTTGTACGGCAACTGGCCGGCTGCCCTCCAAAATACTCGCATTGGTAATATCAGAGAATATCCTCCTACCGGCAGCGTCAGGCGGCGCATTCTCATCATTCTCCTCCTCCTCGTGTTCGGCAGCGTCTCGCGCAACTGCCTCGCCCCCATCCACCATTTTCCTCCTCCTGCTATCCGCGGCACCATTAAAGGAGGGTAGACCGACGTCCAATTTCCGCTTCAACCCCCTCGGGGACTGCAACTCCTCTGTAGACTGTGGTGGTGCCGTGACTGTGCGCAGACGCTGAATCCTCTCCAGCAAATGAATCCCACTCATTGACATGCCCAGCCGGTGAGCCCAATCGAGACTGGGACGTAACCGCGTATTTGAGAAAGGGGCAGCGGAGTTTGTTGAGGCATATTGGATGTAAGGCCGTGCAGTGGTGGGATTCGCTTGGTAGTGCTTGTTGATGATTGCGGCGAGGGTGTCGTCAGACAAGGCAGGGATTGTGGCGATCGAGGTGAGTCTGTTTGACGGATGCGATAGTGCGGCAAGCACCTCGCCCTGGTGTTGCTGCAGCGGCCGGTCCTGAGACATGTTACTGATGGGGTTCTTTTGTGCTGTGCGGGTTGTGGAGGAAACAGAGAGTGCGATATGGACGAAAGACGTCCGATTTCCGCCTCCGGTGGCTGTGCACTTCATCTCGGCCCTTCCATGACAAACGCGTCAAGCAAGCCTTCTCCGACCTCTCCCTTTGACCTGGAACGCCACCGACAGTTGAACGACGCCCGCAAGCCATGACATTTGGTTTCCAGAACTGATGACGGTTCATCAGTGGGGATACGAAGATGTCCTCTGATGAAGGCTGAGCTGAGGAGCTTTACGCTCTCCAAGATGATTTATGGTATTACGCAAAATGCCTTGCAATGAGGGCATACTCCTGTATTTAGGAAAAGTTTTCTTTTGATCCATATTTAATGAGGATCGCACCTGCTATATATGTTATGAACTGTGATGTGACAAATAATTTCATGGTCACCGGATCACCTCCTGCTTTACATTGACGCCGAGATATTTGTATACATAGGCGTCGAAACTAGCTACCAGGCCTTCCAAACATTTGCTACAGAGCTATGACTATTCTGTGACTGAGATCCGGAAGTATTTCCCCCGCGCCCATAGACTTCATAGACCCGAGTACAGACAGGTGGATCGCGTATGGACGTTCCGGATTTTGCGCCTAATGATGGGTGATCATGTAACCCGCGCCGCATGAATAGCACTGGTAAAATCTCTTCTTGGCGTTCCAGGTCACAAGGGGTTGGTAATACTCATTGTTGTGGCAGGTGGGACAGTGAATCTTCTGCCTTCTCCTTCCCATGGAAGAACTCTTGTCATTGCCGGACAGATACGGCGGGGGATTCTTTTTGAGGTCTTCAATAAGGTCGGTGAAGCACAAGAATTCAGCTTCCTTCTTCAAGGCCGCAACGGCCATTTCATCGGTTGGAAGGTTAATCCCCTCGCCGCTCACTCGGGCACGCAGGTAATCAAAGATGAAATCATACGGCTCCGGCGTTCTGTCGATGAAGATTGTCCCATCATCGCCCGCTTGCGGGCCCCAGTGTTCGCGGAATAAGGCCTCAAACATGCTCCCCTTGGCGGCAAGGAGGGTGTCCAAACTGATCGAGAACACCTTGCCCCCAGCGTCAAACTTGACCTTCTTCATCGCTTGCGTAGACAACATCGATGTGTAGTCTCGCTTTTCGATCCATTGCTTGTAACGCTCGCCAAGTTCTGCTTCGGCTTTCACAATCGTTTCTTCGTGCGGAGCCCCCTGCTTGGTGATGCGCTCCACGCTGTCGCGAAGGGAGGAAATGCGGTCGCTGGAAATGACGCTAGTGAGCACATTGTGGGATGACAGCAGCGTCTCGTAGGTCTTGGTGAGCAGTTGATCGCCTCCGCCGCGTCTTTCAAGGATTTTGCGTTCTGGCTCAGATCAGCCCTGAGATGGTCCAGTTGGTCGGCGAGAGAGTCGCTCTCGGCAACAAGCCCTGAAAGGAGGGCGGAGGAGCGGATGTTGTTCTCAGCTACAGTTTCGGGCTGCTCTGTGCTGTTGGGTAGTCATGATCAAGACCTGAGATCAGTTACACCAATATGCTTAAAACCCTCGGTTTCAGAATCAGGTTTACCTTCTGGCAGCAGCCTGTTGGGATGAAGACCGCCAGATAGCCGGGGAATTAGACCGCGACATAGCTGTTAACAGGAGTGGACTTGCACGGGTTATGCGCAATTGAAGTTCCTCAAATGTTGATTTTTGAAGGCCAGGAAGACGAACCAGAATCGAATTCCCAAGAACGTCGACTCGAGGCGTCGCAAAAGCCATGACCATCTGCCAATGCAGATTGCTGCAAGAAAGGTGGAGGCTGGAATCTATTTCGGAGGCCGTATCATGCTCATTTGTGAATGTGTGGAGAACATGTTTCTACGCATGCATCCAGGACTCACCGACAGCACACGCGCTGTCGGAATCCGGCGTGCTTGTCCTGTCAATCCTTGGTCTAACGATTTCCCCGTAGACCAGACCGGGGCTTTATAGTGAGAAGTCCTAGCAAGAGCTGCCCTCAGGCCAGGAATACACTATCTCCAACCAACCGCTCCGTCGTTGCTAAATGTGAAAAGTGAGAAAACAAATCTGGACGCGTGTCCGAAAATGCGTCCGAAAGGCGAGGCAAGCGACGCCTCGACGCAGCGACAGAATGGGCATGTCGGACCCAATCATTTCCCCCCGGCAGAAAGAGCATGAACCTCATCACGACGCAGGCCCAATGCCATCACCTGCCCGACCCACCCGCAAACGCCCTCCGCTACTCCTCAACGCCGCCAAACCAGGCTGGATAAACGCGCGCAAACGACGTCGGCTCGTACAAACCGTTCTGGTTGACGACGTCCGGATTCCACTTCGAGGGCGGTTACCCAGGGGTGAGAGTGTTGGGATGATGGAGGATGGGTTGAGGGTGGGAAGCGGGAGTGGGAATGGGGAGGGTGGTGCGCGGTCGGTGGGCAGGCAATTGTCCGTCGTGGACTTTTTTCGACCGAGGGTGGACGGTGTTGGAGCTTTCGCGCCCGAAGGAGACGAGACCGAGGACAAGACTCTTGTTCGTGTGGATGCGAGGCCGTCTGGATCTAGTTCCGGTGGATTTGATGGTGTACGCAAGGGGTCGGCGGCAAACCTTGAAGACAACCCGTTGCGGCAAAGTCGTCCTTCCCCACCAACCCCGTCGGAAGTGCAATACGTTTCGGAAACCCAATGCGACTCTGAAAGTGAGCCGGAACACGATGTTCGGCCTCCGAAGAGAATCCAAACTTCAAACGGAGACGTACCATTGGCAGAAACGGCTATGGACGACACAGATAACCGGTCCGTCAGCAGCGACGAAACGGAAATCGTGCCATCTTCTACGGCCGACCCTGTCCCACCACTCGGCTCCACACCCATCACCCACAGGAGAACCTACAGTGAGGGCCCGGAGCTCATTTCCCCCACCTTGGAAAGCCAGCCCAACCCTCTCCCCGCCAAATCTGCGCAAAATCCCACCAACACGCGAACTGCCAAGTGGGTGGAGGATACATTCCGATACTCCAGTAGCGCACCGTATGCCGATATCATCATGCCGAGCTTGCCGTCACCGCCCAGTCTGGAGAACATACCGCCTTCGTTGCTTGCGAAGATGTCGCTGGATTTTCCGATTTGAGGGTGGGATGCTTCGTGTGCGTTATGAGAAAGTTAGGAGGCTACGATGTGGTGGCCCTGTACAGGAATCGTGGGCATCGCGTGCTTCGAGCGATTGCAAAAAGCCCTTGTGCTTCATTGCGAGCTTCCGTTCGTACTTCCCAAACAAGCATGCATTCAAAAGCCCGAAGGGGTCTACGCAACTAAACTGGACTAGACGAAAAACACAAGCGCACTACCAAAAAAACAGAAAATGCTCAAATCTACCCCTGCCCTATCCAAAAATCCTAAACCAATTACCAAAACCATTCCGCATGTGTCTCGACCCCCGTGTCTACCGGCCCCGCAAGAACGACGGCGTTTTTAAACCCGAACCGCAAGCCCACCCCTCGCCTTCACCGGCGTCGCAAACCTCTCCACAGCCGCCGCCAGCCTCAAAAACTCGCTCACGCTCTGCACATGCACCCACTGCTCCACCCCGCTCGTCCCGTCCTTCACAATCAACGTATTCGGCAACGCGCACTCATCGGTCGCCGTCGCGTCCCGAGTCGTGGAGTTGCGCAGAGAGATGGTTGCGATGCTTTTGGGGTTGGCACGGGCGGAGGGGTAACGGGATTGCGGGGAGGAGAGTTCCGGGAAGATGGAGAGCTTTTCGTTGTGGATCTCGAGGTACCGGCGGTTCCAGTACGGGCTGGTGGAGGGCATCAGGTCGGCGTAGAGGGCGAGGGTGGGTTCCTGGGCGCGATGGGGGAAGGACGGGTTAGGAACTGGGGGCGTTTCGATTACGGGGATTTGGGTGGTGGGAAGATGATCCCCTACGCGGCTTTTTTGTTTACTTACGTCGGCGTGGGACTCCTCCAATCGCTCGAATTCGACTCGGAACGCTTCCTTTTGGCTTTCCTTTTTGAGAGAGCGTTCACGCTGGTACTGTTGCTCCTTCGCCCTGCGGATTGGGGGGATCGATGGGAAGCAAAAGCGTCAACAGTTGTCGGGGCGCGGGCTACCAGATCTTTTCCCGCGAAACAACACACACGTCACACCGTAAACGACAAATACAAAATCACATACCTCCTCTCCTCGACAACCCGAACCGCCTTCGCAACCTCCTGATTCCACCGCTCCCTAATCCCCAGATTCTCCTTCACCCGTCTCGCCATCTCCTCCACGGCCCCCTGATCCGCGTCGCCCGCCGTACTCAACAGCGAATTAGCGGAATTCGACATCTTGTTCAACCGCGCCGCGTGCGACGGCGGGTGCAGGAGCGAGGCGTCGGAGGAGGCGGACGCGAGGCTGGGGGACGTGGGCGAGGGCGGGATGCTGGACTGGGTGGGGGTGACGTACGGCGTGCTGTTGTTGGCGTGCGTGGGGGCCACGGGGGTGGAGGCGAGGTCGGAGAGCTCGGAGGGGTGGGAGATGGAGAGCTCTGTGTCGAAGGATTTCAGCGTCTGGTTTTGGGGGGTGGGAGAGGGAAGAGGAGGGGGGAATGTACGGTTAGGTTTCGCCGCGGGGAGGAAGGACGCTGGCGCGGTGCAGAAGGGGAGGCGAAGGGGACCGGACGGGAACCTACCGACGAGATCTGGCGGCCGTGCTTGTGAGCCGACGCTCGAGCCGTATGGTCCAACTGTTACATGTAACGAGATGAAATCAAACAATAAAGCAAGTCAGTATCCGCTCATCTATGGACACGAACCACTATCGCCTCCCCATATCCACGTCCCCATACCTTATCCGGCACAACCTCAACAAAGAAAACATGGTTCTCATGCTTGACAAACCCATAGCTAACGCTAGCGGTACCCAGTTGGCGCTGGAACTCGGGGAGCCCGTCCTGCCCCGATGCGAGGAGGATGACGGTTTCGTGGTCGAGCGGCGTGCTGGGGAGTTTTGGGGCTAGGCCTGTGCGTGGATTGGGGGTAAGGTGGGATGGAAGTTAGCGAGGAACCGGGGTATGGGAGGGCGGTGGGATGGGCGGTGGGAGGATGTGATGTACGTACCCAAGATGATCCTAAAAACATTTGAATAAGGAGAAATGGAGGAAGCGTAGGAAAGGGAACGGTTATAAAAGATTGATCATCAATTGCACGACACTTTTCCCCCAGCATAAACCCAAAGGCGCCCGCCGCGTGCATCCTCGCCCACATATCCGTGATCGCAAATCATACCAATCAAGCTTGCCATCATCCGCACGCAAGTCGGTAAGGGCGGTCGCGATCTGCGGGTCGGAGATGTCTAGGTTGCTCATGGTTTCGAGTGCGAGGCTGTGATGTGAGGAAATGTAGAGGGGATGTGGCCTTGTGCGATGTGATGCCGTGCGATGGATGGGACTGAGAATGAAATCGGATGTGATGAGATGTGGGGTTTGGAGGACTGTAGACTAAGGGAATGGTTTTTTGTGGACGGTTTCGGAAGCCACGAGCAATTGAGGGGCGCTATGGGGGCGTTATAGATGCGTCTCCACAAGAGAAATGTGGCGTGGAGGTCAGGCCTGCAAAATGCAGATTTGGGTACAAGGCGACTAATGAAATGCGGCTTTTTTCTCTCGGAGAATTTTGGGCCGACGCCCCGTAGTTTATTTTTACTCGAGCATAACGGTAGATGGTAGGTGTAGTGCAAAGGAACACACAAGCTTCGGCTTCTATAGGCCTTCCCGCGCCCATCTTCACAAGATTAAGGTTAAAACGCATTACTACAGAGCCTTTTTCCTCTTGCCCGCGGCAACACCGGCACCCTCGACCTGCCTCACCGCATTCGTGACCCGCTTAGCGCTCAACGCCATGATAGAAAGCGGAATGACGATCCAAAAGGCGTTCAGGAAGACAAAGTAGAACCAGAAGTGGAAGGGGCTGGTGGAGCAGTGCGGGGCGCCCTCGAAGAGCGTCGTTGCGTAGTAGAGGACGTCGCCGTAGAGTTGACCGGTGGAGACGAGGAACTCGAGGATGGGCGAGGCGGGGGAGGAGCTGTAGATTAGGTAGGCGGAGAGGAAGGAGAGGGGGCCCCAGATGTACTGTGGAGGGATTAATGTGAGAAAATAGGGCGATTGTAGAGGCCAGAAAAAACGCGTCCCGATTGGACGTCTCTTAGAGACAGAAACTCACCCCGGTAACGCTCTCCATGATAACAACAAACGAGTCGGCGCTCATGTACCTCGAGTCACTGTACGCATACTCCTTCCACAGCTCGGCAAGGACAAAGTCCTGTCCGGCAATGGTGCGGTGGTTGAATGCAAAGTATCCCTCCAAAAACAAATGAATGAACCCGCAGACGACGAACCACAGGAAGCGCGGGGTGCGGGTCTTGTCGGTGGCGGCGTAGGTGCCTTTGCCGGGGGAGGAGGAAATGAGGGCATAGGAGATGCCGAGGATGACGGCGACGGTGCTGAAGAAGTAGGTGAGGATGGTGGCCATTGTCATTGTGGGGGAGGTGTAGTGAGGCAGGTGGAGGGACTGGGGGAAGTAAGGGTGCGGGATGTGGAGCCCGGCGGCGGTGCCGTTGAGGAAGCTGGTGGTCATCGTTGCTGTTGGCTCGTAATGGGAGTGGGAATGTGGTGCGTAGGTGGTGCCAGACGAAGGACGACGAAGGAGGGTTGGAGCAGGCTGGAGACCTTTTTCAGCGTGCGTCTTTGGAAGCAAACGCTGTTACGCAGCGGCCGCGGCTGCCCTCATCCATGAACCACATAGATATACTGTACATACTGTATTGTGCTCGTCTATGTAGCAGGTTCAGCTGACTGCCCTCTCTCTGTCTCTCCCTCTCCCTCTGAAGGCAAGTGAGGTGAGCAGTGGGTGAGCGGCGCAGAGACGCGTCGGTCGTACGATGGGACTCTCTCACTCACTTGTGGGAATCGCAACGCCGCCTCCCATGGCCCTCCATATCTACTGTACAGTACTACAGACAGACGGACGGACGAAACGAGTTCAACCGATAGTGAGACGAAGTTGGAAGTTGGAACCTGTTCCACCCTCGTTAAGGTTGATGGAGGGAACCGTGGGAACTCCCCCCCCAGTCGAAGTCCAACGCCAGTGCGCGCACAAAAGCGGCTGCTGAACTTCCCGACAGTTGTCCTCCCGTAACAAACCCCCCCCACGGCCCGCAATTCGTGAAGGACACCTACCCGCAAAACAAGCAGCATGCCGCAAGATGCCGACCTACACGTGCAGTATATTTGCAGTGCGGGACCGCCTAAGGGAGTCTGGCAGAGTCCTTCCTTCATCAACCCCGCCCGTCCTTTCCGAACAAAGATTGCTTGCTTCACGGTGAACTGAACGACAAATGCACCTGCACTGGTTCCTCGACGCCGTGCTAGTGCGATTGACGGAGCCCAGTCACATCGCATGGGTCACCGCGGCCCTGACCGTCGTTCTCGGCTTCGCCATCGTTGCCATTTTGAGCGCTGCCATGAACGGCTTGATCAACCGAGGCGCTTTCGGAGTGGTGGACCCTACTTCTTTGAAAGTCAAACAGCTACCTGTATACTCTTGGCTCGTCAATAACATCTCCGGTTCGAAGAACATCATGTTTGCAGCGTCTCTCGTTCGCCGCACGGCTGGGAATGCTGGTCTCGCTGCTTTCATCGCCGTCGGTGGCACAGCCATGATCGCCTCAAAACTGTTGGTCGCATCAGCTGTCATTGGATGGGCGACGTGGGATTTCGGTCTTTGTCCCATCAACGCTACGAGCGTTCTCTCCGAGCACGACGTCAGGGACAGCGCCAACGCCACCGAAGCCGATTACCGCTTTGCGAACATCAACTCCGCTAGATGGTCACGCGCAGTCAGGGAGTTCATGGACAACCCCGCCGTCACATCCCAAAACTGGGTCGACGATGTCAACGTCACCATTACCAATGGATGTCCCGAATGGTTGGCGGTCCCCTGCCACCCGAACCCGAACCTCGCGAAAACGATCCGTGTGCGGTTCAGCGATCAAGCTCATGAGTACCTCGCCACGTCAATGGGGACGGTGAGCATTGAGCACGATATGAACTGCACGTTCATGGATGCAAGGGCCATTAGCGTGATGCACAATTTCACGCAGGGCGGTTTTCCCTCCGCCATGTACAATGTCACCTTTGGGTTCTATAATACCCCTTTGTCTCCCGACATTGCACCCGAAACAACCTTCAATGTGCCCGTCTCAACGTTTTATCAGGACAGGGTGTCTATCTTAACAAACGAGTTCCTGCCCAGTGACAATGCATCTGATCTGCGTCAGTGGACGAGCACCGTCACCGAACCGGGGTTCCGGCCCCACCTGTCCTTCTATCACTATATATGGGCCCCTGGTTTCGCGCAAACGGCAACGGCATATGACGACCCGTTGTACAACTTCACAAGGTCGGGCGACGGCGACTATGGCTACTATTCTCAAGTGGTGTTCAGACCGATCACATGCATCACGGGTTTTTCTGTTGTGGAAAGGACCGAAGAATTTGGCGAAATCCGCATCACAGGCTCCACATCGGACCTCCTCAACGGCTGGACCGAGTCGGCAACGGCGCGGGGGATGGGCGTCCGTCAGATCGACCAACTGTGGAGACAGTTCGCAGTCGTCTTCCGAGCCGCTGTCTTCATGCGACAATTGGCGTTTGACATATTCGGCTCCGATCTAGAAGCAATCAACTCGCGCTTCTACCGAGGATCCCTGTCCACCGACGGCCTGACCCTCGAGTCGCATTTCGCGTACATGGCGCATCTCCAGCAACGCGTTACAAGAGCACAGGTCATGGCCGCGTTCCTCGGCAACCTCGACCAGAACTACACCACCGTCAAGAAGGGCCTACGCGTCCCCGACGGGAGGGTCAAATGCAACGGATACACCCTCTCCGTCGTGCGCATCCTCGTCGTCCTTCTTCCCGTGCTGCTCGTCTTGCTGTGCATCCAGCTATGGGATGAGTTGCTCCCTGTTGGCGTTCTCGACCGCGTGAGACGGCGATACCCTGGGAACCGCACCCTCTGGTGGATGGTGCAGAGCCGGTTCAACAGGCAGGCTGTGGAGATTATGCAGCTGGGAACGTTGGTGGAGAGCTTGCTGGGGGCGGGAGTCGCAGGCATGGTCGTTAGGCCTGGTGGTGCTGGTGCTCGGCAGGCGAAGGCGGATGTCAACTGTACGCTTGTCCGGGCATATGGCGAACCGCACCCTAATCGGTGTGACGACATGCTACGGGACGTGGACGTGAGATTGCAGATAAGCCGGGGAACGAGATGGCCCCTGGCGTCCGTGTGGTGTCCGTTGCTCCGGACCGTTGATACCTGCCTGAACTTGATACCCCTTCTCGCCCCTCTGGTTTTGCGATTATACCTGATGCTTGCTTCGATTATACCTGACCCGCTTTCTGGTTTGCCTTGTATCGATCTTCTCTATTGCTGCCGCGTATCCTCCTTTGGGAAGTCTGCGTGGGCTAGTAGCTACGACGCGTTTCAGACGCGGTTTGCGAACGTAAGTAAGGGTCTGTCCGCCAAGATCCTCAGGACGTTCAGGACGGTAGGAGGACACCTTCCCCCAGTTACCTTGAGTACGCAGAGGCGGCCCTCGACCATGTGCACCAAAGACATGGAGAACCGTCCATAGTGAGACCAATAAGTAAATTGCCTGAGGACATTAGCGTGGGTTATGCTGCGTCAACGGGCTGATCTGTCTATAGACCACATGCCCAACCCTTCCCTTCACACTTGGCGCACTCGGATCGCTTTCGAATGAATTTCGTTCACGAGCGGGAGAGATACAGTCGTTGATTTGGGGCGAATAGCTTGTTAGCACCGGGGTCTCAGGGTCCATGTCTGGCGGACGAAAATTCGTGGTGCTACACCCGCACCCCCGAACTTACCCATCTTCCAAACCTCGGTCAACGGGACTGTACAGATCAAAGATAGGTGTGCAGAAGGGCAGACAGCGATAGCAGCCGACAACACAACGCAGCGATGGTGGACGGGAAGCGAGCATGACGGCTTGGCGAAAGATACCTACCGCTGCTGATGAATAGTTGGGTATACTCCGGTGTGCCACTTCGGGAGCGGCTGTCGTCGGACGACGGTGTTCAAGCTTAGCTCCAGACGCGCTCCAGACGTCAGATACGCGCTCTCTGTGGCGACGCGTGAAGTACAGTACTGTAGGTAGGACGGCATGGATAACGCTACAATCATGGACATACAGAATATCACTAACAACCAAGCTCCAAATTCGCACTTTCGGGGATTTAGATCAGTGGCAGATCGTCTGCTTTGCATGCAGAAGGCCAGCGGTTCAATCCCGCTAATCTCCATTGTTTTTTTTTTTAGCGTTTTGCCCATTCGTAGACGCTCCTCTTGCACGGTGGGAGAAGCGTTTTGTTTTTGTGGGGTGTGATGCGGTGATGTCGCGTTTTCGAGCGTGGATGTGGTGATGTGGACGGCGGAGTGAGGTTGGATCGGCTCCACTCCGCGATAAGTTTTGGCCTCCGGTAGCGCTCCTCTTGCATGTTCTTGGAGTCTTGGCAGAAGCGTTTTGTTTTTGGCGGGTGTGATGCTGCGTTTTTTCATGAGTACCTTATGTACATACAGTGTGTATGTACGTGGTGATGTTGGAACGCGAAGTGGGAAGGCTCTTCGGCGATACGGTTTGCACGTCCATTACGCTCCTCTTGCATGCTTTGGATCGTTGGGAGAAGGGTTTGTCTCAAAGTCGACTTTGTGCCGCGGCCTGTGCTTCGTAAGACTTGGCGGTCGATGGCGACCCAAGATGGACACGATGCCTTGGCGGCGGGCCACTCGCGTTTCGACCGCCGAGAGACCGAAAAGCGACAAGGACTTACTTGACTCTTGAGGTGTCGCAGCATGCTTCAACTGGGGACGGCTCGACAGAGGATTGCTTTCTGTTCCTGTCTTTCAGCTCTTCTCGAAATGCACCGATAAAGAACATTGCAAGGTGAATCTCCACTCGCCCAAACGGCATCACCACCTTCGGGATCCGCGCAATGCCAGTGCCCTACAACCTCCGCAACCGCGAATCCCTCAGAGCCCAACGCAGCTCCGCGCGCACTCATTCCACCAACCCACACACCCAATTCGAAATCAAAGTCGAGAACCTCGTCGAATCCGCCCTCCAACCCACCCTCCACGCCGAAGCACAGAAAACCGTTCCAGTGCGCCAACACGTCCGGCCCGACATCGTCGTCCGCGAGAACCGCACGGGCAAAGCGAAATTGGTGATTGATGCGAAGAATTATGCGGGCACCATCCCGGTTGCGGAGGTAGAGAAGCTGGCGGGGGATATGAGGGTTGTTGGGGCGGCGAGGGGCGTGCTGTATGTTGCGGAGGGGGCGGGTGTGTCGGTGAGGACGGAGGAGGTTGCGAGGAGGGCGGGTATTGCGATTGTGCGGGATGGAAGGGAGGGGAGACGGATGCTGGCGGGGATGGTGGTGGAGGCGGGCGGCGGGAGGGATGGCAGTGGTGTTGCGATCTTTGCGGGGGGACATGACTCGCCCGATCTGCGAGTCGCAGCAGGACGAGACGTGGAGTCGAGAGGGAGAACGGCCGCTGGTCCTCTGAAGAAGGACGGCACACCCGATATGCGATATGCAGTGAACAAAGCGGCTTACGGCGGGACGAAAAGCTCGAACGCCGTCGCAGGGCGTCTGACAACGGAAGATCCTCTCGATTCGCGGTACGCCGCGAACAGAGCCCCATACAGCGGATCGGAACACATTTCAATCCCACCTCATCAGTCGAATCTCAACCCCGGCGCCGCACCGTCGAAATACGAACTTGACGAAACACGCTACACATCAAGAGAAGCCAAGCATGGCGGTCATCTGAAAAAGATGTTCCGACGCATCAAGTCGTGGCGGCGATCGCTGAGGAAAGACCGCGGAACGGACGTATGAGACGAAGCCGGACTGATAAAATTTCTTACTCCGAGATATACCCTTTGCTGTATTGCAACATATACCCTTTGACCGTGTTCGGCAATGACACTTCGGGCTTCCGTTTGTGCTGTTCTCACGCCTTTTGTTACCTATTACCCGGCAGACTGGAAATACACAGTGCGAGCTGCCTAGCACGGTGAAAGCGAATGCGCGAAAGGGGCGGCCATCTGCTCGTCCATGATGGAGGTGGGCAATTGCCTGTGTATGTTACGGGACAGTGCTGGCATCTCGACAACCATCCACCGCGTCCTATCAAGTCAATTCTCATCTCCTAGTTGCGACTTGAAGTTCGGCCTGATATGCAATCCCCTTCTGGCCATGCATTGCATGATTCTGGTTCAAAAAGTCCTTTACATCAGTCTACTTCGAATCCTCCAGACCAAGGTACCGAATAGCTGAGCTCCTCACCAACCTCCCACCCGCCTCAATTCCCACACCAGCAGGAAGCGGCTCCCCATCCCCCAGCGCAACATCCACAACCGATTTGGCAAGCTGCTCCGCCGGCGACACCATCGACGGTAACGCCAGATTCAATATCGGCGCCAACGCGTTGAAAGCCACCCTCTTGCCGAAAGAAATAGGCCTGTGTGTCCCCACCACCATCCCCGGCCGGACGTTATACACCCGCAACGCAGCAAGATCCGGCGCCGAAGCCGGCAACGCCAACAACGCCTTCTCAGCGCGCCCTTTGACGTTCCCAAACAGCGTCCATGCCCGCTCGTCCATGTCCGCCCCCTCGCCAGAAATGTAGGTAAAAATAAACGGCTTCTCCCCGTTCAACTTTGCAAAAGCCTTGGCCGCCGCAAGAGGGTAATCATGCGTGATCCGCACATACTCCTCCTTCCCGACATCGTTCTGACTCACGCCCAACGCAAAGATGCACGCGCGGGCGCCAGCGAGGGTGGCGATACATTCGGGCGTGTAGCGGTCGAAATCGTCGTGGAGAATGAGGTTGGCTTTTGTTGCATCGACGCCTGGGCCGGTGGGGAGGGGGAATGGGCGCCGGGAGAGGATGGAGACGCGGGTGATGGATGGGGTAACGAGGCAGCGACGGAGGATGGGGAAACCGACGTTGCCGCTGGCCCCGGTGAGGATGATGTGCATGATCGTGTAGGGGCTGGCCTGCGACCTAACTTATGAGTTCGGGAATGGCTCTTTCTGTACTTTATGCAGTCCGGAATGTCGCCGTGCGGGGCGACACCTCAATCGAGCCGGGATGGGGGATTCACCTGGAAGCTCTCCTCCTGGCCAAGCCGAGGAATTGATTGCTGTCGTTCGCACAACGAGTTATACCAGGTCCCGTAAGACTTTGCCACGTATGCCGGCGCATCATTTCTCACCATCCCAGAACTCATAGTAACGTGGCATCCTCATCGTTGCTGCGCGCATGACCGGCTACAGTCAGCACCACCCCACAGCTCCAATCTCCTCATCCCCTCACTTCGCTCGCATGTCATCTTCGTTCGACCATTTCCGTTCCACGATCTGCCCCGTCGTCAGGCGTTCGCCAATTCACTCATGAGATGGGAAGATCGTCACGCATTGGCAATCCCTCACAAGACATCTGCTACCTTCGTCGATAGAATTCTCATCCGTCGCTCATCGTCCAGGCACGTTGTGGGATTAGCCCCATACGGAGCTTACTCTAAAAATTGGTACGGTCTCATCTGCACAACGCCATTTACAACTTTCATATTTTCTTCCTTTATTTTATAAGTTTCCCATTCCTTTTTCAAGGACGTGGGAGGGTTGACAAAAAATAGGGTTTAGCCCACTTTGGGTGAAGCTCCGGCTCAGAAGGGGTTAGTAAAAGGCGAATCCCTTATTTGTTCAGTCGAAACTCCGTGGGCGGTTGAAGAAAATGGAAGCAGGATGCGGGAGTGCGGGCCTTTTTATAGGCAACAGCCGAGGAGTGCGACTGCGCCACATGTCACGTGAAGCGCACGTGAGGAGTGGATGGATCCTTAGAGTTCTGTGTGTCATCCCTTGTTTTGCAGCGTGTTTGTTTGTTTGGGTGTGCGAGCCGGCGGCCGATTGTTTGGTTCCCCCTTGCCTCCTGGGCGGACAATCAGAACGGCCCGCTTTCCCCACACAAGAAATCCGAGTCGTATAAGAACCAGTGAGCGATTTATGCGCCGTCTTCCCTCCATAACTCAACCCACCCTTTTTTAACACCTCCCAACACAACACAACACAACAATCTCCGCACACCAAATCCCCTCTAAGCCCCAAAACTCTTATCGTCAACATGTTCTCCACTCAATCCCTCGTCGCCCTGACTCTCGCCGTCGTCGCCGCTGCCGGCGTGCAAGCCCAGTCCACCTCCACGGCATCTCTCACCGCCGCCTGCGCCAACCTCTCCGCTCTGCCCGCTTGCGACGTGTTTGCCTCATGCACAACCCAAGCCATGACCACGGGCGTCTGCAACCCCGACAACCTTCTCGCTTCCCTCTGCGCCGACCCCGCCGGAGCGGCCGCAGCCCAGTGCACGCCTAAGCCTGCTGGAACGCCCGTTCCGACCCTGTTGAGCGCGAGGAATGCGACGAGTGTTGTTGCGGCGCTTTGCATGGCGATGCCGGATATGAAGGATTGCCAGGGTGCGGATGCGTGCCCGGCTGCTGATGCGGCGACGGGTGTTGCGAAATGCAAGGCGTTGACGCAGGCTGGAAGGCTGTGCTTGGACATGCCGACTATGAAGGATGTAAGCATTTTGCGAGTCTCATATTGCGCCTTCTCGGTTCCATCTCGATGTCCGCAATTGCTCACACTCCCTCTTTATCCCTTAGTGCGCACCGATCCTCGCCTTCTGCTCAGCGTCCAACAAGCTCGGCCCATACTGTGGAGCCGTCGCCGCAGGCAGTGCCACCAACACTACCTCCTCTGCCTCGCTCGCGCCCGCGTCCACGACGGCGCCGGCCGCTGGCAAGACGTCAGGCGCCATGGTTGCCAGTGCCAGTACCGGCATTGTTGCCGCTGCGGGAGCTATGATTGCCTACGCTTTGTTGTAAATGTAGTTTTTAGACCGAACCCACGGCGTATGAGACACTCTTTCGCATTTTCCCTGAAGCGTTAGGATTACTTTTTCTTTGGCCGTTTGTAAATACATGTTCATGCACCCGTAACGACGAATAATCGTGCTCTCTCTCTCTTCAAAGCTTCATCAACGGCTTGCTGCGAGATTTGCAGTTGGGAGCTCAGAGAGCACAAGTCACGTGGGCGGAGCGTGGACGACACCAAACGAGGCTCCTTTCTGGCGTTTCACCAATCATGGGAGTAGGGAAAACCGCACAACAAGAGCGCGGAGTCATCACCGTTGGACAGCCTGTAACTTTTTTCCATGTCCATTTGGTAGTACTATATATATACAGTATACGAGGAGTGATGATGAGCGTAAAGCAAAGGAGAGGAAAAGGGGGAGGGACGAGCGTTTGCCCGGACAAGTGCGTTTCGAGATAGACAAAGAGACACTGCACTGCACCCGCCCGCCACCCTTGTGTGTGGTATTGTTCGCAGTACCGGGCGGATCCGCCTTTTCCCTGGGGGTTGAAGCGAGAGTCTCGCTGTGGGCCGTTGAACGCGCACGCGAAAAAAGGAAAGGCGAAGGAAAGGCCAACTCCCACTTCCCAACAAGCTTACATCAACCCGCTGCACATAACTGCTCTCGCTGTCGCCAACCGGTCCGACCTTGTCCGTCGGCACTCCCTTCCTCCTTCGACCCCACTACGATTTCACCCCCGCTGGCCGAGGGTCCTTTTCAACTCCCGCTCGACGAAGAAAGCGGACGGATAGCGCTTTTCACAGCAGCCAGGGTTCTTAACTTGTCTCCGTAGTCGGAATACGCAAGATAGGCACTTCTGCGTCTTCTTTGTCAACAGGTATGTCCGGTTTCGATATTGAGCTTATTGGGCTTTTGCGAATTGCGAAGGAAGGAAGAATACGCACGGAATGCGTTCACGCAATTCGGGGCGATGCATGCAAAGACTACACCGAGACCCAAACGCAGGTGCTAACATTCACCTATCCCTCACCCCCAGCCGCCCTAACCATGTCAGCAATGTCCGACATCGGAGGCCAGCTAAACCACCTCCACCTCAACTCCCCCCATTCCACGCCCTCCCCCTCCGGCCACTCCTCCCCGCACACCCAACCACACACCCCCCAACAACTCCCGCAACCCATCACCCGCGGCGATGCCCGCGGTCTCGCCCTCTCCGATTTCGTCATGCTCAAAACCCTCGGCACCGGGACGTTCGGGAGGGTGTATTTGACGAGATATAGGGACACGGACCGCTTTTATGCGATGAAGGTGTTGAGCAAGAAGGATGTGGTGAGGTTGAAGCAGGTAGAGCATATTAATAGTGAGAAGAATATTTTGTCAAGGATTGATCATCCGTTTTTGGTTACGATGTAAGTATGACGGATGAGTGTGAGGTGGGAGAAGTGGGAGTGAGTAAATAGGGGAAGCGGAAGTGACGGAGGAACGAGTAATGCGAACGACAGTGAGCAGGGAGCAGGGAAGAAAGCCACACTGCATGAAGAAGGGCTAGAGTTCGATTGTTCGCACCGGAGAGATGCTGTGCGAGCGACAGAGATTGGGAATTGGATGGGCCGGAGGACGAGAAGGAAGTACGGCTACAATGCTCGGTGCTAACTAGAATACCTTTCTTTCTTCAGGGACTGCACATTTCAAGATGATCGGAACCTGTATATGCTCCTAGAATACGTCGTTGGAGGAGAGCTGTTTTCGCATCTGCGGCGGGCAGGACGGTTCAGCAATGACATGACACGGTTCTACGCTGCCGAGATTGTGCTGGCGATCGAGTACCTTCACAGTATGGATATCATTTACCGCGATTTGAAGCCGGAGAATTTGGTATGGTATTGAGATGGGCTTGCTTTGGTACAAGGGCGCGGAAAGGCGGCCTCGTGGATCCGGAGCTAACCGGATTCTGCTCAACACTAGCTTCTGGATAATCGGGGTGACATCAAAATAACAGACTTCGGATTCGCCAAGGAGGTCCAGGACAGGTATGCCGAATTTTCCTCTGTCTGGGGCCCTTCGTGCCACCTGCTCACGCGGACTTCCCCTATTCACAGGACATGGACATTATGCGGCACACCCGAATACCTCGCCCCCGAAATAATCCAATCAAAAGGCCACGGCAAAGCCGTCGACTGGTGGGCCCTCGGCATCCTCATCTTCGAGATGCTCGCCGGCTATCCCCCGTACTTCGACGACAACCCCTTCGGCATCTACGAGAAAATCCTCACCGGCCGCCTCAGCTTCCCGCCTTACTTCGACCCCGCCGCAAAAGACCTCATCAAAAAACTGCTCGCCCCCGATCGGACGAAACGGTTAGGCAACCTCCGTGGCGGCGCCGATGACGTCAAGCAGCATAAGTGGTTTAGGGGCGTGGATTGGGCGACGTTGTTGGCGAAACAGGTGCCGTGCCCGATTGTGCCGAGTGTCGCGGGGCCGGGGGATACGAGACATTTTGAGACGTATCCGGAGGTGGAGGAGGAGGAGTCGGATGGGATGGATCCGTTTGGACATTTGTTTAGGGTGAGTTCCTGCAACCTCTTTCCTGAGAGCTTTTTCCGTCGAATCCCTTGATTCGGCCAGAGGGTCCTTTCCATTTATGTCGGACCGACGCTAACCCGCCCTTTCTTCCGTAGGGCTTCTGAGCACCCAAAAAGTGACACTCTCAATTCGCCCCAGTGCACCGACATCGATCGAAATATGCTCCACGCGCTTCTACCCCACATATCGCCAGGCGACTTTGATGTCGGCGACTGGTTGAGACATGGGGCTGCTGTCATGAGCGGATCGGAACCGATCAAGGACTTATCAACGCATTGTGAGAACCCATGACACACACACCATCAAACCCACCACCACGCATCGCACACGCACCACGCACGCACCACGCACCACACAGGGCACATCCCACATCTATTTATTCATTCCACCTCCCCGTTGCTACTTACATTTGCACGCTGCCACTTTCTTGTTCATTTTCTTGTATCTTCTGCTACGTTCCCCCACTCCCCCGACAAACGACGTATTTGTACATCCGCCATCGCGCGCGTATGAAGGCACATACACACACACACACACACAACCGGTTTTGGGTCTACACACTATAGATTTTTCCTTTGTTGTTTGAATGATATGGCGTGGGGTTAGAGACACTTAACGTGTGCGATGATGGAGTTTCGGCAGAGTTTTTCGCACGGCGGCGGAAGAGGCGAATTTGGATGGAATCCCACGCTACGTCAAGGGTTGTATCATTCCGGC
The DNA here is from genome assembly GCF_025526975.1 of Fimicolochytrium jonesii. Classification (NCBI taxonomy): domain Eukaryota; kingdom Fungi; phylum Chytridiomycota; class Chytridiomycetes; order Spizellomycetales; family Powellomycetaceae; genus Fimicolochytrium; species Fimicolochytrium jonesii. Next base: position 204,135 of record NW_026515678.1, read on the forward strand.
CGAAGAAAGCGGAGTCGGTGCCGGGGCTGGACGATGGCCGGGGTATCCCCCTCCGGTGTTTGTGCAGGGGTGCGAGCGCAGATTTGCCGCGCCCATGTCTGTAGACGGATCGATGTTCGTGGGTCAGTAGGCAGGGACAAATGGGGACGTGTTTGGATAACGAACAAACCCCTCCCATGTGGATGCATGCGGGAGAATCGTCCTGCTCAGGGCAACCCGGGGCCGAACACCGAGCCGTGCACCCGCCCACTTCGTAGTAATTCGAGGCGGGGCGTATCCGGACTTCCATTCCAAGTCCTCGTTGTGCAGTACAGTACTTCTCTCGACTCCACACTCAATACAGTATGTACATCATCGCGGGTTCGAAGATGCTCGATCTTACGGGGAAAGATGGGACGAGGCCGGCTAAGGATAGGCCGGAGGCGGATGCTCCCCCCCGCTCCATGGCGCGAAACTCGGGGGTAGCATCATCGCCTGGGAGGGACTTGTTGGCCGCTGCGATGCGATGCGGGATAGAGATTCGAAGGTTGGGGTTTCAAAGAAGTTACTGTATGAGGCTTCCCCTCATAACGCGACGCGTTGGGAAGGCGACTCCTCCTTCGTTTAGTTTTGGTTGAGAGCCTGACTTGACTCATGAACAACTCTGGTCGTGAAAGGGTGGGTAAACCCGAATGTATTGGCCCTGGTGCATCTAAAATCTACAGCTCATCCCAGGTGTCTTAGCCCCTATGTCGGCACCCATTTCAATCTCGTTCCCGGCCCACTTATTTTCCCACTCTACTTGGCATGCTCCTTCCTAAACTCCTCCATAAACGCCACCAACGCCCTCACACCCTCCAAGCTCATCGCGTTATACAGACTCGCCCTCATCCCGCCGACACTCCGATGTCCCTTCAACTGCACCATCCGTCTCTCCTCCGCGCGTTTCGCAAACTCCTTCTCCAACCCCTCGCTCGGCTTGCCCGTCGCCGGATCATTGACCCGGAACGGCACGTTCATCCTGCTCCGCCATGTGCGGTTCACCGGGCACGTGTAAAACCCTTCCGAGGCGTCGATGGCGGTGTACAGGAGGGTTGATTTCTGGTGGTTGAGTTGCTGCATGGCTGGGAGGCCGCCGACGGTGGTGAGGAGCCAGTGGAAGACGAGGTTGGAGATGTAGATGGCGTAGGTCGGGGGCGTGTTGTACATGGAGTTATTATCCGCGTAGGTCTTGAAGTCAAGCATGAGGGGGACGGTGAGGGTGTGGTTGACATTCTGGGCGTTGCCGATCAAGTCGCGCCGGATGATGACGACGGTGACGCCTGCGGGCCCGATGTTCTTCTGCGCGCCGGCGAAGATCACGGCGTATTTGGACACGTCGATCCGGCGGGAGAGGATGTTGGAGGACATGTCGCAGATGACGGGGACGGAGGGGTCGATTCCGGCCGGTGGGCGGGCGACGTCGCAGCCTTCGGGGACGGGAAATTCGACGCCGTGCACCGTCTCATTGTCGCAGTAATACACGTAGGCGGCTTTCTCGGCCGGTGTGAAGTTCCATTCCGCGGTGGGGGGGACGTTCCCGTCATGGTTTGTCTTTTTGGTGTTGATGACGGCGTTGACGGGTACACCCAACCTTTGCGCCTCCTGCATCGCTTTCTCGCTCCACCCGCCCGTGACGATATAATCCCCCACCTTCCCCGTATCCTTCCCCGGGAACAAATTGTACACCACACTGCTAAACTGAGTGGTAGCACCCCCTTGCATCCACAGCACGGCGTGGGTGGGGGGTATATCCAGCAGTTGGCGGAACTGACGCTCGGCGTCGGCGAGGATGGACTCGAACTCGGGCGAGCGGTGGGAGAGCTCCATGACGGACATGCCGCTGTTGTTCCAGTTAGGGAGCTCGCGCGCGGCTTGCTCGAGCACGGGGAGGGGCATGACGCCGGGGCCGGCCGAGAAGTTCCAGACGTTGCGCCCGGGGGGTGGTGGGGCGGGTTGGGCGTTGGACATGATGTGATAGGTTTGCTAGTAAAAGAAGTGGAAGTCAGAGGCCTGTGCACTTTGGCAGACGACCAAAGGGTCGTCTACGGCCGAGAACACCGAGAGATCAACCCTCTTCTTGCCCAGAATTCACCCCAATCCTCCGACAACCGCCTTCTCCAACATCCCTACCCCTCTCCACTCAGCACTCGAGCCGGAGTCCCACATAACAAGTCGCTCTTCCCCCCAACCTCCTAACCCCACATATCAAGGCATCCTCCCCCCATCGCCCTCCGCTCCTTCTCGCAGACGACCACACGGCCCACTGGGCCCCTGACAGTACTTAGTAGTAGATGGCTTACCAGACTGGCTGCAGTGGGTGAGAATAAGGCGGAATGGAGATGTGCTGGTGGATGTGTCGAATGCCGGTGGCGGGTCCTTATAGTCCCATCTCCGACTTCTGAGCCGTTGCCCACTCGCCCCCCAAACCGCGCGCGTTTGTTCGCATTCAGTGACGCATCCGACTCACACGATACTTGTAGGGACCGACCACCCCGCATACACAAACCACTGTACAACCACGCTCTCAGAATATGGCTCCCAAACGGCGTCTACCCCTCATAGCCCACACATCATAAGCTTCTTTGGTTCGGAAGTTCGATTGATTTTTTGAGAGGGAGTAAAAGATGGGTAAATGACGCGGGGAAGGGAAGGGGGGTGCGTGATGGAGGAAGGAAGGGATGTTTGCGGGTAGGGCATGGGGAAAGGCATGTGATAGGGGCAAGACAGCTGGGATGGGATGGGAGAGACGGCGGCTGGACGGGATGGGAGGTAGGGAAGGGAGAGGAGAGAGAGATGCTTTGGATGTGGGGAGGGAGGCGAGCGGGAAAGAGACGGTGGAATTTTCGGGTGTAAGACGGGATGTTGCAGGTCGGAGGTTGAGGAGTGGTGCAAGGGCGGGCTACGATAGTGACAGACGACCGGGGAATAGATCGTATCGAATGGTGTCGGGGTCATAAAGGCGGATGGGAAGCGGATAGTGGTGATGGTGGGTCGCAGTAACAGAATAGCGAATCAGTCGGGGTAAAGGGTGAGCGACACCCGCCTATTGGGAAACACATAAATCAAAGGCGGGTTGTCTCGTCGCGTCGTAAATTGCGAGGGGTGTGTGGGTGTAGGACATAGCGGCAATGTGCGGTTGTTGTGATGTCGCTCTCGCCCTCATCCCTGCCGTCCAATATTCAGCATACTCTTCAAATCATAACTGATCCGCGCCAACACGCTCTGCTCGTCCTTAACCGGTTCCAACTGCCTATATTGTTGGTGGTGATGGTCACCCCCCACCGGACCCGAATGCGGGGGCACCAACGCCGAAACGTGTAGCGGCAAAGACTGGTGTCGCGTAGCAGTTCCGGAGGGTAAGGCCGGTGTGGGGCCGGGCGGGGAGGATTGGCCGGCTTGCCCGCCGTAGGTGGAGGGGTGAGTATAATCGTCGCCTCCGTACATGAAGGGTGTGGAAGGCGCGGAGGAGACTGAGTTGCGGTTGTTGTTGTGGGTCAGGCTGTGAGAGGCGGTGAAGGGGTGGTTTTCGTGGTGGTTCATGTGGAAACCGGAAGAAGCGTGATCCTGCTGATGGTGTGGGTGTCGGTGCGCCTGATTTGCGTTGACACCGGCCCGCGTGAGCAGCGACAACAAATCGCGCGATTTCTGCCTCAGCTCCTCGTCATTATAGATATGCTCTCCGGTATCGCGCTGCTGCTCATCATCCATGGAAAACAATTCGAGGTCCTTAACTTGCTGCTGGTGCTGATGGGGGTGGTGCATGTTGACACCATGGCTCAAGTTGTGACTACGCTGGTGAGATCCCGCAACGTTCGCAAGCGCTTCGTGGGAGACGGTGCGGGTGGGTCCGCGGGGGAGGTGCTCAGTGAGATGATGCATGCCCGGGCCTGGGAGAGAGGACGATTCCATGTAGGCGTCGTGGTGGTGGTGATGATGATGGTCCGGTTGGATGAATGCGCCCGCATTCGGGAAGAGAGTTTTCGGACCTGTGCTGTTGCGGTTCGAGAAGGTTGGCATGGGCAGCGCGCTTGCCGCGGGCGAGTTCTGGAAGGTTGCTCCGGCGTACAGGGCGTCGTTCTTGGAGGGGCTAGTTATGATAGCATCTCCTTGTGGATTCTCTGCGGGGTTTCGCGTGGTCGAGTCTGAGGGAATGAGGGACTTTGCCATTTGTTGCAGACGGAGATCGGGCGCGCTCAACCGGCGTTGCCTCTGCGAAGGTGTTGTGGACGTCTGCGGAACTCTAATCAAAGATATCGGCAATGATGGGAGCACATGCATGAGTACGCCGCGTCAGCTTTTGGAGTTGTAACAAGGCTTACAAACCTGCGGGATGTTTGCGGAAAAAAAACCGGGTAGATGACCGGATACTCCTCGGCCAGGGCGGCATTCTCACGTTGATTGTCAACGCGTTTGCCGTTCCCGTTCCCGTTGCTACTTTGATGCACCGAAGCTGAATTGTCGCTATTGTTATTGTTCCGACGCTTCCTGGCAGACGTTGTTCCGTTTTCAGCAGCTCGTCCAGCGTCAACTCCGGGAATCCCAACGTTGTTATTGTGCGGTTTTCCGGTCTTGACTTCGCTGTGGTTGGGTTGCGCTTTTCCCGTTCTGGACTTTTCCTGCTGCTGTGTTGTTTCCTTGCGGCTTGCTTTCGTCGGGGTCGTGAATGATGCTCCCACAGGCTTTGCGTCTGATGGTTTCGGGGCGACTCCATTTGCCGCCGGTGTAGCACCATTGATATTGTTGCTGCTGATATTGGGGTCGGTGTGGTTGCGCTGAGCTCTTTGGCCTCGCCTAGAGGACTCCCGTCCAGTAGATTCTCCCGAATCTTTCCTCTGCAATTCAGAAGTTCGAACTTGTTCGACATTTAGGGCAGTTTGGTTGTTGTTGTTGGACTTTCGAGATGCGCCGTTGTTGTTGCGTGCTGGGAATTGCGAGGATTCACAGATTAGATTTCTCTCAAGAGACAAGGTGGGATGGGGCGGTGAATGAAACGAAGCGACGGATGGTTGGCCGTTCAAGGGTTCGCTCGCAAAAGCATTCGCCGCGCCGAGGCCACTTATTGCGACTGCGTTCGTCCTCGCTGACGCTCGGTATTACAGGGGTCTCGCTTCGCTCGGCGCACGCTGAAACTAACCTTTTCCCGAGCTGACGCTCCTGTTCCTCGCCTGGCCAGCCTGATTCGTGGTGGTTGCTGCTATCTGAGTAACCGAAGGCTGTGGCGGCAGCTCACCCCGTTTGAGAATCGTTCGTGGGGAACTTGGAGCAATTCCTGCGGCATGTTGGATCTGGTGGTGGTGTCCGCCTCCTCCTAAGCCTGCTGAGTTTGCGCGGGGCATTTTGACCGCTAGCGACATATTGCTGTATTATTGTTGTTGTTGATGGTAATGGTGATGTTGTGAAGGCAGTTGCAAGCGCAGCGACCATTACGGTTCTGACTGGGAAGAGTACGGGTTTTGTTTGCAACTTTGTCACAGGGGAGGAACCCCAAGGGTGATGCCTTGCAAGGGTAAGGGGAGGTGGTGAGAGACCCTGGTGTGTTGCGAGACAGACTGTTGTTGAAAATAAGACCCGATGTGGGATGGTCCGGTGGAGCAGTTCTCTGTCGAAATGTGGTTTTGGGGAATTCGGTTTCCCCGTTTTCACTGGCCGCCGCCTTTTGTACGCCGGACTAGGTCTGCAGCAGCTGATGAGAGTGTTGAAAGCACTGAGCGATGGCGTTTTCTGAGGGTGACTGCAAATAGGCACCCTGAATACTCTCTCGCGGGAAAGCTTACAGCGGTTTGGGTGGGGGGTGGGGGGGGGGAAGGTGTTTGTTGCTTGTTCCACAAATATGTTACAGGAAACAGAGAACTGGGCTGCTTGAGCGAGGACCGACGAAGCGTGAGGCTGATTCCAGTACGATAGCGTTTTGAGTTGAAGAGAGTGTAGGACGTGCGAATGAGAGTTCCGTGGGGAAATTCAGCTGATGCAATGTGGTGGTGGTGGTCGTCGTTCTGCTTGGCGTGCTTTGGTTTGCCTTGCGCTGGAAGTTGGAACCTTCACGGGGCAAAGCGGCCGTCGATGGGAGTGATGACACTGCCCTTAGCATATCATTATGTCCCCCCCCCCATATCGGGCCAGTGCCGAATTAATTATGGACGGTAACCCTAATCCTCCTGACGTGCTCCTCCTAAATAGAACTTCGACCCTCCGAATCCTGCTCCTTGGCTGGGCAAACGACGGAATCAACGTCCGACGGACATCTGGGTGTTCAAGTTGTCTGGGAGAAACCAAGTCTATAACGGACGACGATCGTAGTAAAAAGCATCTTCATAAATCAAAAGTGACCAAGGTATAAAAGCTGTCAAAGAATATGCTCTAGCCCTAACAGTGTTCAAAAATCCCCTACTCTTGTCGATCACACATCCTCCGAATCCTCCGTAGTACCCTTGACACTCAACACCGGCTTAGCCGACTTCAAATGCGTCGCCGCCGACCTGCTCGTCTTATTAATACTGCTCTCCTGCCTGGTCCGTTCATTCGCAACCGCAATACTCGTCTTCGACAGCATCATATCCGCGGCATAATACGCCAGGCGGGAGTTATCCCAGTTGTCAAAGAACCAGCGAACGAACGGGTTGGCGGGCGTGTTAGGGATGAGGAAGATAAAGACGAGCCCGAGGTCGATGAGGTTGAGAAAGAGGAGACGCGTGCCGGCTTGCTCGAGGAGGAGCGTGCCTTTGGATTTGCTGTGCAGGAAGGCGTCGGATTTGGTGAGGCGATAGATCTCGCGGGCGAAGATGAAGATGATTGGGCCCGAGGCGACGACTGTGGGGGAGGTGAGGAAGATTAGCACGCTTATCTGATCAATGTCCGCCACCAAATGAGGGATGAGATTTCGTCTTGGAGCGGGTTGTACATACCTCCAGCGATGGACACAATAGCCATGCCCGTGCGGATGGAAACCCAGAAGCTGGTCTGCGAGACGACAAAGGTGTCCCACGTGCGTCCAAAGATGATAGCGATGGACGCGAGCACAAAGATGGCCGTCTGCCACCAGGGCAGGGTGCGCTGGAGGCTTTTCACGACAATCGCATTGTACTAAACCAAGACAGAGGAACATGATGTTGGCATGTGCGACTGCATCTCTCCAGCCGCGAGTGTTTTAGAAGATGGATTGAAGGACCTACCACGATCTCCGTGATGCGCACAAACGCCGCCATGAGAGCCTGGATCGCCCACACCGGTTTCTGCTGGGCATTAGTGGCGTCGTCGACGACGCCCATGGTGTAGACGATGAACACCATGAGCACATGCAACCACTGGAAATGCGAAAGGCAATGGTGAGCCTTCCCATTCGTGCCAGGTGCTTTCGCTTTCCGCTCAATCCGGGGGGAAGTACGTACATCAAAGAGCACCCCCACCAAGAGAGTGTCCCACAACTTGCTGCGAGGTAGGATCATCCAGCAGTAAGGGATCCCAGTCATGCGATGATCTATCATGAGAAACCAGTAAGTCCTGTGCTGGAAAGCGTCGGTGTTCAGACTCCGAGGGCGATAAAAATGCAGACCTTGACGGAATTCCATCCTTGATTGATGTCCCCATACAGCGTCCCCAAGTTGTCGGCAGAGAAATCAGGTGCCATGATTCTGTCAGTTTCTTTAACAACGGTCGGATAAGGAACACAGGCGTAGATGAATGTTTCCTAGCAAGACTTTCTGATGTCGTGGGGCTAGTCGAGGGGATGCGTTCCTCGCCACCGCCGTTTTATAGCCATGGCCGTCGGCTTCTGGAAGCCTCGCAACGCCCTCAGTAGAGTCAACAACCACACAGAAGCATCAGGAGCTCCCGCATATTCTCCCGTCCCCCGTTACAGCGTCGTTTCCACCAAAAATAGTACGTCGTTGTCATCGAACGAGATGTCGAAGCTTGCGAGGAAGGGATATTCTTTGAACATGCCAATGGCCAGTGGTGAAGCCGGGAAAGAATAAGACTCAAAACAAAGCCTTTTTGTTGCTGTTCGTGTACCGTATTGCACTAGGTTGTGCAGGTAATTCAATGCCGTTGAACGACGGATGACCGTGCGGGTGCTGGTGCGGGTGGGCAAACAAAGGACTAGCGGCGAATTGAGAGCGCAAGGAGGACCCTGGCGACGCATCGTGCGCAAGCTTATCGGGCTGGGTGGGAGGTACAGCTAACAAGGGCGGCACGCTGCACGCTAACGTAAACAAACAGCGGGGGGCTGAGTTCGTCCATGGAAGCTTCCAACTTCCATTGCTTCTAGAAGGATGATCCCATCCGGATTCTTCCGTCGAGTGGGCGATTACTACAGGTACTCGCATACCTTCGTTCACGAGGTACTCCGCTGGTCCCGTGCGGCGGCATGCTAGCAGTACGTACAGGAGAGTCCTCTTGCCTTCGTCGATGATGACGATGAGTTGAGCGGTGAGGTTCCCACGTTGCGAAAGTGACAGCACAGAAATGACGCCTGGGAACTCGGTCGATGCCATACGGGCAGTTTTTGCCATACGGACAACCTATGAGTTGGGCAAGAAGACCCCCCAATTTAAAGCAGCCTCCTTTTCCACTCTGGATCTGATTCTGCATCCGATAGTCGTATGTACACATGGTAACACCTTTCTCCAACAAGACAATTCCCACGCGCATCGATCGGAGACCGGAGACCGGAGACCAGCTCGCAAAAGCGCAATGTGACAGATGTGCTCCCCGGTCTATCCTACGCGACCACGCAATAGTGTCCCGGTGGCCTCTCGCACAATGTAGGTTAGCTTTGAGGGGTTTGCTGTGCGCGGACATGGGTAAAGCGCGGGCGGAATGGCGCTTTTTGGCTGCAAAAGTTTGCGTGAGGCGGCTTTTAAGCTTTGATGATGTGCTCTAGGCCTTCTGCGATGCTTTTCCGTAGCTGCAGGGTGAAGGGTTGGGACAGGTAGTCAGTAAGGTGAACGGGTATGATTGGCTTGTGCACCTCTTCCCTTAGAGATCATCACAATCCCAACCGCACTACACCGGAAACACACCTTTTCCGATATAACCTTTTTCCCATCCAAAAGATACCCCTCAAAAAACCGCTCAGCAACCCACCGATTCCTCACAACAGTCTTCTCCACCCCCTCATGCACCATCCTCAACTCCCCTCCCTCCGTCTTGACGAACACAAACACCTCCCCCTTCGCCACCTTCCCCGCCGGAAATGCCGCCCGCAACTCATCCATCGCTTCCAATACACCCTTCTTCTCTTCGGGTGTCAGCATCGCGTCTTCGGCTGCCAGCTGACGCGTCAGGATGCGCATGAACCCGTTGCGCAGATGCGGGCCGTCGGTGTTTCGCACCGGTGAGATGCGCAGTGCGAGTGGGGTCGAGGTATCTCGTGTGAGCGGGGCCGTGAAGTCGGAGAGTGTGGCGGGGGTGTAGGATTTGAACGACGGGGAGGAGCGCAGGCGGGCGATGGAGGGTGTAGAGATGTAGTAGCCGATGGTGTAGACGGAGACGTTGAGGAAGGTGACTTGCCGGACGCCTAGGCCGAGGAGGGTGAAGTGTTGCGGGGTTGCGCCGAGGGTTAGGGTGAGGGTTGTTGGGATGGGCTTCTTCGTAACTGGTTCTTCTGATGAATCGACAGGTATGAGTTTCCGGATTTCATCTCCCAAACGCATTCCCCTGCTAGAAAGGTTGTAATTCCTCACCGACCACCGCCTCCGTCTCTTTCACTTCGTCAGCCGATACGACCTTGGTGAGGAAACATCCCGCCGACAAGACCGCAAGCATCGCAACAAAAGCAGCAGCGCCACTGTGTCCAGAGTCAGCCCTCCCCTCCCCAATCTCACGCCGCCTCGGGACGGCCGTCGTCGACAGTGATCTTGGCGCTTGCAGTGTGGGTATTGTGGGCAATGCGGAACGAAGTTGGAAACAGGGACGTAGGACATGCTTAGGTGCGCCGTCTGCTGCTCTAGACAGCAGACGGCGCTGGAGGAGTATCGTATGGTGTGCGTGCATCGGGACGAGGTTCTGCTTCAGGACGTGCAGGATCGGTGCGAAAATGCTCAGGAAACACGAGCGAGAAAAAGGTCAGAAATGGTCGCGCGCGTTTCTCCGCGCAGATCCAGGGTCACAGTCTCACAAAACCGAGAACCTCGCCGACCGAAACACGAGCAGACCCCCATGAACAACAGAAAGCTAAAGCTTCGCCCACAACTATGATGAAAAATGGGTCTGTTGCAGGTATCATGGTACATAAGAAGCAAGAGGCGGGGAGTGGAAGTGTGTAGGGGGTGATCAAAGGGTTTTGTTTTCTAAAGTTCGACTAATGAAATGGAGGGAGCCGTTGTTCGTTTCCCCCGCAACCTCATTCAATCTAAAAGTCCTTGACGAAAGCCCCCAGGGTCTCCTTAATCTTCGCATCAGTCTCCGGCGAAATCGCATTCTCCTTCTTGATGTTCTCAAAGATTTGCGGTGCATTGGCCTGCACGTATGGGATGACGGCGGCCTCGAACGCAGTCACCTTGTCGACGGGGATTTTGTCGAGAAATCCGTTGACTCCCGCGTAAATGATGACGACCATGTGCTCCACGGACAGAGGGGTGTACTGCTTTTGCTTCAGCAGCTCGGTGAGGCGCGCACCACGGTTCAGGAGGAACTGGGTTGAGGCGTCGAGGTCGGATCCGAACTGGGCGAACGCCGCGACTTCACGGTATTGCGCGAGGAAGAGTTTCAGGGAACCGGCGACTTGTTTCATGGCCTTGACTTGGGCGGCGGAACCGACACGGGACACGGACAGACCGACGTTAATGGCTGGGCGGACACCTATGGGGTTCGGTCGGAAATAATATAGTCAGTTTCACTGACTCGGCGAAACCATTGGAGTCAACCATCGGAATCAACGCATCGAACCGCTTACCCTTGAAGAACAATTCGGCTTCCAAGAAGATCTGTCCATCAGTGATGGAAATGACGTTCGTGGGAATGTAAGCAGACACATCTCCTCCTTGTGTCTCGATGACGGGCAGCGCCGTCATGGAACCACCTCCTTGAGTTTTGTTCATCTTGGCGGCACGCTCGAGGAGACGAGAGTGGAGGTAGAAAACGTCACCACTGTGTAGGAAAGAAGTGAAGTGGATTAACATGCTTGGAAAGTCCATTTCCTTCAACCCTAGAAAAGACCCTCGATTACTTACGGGTAGGCCTCACGACCTGGAGGACGACGCAACAGCAGTGACATTTGACGGTAGGCAACGGCCTGCTTTGACAAATCGTCGTAGATGATGAGGGAGTGCATTCCGTTGTCACGGAAGTACTCTCCCATGGCAGCTCCAGAGTAGGGGGCCAAGAACTGGAGGGGGGCAGCGTCGGAAGCGGTGGCGGCAACAATGATGGAGTATTTGAGAGCGTCTGATGTGGGGATAAACAATGAGGTTGTGTCCACAAAGCGTGCTAACCGAGGAATGGCCAAAAGCTTACCGTTCTCCTCAAGAGTCTGAACGAACTGCGCAACAGTGGAACGCTTCTGTCCAACAGCAACGTACACACAGTACAACTTCTTGGCCTCGTCGCTTCCCGAGTTCCACCTCTTCTGGTTGAGGATAGTGTCGAGGGCAACGGCGGTCTTTCCAGTTTGACGGTCTCCAATGATCAACTCACGCTGACCACGCCCGATAGGGACCATGGAGTCGATACACTTAATACCCGTTTGCATGGGCTGCTTGACGGATTCACGGGGAATGATACCGGGGGCCTTGACTTGCACACGTTGACGCTTCACATCGACAAGAGGGCCCTATGGTGCGGAAAGATATGTTGGTCTCTGAATTTGCTGTGGGGAAGAACCCTCACTGAGATGACATTGATACATACCTTGCCATCGATGGGGTTTCCGAGAGCATCAACGACACGGCCAAGCAGACCGCGACCGACGGGCACATCGACAATGGCGCCGGTACGTTTTACGATATCTCCCTCCTTGATGAGACGGTCGTTACCGAAAACGACGACACCGACGTTGTCGGCTTCCAAGTTCAAGGCTTGACCCTGGTGAGGGTGAGGGTGACCCGGATTAGTTACACAGATTCATGAGCGCCAGATGGTCGACAAGCATTGTGCAATAAAAACGACCGTTCGCGGTCGCCTCACAGTGGAAGAAAACGGCCCGCTTTGGCGCGGGAATCCTCCACTCGCAGGGGTACTCGCGACCGCCCGAGGCTCCCGTCGCCAACATCGCCAACGCATTCGCTACCGCCCGGGTCCCCCATCGCAACCCAGGGCTTACCTTCAGGCCCGAAGAAAATTCCACCATCTCCTCGGCTTGGACATTGCGGAGACCGTAGACACGAGCAATACCGTCACCAATAGACAGCACACGACCAGTTTCCTGGATGTTTCCCTCAGCACCCTCACTTCCAAGGATGCGGCTTTCGAGGATCGAGGAGACCTCAGCGGTGCCTGGTTGGATGCGTGACTCGTTAGCTTTAGAACAGGCGCAAAAAAGTGCACATCACAGCCCAGCGCTGCTCTCCCGAAGGATATACATACCAGGCTTGGCAGCCAAAGCACGAGTGCTGGTTCCGAATGACCGTGCCTAAGAGAAATCGGCAGTGAAGACCCAATCAGTATGAAAGCTGGGAATCGAAATGCCCGCCCTCGCTCAGTTTCTAGTGCCTCCAGCCATTCTGCTCCCTCTCGCAGCCGCTCCGTCCATAAGCTCAGTCTGTGCAACACCGGCAATCAAGACATCGGGGTCGTCGGCACAGAAGTGGCGATCACCTCGATTTTCGGGAGAAGCCGGAAGGCGTCGGTGAAGTCGTCGGATATAGCGACGTAGTGGGTGCTGGGAGAGAGAGTACTTACCAGACCAAGACGGACGGCGGGAGAGGCGATACCCTTCATCATGGTGGGCGAGCGTATATGGAGTTTATATAGTCTAAGTGTATACGTAGAGAGATGGAAGCTAACGTCGCGAGCGTGGGAAAACCGCACACTCTTCTGTTCATGTCGGCTTGGAGGCGATTTCAAAATCGGATGATGGATATCAGACACTGGTAAGTCACAGTGTTTTATCCCGCATGGACCATGGTGCACCCGACGTCTTGATGCCTGGACACAGTGGAATCTGCTCAATCCGGTGCTCAGCCGAACCCTTATATCCGCAGTCTTCAAGTCCGCATATCATTCAATTCCTGTGTTCCAGATAGGAGGAGGAGAAGGAAAAGGAGAAATCCTTTCGAAGGAAAAGTCCTGTCAGCGTAAGAGCACAGATTCCTGATCTAAACGAGGTGCAAGATTTAATAGCTACCAGTGGGACCTATACATTCTGATGTATTCAGAAATACCACCGGCCTCACGCATCAATGCTCTAGGCTCCATCCTATCAATCAGCTGAGAATGTGAGGCAATGGGTCGTCTTTCTCTCAGGTCTTATGGCAGTCGCAATGACTGTATTCGCTCTTCCAACTTGGCGCCGGGGCAGCCATCGACAGAGTGTTCCGGAAAGGTGAACTGCTTCGATGTAGTTTCTGAGGCAACATCTGAAACTACACCTGAAATTAGGCTTACGGTAGGACCTGGACATGGCCATGGACGCTTGACGTGAGTTGGGCTGATATCTCACTGAGCTTAGGCCGAGCAATTCGGAGAATTTGATCTGGGCCGGATTTTCTTTCTCATTCGCTTGTTTCTCTTGAGCCGTTGGCAATACTCGAAAGCTTCTTGCTTAGAACTGATGAACAATCCTTTTCCGTTTACGCCTTGCTCCTTGATGCGTTGACGTGATGTTAGAGCCCATCCGATGCCTCATCGGAGGATTTCACGTACTACGGAAAACGACCCATTGTAGACTCCTGTCCATCGCTCGCTCTCATGTCTTCCCAGCTCTCTCTCCATCCCACGGTTAAAATCCCTTGGCTAGACTGAGTTACTCCACTGCCAGTGCTATATACCTCCATGAATTCATCGGGCCGTACGATGACCACATTCTCTCGGGAGCGTCTAGGCCCCTTACGGGTCCCCCGTCTCCTCAAGCTAACGATTCACCTGAACAGCAGCCGACTCACCAGCACTTGACGATGGATCATCCCTCAGCGTTGACTCCTCAGAGTCAATGATTGACCTTAGCGCCGATATTTCCGCTTGGGATGTCGACAGTCCACTCGCCACATCACACTCCACAACAATATCCAGAACCGGCCAAACCTCCGGATTCATCCTCGCTTCCACCGTATACGTGAACGGTCCCAGCTTAAGCTCCGCCCTCGGGTGTGCAGAAGCCGGGCCCTGCCGCACCATATCCTCCTCAATCCTCTCGAGATGCTCCGGGCCCCTAACGTCCCCGTCCATCCTCCCCACATAAACCCGCGCAGCCAGCACACTCTCCCTATCCACATCAAAGTCCACCTTGAACTGAACACATAACTCCGCTTTGAGAGGTTCGAGGGAGTATCGGATGGCGGTGAGGTCGCTGGCGCGTACGGTGGATGCGAAGAAGAAGGGGGACTGGGACTCGTGGGCACCGACGTGGGATTGGAAAGCGAAATTGAGGTGCGGGGTGGTTGTGCGAGCGGTGAGGATGTCGCCGTGGGTTAGGGGGCAGGAGGTGCGGTTGACGACTCGGATGCGCAGTTTGAGGTTGTCTCTCATTGTGAATGGAGAGGGCGGATCGAGTATTGGTTGCGATTGCAACCTTTGCCCAAAAGCTGCTAAGCTGTGTTACTTCCTGCACGACTCGCGCGTCGCCCGACACCAAGGAGCACGCTTCCTTCATCTGCACAGAAATGCCAAATACCACGCTCCCGCCTATATATATACATTCCAGCGATGAACCGCACTGGAGCTTTTCACAGACTCGAAGCACTGCTTTGGAGTTCAGGTCATGCATCACGTTCATTCATTATGGAACGCTAAATAAGCGAAAATCTCGAAAGATCCCGTCCACCGAACAACGCATAGTGTCCAAAACCCAAGCGCCAGATAATAGGGGGGAAGTCCACATGCTCTGTACATGTACAGTACGTGCCCCCGCCAGTAGGGATTTGAAGCGATTCGCTTACATCCCCCCAACGTCACGCACCTGTTCAATGCTCACACGGACGCTACGCATCTGGCATCTACCTCCCTCTTATGCTCTTAGCTTCCGATCGAGCCGTCCTGAATGCTTGTAGTCAAATCAGCCGCTCTCTCCGTCCCCGAATTGCAAAATGTCAAATACTAATGTCCAGCCGCAAATTCAAATCCTCGTGACTTCCCGGTGTCGGGCTGTTCGACCATTGCATAAAACTGAAGCTTCCTCTCCCCTAGCCTCCTCCCGGATCGCAGGTGGTCTTCTGTGAGCCGCCTTTTATGCTCCGTCCTGCACCTCTGGGCCACGCCGATATGCTTCAGAAAACCTAGTCTCCACATTCGCGATCTCTTCTTCACCATGAGCTCGCAGTCATCATCTGCAAGCCAACGAAACCCGGTCATGCCCATCACCCTGGCGCTATCCTCAACTTCGATCACGAGCCCCACTTTCACCCGCCGAGAATGGGAATGCTTCCACTGCCGCAAGACTCCCCAGCGAAGGATTTGCAGGATCACGAGTTATCATGCGAACAGGCCCCTCCGAAGACGGGCCGTTTACCCGCCGAATGCGACGTTGATGCACCCAAGATTCACGAATGTCCGCACGGATCCACGTTCGGCCACTCTCCACCTCGGGCGGCGTCCTCGGCCTCCAGCACACATACAGATCGTGCAGCCTCTGTCGCGAGCGGTATCCCACAGACGAGACACCGGAACGCCAGGCCAACTGCGAGAACTTCATGGAGGTGGTATATCTGTGCCCATACCGCCTGGAAGACTGCCACAAGAGCCTTGAGAGGAGGCAATCTGGAAGTATCTTCGTGAATGTCCACACAAATGATGGAAGAAAGGTGTGACCCTCGGGATTGCGAAGCCGGTCGGCGATGATGGGGCACCATCCTCACTGATGACAGAGTTTTTCGCGAACGGCGCGCCAAGGTGGTTGGTGCACAGGTGGCGTAGAGGCTTGCTCACCAGAAGTCGCAGGAAGGCAGCGTCCATCCCCGAGTATCTATCTACAGGTGAAGGCGGGCGAGGGTTTGCGGAGAGGCAGGTTTGGTGGAGCTTTTCTGTGTCGACTACCGGATGGAACAGTCTGTTAGGTAGCCACTATTCTTTACCTCCAAGCATTCCCCTCACCACCCTTTCCTGATAGGGCGCCTCAGTAGTACCTGCGCTTTGTATTGCAGGTAAACTGGCCCGACTTGGTATATCAAGAGGGTGTCTCCGTTTGGCCTCATACTCTCGGCGTTCCAGCAACGGAGTCCTTTGCATACGTCGTCCAAGATGGGCAAATCTTAGCAAAGCCCATCTTGCCTTAGCAAAGGCTTATTTGACAGTATCCGACAGCGCGTCCATTTTGGGCAACATTTTCAGAACGAGTCGTCGGTGCGCCCAAAAATGGTGCTTTTATACCGGCGGCAGACAGACTGGCAGTGCTATCAGTAGCCCGCGAACAATACGTAGGAGAGTTTTGAGCACCGCCGGCGCACCGTGAAGAGGCGGTCTAGAATGCGCTTTTTGGACCTCCCCAGTCGAGGTCCTCGAAACGTCAAAGATATATAAAGGCCAGCAACTTCTTTTGCCCACCCGTTTGTACGTTGAAGCAAAGTCGATCATAAGCTACTACCCGGCAAGCCTTAGCCATGCCTATTTACGCTACCCAGTCATTGCGAACTTGCGCCGGATGTGGCGATGCTGCAGGCCAGAACCACAAGTGTTCGCAGCGACCTTTTCCGTCTCGGCCGGCGTCTGCTTACAGTGCGGGTTCAGCAGGCTCTCATTGCACGGGATGTGGCCATGTAGTAGGCAAGCTTCACAAATGTTCACGTCGACCTACGACTACCCAGTCTCAATCTCCGGCAAACCCCTCGACTTCCAGCACGAGCTACAATCTCACATACAAAAAATGCAACCAGTGCGGCGAGAGTTATCCAGAAAACGATTTACCGCATCACAAGTTGAAATGCGAGAAGAACATGCAGACGGGCCCTTTCTGCGTCGAATGTCACGCTGTTGCGGACAAAAATCACAAATGCGTTCAACCTACGTTCCCGAAATCTCAGTCTCCGGCGAGCTCCTCGACTTCCGGCACGAGCTACAGTGACCTCTATCGAAACTGCCTCCATTGCGGCAAGATGTACTCGAAAACGGGTTCATCGAAGCACGAGTCAGTATGCAAGAAGGCCATGAAGACGGGCCCTATCTGCGTCGAATGTGGCCTCGTTGCCGACAACAACCATAACTGTTCGGGCGGACCTTCGTTCGGCAAATCTCAATCTCCGGCGGGATCCACGACTTCAAGCACGAGCTACACTCAGAATGCCTCAGAGATGAAGTACCACTGCCAGAATCACGGGGATGGCTGCGATCAACGTCTCAAGAGCGAAGAATTCGCGAACCATCTCCGCGATTGTCCATATAGGAGAGTACGGCACCGCCTCTGCAACACCATGCTGCAGGCCAAGGACCTTGTCGAACACAAGAAAACGTGCCGGCCGCAGACCTCACAGATTCCACACCCCTCTGGAAAGGTCAAAAAGATTGCGCTGATTATCGGCATTTCGGATTCCATATACGGCCATCTGCGCAACCCGGTCAACGATGCGGTCAAAATCACTGCCGTCCTGGAGAAGATGAACTTCAAGTGCACAATCCTTAAAGATCGCACAATCAAGGAGTACCAAAAAGAGCTGAAAGAATACCTCGCATCGATCGACGGCTCGACCTTGTCGTTCGTTCATTTCAGCGGCCATGGTGGCCACAAAGGCACATCCAATTACCTCTGCATGAAGGACGGAACGGTTGATGCGTGCGAGCTAGGGAAACAAGTCAGCGAAAAGAAGCCGCTGGCAAGCGTGTTTACGTTGGACTGCTGCCGGACGCCGTCGCGGGGTAGCAGCAACAATGTCAACATCATGACAATGGAATTTTCGGACACCATCGTGGCCTTCGCCTGTGGGGCTGGCGACAAGGCGTCCGACGGGCGCAGAGGAAACGGAGCATTCAGCGAACTCTTGATAGAAAACTTAAGTCAGATCTCGCCTCTCAACGAGATTTTGGTGAAGATGGCCAGGCAATTCCGAGACAGGAACGAATATCGTCAACGTATAACTATCGTAGACAGTACATCCGCCGAGATCAGACTCCATGTGAGCCAGGATGATCGTAGTCGCAGTTGCGAGAAGACCGTCGTATTTCTTGAAGAAGGCGAACACAAGTCTTTTTGATTGGTTCGTTGGAACTGGAGATATTTACTATTAATTGCCTTCCTCTTCCTTACTTTCATGTATACACCCCGACACCCTGATTTCCAATCGTGCTCCGTCAATTGGATATATGCTCTGTGCGGTTTCTAGCGCGACATGAGAAAATTTGAGAATTTGTTCGGTTAAGAGCAATTGCGTCCACGAAGTTGGTCTTTGAAACACCAACCCTTTTCCAATGCGCGAAAAAAAACCGTATGCATGGGGCCGCCGCGTAAAAGTTCCAGCGTCATCTGCCTGCACGTCGGTCTTGAAAATTTTCCGATTTGCGCCATATCTGATATCATAATCTGATGTGTCGTGCAACTTGGCAACATCAACACACCAAGCTCCATCAACCGGGGTCAATGTCGTCAATTGACAGCGGGAGAGAAATTCGACAGCGCGTCCTCCTGCGCTACCGGACTGCCACTGGAATACCATCTCTGTGATGGCAGTACGATAGGGCTCTAGTACAGTTTTGATGCTGCCCTCATGGACTACCCATTCTACCTTTGTGACCCGGCTTATTTTTCTATAGGCCTCGTCATCGTACGTCGGAGGGCTGGCGATCAGTGTCAGTCAGCTCCGTGCGCGATTGACGTACGCGCCATGACACAAATGCGTCCTGCACTACGTCCTTTTTCGAGGTGCATGCCGGCTTATACTGTAAGTTGGGTGTGCCTCAAGCACGTACATACAGTACAGTAGGTGCCCAGATATCCGGGTACGACGGGTTCGCCAAGCCTCGTGTGCAACCCAAAAGTCAACGACCATTTGCCGTCAATTCCGTACTTCTTCAGATGTGCAGGCAGGCCGGCGACTTCTGCTGGTACCATACTGTATGTACATGGCTACGTGCTTATGCCAGCATTGCACGTTGTGAAGCAACACACAGGGGCGCCCGAGTATACACGCAGGCCAAACTGACGTGCTTTCGCCGTACTCCTGCTGTATTTCAGGCGTTATAAAAGCAGGGCGACTTGAGTTCGTTGACTCCAGCGCATCTGAACCTCATATTATACTCAAAGACAAATGGTTCGCTTGCTTCATTTGATAGCCCCGGGCCTTTTGGCTGCGGCCGCTTCTGCTTTCGCTGGGCCCCAGTCGCCGCTGGGCGACTTCATCACCGGTAACAGTTCAGCAGGGACGACTTTCAACCTCTCGACTCTGGCCTGGACTGTAAAGAACACAAATGGGTCTATTCAGATCCCGGCATCTGTGCCTGGCCAAGTGCATCTAGACCTGCTGAAGGCTGGCATCATAGGAGAGCCTTACGTGGAAATCAATGGTAAGCGACGAATCATGTTCATATGTTGGCAGTCGATCGTTCATTTTTTGAAAAATATGGACGTGTGTAGAGTTCTATCAGCGATGGATTGCGTACGAGCCCACTTGGACGTATACGGCAAAGATCCAGAATCCAGACGATCTGCGATCAGCCAAGAAGATCTTCCTTCGCTTCGATGGTCTCGACACAGCCTGCAACATCTCTCTGTTTGGCCAGCACGTCGCCGCTGTTGCCAATCAGTTTCGTCAATGGGCTTTTGATGTAGGCGCTATTACTTGTTATTTTCGTCAGCCTCGTCATCCTGATGAATACCAAATCCCCGCGTGTATAGGTGACGAGCATTGTGCAGTCCCCAACGAACTCTACGGACAGAAATATAACGGTCGCATTCCAATCGCCCATCCTCTATGCCAAAGAAGTTCGGGAGAGGTCTGAAGTGTACCCGCCGGATGCTTACACCAACCAAAGCGTCTTCTCCAATCGCGAGTACATCAGGAAACAACAGGCAGATTTTGGATGGGGTAAGAAGTTTGGAGGAGCTACCAAATGATGAATGAGCACTTGGGCCGAGCGCGGAGAAGGCGACAAGGATGTGTCGCCAGGCGGCTGTTGCTGATCAAATGTGTCTATATTAGACTGGGGCCCGGCCTTTGCGCCTAGCGGTATATGGAAACCTGCCCTCCTCCTCGCGCTCGGTTCGCGTCAAAACGCATCCGAGAATCAGAAACGTCCTCAAATTCACGAGCTCAATACACTAGTGGATATCTACCGAGTTGGACAGGTACGTCCTGTGGATTGGGCACCCAGGAAAACCTCGGTCCCGGCTCTCACGCACGATTGATTCATCAGCTCAACAACATTCCTCCGAATCAAAATGCCAACTGGATGGTCAACGTCTCGGCCGAGGTTCTGTCCGTCGATACCTTTGACCGAGCGACTGTCACGCTCTCGTTTCCGCAGCTCCAAGTTACTTCTCCGCCTATTCGGGTCGCCGGCATCAAGCCTGGCAGAAACTTTGTGACTGCACACTTTGAGGTCGATAAGTCGAAGCCTCATCTGTGGTGGCCTGTGCATATGGGTGAATATGAGACATGTTGCAGTGATAGAAGTAGGGATACCCTGTTTCGCTTCCGGCACAATGACTCAACTGTTTCTTTCTGTACATGCAGGAAAGCAAAACCTCTATGACCTTCATATTAGCATCAATCCTCAGCCAACGAGTGGGCTGGCACCGATGAACTATACTCGACGAACTGCCTTCCGAACGATTGTGCTCAATCTACTGCGCTACCCTGATGCGCTGACCATCCCGTTCGGTGGTCCCTATAAACCGGGAGACCAGGTTACAAGTTTATGAGGTTGCAAGTGGCCTTGTTTCGTTTCATGATATTGAAATGTTTACTCTTCCTTATGGCAGTTCCACTTTGAAGTCAATGGCGTCACCTTCTTCGCAAAAGGAGCAAACTGGGTGCCTGCGGACGCCTTTTATCGACGAATCACAAAGGAGCGGAGACGCGGGATTTTACAAAGTGCCGTTGATGCCAATATGAACGTAAGTCATGTGGATTCCAGTGTCTTTCCGACCATATCTCTTCCACTGACCGACGGCATACATATAGATGGTTCGAGTTTGGGCCGGCGGAGTCTACGAAGATGATGAGTTCTACGATCTCGCTGACGAAATGGGCCTCCTGCTATGGAGTGAGCTGCAGTTCTCCATTTCGACATACGTAAGTGCAGCGAGCGGATCAGTTATGAGAAAGCGCCAAACGGCACTTGCTTAAAATGCTCACCTACAGCCCGCGGATCCGGCGTTTTTGTCAAATGTCATCCCGGAGATAGAGGTAGGTGGCTCTAACGCGTGCGGGTCTGCTCTGACCCATTGTACATTGTCTGCGGGGAGGAGATCTAAATTCGCCTCATCGGCTCTTTGCATGGATAGTACAATGTCCGTCGCATCAACCGCCACCCCTCGCTTGCTCTCTGGGTAGGGAACAACGAAATGGAATGGTTTGTCCTCGGGCTGAACGCCACGTACCGCGGCGCCTACGGAAAGCATCTCCTCGACGAATGGGATTATACCTTCGTGCAGTTATTCCAGCGCGTCATCTTGTCTACGACCCGATCCATCACGTACCTGTTTTCTTCGACCACCCAAGGATACCTTTCTGGCCCTGACCCTTGGATCGCGCGGTACAACAATAAGACCCGCGGAGAACTGTATGGAAGTGCGGAGAATTGGAACTTCGGCATTGCGACGTTCGAGGACATCACGCGCTTCCCCGCTGCACGATTTGTCAATGAATTCGGGTTTCATTCCATGCCATCTATCTACACCGTATGTTCTAGTGTGATTTAAGAAGTTATCACTATCTATTGTCACTCACTAACGCTTATTCTTGTCATGCATATAGTGGGATGAAGTGCTGACAAGTCCCAGTGACTATCAGTTCAATAGCTCGGTGGTCGTTGCACGCAATCGAAAGCCTCCTCCGGGCGGCACAGGTCAGTAGTCAGCCCATTGCCCTCGTTGATGAATCCCTCGCGCCGTTCTCACCGCTCTATACTATCTTGTCTTCCGCCCGCAGCATGGCCAAACCCCAACTCGCCCAACGGCATGTACCAGATGACCCAAGGCGTCATCACGCACTATCCGGTTCCTTCCCGAGTTGACCAACGCACGAACTTCTCCATGTGGTGCCATGCCACGCAGTTGACGCAGGTCTGCAGCTACTACCCAACCTACAGCGTTGTCTTTCGTTCTCACCGCGCTCTTTCACTACTACCTTCAGGCTCAATTCATGCAGTTGCAAATCGAGTCATACCGTCTCGGCTCCGGGCGGCCTGAGAACAATCTTGGAGCGCTTGTTTGGCAGCTCAACGACATTTGGCAGGCCGACAGTTGGAGTGGCGTGGAGTACAGCTTCCGATGGTGCGTTGGGATTTATGATCTTCTGCTTTTGAAAGGAGTTCTTCTCGTTTAACTTTCTCGCTGGCCCTCGGCCGCAGGAAAATCCTTCAGTACCATCTTCGCCGTGTCTACCAGCCGGTTATCATTGTTCCGTTGTTCAAGTAAGTCATCGATGCAGAAGCGCACCTGTCCGCATGTCTCCTCACGCGTCGCATTCATCAAGCACCCGTACGGCCGACTTGTCCGTCTACACGAGCACAGACCTCCGCTCGACCGTAAAGGGCACGGCTTCCCTCATCTGGCGCACTTGGCAGAATGGAGCGGCGGTGAACTCGAGCGTTGTCCATTTCACCACCCGATCACTGAACAACACCTTGTTGGGGAGAGCCGTCGGGCTTTCGACAATCGTGCCCGCTGGCTATAGCGCCAATGATGTCTGGTTGCAGTTGACACTGAATGCAACGGATGCGAGTGGAAACAAGTACAATGTGAGTTAAGCATTGCTTTATATCAGGAACGCCTAATATCAGCACCTCCAGCACGTCGTTGTGTTCGAGACTCCAAATTGACCAGACGGTTCCCTCTTTCGATCACCCGCCCACAGCATGAAAACGTCTTCACTCCGGTCAAGTTGAACGCCGCGAATCTGAGAGACCCGGAGTTGACAGTTAGGCCCCAGCGCGGAACTACAAACGGAATCGTGGTGGAGGCCAGCAGCGCCGCGGCCGCTTATGCCTGGGGTATGTGGTACATTGTCTTGCACGCGACGTGGTTTGCGATTTGCTCCAAATTTAGACATCATTCTCAATCCGTTATCAACTGACATTCCGTCTGACAGTTGACCATCCGCCATGCATCACTGGCCACTTTTCCGATAACTCGATCTTTGTTATTCCGGGCCAGTCTCGCATCCTGAACTTCGTGGTATTCGAGAACACTTGCCATGGCGATTGGAGGCAGAGTATCGTTATCAGGAGCGTCTGGGACTACAATCACGAAGGATCCAACACCGAGAGCCTTGGTCACAGCACTTGATTCTTGGCTGTGGGCGTCATGTTATCAGTGGCCGTTACCACGATCAACAAATCCTTTCAAGGCGATTCCAGCACACTTCAGTATAGTTTGGACGTTTTACTCGGGGACGGCGTAGAGAAGTTCACATTTCATCTGTTGCTTTTTGTTTCACCATATCGCTTCATTAGGTTGACTGCAGGTACCATATATGTAGAATACACATGTATTCCTGGCACATTCTCATCACATCACGACCCTATTTTTCTAGTGTTATAAATTCGGACTGCTCCAAGACTGCTCCGGCGCAAAAGCATCGCGTGCTGGAGATATCAAATTGCCAGAGTCCTCGGAGAAATGTGTTAGGACCTGTCTACTGCCCATGCTCCCAGCTCTCGTTATTTGTGCTGGCCAGCTTTACCCACTTCAAGCCCAGCGTTTCCCCTCTTCTCCGATGTTCTTTTTCTGGCTCAGTTTACATAGTAAAAAACTCCACCCACCCTTTCTTGCTCTGTAATTTGGATGATACGGGTTGTTCATCGACAAGTACACATTTTTCTTGTCATGCAACGCATCGGAACACTGTCGGAGTGGCTTGTTTTCACCACTTTCGTCGCAGGAGCAAGACGAGCAGGGTAGGAGTGGCGACAACGGAAGTTCACGACTATATACTTCACATATCCCTGTCCCGTTGGCACAAACTTACTTCTGCCTGTCGTGCCCAATTCTCTGTTCCTCAGTGGGAAGCGTCAACGGCACCTGGGCTTTTCAGGAAAACAAACTCGTCAAACTGGAGATACAAGCCGAGCAGCGGGCAGCTGCAAAGGCTCGGATGCTATGCAAGATTCCATCCTCCGCTTGTGCTTGTGAGTATTGGAAGCCTCTTATATGAACTCCGCCGATTGCGACAGCGCGACGCCGTCATTGCCGGAGCCCATGGTTTGCGAGTGGGCGCGTGACGCCGTTTGCGCATGCCAGTTATGGTTTTTGCGCTCAAAATGGTTGACGCCGAGGGGCGAGCAGCAACAACAACGAGGGCAAGCCGCACAGCGCACGGAGTATGCATTGTAGACCCGAGGGTATCGGGACAGGGGGTTATGCCGAGCGGCGGTATGTGCGTGTGGGGTAGGGGCCCTAGGCTGGACTGGGGACTCGGGAGTATAAAGAGTGCTCGACCCTCCGCCGTCCAGCACGCAGTCATCATCCTCCATCACCACTACTATCAACAACAAACCAGCACCATGCTTTCCGCACAAGACAACGTTCTCGAGAACTACACGTACGTATGCGATAAGGCGACAGCAGTATCAGGGTCTTCCTGGTCGATTGGCGGGCGAGGGAATTGCGGCGAGCGGCGATACAACACAGGCTTAAGCCACAGCTCTAACCCATCTTCCTTCTCACTCACAGTGGTTTCTGGACGCTGGACTCCTCCCGCACGGATGACTACTCCGACGTCCTCTCTGCCCAGGGTGTCTCCTGGTTGGTCCGCAAGGTCATCCTGAATATGACCATCACCTACGACATTTCCGTTACCGAGGTCAACGGCGTCAAGGTCCTCACCACCGTCAACCCCAAGGGCGAGAAGCAGGTCCTGGCCCTCGATGGTGCTTCTCACCCCGAGGAGAGCTCCACTTTCGGCTCCCTGACGCAAACTGCGTCCCAGGATGCTGACGGTCACTTTCACTTGGTCACGGTGAGCGAGAAGTACAAGTGGAAGGTGGGTACACACATAGCATAATGAACTCGACATATGTAAGACATCTATCTCACCTTTATACTGCATTATAGAACACCGGAACCTGGACTCTTGAGAACAACAACACGGTCATGGTCCGCACTCTCACCTTCGAGTCTCCCAAGCTCACCAAGACCTTCAAGATGACCTTCACCAAGAAGCAGTAAAATACCTTACGCTCGTCTCTTACTTGGGCCTTCGGCCCAGCAGACTTTCAAGGATCGCGGAGATCGGAGAGACCGCGGAGCCTGTCGTACATATAGCGTTCCACTGTTCCTGTTTCCATTACGGGTTAGCTGACCTATCTTTTTTTGGACTGATACCATATCCGGCGTATCAGGCGGTCTGACTCGTCTAATGCTTCGAAGGACCACGTCCCTGAGTTACTCGAATCGTTCGATGTATATATGAAATATATGGAAGGAAACATGATCATAGTTGAGCCGCCGTGCCTATATATACCAACGGAGGCTAGCATAACTGATTTCATACGAGCCAATCTGGACACGAGAACCAGGCAGCCGGTCACATATCCCGTGAGACGGCATTTGAGGTGGCCCCTGTGATGATGTGACAATACCGCTGTAATGGAAATGTATACTGTAACGCATCAGATTGAGGCAGAAACAAAGCGCATCAAACCCAGCGCTTTCGAGTTCGGTGTTTGCGGATTCGAGTTCATCTCAATCTAGCCCTTCTTCTTATCTGCAAAATGCTACATCAGTCTAATAAGAAGCGGCCCGACAAACTGCGGGGAGAACTGGTCGTTAGTGTTCGCATCCCGCCCGATACATCGACTACACGGTGATCCGATATCACTCGAGACAAGGGATTAGCAAACACTCGAGTGCTAGCATTCGAGACAAAGGATGTTTCGTGGACTGCGGGACCGTTTTGATGCTTGTCAAAGACCACATCGCGGAATAGCAATATACTGTAATTGCATATCGATAGTGGGTGAACATTAAGATGCACTAAGAATCAAAAGCTCTGAACATAGCTATATCTACTAAAACGATCATTCACGCCGAAGGAAAACATATTACGCCGAACATTACTCATTTCCTCAGGGGCTCCAAGGTCACATTTCGCTCGTACTAAAGGTTTGTGCTAATGCCGATGTGAGATCTTCCCTCCATCTCCCTAAATCACTTTCCTCTCCCGGAACAACCATCGCTCGGACCCGCACATGTGCTGGAGATCGGAGCATGGAAGGTTGTGTTTGTTCCTATGCGCGTCCACTATGACGTACAGGGTGTCGCGGGTGCGTTTATCTTTGGTCATGTCGAATAGAATGTTCTTGCGATCGTCCGTGTTGAACATCGGTTCGCCATTGATGATTTGTAGGACCGTCAAGACACTTTCGTCTGAAGGCGGGCTTATGGGTGCTCCAACCATCAAACGCGGGATGAAGATAGAGGACTTGCTACGACGCGTGTCCCAGTAATATCGCAACTGCGACAAATTCACCAGAGTCGTTCCGAACTTCATGGTGGTGTGCAATAGAAATCGTCGCAAAATGCCATCAGCTTCCATGTCAGACAGTAACAAAACATCGCCGGATCGGAAAAGAAGGATCAAATCAACTGGTCGGAGGTAGTCCGCAGAGGTAGTTCCGTCGATGGGTTGCACGGTCGTGTAAAAGTTTTCGGTGGCATAAATCCGCTTTCCTGCTTGCGAGTGCCAAATCCCTTGAGCAGCGTCTTTCGGCACAAGGGCAGATGCCATTACTTGGGTCAAAGGTTCGATATGAACCGCGCCTCGCAAGTCATCCACAGTCTGAGCTTTGTTGGCCGCTGATGCGTAATCCCAGGCCTTCTCCAGTCGCGGCTCTCGCGGAGAAATCTGCCGTTCAACCTCCTCTTCGGCTTCCTCCTCAACCTGCAGCTCCCTTTCACATTCCTCATCGCACTCGGAGACCCGAATCAGCGTTTCCGATCCGTACTTCGTACACCGGCCACAAATGTCGTCGACATACGGGTACGATCCATTGAGCAAGGGCCTCGCTCGCTCACGTACGACGGTAGCCAGCGAATCGTGCTCGATGGGATTCTTGTACAATGTTTCGAGCGTCCAGTCCTCGTCCAGGGCATTCTTGGATATGCCCCCGTGGATATGCCCCAGTATCAATCAGCGCGTTGTGTTTGCTCTCGACAGTAAAGTTCAGAAGAGTTTTCCAAAATGCTTCCTCTCCTCGAAGTGTCTCGTAGCGTAGAGTGTGGTTGATGATGCAATCGAGCATACGCCCATCAGTTGATTTCAGTACCTCAGGCTCGTTTTGCTCCACTTGCAGTGGCAGCAGACGGTAGTTGTCCTTCGTTCCGCTGAATCCATTTGCATCCCCAGCGCTGGCCAGGTCCCACGACGTTGCGACAATGCGCTTCGGGTACTGTTGTGTATCCGCTTGCAAGATGACGCTATTTAACCAGAAATTGATACATTCCATAGAACGGCTGAACACGCGAACCATTAGTTCCATTTGATTTGCGTTTGACTGATCGATTTTGGCCACGTCGTCAATCATCTTCCTCTCGTCCGGTGATAGGCCCGGCCAGACCGGATCCAACCATCTTTTGTATTCCGCGATCTGCGCAGGGCCCCCCAGACTCAGAAGCACCTGGATGGCACTCGTGACGGCCTCGCGACTAATGCCATCGTAGTAGTACGCCAGAACTGTTGTCAAAATGCCCAAATCTGGATGACTGAACTCGCTTCGCGTTGACGGAACATCAGCGGCACGGAACGGAACGGCAAGCCTTTTGTCTCGCTCGTGCACACGGTCGATCCCGTAGTTAACTCGATTGCGCCGCTCGAGTGCGAATTCCAGCAGTCCATATCCGAGCAGACCACGTAGCGCATGCAGACATGCCTTTTCCGCATCTTCCTCCATGTCTTCGGGAGGGTCGATACTGCTATCCGAGTTGATAATGGCGGCTATGAGTGCTTCCCGATGAGCAGTACTTTTCTTTGCATACAAGGAGATCCCTACGAGGCCCTCATGTTTGTCATCGAGAATCGATTCAACGATGGCCCGGCGAAATTGACGCAAAACGGAGATATCGATGGCTTCTCGTTCGCACAAACGGAATCCTTTCCACTCGTAAAGACGGCTGCTATCATCGGCAACCGCCACGCCAAGCTCAAATAACCGCGCAGTAGCAGTCTTGCTGGTATTCACGATCCGCAGCAACGTTTGAGCGACGATCGCTCTCTCATACCACCGTTCGAGAGAGGCCGCGTCCCCAACAGCGTAGATCAACTGATACTTATGGCTTAACAACGCGTCGCTTTCGTCAAAGATGTCCTTGAACCGAACCTCCGACAAGAAAGCCGCCAAGTGTTCGTGGGAGGTCCCTTGCAATCTCAACTCTTGGCATTTCAACTCCAATGAGAGCCTATGTTCCGGAGATACCAGCACGCATCCGCGAGGTCGCTCTGCAAACTTGCGCAACACTTGCACACGAGATTCTGTCAGTTCCACCCTCCGGTCGAAAGGTTGCTCTTCGATACGCACACCCAAAACGCTTGCGGTGAGATTGCGATGTAAGAAATCCATCGCCTCACGATAAAGCGGCGTGAGGACATGTACGCGCGGTTTAACTGGCTTCTTGCGACTCGAGGCTTCCTCTGCTTCGGTGATGTAATGCAGAATGAGGAGAGGTAGGATGACTCGTGTCTTTCCCAGGCCCATGTTCAACTGGGTGATGAAACCCGCGTTTTCGATCTGATGCCGGGCAACGACATACTGAATGGGCCTGATCGAAATGCGGCCTTCTACCTCAAACACGAGCCATCTCGGATGCTCCTTCGTGCTCCATTCCCTTTTTTGCTGCAATTCGAGAACGAGCTGCGCCTCGTTGCCAAGCGTGAGTGCAATGCGACTGAGGCGATCCTCCAATTCGCAGAGCTCTAGGAACCAGATCACTCTTTCCCAGAGCTCGTCGCGGCATTTAGCGGTGAAATAAGGGTTCAGTTGCGGTAGGATCGTGCGATCAAAGGCGACGCGCAAGAGGTCGGCTACACCCCCAAAGGCAGGCGGTTGGCTGCCTTTAGTAGTTGCACGCGGTGGTCCACGCCCGCAGGAACCGCCTCGATACATTCGAAAAGATGGATCTCCAGCTTCTTTCTGTGGCTCGTCACCTCCGCATGCAAGCGCTCCACCATCAGCTCCAACTTGTGACCTTCACACTTCAACGTCGGGACTGCCTCACTGTGGTGCTGATCAAAACTTTGCTTCAACTCGTTTATCATTTCGGCCTCGAGTCTGATGGCATTGTCATTGAGTGTGAGCGGAAATGATGTTGTGTTGGCGGATTTGTTTCTGAGGAAAACCTTGTCCTCCAATTCACTTTCGATTTGACGACCGACAGAACGATCATATGGACAAGGTGGGAGTTCCGTGGTCACATGCATCCGGCCGACCTGATGGGGAAAGCGGCGACGAGGTGGGCCGCCGAGATGCGCCCGAGTTTCCTCCACCGTAAGGCATCGTCGGAGAGTGTTGACCTCCTCCCCATCCGCCCCCATCATTCGATACTCGGTGACAGCGGCCGCGATCCAGTCCGCGTACAAGCCCGTCCCGGTAACGTCTTGCGCAGCACCGTCGTGAAGAAAAGCCAACTGCCGAGATTCGTATTCCAACTTGTGACAGAGGATGGCCAGGCCAGGCTCCCGCGCAGCGTACTTCTGCAGGAGATTCAACTTGGCCTGCTCGGCGGGTGATAAAACTCGAGTAACCCAGCTCTGCCTGACAAGTTCCATAGCTTTCTCGGAAGCCGTCATAGAAAGCTGCCGATCCGGCAGTCGGGTCCCCGTTGCCGCAAATATGGCCGCAAGGTGTAGCCTTGAAACGATCGATTTGGCAACGAAACAATCCAAGCGGGGATGTTTGTCATATGCAAAGTACTCGAGTTTCGCATTAGCGTCCGATGGCAATAGAACCGAAGTAGCGCACCCGTTGATGACAACGTCGCCGTCGGGCACAAGCAGTTTGACCGGCGCCGCAGCAAAATCATCATTGGTGATTTGCTCCAAGACCAAATAGTGACTGAAAAACGGTAACGTGTCTGGGAGCTGCTGTGTGGCGGCCAGTTTGTAGCCCATATGCTCTACGCTAGTCAGATTATCCCCTTCGCTCCGAAACATGAGCTTGAAGCGGGGTAGGTGAAACATCACCTGCTCACGTCCATCCCTCGCGATCTTCAGGCAATGAATGTACTGCTTGTCCTCGAATTTCGCAAGCGCTCGTGTAACATCGCAAGCAGTAGCGTCCGCAATATGTACGAAGCGTGGGAAACTTTGACGACGGCTACGTAAAGACTCGAACGGCAGGTTCCGATCGGATAACGGGACTTGGAAGCAGGCACTTTGAGCGCCGGCGCGGAGGATGAAGAAGTCGATGTTTCTCTTGTTGAAAACTAAGTCACGGAAGACGACGGAGGAGCCGTCGGCGGACATCCAGTGACTGTGCATTTCCTTTAGTCGGCGAGGGATGCCTTCAAACCACGGAGTAGCACCTTTCCCGAATTCGATAAGTTCGCGAGTAGTTTGGTCCGTATCGTCGAGCTCTCGAATCACAACGCGACCGTTGTCGGGCCGAATGCAAAATTGATAATAGAACCGGTCTTCGAACTTCCTGGTGGTTTGATATGTTCCTCGGCGATTCAGCGTAACTTCGAAATCACGGTCTCCGTAGGTGCGCTGGTAAATGGCGGAGCCGAGGATCTGCTGCGGCAGCCGTCCCGGCGGGGAGCCGTTCCACAAGGCAGCGCCGCTCAGGACGTTGATGAAGAAATGTTCATCGTTTGCTGTGGCTTCGAAGCAAAACGTAGCCTCCCCCGAGTTGGACACGTACGGCCGCCAATCCAGATGCAAGGGAGTGTGTTCGACAACTCCACGCATTGCGTCCGTCAAGGCTTGTGAATTGCGCTTGAGTGTTTTGAGTATGTCTCGAGTCTGGTAGCCCATGACGTGCGAAACGACCACCTGCAGCTTGGTGATCTCGTCTTTCAATTCGTGGTCGGAGACTGAACCGTTACCGGCCAAAGGCCCCTTGTTTCCTGCGTCCTCATCGCTTGTGATCTCGAGGTCGTCTTTGCCGTATGCGAGACCATAGTTGAACAGTACAGTGAGCTTACAGAGCACAGCTGCATCGCGATCAGTTATGATCGTAAAGGGAGAATACAAAGCGACACCGTAGCCATCGAACAGGCATGCCTTCGCCTTCAGCCGCAACACTTGTATCGAGTCAGGTTTGAATTTTTCAACTCCTGCCGAATAGCATCAGCCCAGGATATTGCAATGGACGCAATGTCTCGGACAAGAGCCATGGAATCCTCATCGACTTGAGCTATATGGGCGGCGATGTGACCCAATAGCGGGATGGACTTATGATCGCGAGGCTTCTCTCGCAGCTGCGAAGCCCACTCAGCAAGGACAGCCCGCATAGATTGTGCTCCGTCGTTTTTGATGTCCAGGTGCCACTCCAAGTCCAGCTTGTCAACTCGCTTTGCGTCGTCGCAAAAGGTCCCAAGTTGATAGAGCGCTATGCGTACGGCGATATCCGTAACCGGCCGGATGAGCCGCGACTAGCTTCCCGTCTTGAAGGGGCGACAGAAGGGTTCGGAACTGCCGGTGTGGGAATGACCGCGAAGACGCAAGGGCCAGATATTCCAACTTGTTCATGGGACTCGACACATGAAAGGTTTTCGGCAGGTCAGATAGGGCGCTGAAGACAGCGTTGCCGCGAGTGGTCTCCTTCGTGACAGCGGGGTGGTCGACCATCCACTGGAAGCACCCAAATGCTTCTGGAACCTTCTCAGTGTATAATTTCCGAGCAACTTCGATGTTCAGTGACCACGCGTTGAGTTGCGATTCCAATCCCACTTGATCCACATAAGACGAAGGATGCCACATGCCATCATTCGAAGAGTGTATGTAGTCAACGTTCGTGGAACCATAGGACGTTGGGATGGTCAGGCCCACGGCGTAATGCAGGAAGTGGCGGTGGGCCACGTTTCCAGCCTGTGAATGCGCGTTGTAGTGTTCGACCCACGTAGGACCACCAGGCTTGTTCATCCGGAAGCTGGAATGGAGTAACTCTTGCGCATCGGTGCCCAGCCGAGACATAACGTCGAGCTCTGGAGGCATGTCGAAGAAGAACATCGGCACGCTAGCAAGCGGAAATTCCCTCGGCAGCGGGTTGACGACGTAAGGGGGCGACTTCTTGGCGTTCTCTATACGCTTTTCGAAGCTGGAAAGGCTCCCGCGGGCGTTACTTGTCCGGGTACGTGCTCGCTGCCATTCGTTGTGGAGGTAGTTTCTGAAGGTCCCGCGCGGCTCGATGTCGTATTTATCTCTGGCTCTCTTCTCATCGGACAGAGACGCTTGCACGGCTTGCTCATACTCTGGCAGACATGCACGTAATTTGGCAACTTCCTTCTTTTTCGCTTGTACCTCGTCCCACCAGACATCGGCCCTATGCGACGCATCGGCAACTTCTTTCTCCCATCGCGTCTTGATGTTTATGTCAGACTGCGCGTACTTTTCGGCGAAGTCGAAGGTCCCAGCTTGATCTTGCAGGGAAAACAACGGTTTCCCGTGGCTCGAGTTGACTTTGCGAATGTACTGTCCGACTTCCCGTGCTGCTTGGCTAGCATCTGCGTCGTCGAGGACAAGGACACTCAGCGCGGTCCATTCCAATGGCGTGGTGTATCCCTGCATCAATTGATACTTCATGGCGTTCGTTTTGTGAACAACACAATACGCGATCCACGTAGCGAGAAGACGCTTGCTGCGCTGCGTTGCCATCATCAGATGCTTGGCCTTGCCACTTCTGTTGTCCATCCACTCTTTGTAGAGTGACGAATAAAGATCGGTCAACTCGCTCACTTTCTTGACGCTGCCGATGAGATCCGACGCCGGGTTGTTCAACTTGGTTGCTATGTCGTAAAAGACAGAATTGGCGACCGCGAGCGCAAGGAGAAGGATATCCGGGCGGTTGACGGCAACGGCTTCCTTTCTGCGACTCTGGAGCCAAAGCAAAACCTCCTCGATACGATCGCTCGTTGCAACCGGGGGAACAGGGATCCATCCGCTATTGTTGACAGCCTGCTGCCGGAAAAGCGAAAGGGCCCTCTCACCGGGGCAAGTCTCTTGGAATGCACCGGGGATGAAGGGTAGTTCGGGCCAGCGTGCCTGAGAGGCGGAAATGTCCGTGACGCGATAGGCAGCGCTTTCTTTCGAACAGATGCCTTGAACGATTCCGTCGAGTGCGTTTCGAGCGGCCACGACTCTTCCAGTGATCCGCGAGATGTCGTAACCGGCCGAATCGAACTTCAAAGCAGCTCGACTGATGTCATCGATCATGGCAAATACTTCATCGATGTCATCTTGCGCATACTGGGCGGGCCTCAATTGCAAACTCAACTCGAGCAGGAAAAGCTTGAAGTTCACGAGGGATTTCTCAAGAAGGGCGTCGTCCCCTAGGAAGAATTCGGCGACACGCAGCAATAAAGGCCAAGCGGTGTCTCTTGGCTGACCCCGCGTGTGAAGGCCCACCTCCGTCATTCCCCCGAAAGACACGTATTGGGAGCTGGAGACTTCTTCGGGTTTGGCGGCTCTGGCGGCTTGGACGGCTTGTCGAAATACAGCGTGAATGAAAGCGGGGGTTCTCTGATGACCTTGGTTACCGGATGCAGCTGAGCGCTTCTCCGCAGTTTTGCGTTGGGCTTTATCAAGCAGCACGCCGAATATGGCAAGAGTTTCATTGAGATCAGACTTGGAATGCACGCCTAAATCGAGGTGCGCGGCCGTTCTCGGGGCCGAGCTGATTTTGAAACTTCCGGAGCTTCCAGTTTGACCTCGAGACATTGCAAACTCCCAAGAATCCAGGCCGCATAAGGACACTCTCTCGTCCTGAGGGTTCATGTCCAGTGGAACTCCTACGATGGCACAGCCGTATGTCGGAAGCCACTTGTGAACTTTGCCCACTTTGGGCAGGACACCCATAAGCGCCCCAGCCATTATCACAAGATGACCGACCTCGTCTCTCTGGAGAACTGAAGTGTCGCGACAGACCGGTTTATCGTTCAAGATTTCAGGAACTGGCGGGGTCAGCGGAGCCCCGTCCGTCCCGCTTCGTGTGCTGCCTTGCGCGTTCCAATGCAGTACGAAAGCACCGAAAGTACGAAGGTGCTTCTGAATGCTCTCTTCTGACTGATCATTCGTGCGCGAGACATGGCGGAAGCTTGCCGCGAAGACGGCTTTGGAGCACTTGTCAACGTCAGCCCATTTGACAGGTGGGACCTGGAAAAGATGGCAATTGCGGGGAGAGGCATGAGTGTCTAACATTCCGAGCGTTTGGAATGGATTGGCCCAGCTCTTACGTCCTTCCCATCTTCCATCTTCAGACCGTTGGTGAAGCACCCCTTGGTCACCACGGGCGCAATTCCCAGCATCTTGACTGGAGCTGTCGAAAGTTCACTAGAGTCCTCGGGGAATGCGCGTGGGCAGGAATGCTTCAGGGGAATGACCCACTATGTCAACCTTCGAGCTGACAGATAGAGGGCACTGCTAGAAAAGCTTGAGGCAGCGGCTTGGTCGTCGTCGCAGCTAGTTGCCTGTGAAAGGGGGGTTGGTTGCAGGTCCTCTTTTATATGCATGTCCCAGCCAGAAACCGCCCATCCCGTCAGTCGGAGTCTGTACAAAGCACATGCAAAGCGCGCGCGTCTCCGACTTGAAATCGCAGGGTTAGGGTTACGACCTCTTATCGATCCCGGCGGATATCTAGCGTAGAATACAGCACCTGTGGGACCTCAAAGGGTGGACCCGTTGGACCTCGTTGAGAGGCATGTGTAAACGGTGGAACCAGCATGTTGCCATTGCGGAAGGGATTTCGGATGTTGTGAGAGGCGTTACTTGGTTACGGCAGACGAGGTTTGCAAACTCTGCCAGCAAATCAAACTTGCATCTATCATCAGCAGTGAAACCCAGGATTGGCTGATTTGATGCCAAGTTAAGGGTGTCGCTGCGTCCAGAGGAGCTCATAGTCAACCCAAGGAGCCTCAGTTTTATCGAATAGCCGCACCTGTCCCATCCTTCATGGTCCGTCATACCGTAGCAGTAACGATCCATGCATGAGATGATGAGAATACTTTTCGGGAATCAGAGTAAACTATCCGAGGCGAAAGTCGCGACGGCGAAAGACGCCGACGGATCTATGACGGATCTGTGGAGGAGAATGAACCCTGCTTATATCATATTGACATGGTAAATTGCAATTGGAATGGTCAAAGGCGATAAAAAAGCGTCTCGGCGAGGTGGAAGGAAAGGAGGAGGGTGTTCCTGTGATGCACCACGCAGGACATCAGTTCCAATGCTCTAGGGTTTAAATTAGGCGTCTGCCACTGTGAAGCGGAAACCACCGGAGCTACGGCAAGGTACCCCGCGCACGGTCCGGACCCTTCGCATGCGATTTGTTGTGATTCGTGCGTTCGGCTAAACATGCAGCAGCGACGCTAGGAGAGGACAGATTGGGTCAGTCTGGTGGCAGCGGCTATGCAAAGACTAGGCGGCAGCGAAGCGTTGAGGAGTGACACCCCAATGCCCACGCCGTCGCGCGACTGGGACCGTTTCTTGTGAGTGAGCGGTGTGAGCAAAAGAGGACGAGCCAGTTTTGGAATGAAAGTCTGGTCAGTTTGTACGGAATACAAGTCAAATCAACAAAGCCCGATGTGGAAACGGCGCTCACGGCCAGAGAATGTTTCGAAGAACGAGTGCAGACTCGGTCGACCACCTTGCCAGGGATAAGACACTCAGTCGGACCTTACTCCCGCATGAAGATTTCTTGCATGCATTGAAAGCCCCGGGTACGTCAGCGGGGGTACCTCATGAAAAGAATTCGATGAGGGATGTCGCACATCGGTCGTGGGAACAGTCGGAGTCTCAGCGACAGACGCCCATGATGGCTCACGCGTCTTTGTGCTGTCGGTTTCCTCGTGGACGTTCCTCATGGGCGTTCCCCACAACTTCCACAAGTTGCTGCTTTCCTCGTAAGACGTGAGGCCGCGCCAAGCCTTTCGAACTCCCTGTTCCCACGAGTCCAACCCCATCATCTATAAAAGCAACTCACACCCAACCCTCCCGATGTGCGTCTAGCTCACCATACAGAACATACCCTACGAAGTAGCAATACATACTGTACTACCATTATACACAACAATGGTCTCCTGCTTCACCCTTTTCGGTTCCAAACTGAGCCTCGGAGGCGCCCAGGAACACTACACGCCGCTGGAGGCCCGTGTCCCGCTCAAAGGGTTGAGGAACGTCACCTTCGTTGAGGAGACTGAGGAAGGGAACGTGCACTGGGATGGACACGTTGCGCCAGAGTTGAGGGCTGTGAGGGTGAGGACTAATGGCACTGGTGAGTACCGCAAGCGATTGCGACGCTCATCCGTCAACACTGCCTACCAGTCTCTCACCCAACCACTCTTTCTATATAGGAACCGACGTGAGGGTGACGACAGAAGTCAGTGGTCCCGCGGACGTTATTCGCAAATTCACTGCAACGATCGACACTGAGAAAGACACCCTCACCGCCAAACTCCGCATTCCTAATCGTCTCGAAGCAAAAGATAATGTCTCCTTCATCACCACCATCACATACCCGGCTTACACGCAGGAAGACCTCCCGCCGTTGGGTATCTCGACGATTCTGAGCAATGTGTATCTGAATGATAACGAGCCCTGGTCATTCGCTTCGGTTTCGGTGGCGACAAAGTCGGGGGATATCACATCCACGGCGCCTTTGACTGTTCGCAAGAACGTTGATCTGTCGAGCAGTTCTGGAAAAATCGATGTTTCGGGCACGTGGACGGTGGAAGGTGATGCAAGGTTCACGTCTACATCCGGCAACATTTCAATCTCCGCGCCCTTGTCCGTCAAGGGCAGCGCTCGGTTCAACACGACGTCTGGTACGATCAAGAGCACCGCGTTGATCCGCGCTCTCGACGATCTCACCTTCAACACCACGTCGGGAGGCGTGTACACAAAACCCGCCCTCTACGCCGGCCGGTTAACGACAAGAACCACGTCAGGCAACATCGAACACTTCCACACCGATGCCGCAACTGACGCGCATCTTTCATCCAAATCCGGCAAGATAGCAGCCTTGTATATCGCAGTTGGACAAGGGAAGGGGAAATCGGACGGCAGTATCAACACCACCCTCCTCGAAGCACAAACGACGAGCGGGAATATTGTGCTCGCCGGTGTTGTCGCTGCCGGGTCCGGGTCCACGAGGGTGACGGCCAACTCGACCTCGGGGAGTATTTGGGCTGGATTGGACGATCAGACTTTTGGGTCGGTGCATCTGTCGACTACGTCTGGTAGTCGCACGTTGGGGAGTGGGATTGTGCCCGGGCCTGCAGGCAGGCGAGAGACGACGGGGATCATCAATGGCGGCGTGCATCCTGCTGGGTTGACTGCCAAATCGACGTCGGGGAGCATTCAGGCGATGGCGGAGACGGTGTCGAAGGAGCACTTCACGATGCCGCCCGGGATTAAATTTGGGATCCCCACCTTTGGACTTTTCTAGTTGGTTGTGGATGAGAGAGTATTGGATAGACGTATGGGTTTCTTTTTTCCGCAACGGCCTATCTGAGTAGATAGACCGGCCTGCGACCCCGTATGTACAGTACTGTACATAGCTTTTGGAGTGCATCACTCTGTACATAGTCCAAAATCCATTGGCATCCAACATGTGTTCCTCTCAGCGTCTGGTAGGTTGGAGTGGATTTGGAGAACGGAAGGAGTGTGCGATGTGTGTTGTGCGGAGGGCTGCCGTGACTCATCAGGAGCGTCACGTCGGCGGTCACTTCGATCCGCCCCTTCCCGTTCAAACCCATCAAGCAGCCCTCCTCCACCATCCACGCAAGCTGTGAGACTGGACTTCAAACACCCGCCCCGCTGGCAGGGCACCCCCAGTACAATATCCACGCGGGTAAAACTCCCTGAACGATGCGATTCCTCCTCTACGGGTGCGCGACAGTCGCCCTCACCGGCGCCGTCATCGCAAATGCATGGATGCAGCGGGGGCAGTTTTTCACCGCCGCCATCCACTTGACGAGATCTAGCTCTAGTCTTATGGTGTGTTTTCGAAAGCCCGCTTTTCCAAAGGCTACGAGTCTGCCTGGCGATATTGACTGACATGTCCTTCACGGTCTTATACAGGTTCTGTTAAATATGGGTCTGTATGTGACGGTCCTGGCGGGGCGAGCGCTGCAACGACTATTCTTTGGTCGGCTGCGAGCGTTGGAAGTAGAGGTACGACCGTACATCATACTCTGAGGATAGCTACCGACAGGGGGGCTGGGCGGGATTCGCATCGCCTCACACAACCCTTCCATCCATCCCACTATCCAGCATCTCTACGAACGATCATGGTTCGCAGTCACCGAGACCTGTTTAGCCATGACCATCTTCCGCGACCAGTTCGATGTGCGGTTCATCGTTCTGTTTGCGATGCTGTTACTCGTAAAGATCTTCCATTGGCTGAGCCAGGACCGGGTTGACTTTGTACGTTCTGCAATCTGGGGTTTCTTCGAAGAATGATGGAACGGGTTCTGACGTGAAAAGTTCTTTCCACGTATAGATGGAGCAATCACCGAACCCGTCGCTTGGATGGCATTTGCGGATGCAGATCATGATGGCGTTGCTTACTGTGGTCGACCTGATAATGGTCCTGTATTCCGTACAACATACGACGACGCGTGGGGCGAGCATGATGATCATCTTTGGATTCGAGGTGGGTATCCACGTCGGGAAGCGATGTGGGAAGTTGATATATGTGAATGCGCTACTGATATATACTCTCCCCTTGAACGATGTAGTATACGATCCTGCTATCGCTGATATTATCGACCTTCGTGAAGTATCTGCTGCACTCTTACGATCTGCGGAGGGATACGCCATGGGAAGAGAAATCGATGTACATATTCTATGTCGATTTGCTGCATGGTAAGCTACCGCAGCATGTCGTTGCACCACGCGTCAACATGGATGTTAACACTGCCCCATCCACGGTAGACTTTGAGAAACTCGTAACCTACATCTGCTTCTTCGCCATCGTCGTGTACTACTACAGTCTCCCCCTGCATATCGTCCGCGATCTCTACATGACCCTCCGCAGTTTTGTCAACCGATGTCGCGATCTCATCCAGTACCGCCGCGCCACCGCCAACATGAACGAGCGATACCCCGATGCGACCGTCGAGGATCTCAATGGGACGGATCGTGTGTGTATCATTTGTAGGGAGGAGATGGAGGTTGCTGCCCAGCAAGCAGCACCAGCGGCGGCGGCGGCGGGTGGGGCGGGTGGAGCGGCTCCGGTGCCACCACAGCAGGATGCGGCGGGGGCGTCAAATAGACGGCCGGCGGGACACCCAGACACCCCTAAGAAACTGAACTGTGGACATATTTTTCACTTTCATTGTCTGAAGAGCTGGTTGGAGAGGCAGCAGAGTTGTCCGACGTGTCGGCGGTCGGTGTTGGAGCAACGTGAGTGTTATTTCTTTGCTTGCAAAAATCCGCATCCGCTCAAGGACGCGGAAAGTTTGCTAAATTGTACAATGCACATATTTCGACAGCCACACCTCCACCAACTGCACCCGCCAACGCCGCAGCAGCAGCAGCAGCCCAACAACAACCACCAGCAGCAGCAGGAGGGGCACCAGCCCTCCCCAATGCCGACTTCCAAGCCTTCCTCCGCCAACACCAACAACAATTCGCGGGAGGGATGTTCCATGGTCTCGCGGGTGCTGCCCCGCCACCACAACCACCGCAACCACCACAGCAGCCGGCGGGGAGTAGCAGTGCACCAGGCGCGACGGCGGTGCCGGTGAGAAGTCTCCCCACCCCGCTGAATACGGCATTCCCGCCACCGCCGCATGTGGGTGCGCCGGGGGTTATGTACCCGATCACGCTCACGCCGCTTATACCGCTGAGTGGGGCTAATCTTGGGGCTTTGCAAGGTGTGTTTTGCGATGTTTCTGGGTTATCTCATCCACAATGATTGGACTGTATTGCTAACCACAACATCCACCCGACTCCAAACGAACCAGCACCCCAAATACAAACCCTCGACCACCTAACCGACGCGCAGCTCCGCGACATGGACGGCCAATCGCGCGAGGCCATCAGCGCACGGATCAGAGCCCTGCAGAGTGTTCAGAGCCAGATCACGGGGATCATCACCCAGTTGACGCAGATTTCGACGTTGATTCCGCCGCCGAAGATGGCAGCGGGCTCCGGGGCGAGTGGGGTGGGAGCGGGAGCGGGAGGGGAG
This sequence comes from Fimicolochytrium jonesii, assembly GCF_025526975.1. Classification (NCBI taxonomy): domain Eukaryota; kingdom Fungi; phylum Chytridiomycota; class Chytridiomycetes; order Spizellomycetales; family Powellomycetaceae; genus Fimicolochytrium; species Fimicolochytrium jonesii. The sequence goes on from NW_026515678.1 coordinate 244,734, forward strand.
GCCAGTGGAGGGTTTTCATCATCATCGTTTGGGACGGGAGTCGGGGTTGGCAAGTCTCATGCCTCGCCATCATCTTCGGCGGCCGCGGGACCTGAAGAACCCGCGCCAGTAGCTAGGCCCGCCTCATCTTCCGCAACGGAACCGGCAACAGTGAAGCCGGATGATAAGGGCAAAGGCGTCGCTTTGTAAAAAAAAGACCAACTGTACATGTATCAAGAACATAGCTCAACAGCCAGATTTGGCCTGATTGGGAAGGCAAAGGCAATTAATTCATTGTGTTTCCGTCATGCGGACGTTCTCCCCAAACGGGAGTTAAATCTATAAAGGTTCCGAGCTTTTCATGCACATCCAATACATACGATATGCGGGCCGCACAGGCACTCCGGCACTCCATCCCCTATTCCAGCCTCTGCGTCTCCCGTCACTAACTACCGCCCATACCCAATCCACACCTTAACTCCCGTACTACCCTTCTTATTCACCAACAGACTCTTTGCAAAATCGACATACGAGTCCGCGACACTTCCCGACCCAAGCCGGCCATATCCGTACCGCTGAGTCGCAGATCGGTTTCCCCGTCGCCCTGTCACTTCGATACGGAACCCGGTGATTTTCCCGACAGCGTTTCCGTTCTGCAGCGTCGGCGACGGCATGTGGATGTGACGGGTCAGCACGGCCGGGAGGGGGATATCGGTGAGGTATTCGGCGGTGCGCGGAACGTTCGGGATGCTGGCTGTCAGGACCTGTTCTGTCGATTGTGGTGCGGACGATGGGCCCACCGCATCAGACTCGGCTGTGCTCGCCCCCCCTCCCACCGCCGCTTCCCCGTCGGTTTCGCCCTCCGGTGTGTGCGTCTCGGCGACCTTCAGCACGACGCCCGGCCCGTACCGTCCCGAGCGGGCATACCGCTCCGATCGCAAACGGAGTGGGGTCTGCATGAGTGCTTTGACGGAGGTTGCTGTTGCTGCTGCTGAGGTCGGTGATGGTTGTTGGGCGAAGGGGTGCGGGATGTATTGGTGGTAGTTGTAGAGTTTGGGTGCTTTTCCCTAAGCGAGAACAAGAACAGTGAGTATTAGATACGGGCAATCCCTTTCCAGGTTTCCCGTCCAGGTTTCCCCGACTCACCCGTGGTGCGTATGCGCTGACTTTGGATAGTTCCCGTAGGAAATGGCTGTAGTTGGTGGTCATTGTGCTGGGTGCTGGAGAAGATCACGCCGGGGGACTAAATCGGTTGCTGCAACGTATCGGGGTCGAAATCTGTGCCGGGAGAGTAAAGGCAGACGGTAGCGAGGTCGTTCCGGTTGGACTTGATGTAGTAGTGTGTGGGGTTGGTGGGTGCTGCTGGGGATGCCGTTGCTGCCCGTGTTGCGATTGCCCCCGAACTCAACCCAGTTGCCAGTTGAACGCAACCAAGTACTGTAAGTGCCTGTGCCTTCCCAGAACGAACGTCGCAATTCATTTCCCGGTCACGTGACTTGTGCGCGTTATATTCCCATCCAGCCCGCCTCCCTCGAGTCCCGTCGCTTTCAACATCCCCCTTCGGAGATCACCGCAGCCGCCTCCCATCCCCCAACTGTCGCCAAAGGTCTCACGACAGCGCCGACCACCGCACACCCTCCTACGCTTCGCTCCGCAACTCAGCACCACCATGGCGCGGTGGGAACTGCTCGCCCTCTGGGCAGCTCTCGTTGCCCTGATATCAACAACCCCATCGGCTCTCGCTAAACCCGCTTTTGGATCACGCACTCTTGTCGTGCTTGAGGATGTGGCCAAGAAGGATACGTATGGGAAATTCTTGAAGGGGTTGGAAGGTAGGTATCGGAAGTTCGCAGAGGGTTGGCTATAAGCGTTGTTCATGGATGGAAAATGGTTCGAGTCTTTGGCGCGTTCACATTGCGGGTGGGAAGATGAAGGCGGACGACGAGCGTAGGAGGCAGTGCGAGTGACCAGTGCGTCCACTCTGGAAGCGATAGTCAGAGTGACAATGAGACTTCTCGTCGAGAAGCGAGCCGGGGATCTTTGTCGTGCATGGGCCCAATCCTATTTTGCGTTTGCGGGAAGATGCACCGCGAATTTAACCAGTGCTAACGCTCCCCTCCCAATTCGGAATCGTGCAAACAGAACGCGGACACAATCTCGTGTACAAGTCGGCTTCGGAATCGCAGTTTAACCTTGTGGCGTTTGACGAGCTGGCGTATGACCATTTCCTGGTCCTCGCGCCACAAGTTAAATGTGAGTAGTCCATTACACTCGCTTCGTATACAGCTGCGTACAATACGCTGACACTACACCCGTCTCCTCTGCAGCATTAGGGGGCGAGCTCTCTATCTCGCACGTAATTGACTTTGTCAACAAAGGTGGCAACGTACTTCTCGCGACATCCTCCTCTATCACCGAAGCCGTGCGCGATGTGGCGTACGAGTTCTCGGCGGACTTCGATGACTCCGGGACGGCCGTGATCGACCACTTCAACGCTGTGGACGAAGATCCTACCCTCATCGCCGCTTCCTCCTTCCCCGACAAAAACATCAAAGCCGTCTCAGCGGCAGTGAGGAACGGTGGACCTGTACTATTCCGGGGTGTTGGGCACAGACTAACGGGCAAGAATCCGTTGATGCAACCGATCTTGATCGGCGCACCTACCACGTACTCGTATTTGAAAGACGACGACGAGCCGTTGGAGGGAGGACCACTGGTCGGGAATGGCCTTGTCCTTGTATCTGGGTTGCAAGCGCGCAACAATGCGAGGGTGGTGTTTGCGGGCAGCGTGGATATGTTTTCTGATGAGTTCATCGACAAGAAGGTTGGAGACAGGCAGAGCGGCAATGCGGACTTTGTGACGGAGCTTGGAAAGTGGGCTTTCCAGGAAAAGGGAGTCCTGAAAGTGGGTGGGACTTTCCACCACCGTTTGAATGAAACTGCGCAACACGGCATCTACCGCATCAAGGATGACATGGTAAGTGGCACAGAATACATTCCCTTTGGTGATTGAGACAAAGATATTGACGCGCTCATCCTTTCCAAAACCCCGCAGGTTTACGAAATCAAAGTAGCAGAATGGACCGGCGAGAACTGGTCTCCATTCACACCCTCCGACATGCAATTCGAAGCCGTGATGCTTGACCCGTACATCCGCACCCACCTTCGCTCCATCCCCTCCGCCCCGGGCATCCCGCACCCCTACGCCACCCTTGCCACGCAATTCCGTTTACCCGATCACTACGGCGTCTTCACGTTCAAGGTGGATTACAAGCGCCACGGGTACTCGTGGCTAGAGGCCGCTGAAACGGTACAGGTGCGGCCGTATAGGCATGACCAGTACCCGAGGTTCTTGACGCCCGCATACCCATATTACGTGAATGTGTTCAGCATGATGGTTGGGTTTGTGCTGTTCTCCGCCGTGTTCTTGTGGAATAGGGAACCGGGGACGGCGGCTGGGAAGGGGGCAGCTGGCGCTTCCGCTAAAAGCAAGTAGTAGTGCTCTCGTAGGGTGGGCGATAGTTTGATCTGATGATGCATATAGTCTTTGTAAATGCGCGAAAATGTACATACACTAGCGTCGAAGGAAGGCGAATAGGGACCGGTGCAGGCGCTCTCAGTTTGTGATTGCTTTGCGCTAGCAAAGAACATACTTTGCTGTAACTGTTTCTACGTATGTTACCCTCGAGCCCCGTTTCCCGCGTCGCAAGCTATGCGGCGTGTCCTCTGATCTCAACCCGTCTTGCACACCCCACCGCTATTGAGCGGAGCTCAGCAACTCCATCAACCGTCTAGCCACATCCACCGGTAACGGTCCCCCGCGGTAAATAAAACTACCGGGTTTTCCCGGCGGTGGGCGGGTTAGGTACTATGCCTGACTCTACGTAAGGCGCGAATCGTAGTATTCTCCCGCTCATACAGTCGAATTCCAGTGATGAGCAGATCTCCTCAGCGGAGGTGGCCTGGTAGCTTGAGGAACGTGGCGCCGAGTTGGTACACAGAGAGATCTCCCCAGCCGGAGAAGGTTCGCTAGGTCGTTGTGGTTGATTGCGGCGAGATTTGGTGTTCACTCCACCCGGCCGCTCATCAGATGGGGTCTCTGCTGATAGAGAATCAATCCAAGCAACCCCTACGAACCAGTCTCGCTCGGTTGCCCAAACCCCCGTTCCCAACGACACCTATGCACCGCATCACGACTCCACCGTCCTCCTCAACCCCCCCCCTTCCCCGTCCTATCTACACTCCCTTTTCCCGAATACTACGCCGTCTGCCGAACACTCTGATCCTTCTCCAACGTCTCCCTCAACGCCTCCTGCCGCTCGAGCTCGCGGACGTTTTCGCGCCACTGCGCGCGGCGTTCGTCGTCGCGGACGAGGCCTACTCTCCTCGTCTAGGCGAATGTCGTACATAACAAATAGACAGAACGTTCGTGGAGGGTTTAGGTGGTGGGTAAAGACGAGCGTAGGACATGGGACAGGGGAGGGGTGTACCTGAAAGCTCATATCCTGCCAGTAGTAGACGGCGGCGATGGTGGAGGCTGTGAAGATGCAGGAGGCGGCGAAGGTTGCTTTTGAGCGGGTGGACATGGCTGGGGTTGGTGTGTGGTGCCGGGGGGTGACTTCGTAAGGTGATAGGTTTCTGTGGGCTCAGCGGCAGTTGCGGTGGCCGAGAAGGAGAGGAGGAGGAGGAGGTTTGTGCGTACTTGGCGTCTCCGCGGTTCGATGGGGAACTTGACAGTGACAAGCTGTCAAAGTTTCTTGCAGAGGTTTTGCTTCTGGGATGGACGGCCGTCCATAACACCCGGCCCTTACATCAGGAACTTCCGTCCGAGACGGTCAGCTTTCCAGCCGCAAACGCTCTCAAGAAGGTACTGTATTGTTTTGATGCAGGAGTTTGTCATGACGTACTCAAGGAACCAACAACCGACAACACTTTCAACACGCGGCCAGCATTCTTATCCGTTGCTGCTCTTTGGAATGGACGACTGACCTGTCCCGCCGCACCGGAAGAGGAAGTCGCTTCCATCTCCACATGGTTTTTTCCTGTGGTACGACCCCAGCGGCACCTCGCTGGTGATCCCTGGGCTGGAACTTGTAAAGCCAGTCCGACCAACACGCCGAACTTCAAGTCCTTGGCCCAATGGGGAAAGGGCACAAAAAGAAGACCACCTTCACTGCGTCCTTCGGGAAACATGTATACCTAGGCGCGACCTAGCATGTATGCTTACTGGCGCACTTGCTGAGGAAAACTTGAAGTGCTGTCGCCTATTGGCGCCTATTGGCGCCTGAACATGTTGCTGTTCGGGTGAGTATCATTCCCTGCCTTCCTCGAGAATATGTCTCATTGACGAGGGGCGCATCTCTTCACTAGTTTGCGAAATCGGACCGGAGACAGTTGGCAAGTATGACTTCCGTAGTAGACGACATGTACCCGCCCACGTTCGACGTGAAGAACGCCGTCATAATGAAGGTGTCACTTCGGGACTTTTTCAATTCGTTTGCGTTCTCCATCGTTCCCGAGGGCGACAAGGTTAGTAAAATTCTGAGAAACGATGTTACTGAGATCTATAGGGCTTACCATATTCCGCTCCCTTTCGGCTTCGTGTTTTCACTTTCGGGCCGGTAGACGGCTACGAGCGAACGTTGGGGAACGAAGTCCGCAAACACCCTCCGTAACGAGTTGTTACGCGTGAGCAGACAGCCAAACTTTCTTCAGGCCCTTCTCCCACTGAGCGGAGGGATATACCGTCTGGATCTACATACACTTCCGTTTATTCGGAGGGAAGGTTAGTTAGATTCGTAGCGATGCGGTGGACAGGAATGCGGACGAAGACTAGTGTGTGGGGCACGTAAGGCCACGCCCCTTGACTTGTTGAGCTCCATTTGAACTTTTTAGACTCTAAGCTTGTATATTGCCAAGACGCCTCTTCTGGTGTCCGTCCGCCATGGCATGGCCACAAAAAGGGATGATTTTGTGAGGGAGCCGTTTTTGTGTCGGGAACTGTCAAATGGGTGTTAAAATGACAGTAATTGATTGAACATAACAGGTACGTCGCTTGGGGTTTATTTACAATCCCGCCCAATCTTGAGAAGGCCAAAGAGAACTTCCGAACACCCAGCGACGATCCAAGCTCCTTCACTTCTTATCGTGACCCTCAATCCTCTCCTCCCAATCCTTCTCCACTACGCCAACAATCTTTCTCGGGCTCGTCGGAGCTTCGGTCAAATCCGCAACAACCGTATGACCCTTCTCTTTAGGTGCGCTCTTGAGATCGTTGGCCTGGTTCGCAATACGGTCGTGCAGATGGTCATGTCTGGGCACCGCGTGCAGGGTATAGCCGCTGGAGGGTTCGTGGCCGATGGGCGTTTCTTTGTGGATCCGACCTTGAGGAATACTTTTTGATTAGGTTGAGAGATAGGTTTTTGCGGGGAAGCACGTCCGACACTCACCGTGAGCGGATCTGGTCACCTTTTCGTCTTGCATCGTGAGGGTCGCAACTTTTTTCCCTATCTTTCTTTGTTTTTCGTTCGGGTGGTTTGTCTGCTATGGTTTGTGTTGAGATGCAAACCGTCGATTACTTCGGCTGGGGAATTGTTTTCGGTGGATCTATACAGGAGAGGAGATGATGCCAAGTTGTCATAACTCGCCGTCTTTGTGACGTCAGTCTTCATAATCGTTCCCCATTGGATCCCCCCCCCCCCCCCTCCCCCGCTGACTTGACGCCGCCAAAAACACTTCCTGCATTAATGGTCTGACAAATCTCGTTGAGGCCCGCTGTTATACAGTCCCATTTTGTGCTGTCGACCCGTAAAGCCCACCACCGTCAGGCGACGGGAACTCATACACATATATCCCCGAGGCTCAAGGATGGAGCGAAGCAAGCATCATAGGGTGTTTTCGGGACGTCCGGCACGCCGGAGATACAAACTTGAATACACCTTCAAAATCATACATTACATGACAATGAGAACTATCGCTCATTGAAACTATACACAGAAGACGACTTCAATCAATGCTCATCACCACCACCGACCATCAGTGCGTCTTGTGGCGCCCGGTGTGGAACCTCGCCTCACGGTTGTCCACCTTCGAGTTTGGTTGGAGCTTGTGATCCTCTGCAGCTTCGTGTTGAGATTCCTGTTTCTTGGCAATCTCGCTTGCCGGCTAAGACGACGAGAATAAAGAGTATGAGTAAAAATTCTCCCTAAAGAGAAGTTGCACCTCGCCACAAATCGGCTTACAGGCCCTCTACCAAATTCGGCAAACTTTGCAACTTCTGGGTCTCGCTCGATGCCTAAAAGTGAATGGTTAAATTGATGTACAGCATCCACTCGCATATCAATTACACATAACAATGTACCTTCCGTGAATTTCCGCGGAGGGTCCTGCGGCACTCCTGGTGCTCTGGGAGGAGCAGGGGCCTCATATTGTCGAACCGTGTCGCCGGAAAGTGAACTCATGATGGATGATGGTCGTGTTGGTTTGGAAGCTGTTTTGCAACGTAGTGCGCAAGATCTTGTGCAATTCGACGGCAAGGACGGGTTAGGTTGGGGACTTCGAGAGGACGTTATGAGTTTGGGGACTTGAAGCTTGGCGGACACCTTGAATCTTGGAGGCCTGTATTACCTCTTGCAAGAACAGCAAGCCAATAACAAAGATCCCGTCTTGACACACACAACGGGGCCTCTTCAACGCGTCAGCCACGTCTTTTCCCCCGACGGACCAAAGCAGCGCCTGGAATGGATGACAGTGCATGACGCAGGACAGCAATCTTAAGTGAACTGCAGTCTTACAGATAGAGCAATGAGGCAAGTGAGTTTGTACGCTGTGTCGAAGTGCACCAAACTTCAGCACTACGGGCTTGCACGTAATGGGACAGCACATGTGAACATATGCACCTTTCACCGTGGTAGAGTACCTGCCGTATTTGTGGTCCAATGCCCCGCTCACGGCTTATATTCGACGTATGATTTATCTCAGTTGGGCAACTTCCAACGTATTCTGGTGCCTGACATGTTGCTTGTCAGGGTTGGTCGTGGTTGCCTGAGCTTCACTCTCAACCCGACATATTCCCTTTCAGTCAGATGCTGCATCAAAGAACCGGGCCTATCACGCTCTTTGTCCTTCGCGATAGCGCTCTAGTGCTTTTTGTTAGTGTGGTCTTATTATCCCAGGCAGTTTCTGCCGGAGGATAACCGCTCTGTCCGCGTCTGACATAAGAGGTTGTCGGATCGGAGAGCAAGCACCCTTGTTTTCCGTAAAAAAAATCCTGCCCGGGCGAGGTCTTGGCGAAGACTGAACTTCAAAGCCGCTTACTGTGTCGTCGTAGCTAGCCAGCAGAGCAGAGCACGGATCGGGTCGCTGGGGCACATGTGGCATCTCCAGTTGCCCAATCCGGTCCATCGTTTTTCTCTTAAGGACTACTCTTGCCCACATTGGCGATCGCGATCGTGCAGTCGATGATCTTCACCTGGAGGCTCTTCCTGTTGTTTCTCTCCTTTCTCCTCCTGCGGTTGGTCCTGTCCCTGTCTCGCTTCCATTTTCCTCAGAGTTCATACCTTGGTACTGACGTGATTTGATCTGTTCCTCCGTACGGACCAATCACCCTGCCAGATTTGATATTGGAGTCCAACATGTGGATCTTGCTAAAGCCGTTGGTGCTTTATAAGCGGCGGTCGCTCATAGGGACACGAAGAGGCCTTGTTCAGGGATGCTGGATGATATGTGCGGGAAGAATTCCGCTCCGTGATTGACAGCACCCTGTCAATTTCAAAGAAAGCGACAAGGTAACATACTGTCACATTCAAGAGACTAAACTAGCACTCTCAAAGATCGTTCCCGCTTGCATTCTCCCGTTTTAGCCAGCCTCTGGTAGTATGCGACTGTCACAGCGTCACCTGCAACGTACGGCGCTCGTGCAGCACGGGTGACGCTTAACCCTTGATGAATATCAACCGCTTTGATGGTTGTTAGATATCTCAGCCTCGCAGCGAAACCAAGATGGATCAATTGATTTTGCACATAGCGCGATTAAAAGGAAGCGCGGAGAGCTGGTGGTACGTGGCTTGATAGGGTCCCGACTGTTTTATACGTTCCCGTGGTAGACATTTCCCGATGCTTCAAAACGGAAGGTTTGTGAACGGGGATATGTGCATAGCCCAAGGCTTGCCGCGGTGGAAGGAGCTTACCCGAGCATCAAGATAAAACTGGTTTGCGGTGGGCACTCAGCTGAGCAAGGTGGTTCCGGAGATCCTACTCTCACCACTTCCGCCCCTCCCCAGCGCTATATCGGTGCACCCGGTGGGTGACCTCAAATATTCTTTGCAGGCAATGGTAGTGTTGCGGGTTACGATTCGCAACTGGCCGCAAGATCTCTAGACAGGCGTGATGTGCGCTCGTGGCTGGTGACTGTGGCTGGCAGTTCGCCACATTTCTCAAGGACTCTGGTCTTCTATAAGCTCGTGGGAGACAATCAAACGCTACGAAACAAAAAATCGCAAAAAGTCTTCGGGATGAGAGATTGTTGTGTCACGCCCACAAAAACGCAAGATGCGGTGACACCCGCCCGTGGGGCGCTCATACTATAATCCGGCGTTAAGTGAGGCTAATCAGCACCGAGCTCTTACGCTAGATACTTTGCCCGTTATGTTAACGTGCAAACCTTGATGTAGCCATATAAAACCGCAGGATATCAAACCAGGCGGAGGCTGTGCTGTGACGGGGGACATTGATAGCAACCATGGTCATTCCGTACGGGCCCCAAATCAAAAGAAAGAAGGTCCTACTTACTTCGGTTAGTCTAAGCGCTGTCTTCCGAGTTTCGTAGGAGTTTGTGATGAATATCGTGCTTGACTACACACATTGGGAACAGGGAAATGGGAGGACAACAACCAGAGGAGCCACAAGCAACTCGTGGCAACTCCTTCAGCAACGCAAGCAATTTTGACCATACCGGTACAACCACCATCGCGAGCGCAAGATGAAAACTCCCGACAGAACCGCCCCTAATAACAGGAAACGTCTGTTCCTCAACACGATTGTCTTTCCGCCGACCCGTCGCTTAGCTTCCTTCGCCAAATTTGGTGGGTTGAAGTCCCCGCCGCCGACCGGGCAAGACCTCCTTTGTCTATGACTTTACGCGTCGCCCGTCACCGGCACCGCGCGTTGCCGAACGGTCGGTAACATGCCCTCAGACCGAGGGCTACCCTCGTTAGGGCTGGTTCTATCTCTCTATCCCGGGCATAGCTGATTTATTTCAGGGCATCGTTAGGCACAGCTTTATGGACCCTGACTGTGAGCTTCAGGACGATAATCCGGGACTCGCGCGCAGAGAATGTCATGGACAATCAATGATGATACACCCAAAGGATGCTCCATTCCCTAATGGCCATAAACTCGTTCCTAAGCAATGCCTGGAGCAATGCCCTCCCCCTCTGACCGGGTTTGAGATCTTGTTATCAGAAAGCAGCATTCCGGCCGGCTCAACCTATCGGCTGCGACAACCTTAAACCTTGTCCCTGAATTTTTGGCTCGTCAAGTACCTCATCTACCTTTCCACCATACAAGGGCACCAGAGAACTTGGGTATTACGTGCAAAATCAACGTTTATGCTCCATAGAGATGCTCATTCTGAAAGCCTCAGCGCCGGCAAAACGGACCTCAGGCAATCGAAGTTTGTCACTTGAGAGGAGGAAGAAAAGGTCGCTTATGTCAAAACGGACTCGATGGCCGAACCAGCCTTCTTTCGAGGCCTATACTGGAAGATTTTTGCGTACTCTATAACTTTAAAACATAAGCGTACAAGGGGATGTGAGTTTTTTGCCCTACGACGTCAGTTTTTCGTTGAGATCGATGGAAGGGATCTGCCCCGTGCTGCCTGGGCCTTTCTCAATTCCGAATCAGGGCGGACTTACATCCTGGCTCGAAGCGTCGAAATGCAGGGATCGGGATATGACACCTCGACACCTTGACAGTCTGACGTATTCTTTCCCCCGTCCGGCGTGGGTAGGGAGACATTACTCGGACCGACTCAGACTATTAGTTAGATTATGCCAAGCGGAGGGTGCAGGCCCTAATGGAGGACGGCGGGAGGGGTGGATTGGAAAAAAACATCAACCTCGACTCTAAGTGATGGCTGCCTGGAGTGAGTGATGTCAACCTGGGCATTCTCTGCAGGGTTCCCCGCGGGCACCATCACATCAGCGCTAGCCCAGCGGCCGATTTTTCGTAATTCTTTCCTTTCCCATCATGCAAACGTATTGCTCACTGGCACCCGGGGCGCCAATAAAGGTAGAGACTGTTCGCCTCTGTCCCGATACTGTCTGGCGAAGGAACCGCATCTGTCACCGAATACCCGGCGTGCAGACGAGTGATCCCAAAGCGAATCGAAGCAAGCAAGCCAGAAGATGCACCACAGCTACATTTCGTCGCTTTTTGTCGTCTGGGCCGTGTGCTCTGTCGAACGCAGTGTTCGTGCCGATCCTCCGACAATCAGGTTGGCGATGACTTTACCGTTCGCGCTATGGAATGTTAGCGGGAGCAGCATGGAGGAAAGGGCCATGCGCGGGGCTCGCATGGCAGCTGAGGAGATTACGGTGTGGCTGTTCCATCGCTCCGTAAGTTTCTCATGGTTGCAGTCTGGAACTGATAATATCCTCGTCATCTGGCTTCTCAGGCAAACCCAGGGATGTGGTTCGGCAGTGTTCCGTTTCAGGTACAAGCTATTGATGATGCTCTCCCGGATCGACAAGACTACGGTGCGTGATGGATCAATGCATACAATGCCCGCACATTTTCCCCTTCCGGGGAAGTAAAGATAGTCATGATCTTTTGCGACAATATCACTAATTATGCACTTGTTGGTGTCTCCACTAAGAAACCCATTTTGATTCCATTTCGTTTGAAATCTAGGCAAGCTCATCGCAACTGTCCAGCGCGACGTTATCAAGGATCTATCGAATGGGTTCAATGGAGTTCTAGGAGATCGATATTCGGCAGCGAGCAAAATGCTTTCCTATGCACTCGCGTCATCGGGGGTAGGTATACGGGTCAGATTGGCGCACCTCACCTCCAGATCCAGCAGCATGCAGATCCCAGGCCACGAGTTACTTCGCTTTTCTTTAACTCCACTGTTACTCACTTTGCATATACGCAGATCTTTCAATGTTCAGTATGGTCAACGAGCCCCGGTCTCGGCGACAAGGCATCGTTCCCAACTTTCTTCCGCCTAGTAGCCGACGACAACTTTCAAGCACTTGTTGTTCTCGATCTCATTCGCTCTCAGGGGTGGAAGAAGATTGGCGTCTTGGTTGGAGAAGAATCTTACGGGCAGGGGCTACTGGACAAGATACGTTCGAGCGTGGATTCGTACGGCATATCGTTGCTGGGGTCGTACACCTTTTACATGGACGATCCCGCCGGCGTCGAGTACCGAGTAAACCAGCTGAAGGATCTAGGAGCAAGGATCATCCTGCTCTTCCCGAACGGGGAGGCCGACGCTGTGAAAGTGTTTCGCGTGCTCAAAGCGAATGGCATGGTGGGATCGGATTACGTGTACATCGGAGGGGGACAACCTGCTTGAAGTTTATAAGGCCGCCGAAACGGACGAAGACCGAGCGAACCTACAAGGTTTGCTAATGACCGAACCGTTGGAGTACTCGCAGTTAACAAAGGGATTCGAGACCAAGTTTACACAAAGATGGGGTGTTGCCCCCCCGTCCGGCGCTGTCGCATGGTACGACGCAACGTATGCATTTGCCTACGCGTTCAAGAAGCTGATGAACGATTACGGTTACTCTGCAACGGAGATATCCACCAACAAATGGCTCGAAAAAGGACTCAAGGTCAATCAGTTCACCAACTTTTCCTTTACCGGCGCCATGGGGAAAGCATCCTGGCAAGCGAACGGGGACTCTGCAAACGCGTTGTTCCACGTCCGCAATCTCGTTGGTTCTGAGTTCGTAGAGGTGGCGCTTGGCGAAGCTGGGGCACTATCCCTTACTTCCAACATCGTGTTCGCTTCAGGCCTTACTACATCTCCGTCCGATTCACCAACATTGACGGATCAAACCATCGGATACAAGAAGAGTGCTCCTGCCGTTATCATCGCCATAGCTTCGGTCATGCTTGTGATTACCGCCGTGTCGACAGTGCCTCTCGTATTATTCCGTAACAACAAAATGCTGAAGCCAGTATCACCTTTGTTCATGGCCTTCTCTGCAACTGGCATGGTGTGTGTTTCCTCTCGATCTTCGTGGATGCTGTAGAAGTTCCAACGACGGTCTCTTGCAATTCGTACATGGCGTTGCTGACCGTCGGATTTGGAACGGTGGTGGGGGGTATTCTGGTCAAGTTGCGGAGGCTTTATAGGTAGGTTTTTATTCATCACCTCCCCTGCTATGGTCAATCACTCCTTGCATCTAGCCGTCTGGCTGATAAACTGGCAGGGAGGAACGGGACTAACCAGATCTTCGGTACAGAATTTTTGACAACCGGATCGCCCATCGACGCGCGTCCAGCAATACGGAGCTCCTTGCTCAATCCGGCGCCATTCTCCTTATCGAATTGTTGCTTGTCTTCATCTGGTCCGGCGCTTTCCCGCTTCTCGCCAACGAGCACAACGACCTCCGTTACGCTACCCATTACTATCAATGCGCCTCATCCAATCATGGCGCAGGGGAGGCCATGATGCTCGCCGTCTTTATCTACAACGGCCTACTCGTGTTAGCCTGCTGCTATTTCGCTTTCGCTACGCGGAACATTTACTCAGCATACAACGAGGCCAAAGCAATTGGCATCGCCATTTACAACATTCTGTTCTGCGCTCTCATTATCCTTTTGACAAGATATCTGACTCCGCTGGCGCCAGTGCCATCCTTCCTTATCAGGAGTTCGTGCGTTCTTATCGCCGTTGGAGTTGCATACTGTGCTCTCTGCGGAAGGTTCCTTTACGGACTAGCTTCCGACAAGACTGCGGACAGGGGGACGCCCGGCGACGATGCGTTTGTTAAGGATGGCGCGGCCAATCGACGAGGGTTCGATAGCAAGCCGACCGCTCTGCCCTCAGGAGTTAAATCGGAACGCCTGCCCGTTCGCGGATCCACCCGCATTACCAGCAAGCAATGGCGCAATTTTACCGCTCATATCATGCTCAAGCCCGGTCCACTCTTCGTCCTTGTAAATGAGGAAGAGTCAGACAGAGCTCTAGCGGTGCCGCTCAACCAAGTTACCGTAGAGTTGAAAGACGATCGGTTTTCAATCCGCTGGCCGAGAGGGGAGGTAGAGGCTCAAGCCGAGAGCCCGCAAAGTGCGCAAGATTGGGTGACCGCCATTCGGTCCTTTACACGTGCCAACAGCTCTGTAAGTGCCGGGGCCGACATGGATGTTAAGAGGACCAGGGTCACATCCAGCATTGATGCCGGCATGCCTTGAGACGACGTACTGTCAGGTAGCAAAAAGCTGTCTCTCCTCCTAGTTGAATCCAATTGGGGCTTTCATCAAAGTTGAAATACAGTAGAGTGACAAAAGTTTCTAGCAATTTTATTTCGACATTTTCACACATTTCACCGCCGATGTCCCAAATGTTTTTCCCAAGCCCTGGTTATCAATTAATGGAATCCATTCAGGTCTTGGTCGAACCCCCTTTTGCGTTAATAACCATCTCCATGCGCTGTGACACACTCTTGTTAAGCGCTGTCAAAGTCCGAATGTCTAAACTAGCCCTTTCCGCCTTGACCAACAGTTCTAGCTCATCCAGGGTTTTCGGGCGGTGTTATGGACGACGCGTCCACGTCATAAGCTTACCTCATCACGAAGCTTTGACAGTCTGTCACTGTACTGTCAACTCCCTGTCAAAACACGCTGCCGTGCGTAGCCGCACGCAGCCACACCTGCGTCTATTCTATACCTTCTGGTGGGGAAACTTGTCATGTGCATCAACTAAGTGCCATCAAGGCAAAAGCCTCTATCTAACGTCCCCATCTATATATTATGGTTACTACGGTTGCCCAACCTCATACCACAAATGGCTGCGAAACGGACGATAACGATACCGATCATGGATATTTGCGCAGGCAGGAATCTATTTAGAATATTCGGATTACTATCCCTCTAGCATGTCATGAGCAACTACAATTTGATGTAAAGATTTCGGACACACTCCTACCACACTGCCGTAGGGTGACCGTTTGCGTTAACATACGACAGGAGGTTGAGGAAAGTCGAGTGTGTTTCAAGATGCAACATTTGCAATACCGGAATACTATGTAGAGAAACGACCGCCTTCTGTCTACCCGCCGATCAACTATACTGGTGCCCTCCTAATCCTGCTCGAAAATGTTCAGTTCCGAAGTCAACCTTCAGTTTCGATGATTTCCAGGGATTGATACGTCCAGCTTCGGTTCGCCGCAGCCACTGCATAGAACTGCGGCGGAGGCGCCTGCCTTTCGGTCCGATGTGACAAACGAACTCCACCGGCGTGTTGTTTGGAGATAAGGATCGGAGTTTTCAAGGTGTCCGATCGGATTTGCGGAGTCGTCGTCATGGTGTGAGCTTCCTCCACCGCGACGGGTGCCCATTGCAGCTGGCCATCCGGAAGTTGACGCAGAGCAGTATGCAATATTGGCAGCCGATGTATCAGGACGACCGCCGTGAGAACAAGGAGGGCGAGGAGGGGTAAGGCTAGGGCGATCATTGACACGGGTCCCACTTGAACGCACGCGTGCTGTCGGACGATGAGGTTCGGTGACGGGTCTTGGAAGTTGGTCATCATCGTCAGCAGTGTGGTCGGGAGCGTGGTACCTCCGAGGCAGCGGATGTCCTTGAACAACTCATTGTGGGTGACTCCATTCAAGTCATCGATGATGCCATACGGTAAGGCGCGGGTGTACTCGCCCACGCAGGTGTTCTTGTCGTTTTTGATGTATCGGTCAAAGAATGAAATGATGTACAATCGCCAAGGCCATTGGAAGCCTCTTTCGACGATCTGACAAGTGTGTCCACGGAACAAAGCGGTTCCTTCACGTACCACACCCTTAACATCTTTCGGAAGGAAAGTGACCCATTCGTCGAATAGGAGCGCAACGGCCATCATTTTCACCATGACGACCGGTGAACCCACTTCATTTTGACCAGTCCATGTCGCAAGGGAGTGGAATAGCATCGCAGGAATGGTGGTACTTCCATCAGAGATGCGCTGCGTCATAGGGTTCACGCCGTCTCCATGCCAAGCTGGTCATCAGGAACATCGGCAACGAGGTCCTCTCCAAGGCTGCGACGCGCAAAGTCCTTCATGCTCCCAACGAAAGCTTGAGGACGGACGTCGGGCAAGCTAACGTTGACGCTTATGAAAGCTTGGCGTTCTTCATAGTCGCAGCTCAACAGGAATCCCGGCGTGTCTTGAACAGGTGGGGCCCAGCGAGCGCTTGAGGAGAAAACGTTCGGCACGAACCAAGGATCCTCGATCCGCATTTGATCGTACGCTTTGGCGACCTCGCCTAGATGCTGATCAAATTCCTGAAGGCTGATGCCGTCTCCGCGAGCTTTGATTGCGGGCTCCGAGTAAAGTCCTTTGCCGCAACCAGATGTTGTTCTACGAAAATTTCAAGAATGAGTGATTCCACGGTCTTTTATTCCGAACGACCAATGACGAATAAGAGAACCTCATATCCGCCGCGATTAGCATACCCGACAGGTAATCTACGTTTGAAGCTACCATGAGAGACGCACAGATGACTGTCAAATACCACGCCCGCCTCTGATACAGTCTCCAGAGCCCTGAGGCAATCCCCTTGGGGCATCAAGAGCCGAGCGTCTGCAGTCCCCATCCGTTCGAGACGAGACCAGACGTACGCCTTTGATATTCTGAGAAACCAGGCGAAAACCAACATCCAGAGCGCCATCAGCATGATCCTTGTTACCAGAAGCGTCTTGCGCAGGATCTCCTGGTCAGTTCCATCCTTGAAGAGGACAAATCTGAACATGGCCGGTGCCATATGTATGCGCAGCGGTAAGGTCTACGGCGGATTCTGAAGTTGAAGGGCGCCCGTTTTCTCTGTCCTCTCCTCTACCTCAAGGCGTTTTCTTCGTTTGTGCATGAGCTTCGAGTCCGCAACGCATCCACACCAAAAGGAAAAGGGCCTAAGAAGGAGGACTCTAGATCTAGACTCTAGAGTCTACATATACAACTCCTTAAGGTCGCAGTCCGTCCGCAGTGGTGCCATCGCGCGCGCTTGAAGCTGCGTAACCCTGGTTTCTGTTTCCTAGCGTGCGCTGGGTAGATAGATATGTGGTCTATCGGCGACGACGATATGGACGGGGCAACCAGAAAGCCCTTGGATACCCGCAATGGATGCCTGTACGCAGCCGAGCTTCCAGAAGCGAAGTTGTTAAACCACAAAGGAAGAAGCCGGATAGCGCGAGTCCGAGTGTGAGTGCATCACATCGAGAACATCGGGAATGGCGACGCGGCCAGTTGTCCACAAGTTCCTCCAGTTCTGTCAGCACTGCGTACATCAGGCGTACATACATACATACATACATACATGGTGAAGCAGAGTGGTGAAGCAGAGTGGTGAAGCAGAGTGGTGAAGCAGAGTGGTCCTTCCCTATGACAGATGATTTGCACAGGTTTGCCTGAAGCTATCGTTCTTAGATGACAAAAGCCTCCCATATCTTTGCCGGTGCCTCTCGTGGTAAACGAATCCACCCTTGACGTGATAAGCACCAAGTCGGCCGGTTAGGGCTGGGTGTTAGTAACCCTAATCCTAACGCTAACCCTAACCGGGGTACTTAACATTGTCGTCGAGCAACTTCCCAAGCGCCTGAGTGGTGAGTGGGTTGCTAGGCCGTCCCGCATTATACACCTCCGCCAGCTTGTGGACATACAAGTATAAGTTGGAGTAATAAGATGGTGCGCACCATAATGAGCACCATCTTATTACTCCAACTTATACTTGTAAAAGAGATCTGTGTCCCACTCAAACGCATCGGCGATTTTTTCTCGTATAGCCTCCATCCGGATTGCTGCCGAGTGCGAGTCCTCAATTTCCACACCGAACCCCAGCAAGTGGAACGAAACTCGGGCGAAAAAGGGTTGCGACAACAGCTCCGAGAACGTGGGCTCTTACTGGACAGATACGCATGCAAGCCGGCAACGTCAATGCGATCCATTCCCTCCATCTGCGGTGACAATTGAACAGCCGCTTCGTGGATTATACGGACTGGTCCTTCCAAATCCGACGCCCCGTCCCAATCCCCCGTCAGTTCGACGAGCTCACCCGCTGCGTGGATGCGGCATGCGGTCTTGACGACATCCGAGAACTCTCGAAGTGCGAACTGCGCGGGATTGGCGTCCAAGGCGAACTTCAACGACTGGACATAGATGCGATCGAGAGAGCTGTCGGCCAATCCTTCGCATACGGAATCAAAGCTGATGCCCATATCTGCGCAGAACTTGAGCAGCCCGTACAGGATCTCGGTTTCGAGGTGAGAGATAGGGTAAACATGGGGCATGGTGAAAACCTGCCGAAGCTTGTCGAGAAACTCGGCCTCGCTCATTCGCACCGTGCAAATCAATGAGTAGTGAGCGGTTTGTCGTCTGCCGAACTCCCCGTTTCTTGCGAGCCTTGTCCTTGGCGTTATCCCAGAACTTCAAAGGTATGTCGCCGTCTAAAACTACCGCCAATCCCAGTGGGAGTTCGAAAGGAAGATCCACGAACTGCCAGCATTTCCCCTCCCGCAAGTCGCTAGTCAAATATAGGTGATTTTCGAATTGTGGGAGCAACAAGGAGAGTCCGTAAGGCGTAAATTGCCAGGCTTCCACCGTTCTTCTGCACCTTTGGAACTAGGTTCTCCGCCCGGTACTTTGCATCATCGCCACGTTCACGCCAAATCACGACGCGGGTTGAAGAGTACAGGGAGAATGAAGATTCATCCGAGAAAATGACGTTCTTCCACATGTCGTCATCCCAGTGCAACCTTTCCTGCGTCCAGGCCAAGCGAAGGCCTGTCTTCCGAGCGTCGAGGAGTGGTTTCCGAGCTGCTTTGAACTTGAAGAGCTCAGCCCGCTGGATCAGGCGTTGCAATGATCGGACTGGGTAGCGGATACCGTCATCATCTTCAATGATGCGTTGGATAGTGTCGAGGTTTTCACGGTTGTTCTTTCTGACGGCCTGGTGGACCCGTCGTACATGGTCTTCATTGTATTTACGAGGGCGGCCAGTGGGTGCATTCGGTTGCGCAGAGCCAGTGTCTTTGAAACGCTGGATAGTAAGTGTACCTTACGTTTTGTGGTGTTCAGAGCTGTTGCAATGGAGGCATAGCTGCGTTTTCCGTCACCAAGATGCATGCCGATAATGCGCTCGCGGACCGCTGGGGAAAGGTTGGAACGGCGGGGTTTTGTAGGGGTGGTGTTCCTCTCCTCATCGTCAGAGGTGGGAGGTTCAACGGGGTCAAGTCGATAATCCTCCAATCGCTTGGAATGGGGGCGTCGGGAACTCGGGGAGGGTGGTTTGCGTTGGGGTCGTATTGATACTCCACAACTTTTTGGAGGGGCTCGGGAAGCGGAAGCTGGTCATCTTCGCCAAACAGTAGTTCAAATATGTGGTCTGCGATGTCCATATCGTCGTAGTCCTCCGGGACAAGGTCAGGCAATGGGGTGGCCATTGCGTTGGCCATTGCGCAAAGAAGATGGGTACACTACTCTACAGGCCTCAGTAAGCTGTGAGCGCGATCTCTGGACTATCTGGAAGGTGTCCCGAGTGTTGTGAGGTATGTCAGAAGTTTTGGGGTTGCAGTGGATGTGCTCGCAATGTCAAGGATGTTGGTCAAGATGTCGCCGACAACGTTGTGGCAGCCGGCCGGTGACTTCTGCTGGCCACAACGATTTATTGACCGCGTCCATGCCGTCGTAACGTCCGTTTCGGCATCTACTTTGGCATCTGACGTCTACTTTGGCATCCTACTGTACGTAGCATTTCCCCAGAATTATTGCATCAGCTCTATTTTCCTATGCTACAAGGTCTTCTTGCTTGATGGCTATATTTCCCTTCACAACTCTAACCTGCTATCATTGATCCTAACATTACTTGATCTCATCTCTATGCTACCATGTTTCTATTCCTCGAAGGCTACAGACGATACTTTTATTGCTGGCTCAGATTGTATTTCGTCCGCTTTGCGGGCACTACCGCTGCCGCCATTGACCCCCGCCCCACTGCCAAACTCCGGATGATGAACCAGAAAATGTCTACGAAGACCTAGATGCGCCAAAAATCGAAAACGAGGGGAAAATGTTAAAGAATAACGACCATTCAAAAATTAGAGCATAACAACGGGCAAAACGGAAGTAAAAGCCAGATCACGGCCCCCCGGCTCACCTGCTTCGGCATGAACGATCTGAAATAAGCTAGGAATACTGGCAGCGAAGTAGTGCGGCCCCACGTACCCCTGCCACCAGGCCCCCAAGCACAATCCTATCACCTCCATAACGAGGACAAACACGGCAAACGGACCTCTGAAGGCTTCGAAGTCGAATCTCGCAAGGATAAACGTGAGGTGAATCAACAGGATGCTCGTGAAAGCGCTGGTCTTGGGGTTCAACCCCGCCTCAAGCCTCGAGATGGCATTCTCGCCAGACAGTTGGCGATATCGGGTAGACACGTCCCAGATCATGAAGAAATCGACGAGGAGGTAGCAGCACATGGAAGACATTTGCTCACGAAAGGGGTGCAGCTGCGCCCCTTGACATCCGCCACCGAAAACCCCCAGCGATTTGATAATGATCGCGAAGATGGATAGGAGAGGGATGGTCACGAAGAGCGAGACTGCCTCCGACGGGAAACCTTGCAAAAGATAACACAATATTGCCCCAGATGTCCAGCACGAAAGAATGTTGCTTCCGTGACATAGTATCTGTTCCTTCACGGAGAACACAGAACAGAATCGGTGAAATGTTTCCTCGGCGTTCTTGTCGGTGAAAGGCGGGTTGAGGAGGAGGTTTCGGAAACAATTGCAACGCCGGTGGTTTGTTCGGATTGTGCGCCGAGGAGGCGCTCCCGGGTTGGACACAGGAGCGCTCCCATTCTCCTTTCCTTTGTTGTCGAGTGACGACTTTTCATCGCCTTTTTGCGATGGTGGACCGTTTCCAGTCTCGTTTGCTTCCTTGTCCATATATTGTTGCAGTAAAACCCAGTCCCTCATCGAACGGATCTGTCGCCTAGAGAGAAGCAAGGAAACCGGAGAAAGGTATGAAAAGATTAACAAAGTGACCGAAAACAGAATTGTGCACACAAACGGCATACTGCGAGACACCTTTCGCTTACCTCCATTGCACAAACGTCGACAACCCTACAGTCCACATCATCCTCAGAACGACTTTGTAGCCCCCTTGGCTCAATGCTCCAGGTTGGTGAAATATGTTTCCGAAGATGCGCATCCCAATGATATACAAGGCGGCTATCCCCGCCCTTTGTTGTACCCCCCCAAGGGAGAGTGCGGTAATGACTGTGACAGTGTTCGGCATCTCCGAAGCCAGTGTGACTGCCATGTCCCGTTCTGTGGCCCACGATACATTTTGGTTGTTCATTGAATAAATTGGCACGAGGAGAAATGCCAAAGTGAGGATGGCCGTGAGTCTGAACATCCATGGAGGTTTCAGCAGCAGGTTGACGAACATTCCTACAAAGAGGATTATGAAGCCTTCCTGTTTTCCGTTGAATGGAATTCGGTTTGGGGTTAGCATGTGATTTTGTGCCAGTTTTCATTTCCATTTCACATTGAGGGAAGCAAAAAGGATGTGCAAGTACATCCTCGATGAAAGTGGGTGCCGCCGGCGGCTGTTGCCTCACCGGCGATAAATTGGAGATGCCGCCCATGCAACTAGGGTCACTCGGGTGTGGTCTCCGGCGAGAAAATCCGCGCTGCGCCTCGTACACAAGCAATCGATCCACCCCCGGGCATTCGCGCCTTTAGCGCTCACGAACTCGCTCCGCTTGCACCCTTCCACCGCTCCGTCGGAACATCTTACCGAAAAAGGAAATCTGAATAGCGTTACTGCATCAAACTTTCGTGATTGTTGAAAGAAGATGAATCCCAGGCAAAGGAGTCCAAAGGCTGCGGTAGTGGCGTTCCGACGTCCTGTGGAGGAAGCCTTGCGTGCTTCAGCTTGCACATATCTGTTATTCCGACAGTTTGAAGGTATTGAAGCGGCATCGGGTGTTAGAGGTTTTCCATCGAACACGGGGAAACGCCAGTGGTTTTTTGCGAAGAAGAGCGTTTTACGTACTCGGATTGAGTTGTCGGGTTGATGAAAGATGCTCTCCAGACTGATATCTGATATTCGGGGTTTGCATGTGGGGGCATCCCCAAGAGGTAAGTGGCGGGAAAAGGGGTGTGAGAGCCGGTCTGAGGATGGGGCGATATGATTATGCTGGAGAAGGGTCTCCCGCAATAGCGTTTTCAGGGCTAATGCGGGACCTTGACCTATATACGGACAAAGGGTTTGCAGGATACTCGTTGCAGGCTTCCCAACATGCTGAGGGTGGCTCTCCCAGTCTAAACTTAGTGTGTACCCGAAATAAGCGCCCGTTGTGTCTCTCTTCGCCCTCTTGTGGGGCAATGATGGGGTGCACAGATGATCAACATGGAATTGCATGGATATTATTCTGGATGCACGACCTGATAATTTCTCTATGAAAGCGTACACATCCCCGATACCACGAAAAACCGGGTGGCTACTTAAAACCCATCCGCCTCTCTCTCATCCCCATTCTCCCCCCCAACCGTCTTCTCCACCATACTCATCCTCGGCGCCTCACTCCTCATCTGGCTCGCCAAACTCTTCCCACTCGCCCCACTCCTCGCGCCCGCCTCCCCCTTCACCAGCGACGGCACGGGCGCATTCCCGCCCTCTAAATCACTCTCGTCGCTCGACTCCCTCTCCTCCTCCGCGTCATCATACTCGATGGTCGTCTGCAAATCCTGTACCTCGAGCAGTAATCGTGACGGGTCGAGACGGGATTCAGCCGGGTCGGATTCGGTCCTTGATGGCGCGAAGGAGTCGGCGGCGCCGCGGATGGGGCTGTCGGCGGGCGCGGTGCCGGTTACGGTGGCGGTTAGCATCACGGAGGCACTTTTGGGCTTTGTAAGTTTTTCGGAGGATGCGGCGTTTGCGCGGAGCTCCTGTTGGGATTTTTTGATGGCGCGGAGGTCTTGTTGGCTGTAGCGCGTTTGGGGCTGGAAGAGTTGGCGGACGGTGTAGAGGTAGACCTGGGAGGCAATGAACAACATGAGTCCAAAGTCTTTACTGAGAGTCAAAACATAAAAGTCCTGCGTACCAAAGCGCCCGAATAAGCCAATGGCGAAAACAGAAGCGAGATCCTGAAAAACAGTGTCCGCATAACCCCATTATTCGAATACAGCGTGAAGCTAATCACGCTGAAACTGATCCCCATCCAGGTCATAAAGCACAGGAAGAATAGTCCCGTGCGCACGCGGCGGAACAGCACCTCGATGTTCTTGTTCAGCTTGCGGCGGATGTTGTAGATGCTGAAGATGAACGTCATCGAGAATACATTGTCGCAGAGCAGGCCGTACACAGTCCAAATCGTTGTTGTGTAGCCTGCGATCTTTTTCGAGGGGGGGTAGATCACGCCGCAGATGGCGAGGGCGCTGAGCCAGATGAGGGTTGTGAAGATCACGAAGAATGTATCCTGTGGAATGAAAGGTTTGGATTTTGGATTTTGGGGACCACGAATGATCGCATGCTACCTACCCAATGCTTGCTATACTTGATAACCGAGCGAACGACCCGAAACCTGATCTGCACCAGTATCACGTACGGAAAGGTGGCGAGGCCATACAGCGCTGTCCACACCCGCACGATGTTCTGTAAGTCGGTCAGGAAGGGCGTGTATGGGCTTCCGGGCCCGTCGGGTTTATCGGCGAGCAAGACAGCGGGTCTGGCGGTGACTTCAAGAAAGAAGTCACAATATATCAGCATAAACGTTTTCCGAAAATCAATCTGGGCGAACGGAAAGACATCTCTCGTTTTCCGAACGCACTTACAAAGCAGTGGAATAAAAGATGCAGCGTACATGACCATACACCCGGCGAGAACGCCGTTGAAGAGTGTCTTTCGCTGCCAGGCGTGCTTGATGCCGTATATCGCATTGCCCGTTTGGATCGCCAGTGCGAGCGCTTTTATTTCATAGGGGAAGAGATCATCAAATTAGGACAGGCATCCCCAACCGATGTGATCGCAAACCCTCCCCCTTCCAGCGATGGCATGAAATTGGGCGTGATATGGATCGGGAGGCTTACATGTCAGCGCATAATTCGCAGCGATGGCGGTCTCTTGCTTCATTCTGAACGGATATGAGCTGTTTCTCAAGGAAAAAGAAAGACCGAGCCTCGGCGACAGAAAATACAGATGTTGGAGGATGTCCCCGATGTAGAGAAACAAATTCTGGATCGGCAAGGACGAGAAAAAAAGGAGGACGGCTTCCCCATGTCAGGATAGGATGGGGGGACTAATAGGTATCCTCGGCGGGCATTTAACCAACGCCATCAGTCAGCCAAAGTCGATGTCTATGTCCTGAACCAGACTTTCACGTCATCCACACCACAAACACTTCACTTCTGAAAAGGGGCAGGGCTTCCTCATCGGCACCTTGCTGTGGTAATGCGATATAGCCGAAAGTGGGGGCTCGGAAACTAGCTGGAAAGAGATTTGGGTGACAAGGCATTGAGATGGAAGATGATATTGGCTTTGAAATGGTGGTGAAGGGCCTCCGATTGAGACTGGCGACTTTGTCATGTGGCCGAGATTGAGGGTCCAGGAATAGGGAAGTGTACATGTAGTCCTCGTGAACGGCCTTGGTTTTGCTCAACCTCCATGAAATGTCCAAGCTGTGAGACCGAATGTCTTGCTTTCAAAACCGGGTCCCTTCCCTTTGGCCACTGCAGTCCAGGCAGGGTCTCGACATGTGGCTTACAGTCTACGCTCGAATCTCCCGGGAGTTTGTCGATCCGTTCTCGAATGTGAAAGTGGACCGTCCTTCACGGCGGTCTGTCGGACCAATGGAGCCCTCTTTCGGAGTCTTCATGTTTGGGATCGGAAAGATCCTCAAGGTGGAGTGTCAAATCGCACACTTATCCGCCCTGTTGTGCGCCGTCTCGGTTCGTCGGAAAGGCCCCTATTCTCAGTATCCAAATTCCGAATCTGCACAGCAAGGCTCGTCGACGATGTTGCTGCAAGTCCGCTTTCGCCTCCCTCTTCCAAGTCCCTCCAGATCCCTGTGTTCGTCCTGCTATCCCACCCTACACACTACACCGCCAAAAAGAAAACTGAACCAGACATCAAGGCGAGCGCGCTGCTTTTACGTGCCCAGCGGCAAGCCTCAGTGGAGAGAGTCCACATAGTCGTTTGCCGACCTGGTTGTGAAGCAAGGCCAAAGGATGGTTCATGTTCTTTGACGATGTTCTTTCACGGGAGACGCGTCGTAAAGGACGCGTCAAATGGCCTTTTAGTCCAACGCGTCTTTGCTGTGTTCTTTGTTTGTGGTGAGGAGATGTGAGGCTTGCGGGGTTTAGGGTCTGGCTTCACCTCCGAAGCTCGTGGTGCGGGTGTCGGAACTGGGATTGTGAGGTGTCAGAGGTGCTTCTCGTCTGGTTCTCGTGAAATGGAGGTCTTGCACAGTACTACAGTACGTAGTAGAGAGATATGGAGTCGATTGATGAACGTTGATGAGGGAAGCGTGGCGCCCGCCGCGTCGATTGGGAGGCATGGAACATGTCGGCGGTCCTTGAAGATCGGATACGTCCACAGCGACCATCAGTACTTGCCAAGACTGGCACATGTTGGTCGCATCCAACTCAGGCCTGTATTAGTGAAATGTCCTTTGACCCCCCTCTCCGCTCCCTGACCTGAGGGACAATGAATGCCAGATGCATGTGTGATATCCATCAGGCTCACTCTGCTATTTGAGTTCCCGACGTCTACTGTGTCTAACTGGCGGTACCGGGCGACTTCATTCCGGTTCGGATTGTGTTGCTACTCGTACCCCGGCGGGGTTGTCTGTTCGTCGAAAGTAACGCGCGACCAACTTTGAATTTCGACACAGAAATGAGTTCGACATGTCGCAGTTGGCCTGTCCTCAGACTGGGAACAACGGGTGAACATCCCAGGCCGCTCAACCAAACCCCCGTATTCGATAGAAGTTGCTTAGTCCTCTCACGCAGCCATGGCCCCACCAACCGCTCAGCAGCAACAACGACAATCCGCTCTCGCCCCAAGGGTCAAAGCTGCAACACTCATGGACGACGACGACTCCCACGGGCTCATGGGAACCTCCGGGCAGGGCTACTCGTGGGAAGAGGAGTACAAGCGGAGTTGGGATATCCTGCAGGAGGACGAGCAGGGCTCTTTAGTGGGAGCTGTTAATTCTATACAGCAGCAGTTGAAGCGACGGAGGTGGGGGAGGGACGATGATCTTTGAGAATTCCCACTCGGTTGGCTCACGGTTTCTATTCACCCAGATTGCAAAGAGACACGGCAACAGTACAACGTGGGATCATCCGGCATGTCTACCTCGTGATCGACCTCTCGCGGGCTATGACCGAGCTGGATCTCAAACCCTCGCGATTGGAATGTACCATGAACCTGGCCACCCAGTTTGTGGGCGAATACTTTGATCAGAACCCGTTGAGTCAGCTGGGGGTTATTTTGACGCGGGATGCGTTGGCGGAGAAGGTTACGGAGTTGTCAGGTGAGATTGGGGATGGGTGTGGGGAGAGAGGCCGAAGCGGAGTTGGAGGATGGATCAAAACGGTTTATGTATCGGTGTCGCTGCTGACACTGCTGGACATCTCCGCAATATAGGCAACCCAACGGACCACATAGAGGCTATCAAGGTCCCAGCAAACAGGGTCCCAAAAGGCGAACCATCCCTGCAAAACGCGTTAGAGCTTGCCCGGACTTCCCTCGCGTAAGACAGATGGCAGGGATCCCTCGTTGCACTCTCACTGACCTGTTGTTCTTTCCTTTCTTGTGATCCCCAGTCACGTCCCTTCCCACGCATCTCGCGAAATTATCATTCTATACGCCTCGCTCACGTCCTGCGACCCGGACAACATTCAGGAGACCATCGCTTCCTTGAAGCGGGACGAGATCAGAGTTTCCATCGTTGGACTGTCAGCCGAGCTGCAAGTGTGCAAGATTATTTGCAAGGAGACGAAAGGTAAGAAATAGTCTTGCTCCAAAGTAGCTGTTGATGCAAAATCCGCCTTGCTCAGCATCTGCTCTCTTAGGAACGTACAATGTCATTTTAAACGAAGCGCATTACAAAGACGTCTTGTTCGAGCATATACCCCCGCCGCCCATTGCCGTAGAGCAAAACACGTCGAGTCTGATCCAGATGGGGTTCCCGGTCACCAAATCATACGAAACACTGACGCTCTGCGCTTGGTAAGTACATGTACATCGTTCCAATAAGCACGGTTCGCTATATCCCCTAAACAACACCCTTGCCCGGTGCACAGCCATCACCGCCCCGTCCGAAAAGGCTACGAATGCCCGCGCTGCGCCTCTCTAATCTGCGACATTCCCACCGATTGTCCCATCTGCGACCTCACCCTCGTCTCCAGCCCTCTACTCGCACGGTCCTACCACCACCTCTTCCCCGTCGAAAACTACAAGGAGCTACCGTGGTCGGCAAAACTCGGCCCTGACACGGCGACGGCGAGGAACGATCATTGTGCGGCGTGTTTGCTGCCGTTTCCTGCGCCGCCGCAGTTTTCGGGGCCGGAGAGGCGGAGTTCGGAGATACCAACGCGACAGGGTGATGGGGCGGCGAGCGGGGAGGCTAATAGTGGAAGGTTCGAGTGCGGCAAGTGTAAGGGGGTGTTTTGTTGGGATTGCGATGTCTATGTGCATGATGTGCTGCATAACTGTCCTGGGTGTGTCAATCGATGATAGAGTGGAAAGTGAGTCGCATCCGTTTGAAGTCGGGCTAGGAACAAGGCCTCAAATGTGGTGAATATGCGAGACGGCCAGTCTCGTTCGGAGGAGGCTTCGGATAACCAAGACCGTCCAGTAGCTGTTCAAGCCCGTGAACGTGAACACGTTGACAAGGGTCAGCACCCACACGACAGCCGGTAACGTTCGCAACTGCCGGTACAAAGACGCCGCTGCACTGGCCCGCGATGCCGATCCCAGCTCCTTTCCCTCCTTCGCCTCAAGCTCAGCCTTCTGCTTCCCCGCCACCCTCAACGCATACCACAACCCCACCAACCCCGCCGGTCCCCTCACCGCACAAAACAAGCCCGCCCTAATCCACGTCCACAGCACCACACCCCTCTCCCCCTCACCCACCCCGCACCTCCCCAAAATCCACAACACATTCGTCGCCACAACCGTAACCTCCGGTGCCAAAAATACGGTCGGAAAATAACTCGCCCGTCGATACCACCGCATCAATCCTGCGCCAACGATCCCGAGCACATGATGCACCCACGAACTGGCGTGTTGCCCGCCCACATACCCCATCACTACGCAATCGTACAGGGTAAACCCGACGTGACTGGCAAGTAATCTGTCGAGGGTGGGTGGGTACGGGTTGATTATGTCATGTCGCCATGGCCGGGTGAGGAGCAGGAGGTGTAAGGCCCCGAGGGATTGGTGGAGCGCGTTGAGGGTTGACGGAAGCTTTTCGGCGAGGAGGTGCAGGGACAATCGGGGGTGGGTGGTAAAGCGGGGGTGCCGGGTGAGGGCGTGGTGGGTTAGGATGTGGAGGGTGGAATGGAAAGCGAGGGAGGTGAGCACGGAGGTGTCGAGGAGGGCGTTGAGGAGGGTTGGTGGAGGGGTTGGTGTGCCGTGGGCTGATGGTGACTGTGACACTTCTGGTGGGATGGCTGCTACTATTGGTGGAGATGGAAGAGCATCGCCGTCCGACGCTGGATCGCTTACTTCCTCTTGCACCATATTGCCGTATCTGCAATATATCGCCTGCACCTGTTACTCGTGACCTTTCGCTTTTGACTTGTAACTACTTCATCTTTCGTTGTTGATCGATCTGTGATGTCGAATATGGACGCGTCCTGTTTGGTGATGGTGTTTCATACACTCAACGGCCGGCGTGGGAATGCAACCAGTCCTTGCTCCTTTGGGCTATGCTGAATCGACGTACGTTTGCTACGGGGATATGGTGTGTGTCTCTGTGTCCTTGCGGTGCCTGGTGTGAGGTTTGGTGTGCTGTAAAAAGAACGAAATTGCGTGGGAGAATGCTAAAAGGTCTTTAGCAGTTTTTTGGAACTCCCACGAAGAACGCACATCCTTTCCTGGTCCGACCTCTTTCAACCTCAATGACAACCCACACCACCCGCTCATCACCACCAGCACAACCAGGTGTGAGTACCAGCCGCCTGTCTTCGTCCTCGCACACGCACATTCTAATTACCTCCCATCCCTGCAGGCATCAGCACAGCTTGCATCAGCACAGCTTGCATCACTCAACGCGTCCGCCCTACATCACGAGCCAACACCACCACCACCAACGACCGCTACGGGCGGCATACCCGCCGAACGCTATGTTGGATTCGTTGCTGGGCTTGCGTCGGGGGCGACGAAGTTGTTGGTTGGGCATCCTTTTGGTGAGTTGATGGAGGCGTGGGAAATTCGGGAGGGGAATAGCAAGGAAGGGTGGGAATGGCGAGGGAAGCGTGGGAGAAGAGGATTTGCGAGGGAGGATGGATCACGACGGAGGAGCAACGAGGCTCAAGGAAGGCCAGCTCCCAGGACGTCTATGTCCGCAGGTCGAAGATCACAGTTCTCACAGCATGTGCTTTCCCACGACTTCCCCTTTCATCAGACACAGTAAAAGTCCGTCTCCAAACCGAAGGCTCCTTCGGCCGCTTCTCCGGCCCGCTTGACTGCATGCGCGCCACGATCCGTAAAGAAGGATTCCGCGCCCTCTACAAAGGCGCCACGCCCCCTCTCCTCGGCTGGGCGATGATGGACAGTGTCCAGATGGGCTCGCTGAACAATCTGCGCCTACTGATCGCGGGTGGTGATCCGGAGACCATGTTGAGTATCCCGGAACATGCGGCCGCGGGGCTGGGCGCGGGAATTGTGGTCAGCTTTGTGGCGACGCCAGTCGAGCTGTTGAAAGGGAAGCTGCAGGTGCAGTATGACGCTGCGACGAGGGTTTATAAGGGGCCGGTCGACTGTGCGAGGAAGCTGGTGAGTTCTTAGGTGAGCGAAGGGAAGGGCGGCATGTGGGAGACAGACGGGTAGCATGCGGCGGGAATCATTGTGCCCTGCGGGATGTTTCAAGTATGTGTGTCCTGACGCACTTTCGATAGGTCCAAGCGCACGGAATACCAGGACTATACCAAGGCCTAAGCGCCTGCCTCCTCTTCCGAAGTTTCTTCTGGGTTCTCTGGGGCAGCTACGAAGTCTACCGACGCAAATTCACCGAATGGGGCATGTCCAAGGGCATGATCCCCTTCTTTGCCGGCGGATGTGCCGCTAACACGTTTTGGACGATCTCTTTCCCGGCAGGTCAGTTGGTGATCTCTTGTCGCCGCGTTCACACTATTCACTCCAACATATCCCACAACAGATGTCTTAAAACAGCGAATGATGACCCAACCCTCCGCCCACCCGCGCCGCTACCCAACCGTCCGCAGCTGCGCGCAACACATTTGGCGGACGGAGGGACTTCGTGGGTTCTATCGAGGCTTCGTCCCGTGTTTCCTGCGATCGTTTCCGACCAATGGCGCTGCGATTTTCGTGTATGATGCCGGTATGCGGTTTGGGAAACGGGTTGTTGAGGGCGGGTGAGGGGGCGAGTGGGCGAGCGAGGGAGGGAGGTGGATTGTAAAGCTATGAGGAGTGGACGCTTGGACGACGCGACAACGCTACACACCGCGCATCTAAAAGGGCTAGATTTTTGACCCCTCGCCGCGTGCCAAAGCGCTGAACGCTGCGTGCCCACAAAAAAGCAACCGCATTCATATTCCCTCCGGCCTCGGCCCCGACACCCGGAATCTGATGCTCGCTTCTGGCATTAGCGGTACTGCATGCTACGGACGACGATGGGCGACTGGCGGACATCCGTGGGATCTTTGAGTCGCTTGCAATCGGCGGTGCCTGGGATCTGTAATTATAGACGATTGACTCATGGAAAACGTCGATGGGCCGAAGATGTACACTGTATATATGCACATAGCATCAAGTGGTGTATGCAGGTAGACCTTTTACAATGATAGGACGTGCTGGCTTTCAATCCGCATGATCTCAACACTTTCGATGTTAGGTACTGCTTGCACGTACGGCACAGGGTGACTTCTGCATAATCGTCCCCTTCGAATTGGAGCACCGCTCATCCCATTTGGAGCGGGGCGGTCCACCCACGCTTGCAGAGTAGAAGAAATCCCCAAGGCAACAACAGTGCGTCTTGCGCCTTCTACAGTCAGTGTCCATAAAGCTGGGTCCCCCCCATAATTGATTTCAATGTCCGTTTCACAAAGCGAGTCGCCCAGCGGCAAGCAAACCTGAAAGGCAGACGAACGTGGCCCCCAGCCAGAGCTAACAGCCAACCAGACGGCCAGCGACACCGGCAGGGATTAGAGCGCTACTCTAGAACCCTAATACCTAGTGGTGGCGCCATCCAGTGCTAGGGTTGTCAAAAAGTCGGAGGCAATGTCGACTCTGATTTAATCTTGGGGGGGTCCCAGCTTTATGGACACTGACTGTACACTCTTCAAGCAATCCACACGGATCCATCACTTCCAGCGCACACAGACAGATCGTACGCGTTCAATTGACAGGATCTCAACACATCCGCTCGCTGGGGCTTCCATTCCGATCCTTGGCATCCTTGAATGCCGTTCTTCGCAGTGGGCGAATCCGACGATGCCCCGCAGCGTAGCGTTCAACGAGCATAGCGACACTGTCTTTTGCAATGGACGATTCACTTACAACAGAAATACCAAGCAAATCAGGCAACAGCGCGGCACATTGTGTTTTCGGGGAAAGCCGATTTTCTTTAGAGAACAAAACTTTTTTATACAAAGCCCAGAATATGTGATTAAGGGGGGGGAGAGAATAAGAAGATACATATCATCTACCATGCGCGATTATGATCTATCTACACGCGGAAATCCCGTCGTTTTCAGTTGCAGCGATGGAGAGTCAGGGGGGAAGAATCAGAAAACACTACAAGTTACAAGAGGACCATAGAGTCGTTTGAGGATGTATGTAAACAAAGTTGCAAGAGGTAGCAAGTTTCTAGGGTATTTGGTTCACCACGGGACTAGCCCGGCGGCGTGAAGAGCCAGGTGAGCCCTCTACCAGGTGCAGGTGTCGCAGTTGTCGTCGAAGAAGCAGTTGGGGAAGGAGCAGTCGGGCTCGGGCTTGGGGGTAGGGGTGGGGGTGGGCTTGCGGGTGGAGGTGGGGCGGGTGGTGGAAGTGGCGCGGGTGGAGGTGGGGACAACCGTGGTCACGGGAGCGGAGGTGGAGGTGGGGCGGACAGTGGAGGTGGGGCGAGCAGTGGAAGTGGCACCTCCAGAGCACTCGGCGGGGACGGAGAAGTCGTTGGTGTATGTGCCAGAGACGGCCTTGGCACCGACACCACGCTTGGCGAACGCCTTCCAGATGGCGCACTTGTACTTGCCTTGGTAACGGTTCTGGTCAGCCTGGATGATGGCGTTACGTGCGGTAACGAAGGTAGGGGAGCAAGGCTGGAGCTTCATGTGGTCGATGAAGAGGTGCAAGGCGGCAATGTTACCAGTGTCCTGGTTGGGGTTGAAGATATCGGCGGAGTAACCGCCCTGGGTCCTCAAGTTCCAGTAGAGCTCGTGCCACAGTGTGGCCCAGATCTCACCGATGTCGTGAACTTCGCCCAGGGTGCCGACGTCGCTGTACTTGTAGGTGTTGCGGGTCAGACTGGTGGAGTAAGGCTGGGAGCGGATACCGCCGGCCTTGTTCATCACCCAGGCACCGACGATCATGTCGTCGTCGGCGGTGGCATCAGCGGGGTAAGACACGATCAGGGAGGCCGCGTCGGACCAACCTTCACCCATACCACCGGCCTCGAGGGTCTCGAGACAGTTGGTGTTGGAGGGTCCACCGGTCAAACGGTTGGAGATACCGTGGGTGAACTCGTGGATGGGAATGGCGTTCTCAAGACCACCGTCGCGAGTAGGGCTGGTCTGGGTGAACACGTACATGTTCATCTGGGGCTTCTGACCATCGGGAGGAGTGGCCATGTTAGCGTTGTCTGTGCCTCCGGGGTCCTGAGCGGAGACCTGGACGGCATCACCGCCCTTTCCTCCCTTGCTACCGTTGCTGGTCTGGAAGTTTCCGGACGCTTCGTCGAAACCGTACTTGTAGAAGAGATCGTGCATCTCGTTCGTAATGTAAAAGAGGTTGACGGTGGAGGCGATTTTGTTGCTGGCGGTGTTAGCAGCCTGGTTGACATTGTAAGGGGTGCTGTACACGTTGTTGGCGCCGCCCTGGGCGTAGGTCTTGGTGGAGCCGGACTTGGTGTAGACGACGGCGTTGTTACCGCGAGTGTCGGTGTAGGAGGTAGTACCGTCGTTGTGCCAGCCGTTAGGGGAGGCAGTCTGGTCTGCGGGGTCAGTCACAGTGATCTGGTCCTTGGTGGGGTTAGCAGCCTTGGCGGTGAACTTGACAACATTGTAGGAAGCGTGGTTGACGAAGCTGGTAGAGTGGACAATCTTTCCGGTGTCGGCGGAGACATCTACTTGGTACCATTGCAGGTTCTTGCCGTTGTCGGCAGACTTCACCTGGAATGACCAGGTGTACTCGAACTTGCCATCACCGGTCTCGATGTAGCGGTTGAAGGGCTTCACCTCAGGGACAAGCTTCAGGCCGGTGGATTTCTCAGCGGCAGCGACGGCGGCATCAGCGGAGACCTTGGCGGCGGCGGCAGGGATGGTAGGCTTGAGGGCGTTCTGGGCGGTGGGGATGTTGGAACCGAAAGCAACGACCTTTCCGTCCTTGATGGACACGTTAGCGTGCTGGTTTCCGACACGTGCACCGTTCAAGACGCGCTTGAAGTAGATGTTCCTGATGCCGTCGCTAGTGTAGTCGTCAGTGACCTCGAGGTCATCAGCCTTCAAACCGTGCTTGCTGGTAACGTAAGCGACGGCGATGTCCTTGGGGGAGGTGGGGGCGAGGCCGTTGGGGCCCTTGGCGGGGGCAAGACCGGCACCGAGACCCTCGAAGGCAGCAACACGGTGGAAAGCGGGGATGTTGTCGAGAGCACCAGCGGGGGCGGGGGCAGGGGCGGCGGCGACGAAAGCGGCGGAGGAGAGAACGGTTGCGGCCAGCGCAATGTTGGAAGAGATCCTCATGATGCGATAGTGATAAGGATAAAGTAAGAAAAAACTATGTGGTATCAAAGTAACAGAGATGCAGGAAACCAAGGCTCGTCAAGAGTCTGGTGCGAGAAGGAGATGAGCGACTGCTTCGAAAGAAGCAGGTGTAGTTGGTTGAGTTGAGCTGAGGAGACAAGAAGGGGAACGTGCGGGAAGCCCGCAGCCTTTATAGGATTCGGGGGACATGGAGACGGCGAGGGCAGTTGCTGTGGGCACCCGTAGGTCGCTCAACTGCCGACGATACACAGTACTGTAGTAGAATGCCCTCCGCGAAGACTGCGATAGAGGGTCATGGATGTCTTTCTGGTGTGGATGTGATCTCGCGCGAGTAAAGCGATATGCCTTGACCGCGATCAAGGCCACAACCCACGGATCCCTGGGCTGTCCGACGTGGGACGAAAGCGTCGGCATGTTTGTCAAGACTGGCCGACGAGGAGGATTGCGCATTGCGCAGTTCTAGCCGATCCTCTCCAATCCGTTGTAACTTGAACTTGTGACGGGCGGTGATGAAAACGGCGGGATGGGATGAGTTGGGGACACTCGGCGTCTGCGCATAGATGATTAGGAATCCCATGAGAACGGTAACCAAAAATGCCAACCCTCGTTGAGGCTCTCTTAACCGCCTCGGATGCCATGCAATATCCTCGTCGCTGTCGTGTGATTGCAAACGGTACCGGCGAGTCCGTTCAAATAAGAGACACTTTTCGGCTGCTATCAGCTCTCGTTGATCCGTTGTGAGGTTGTCACACAGGCAAGGGGGCTGTGACTTCTGATCGCGTCGCGTTGGCGCCCCTAGTGACGCGTGGGAAGTGACCGACCCGGCCAGTGTGAGATCGTGGATAGTCAGAACGCAAATTTGTCGCCCACCCGAATTCCGGTTGGACTTTTGCACCGTCGCTTGACTGGCCTTCTTCCTCCGCGGCGCTGGTCGTGATTGAGAGCAGGATGATGCAAGCGTAGGCTTGATGCTACTTCACCTCCCATGGGAGCCATTGTTAGGACATAGCGGTAGCTGCCCATCCCCACGCCTGCGATACCGTCGAAAAAAGATAGATTCCAGGTTTGTCGGCAGTCTCGGTATTTCGGCGGTCACCCAGTGTCACGCTGATCAAACCACACGGCACGCATGTTCTTCGAAAGCTTCGGTTCGCCGCTTGTCCTACCGTCTCACTAATGGGCATACGACGACAACAGTGTGACTGGGTCCCCGATCCGTCGCAAATGAATCCATCATCATATCAGTTCTTGCTGGCCGCTATGGCCCACATGGGCTAGTCCAGGTCCTGTCGCTCGGCGTGTCCTCCGAATTGCTTATTATTGTCGTCATTCGGAATACATGTAATCAAGCAAGTGTGCGGGAGACGGTAGGAGTAACCGTACGAGCGTCGATAGGAAATGCCATGTCATCCCGTGATTTTATCCAGAATCTCCATACAGTAGTATCCTGGGTAAATCTATCAGAGAACATGGATGCAGGGCAAGTAGTTCATTGCGCAATGGCGACTTCTTCTGATTCCTATGATGCCAAAAACCGAACGCCGCAGTGCATGTTCTCATTCTCGCTCCAGCGTTCCTGCGCATGCCTTCCCGTGCGTGCGCATCCCCAGTCATGATTCACTTATCTGTGCGTGTTCGGACTGCGACAGCTGCCCGTCATTCTCCTATCTGCCCCTTGCCTTCCGAGGGTGATGAAGCTTCCCACAATCCCATTGAAGAAATTCTTCAAAAACCCCCTGAATTCCTGATTCACACCACAGCGCAACAGACCCGTCGGTGATCACGCTTCCGGCCCCACAAGCCTGATTGGGATAGATGACGACACTCCGAGACGGGAAAGGTGGAAAGCATGGAACTGTGTGCACTGGCGGGTATCTGTCTATCTGGCTATACGCGAAAAACGGGAGGGTTTCTGCTACTGGTTTCTGTCTGTGGACTGGGGCGATCTTGATTCTTGATTTTGGGGGGTACGAAGATCCCATCCCCTTCTTTGACAGTGCGACTGCGAAATGGCAACAAATGTGGCTAATGGCCGGTTTCTAAGCAGATAGTGATGGTGATCCAGCTTCTTTCCCCCACGCTTCGGTGAATCAGGTCAGGTTTCGGAGCTCAAGACATCGCCGCGGCATTCCGATTTTTGACTTGAGGAAGTTGAGGTGATGCGACAGGCATGCAAATTGCATCCGATCCTGCATCCGATCCGGACGTGAATCCTCTGTGCCTTGGGCTTCTGATCGCTATGTCCAACGTGCCAGCGCGTGGCCGACGGAAGGATGAATCACCCTGGAGTCCGATCATACATATAGATCGCCGGACTACTCCACAGACCTACGTATAGCAAATCTACAGTAATGCAAGTCAAGGCACCAAGAGCTATCTGGCCAAGTGGCAAGGCGTCGGTGGCATAGCAGCGACGCAGCCTCCGCCCGCCGAGATCAGACCGTCACAGCCCCATATCACTCACTGTTGGGCGATATCGCGAACTCTGATAGCATGTTCCATGCCAGCTGTCAAAAGACACCGCGCACCGTCACATTATTACAACCCGATCGGCATGTTACGATTCTGATTCTACTCAAGCCGTGGGGTTTCTCTTCTGCACTGTGGACGAGTGCTTACCTCTAGTGGGCTTCCAACACCGTCATCTCACACGCCTCACCTGCAGCGATTACCGCTTATCCTGCGACCTGATTCTGATCAACACAGAAGATTCCAGCTCGGGAACAAAAAGCCAACCAGATCAATCACTCCACTTTTTCTTCGAACGTTACTTCTTCAGTTCCGTTGGGTTACTATGATTCTTTCGCTTGCAGCTGACTCCGGAGTGGTCTCGTCCGGGCCGATCTTCGGTTTAGTCAGTTCAACCGCCGCAGAATATGCAGATCCGTTCTTCTCTTATCGGGTGGAGGCGGGGAACCGAACGTCTCCCAGACTACAGTTGCAGTTGGGAGCTGGGGAGTCGTCGGCCGGAACCTTCGGCTGATGGACTGTACCATTCATCGTGCTGCCTTTGAACCCGCGAATGCTTTTACAACTCACTAGAATTCAAGGTCCATCGGACCAGCGCAGACTCATCCGACTATTTGCCTCACACATACAGTACATACATACATACATACATGCGCAGCGTTGTGCATGTGTTGATGTCGGACCGTTTCACATGAGGCGTCTACCGTCTGCACAAATAATTTCGTTCAAAAGTCAAATCTCATGTATTCCGATGTGGATTTGCGAGCTCCGGGAGGTCTTTGTGACGGGAAGACAAGAGGGTTGGCAGTTGCGCCCTTGGCTTTTCTTCTTCGCTGCTTAGGGTTATGATGACTGTGTGGCGACGGAAGGGGAAGACCGTGCTTCAGTTGGCTCTGATGCTGCTCCTGCGCTTCAGCAGCCGGGGAAGCTCCTGTCCACGCGTGACTTGGGAGTACATTGTGGATAGTCCTTAGACGTCAAGCTTATGTGCGGACCGATGGTACGCATGTGCATGGACCACGACCGACATGACCTTGGAAGTCGATTTTGCCATGCCAAAACGGCTACGCGGCATCCAGAGCGCCATCCTTGGTGTTGGTCATTCCTGCTTCGGAGTTCGAAGGCTGCAGCATTCGATTTATGACATCAGGTTGACTGGGGGAAAGGAGTACGTAGATCGTTGATGTAACGTAGATATAAACGAAAGATGTTGATCTTGAAGCGAGACATTTTGGAGTTGCAATGCCCTCAATTGAAGCTGGGATGGCCTCAATATAATGGCAAGAGTGTTTCTTTTTATCCCGGGGTAGCTGGAATCCCTGCCGTAGATCACAAGATTAGTTCATTGAGTGGAAGGCTACTTCGGTTTAACTGACTTTCGTTGCCGGGGGGGCGCCGAGAACTGGGCAATTGGAGGAACGGATTACCTAACGAGTACGAGGGAAGGCTTACCGGCCCTGCTCGCTCACATAGGATTAAGATTCCGCCTCATCTGCCGCATGGGCGTCGAAATGGCGTTTAGGGTGGTTTTTGTAGATGACGTTCCCAGGAGTCGAGAATTTGGCAGGATGGTGGATTGGCCTGATAAGCTAGAGAGGCTGGCAGGCTTGAACACCGGTGTACCCCATATACATGGATAAAGCGAAGTGACAGAAAAGCCTTTTAGGGGAATTTTAGGGGTTTCATTATCGCTTCATAGAAAGCAGTGACGCGCTGTTGCCCATCGGATACCTGGACACACTGGCGGACAACCTCAGTCTCCTCAACGGTCGGGCGTTGAGACGTGAAATCAGCAAACTCCGCAGCCGGCGTTGAGGGGAGTTTTGCAAACGCTCAGCAAAAGGCGTCAATACGCGCTGTCGAATTTTATCAAAGTTGAGCGGAATGCCAAAGCCGTTAGAAAAGGAAAAAGAAGTAATACATAGAATCGCAAGAGGTCATGAATCAGTTGCAGTTTCAAAAATTCTGTGACTGACAAAAACCTAGCCAGTTTAATTCGCATTGTCTGTCATATGCCCGTCGAGACGGCGTTTAGGCTAGCCTTCATAGATGGGGGCGAGCCGTGGAGCCCCGTATCATGGGAGAACTCCCCTCCATCATGGGAGGAGTGGGCTTGGGAGTTAGGCGAGTTGGCAAAGCTCAATTCTGTTTACTTGGGTATATATGATCCCTATGACTCACCTGAAGTCTGATACTTCCATGAGATTAGGTTCTATCCAGTGTAATTTCCATGGAAGATCGTATATATGACCATCTGAGAGTGGACACCCCTCCGATAGCTGAGACAACCACCTGCACTTGATCGTTCTCGTTGGCAATCGTTTAAGCATTTCCTCCACCAAACGGCTGCAATGTGGCTTGGATGTTGTTCCCAGGAAACTGAAAAACATGAATATTGGCGAGGTACACCCGCACGTTATTCGCAGTGGACAGAAAGTCCCCGGCGGCAGCCCATATGCCGTTCGAGATGGGATCTATAGAACATGAGAGACGCCCGGAGGTAAACCCAGGGAGGACGATGTTGTATGTCCCTGCGGCGCTGATGGGCTGGGAGCCACTGAAAGTCCTAAATGAGCTCGCATACCTATTTCCTGCCACACCTGCTCCACCAGAGACCTTCAGGGCTCCCGTCGCTGTACTTGTGGAACCCGTGGTATCCGTGATGGTCGCCGTTGCAGCGTAAGAACTCAATTGGGCTGTGGGCTAAAACTATATCACGTAAAAATTTCCACTGCGAATACTCTAGGAGATATGACAGAACCCGCACTAAGCGTTACAGTCACACCTCCGGAGGCCGCTTCCGGAAAAGCTGTCGACATAAGCACCCCGAAGGAGGGCGGGATGTACGATCTCACATACACGATAGACATAGAGGGGTGCAAGGAGCTCTCGGGAACTCTGAGGGTCAGTATTGCCGAAGGAGGCGACTTCCCGTCGATCCGTCTATCGGTGAGCCGGGAGAAGAGCGAGGACGGGTTCTACATGGCAAACGTAGGTCCCGATCGCCGGTCGCTTCTTACCTTCACAGCTACACCCGACGACTTGCCACAGGCAGACTTGACGCTCAAGTACTGTACAAACTGGCTTGGAGTGAGAGTGACTACGTAGGCCGTCAATACGCGCTGTTAAAAAGGAGAGTATTAAAATAGAATAGACCACAGAGGCTCATTTGTACATCCTCCTTGCCACGCTCCTTCTCTGCTGCCTAGCCTCTGCATGCGGGGGTCTCGCATGGTACTTCCAGGATTCACAGTCAAAGGACTCGGAGACTCTGACGGGCACCAGCACTAGCACGGCCGCGGACACGGCCACGGCCACAGGTTCGACGACTACTGGCACCGACACGGCCACGGCCACGGCTCCGACGCAGGTGTACTGCCCGGCCAGGCAACCGTTCCCACCGGCCAAGGCGGGAGAGACGGCATACGGCGCGTGCGTGGTTGACAAATATCCGGGCTTGACCAGCGCGAAGTGCCTGGACATCGGGACGTGGGCCCCAGCTACGGCCTGTATTGCGAATCCGACGCAGTGTGCGGGAGACGGGCGTGTTCCCACCGGCGACGCTCAATGACCGCGTCAACGGCAGCTGTCCGGCCGGCTTCACTGGCGTATCAGACTAGACGCTGTGGTGTAAACGGCCTTTTTGAGGAGATCTACAGCTTACTGCACTCCACTCAATTGCCCGAAGCCCGCCACCGGGCCGGCCTTCCTCGAGACCCCGGTGAATAAGCGGGCGTACGCTGATTGCCCGGCAGGGTACTCCGGCAAGCAATCGGCCGTGTGCACGTCAAGGCTGACCTTCGATCCTGCGTACACCTCGCAATGCGTTCCCATTGTAGCGATGAAGTGTGCCGCGAAAGCGCCCGGAGTTATCGACCAACTCTGCAGAATTTTGACAGGAGTCAGCTTCGCGCTGTCGAGATCCGTGCGGCGCATCCCGACAACCTGTGCAAACGTGGTCGGGAATCGAATCAGGGGAGAGGGGGTTCGCCCGTATGCCTTGCTTTGACAGACCTTTGTGGCTCTTTCGCAGCACGTGGATGTAGGAAGGCTATGTGGGGAAGGCGTGCCGGTGTTTATTTGTTGCTTGGCAGTTGGACGCAAAGAAACGCATACTACATATACAGTATGTTCGCGTCGTCCTCCCATTTCATTGCACTACATCGTCACCTCCCCTCATACGCCGCTACATACACTACCTAATCCTGCTAGGATCCCAACAGAACTTCACCACCCCCTCCTCCCCCACAACCCCATCCAATACCTGCACATCCTCCCAATCCAAAGCAACATCCACAGCCCCCAGATTCTCACGCATGCGTGCCAATGAGGTCGATTTCGGTATCACGCCCCATGAGTGGACCAGGGCCCACGCGAGGAGGAGTTGGGCGGGTGTTGGTGAGGGGGTGTGATTGTGGGCGAGGGTGGTGAGGAGGGTGTGTAGGTGGGTTATTGAGACTCTTGTTGCTGGTGTTGGGGTTTCTGGGATTGTTGTTGATATTGTGGGTGATGTGTCAAGGGACTGTGGAGGTGGGGGAGGGATGAGGTTGCCTTCACCCAGACTAGAATATGCTTGCACAAAGATGTCGTTGGCGGCGCAGAAGTCGAGGAGGGGGCGTTGGAAAGGGTAGATGAGTGGGTGTAGTTCGAACTGTAGCGGGATACGATGTAAGCATTGTCATTTCTGGCATGAGAGAGGTGGGTGTTCACTCTCGCACGCGGAGCGCATACCTGATTCACATGCGGCAGCTCCAGCTGCTCTTCCTCACCCTCCTTTATCGCCACCAACTCCGCCAAATGCCCCACCGTGAAGTTACTAACACCAATAGCCTTCGCGAGGGGCATTTGGATGCCGTTGCGGAGGGTTGTTGTTGGGAAGAGCATACTGCCTGTGCTTCCAGCTGTGGGGCCGTTCTGCTCTTGGCTGGGATTGGAGACCAGAAGGCAGGTGTGAAAAACGCGTTCTTTCGCAAGCCGCACGGCGCTCACAGAGAGCACACAGAGAGACGGCAACTGCCAACGAGTAGCAACGAACAGCGGCTCACACAGCACAGGAGCGTCGCTTGTTTGTTCTGCGGTCCAAGCATACGGCACTAGAGGACCACCACAGGTCATAGAAGTCAGCGGAATACTCACACTCCAGGTGTCAATTGGAGGTGTGACGTTCTGGTGGGAATGGGGAACTCCTTTTGATAGCGGCGCCGACACTCCACCCTGGTCAAGGAAATTCGTCCTTCAACGACCCGAAACATAGTCAAACTCTCTGTGATCACCTCCGCCATCCACCATGCCCGTCGCACCCAGCGCCGCGCGCTACACCCCCCTCCACAAACCCACCCCCTGGGCCGGTCGTCTCCCCCGCCCACTGCGTCCCCTCTATAAACTCCTCCTCATTCTCTCCCGGCTCCTCTACCGCTACCGCCTCCCCTTCGCTCTCCTGCTCACCATCCCGCCCACCCTCATCTCCCTCCTCCTCCTCGCCTCCGCCAACACGCCCGCGCTGGTCCCCGCCGCCATCCGCGAAGCGCACCGCCCGCTGCTGGTTGTCGCGCACCCCGACGACGAGTGTTTGTTCTTTTCGCCGGCGGTGCTGGGCGCGATCAAGGCGGGAAGCAAACCGGTGGATGCGGCGATTCTGGTGTTGTCGAATGGCGGGAACTATGGGATTGGGGATGTGAGGGCGGGGGAGCTGAGGGGGAGCTGTGCGGAGTTGGGGGTGAGGGAGGAGAGGTGTACGGTTATGGATCTTGCGTGAGTATCGTACAACCGGCGATCTTGAGTGTTGTGGAGGGCGTGAATGGGCGATGAGCGGGATTAGCACATTTGGAATGTTTGGCTGATGACGGCGTAAATCTATTTGCAGAGAGTTAAAAGACAACCCCCGCGAATGGTGGCCAGCAGAAAAGGTCGCCGAAGTCGTCAAGAAGCACGCAGAGGAAGTTCAAGCCGACGTCGTAAGTTTCCCTCCTCTCTCCTTTTCCCAACGCCAACTCACACCCTCCTCCCTCACAGATAATAACGTTCGACTCCGGCGGCGTCTCAGGCCACCTCAACCACCGCTCCGTGCACCGGGGCCTCCAGCACCTCACCCGTTCCTACCCCGCCACAACCCCGCCCATCTTCTCCTCCACCACCGTCTTCCTCCTGCGGAAATACTCCTCCATCTGGGACGTCACCCTCACCGCCCTCCCCTTCCTGCCTAACCTGATCTTCAGCCCTCACAGCGAGAACGAGGACCGAGCCCTGTTTTTCGCGACGTGGAGTGATTATCGGGCGGCCAGGCGCGCGTTTGGGAAGCATGCGAGTCAGATGAGCTGGGATAGACATGTTTATATGGTGTTGAGTCGGTATATGATGATGAATGATCTGAGGCGGGTCAGGTAGTAGGGTGGATGGGCTGGACCTCGTTCCCTGATTTTACACAGCCCCAATCACGATGCGATATCTTATTTACGAGCGTCAATGCGTTTCATGACTTATATCCACGATGTCTCGCTATGCACTACCGGGCTTGGTACTCGCCATCATCGCGCGAAATCGGTCCGCGTCAAATACCTTTGACGGCATCGGTGCCGACTGGGTGCTTGTTGTGCCTCCCCTACTCCCCACCGTCCGCTCCCCACCAC
Source organism: Fimicolochytrium jonesii (assembly GCF_025526975.1). Lineage (NCBI taxonomy): Eukaryota > Fungi > Chytridiomycota > Chytridiomycetes > Spizellomycetales > Powellomycetaceae > Fimicolochytrium > Fimicolochytrium jonesii. The sequence goes on from NW_026515678.1 coordinate 288,206, forward strand.
CACCCCTCCTCCTCCCCGCCCACCACCTCCTGTAAACCCCCGCCCACGCCGGCACATAAAACCCCACCCAATCCATCACCTCCTGCCGCATCCCCGCCTCCGTCCACGCCGTCTGCCACCCCCTCACCCCCATATGCATCACCATCAACCTGAAGTAGGCCGTGAAGGTCGTTGCTATGGGGCGGTAGGTCATGCTGCGGGGGTCGAAGAACGCGATGTGTGGGGGTGGCGTGCGGTGCGGGGAACTGATATCACCACTGGTGCTTTCCGCTGCGGGGAAAACGAGACAGGTGGAGCCGTACTCTTCGCAGTGCTGGATGAGGAAGGCCGCCCCGCCTTTGGGTGAGGGGGGTGGGATCGTCCCCTGTTTAGCGAAGCCCGTGGTGGGGGTGGGTTTGCGAGTCCCGTCCAGCCGCGTCCAGTGCCGAAGGGGGAGGATTTCCAATACGCCCACCGTGATCTCCTTCGCTTTCCGCCCCGCGGTGAGCTCGCCTCCACGCCCGTCCCCCCCAACACCCCACTCGATCCTGAGCCCATCCGCGACCGCAAAGAACCGGCGCACGTCGTCGGGGAGGCGGTACGGCGCGTTCAGTTTCGTCCAGGCTGTGAGGTCGATGTCTGAGGTGGGTGGGGGAGCGGTTGTGTGGAGCCTTGTGAGGAGGGGGAGGGTGCGGAGGTAGGGGAGGAGGTTGGAGGTCAGGAGGGATGTTGGTGAGGGGTTGGGGTGGCGTTTCGGTGTTGTGGCGGCGTGAGCGTGCGATGGTGCATGTGATGAGGGTGGGGGTGGGTGTGGGGTGAGATTGGACGTAGATGCGGGTTCGGTGGGTTTAGACTTGGATTTGGAAGTGGTAGACTTCTTTGCGTCGCCGTCGTCCTCGTCGTCGTCGGAGGCGGGAGAGAGGAAGGAGCCGCATTCTGTGCAGAGGTATCGTGATTTGATGCTGTTGTAAGAAGCCCCCGATATGGTCTTTTTTTCAGTTTCGATGTTCCGCACACATTCAATCCAAGACAGGAAATGCCTGCGTACGTTCCAAATCCTGAGAAATCAACCTGGAATGTACAATGGCGCCGTGATTAGGGAGTGATGTTGCCAGGGGGTATAGTGCCGCATTCCACGACATAGCGGCATACCTTCGCGCTTTCCGCCGCCTGCCCCGCGGCAGCTTCTCGACAGGATGGGCTGTGGGCCCAAATAACGTTAGATTTGAGGCATCTGCTTCTGAGAACTGAGACGGGATGGACGGGCAGACCTACCAGTAGCGTCTGGACATGGTGCCGAAGCCGGAAGGCGCATGTGCCGTCTGGGCGGAGTTGTGCAGTCTCACGCGTCTGGGAGAGCGAAGTGTGAGAAACGCGTCCCTTTTCGGACAACGCCCCGACTGCTCCTCACTAAACAGAGGGTCAGCAGCACTCCAACTGGCTGCCTCACAGGCCCAACTACCTCGCATATACAGCTCGACCGCATGAGTCTAGTCGACTACCCAAGCTCCTCCGACTCCGACTCCGAGGCTGGGTCCGACTCTAACTCTCATTCCGAAAACAAACGCGCGCGGGAGGAGGAGAATGGGGAGGAGAAAGGGCCTGAGGAACACGCAGGGAAGCGGCCGGTATGTTCAAGGAACGGTGGTTGAGAGCGGGTCAGCGCTGAGTGTGTTGGGATGTGGCCTGTGAGTAGGCAAGGCCGTGGGCCTGGATTGGCTCGAGTACTTGGCGATGCGGTGTGCTACGTCCGGGGTGAACCACTCACTGTGCGGGCAAGAAAAGGAAGACAGCACGACCACGGCGTATTGATTATGCTGGATGGTTAGGAGCACATGGAAAAGTCGCTCTCCGAAGACTTCAACCTCACCTATCCGCTCAACGGTATATATATATACTAACGAAAGAAACCCACTATCTTCAACACCCTCCCGTTCATGTTCGGATACGCCGCTCCTCATACTCGACGTTGCACGACAGGACAGGCCAGAAATACGTCCATAACTAGCTCCACCACTGATCTCCGCACCCCGGCCAACATCGACACCCCGCCGCCCCCAGCGCCGTTAGCCCGCATCCGCACCACCCCACACATCGAAGGCAACTGGGCAACCTTCGTCTATTTCGCAAGTACGTCCCTGCACCTCCCTCCCTCCCTCGACCCTTTCCCCTTCCCCTTTGCTCCCCCTTCCTCCCCGCGCCCCCCTTCCCTCTCACCCCTCTTCTCTCTCCCCCAGTCAACCCAACCCCAACCCTCGTCGAAACAATCACCTCAATCCTCCACACCGCAACCACCCACATCCCAACCTTGCAAGCCATCCCCCTCCTCGACAACAACGACGGCGGCGCCCCCCATTACCACGTCAGCCTGTCGCGCACGTTTTTTCTGAAGGTGTTTCAGATTGAGCGGTTTGTGGAGGTGTTGAGAGGGAGGGTTAGGGGGGGTAGGAGGTAGGTTTGGGTTTTCTGTTCGAGAGGATGGAGGGGAATGCTGATTCGGGAATGGGATTTAAGGTTTACGATTGGGGTTTCGAGGATCAGTACGTATACGAATGATGACCGTACCCGCTCGTTCTTGGGGTTGGATGTTGGGGTTGGGTTTCGTGAGGTAACGAGAACTTTGTGTGTCGCACCGTCACCCTTTCCAACAAGTTGACTAATACAGCTGGGGGGTTTCCATCGACAGCTGCAGGTCATGACACGCCAAGTCGACGATGCGGTACGACAGTTCAGCAAACAGACGTATCACGAGGTAACACCCACACATCAGCCGTGTCTCATCTCTCATTTGGTATGTGTATTACAACCAACGTACATTCCGCAAAACAGACCCCAGCATTCCACGCCTCCATCGCATGGGCACCTGTTCCTCCATCCTCTTCGTCTTCAACACAACAACCACAATCACAATTGAGCGTCGAAACAACAACACATTTGAAGAGTTTCGAACGCGCACTCGCACTGGAACGTTTCCTCGTCAAAGCGGTGGTGTGTAGGGCTGGGAATCGCGTTTATGAGGTGCCGTTGGACGGGTGATATATCCCTTGTCGAGATGTGCAATCTTGTGCGTGTGTCGGGAGGGCGGGGCGGGCGGAATGCAGGCAGAGGTAATGCCCCGGGTGTCGGGCGGCTGCATCCCTCAGAGATGCGGTAGGAACCGCCCAGTCGTCTCGTCATCAATATCCTCATCCTTCCGCGCAGGTTTCCATCCCTCCCGGCGGGTGCTGTCCGTAGTCTTCTGCAGTCAAGCAGGAACAGAACTACTACGCTAGAATGCCCCTATATACCCTGTGCCTATATACGAATAGACTTGGCCTAGATAACCCCGCTGTGTCCCGTATTCATGCAGACGTCCAGATCAGCAAAGAGACAACCGGATACGTGTGCGTGATGTTGGAAGGCGTTTCAAGCGCTCAGGCCGCCGTCGACGACTAGACACTACGAGACAAAGATCAACGATGAGGTGAGTACATTATCCATCACCCCCCGTGCCTTTCCTTGGTGGATTTCGGATGGGAGTAGGTGATGCAGGATTCTTACCTGCCCAGTAACGAACCGCGCGCGGGCGAGGTAGAGGGCCGCGTCGGCTATATCCTGCGGAGAGGAACAAGTAGATGGCACAGGTCAGTACGTCCATGCGTACCTTTCCCCGATGGCCCGGGAAGTGCGCCTACGCAGTTTTGATAGCAATCCTCCACCCCGTGTTTATACCTCGGGCGCCCCAAACCGCCCCAACGCAGTCGCAGCGATGTACTCGTCGCGTTTTTTGCCCTGGATCGCTACACGAAGACAAACATGGGGGTGCGGGGGTCAATTACAGGGAGTTCTCCATTGGTTGAATGAGATGACATGGAGACTTACCCTGTGTCATGTCCGTGTCGATGTACCCCGGCGCGATGGCGTTGACGCGGATGTTGCGTGGGCCGAGTTCGCGGGACAGTGCGCGGGTGAAGCCTGTTGGGGATTCGGCAGGGTGAGAGGTAGGGGTAGGAACGCCCCATCCGAAGATGATGGATTTGAGAGTAGACGTACCTATGAGACCGGCTTTAGACGCGGCGTAAACGCTCTGCCCGGCGTTCCCTTTGATGCCTGCCACTGAGGCGATGTTGATTATGGAGCCTACATTGATGTCCACCGTCTCTTTAGCTGCTCCCCATCCTTTGCTTCCCTTGAACGCACACACATACGATACGAAAAAAACACACACCTTCCCTCCTCCGAATCATCCCCCTCGCAACAAGCCTGGCCATCAAGATCGACGCAGTGAGATTGGTCGCGAGCACCGACTCGACGTGCGCGGCGGTTGCTGTCGCTAGCAGCGCGTCGGTTGCGATACCTGCGGCGTTTACGAGGACGGATATGTTGGTGGTTGCTGTAGAGAGGTGCTGGTGTGGGTGTTTCGTCAGGTTGTTTTGCCGTGGAAGCTGGCGCTCGCCGTCTCCCATTCACTCCGACTCGACCAACACACCTTCCCAACCGCCTCAATCTCTGCCACACTGCCCAAATCCGCGGCTATAGTCTGCACTCGGCTGTTGCAATCGCCCCCGCCTTCGTTCAGCAAGGCTGCTCTGGCGTTTTCTAGGCGGTGAGAGTCGCGGGCGACGAGGATGAGGTTGTGGGTTGGCAGGAAGGCGCGTGCGATGGCGAGACCTATTCCGCGCGAACCGCCGGTTATGAGGGCGTGCGGCAGGGTGGACGTTGAAGGTGGCATGTGGACAGAGAGAGAGAGAGGCCAGTGGATATGCCGCCTGTTCGCTGGGAGAGGAGGGGGGAGGGGGTGTTCCGTCTCTCGCTTCGTCGAACCGGAAGGGGAAAGTCCGAAAGCACACCTCACGCGTCACTTTTCCCCTCCGACGGTCTCCCTCAGGGCTAAGCTTAAACCGGGCCTGAAGGGGTCTGCTGAAGGGAAAGGACATAACAATATGCAAAGCGGGCAGGCAAAAGGCAATGGCCTCGGAGCGGGGGTGTCCGGGCCGGAAGAGTATGGGTGACAGCGGAAGGAAAAAAGAACCGGCCCGCCCATTTCAGAGCCGCACCCACCCGCCATTACCGTCCTCTCAAAATGCTCGAACGCCAAACAACCCTCTCCCTCGTCGACATTGCCTCCACAATCGAGCTCCAACCCGACGGCCGGCTCTCCCTCACCAGCTTCCACAACACCCCCGCGGCATGGGCGACCGAGGAACGCGCCATACGCGGCGGTGGGGGCCAGGTTCCGTCCGACTCTTATAGCGAGCTGTTTCAGCCGGCGCCCGATGAGTCGCCGCTTCAGCAGCAGCAGCAGTCGAGGACGGGGTCGAGGATAGAGGTCGAGAGGGTGCCGTTCATGAATGTCGTGATTCAGATTGTAGGGAGTAGAGGGGATGTTCAGCCGTTTTTGGCACTTGCAAAGGCCTTGCAGGATTATGGACATAGGTAGGGCGACGAGGGGAGCCTTCGCGAGCGGTAGTAAGCGACTGCGACGAGCGAAGGCGAGCGCGAGCGGAGCGAGCCACATTGCGCCAAAGGCGCAAGATTCCGCTAATCACGGCTCTTCGCGAGCCTCAGTGAGTGTCAGATCTTTTGCGAGCGAAGCGAGCACCAGATTGCGCCAAAGCACAATACTCCCTCACCCATGCGTTCGTAGATGGTGGTCGATCGTTTAAATTCGGTGGTCGATGGTTGATGGTAGATGATTTGATGGCTGATGGATGTTGAGATCTTCATACCAGGATCTCCAACCTCTCTCTCTCCTCTCTAATCTTACAGAGTCCGGATAGCAACGCACGAGACCTTCCGGACGTGGATCCGGCGCAACGCGGTCGAGTTCTACCCGATCGGCGGGGACCCTGCAGAGCTGATGGCGTTCATGGTCGAGAACAAGGGCGTCATCCCGACCTATGCGTCTGTCGCAAAGGGAGATGTCGGCAAGAAAAGGAAGATGATTAGGGAGATACTGCAGGGGGCTTGGAGGAGTTGTGTGTTGCCTGATGATGAGACTGGTGGGTACGCGCAGGGAGAGGCAGAGCGTAAAGGGGCGAGAAGGGCCCGAGCGGGACAGAGGAGGTGTGAGGAAACAGAGAAGTGGCACTGACTTCTACCGCGGCACGTCCACCCAGGCGTACCGTTCCAAGCATCCGTTATCATCGCCAACCCACCATCGTTCGGCCACATCCACTGCGCCGAGAAGCTCGGAATTCCCCTCCATATGTCCTGTAGGTGCTCTCACCGACCCACTTACCCCACACATGGTCTCACTCCCCCATCCCTCAGTCACAATGCCCTGGCTCCCCACGATCTCCTTCCCCCACCCCCTCACCAACATCGACCACAGCAAAACAGTCAGCAAGCTCCTCAACAAGATGAGCTATGGCATCGTCGAAACCCTCACCTGGCTCGGCGTCGGCGACGTCGTCAACGAGTTCAGGGTGTTCAGTCTCGACCTGAGACCCATGAGCGTGCAGCAGGGCACGCAGACTGTGCAGGAGTTAAAGGTGCCGTGGAGTTTTTGTTGGAGCCCGAGCTTGATTCCGAAACCGGTCGATTGGGGGCCACATATCGGTAACTGTCTGGTCTTCCATCTTTTTCATTTCGGGGTTGGGTTTCAGGGGGGGCGCTGACTCCACCCCCACCATGTTTGATTTTTCCGTCAGATATCACAGGCTTCTACTTCCTCGACCAAGCAACCACCTACACGCCCCCCGCCGATCTCCAGAACTTCCTCGCATCCGGCCCACCGCCCATCTACATCGGCTTCGGCAGCATCACCGGCCACGACCCCGTGAAATTCACAAACACGATCCTCAAGGCCGTCAAGCTCGCCAACGTGCGCGCTATCATCTCCAAGGGGTGGATGGGGATGGGCGATGGTGGTGCGGGTATAGCGAAGACGGTGGGCACTGAGGATCCACCGCCAGATCCGAATGTGTTTTTCATTGGGGATTGCCCGCATGACTGGCTGTTCAAGCATGTGGCGGCTGTGTGTCATCATGGCGGGGCGGGGACGTTGAGTGCCGGGTTGAGGTATGGCAGGCCGACGATTGTGGTGCCGTTTTTTGGGGATCAGTTTTTCTGGGGGGCTATGGTTTATCGGGTGAGTTCAGTAATCGAGAGAGACGGCGAGGACGGAAAGAGAAAGATGATTGCGGGGACATGCCGAATGGGTTAGGGAGTGGACACGTTGGCTGATTCTCCCCTCCTCACAGATGAAAGCCGGCCCCCTCCCCCTCCCCGCCGTCACACTCACCCCCGCCGCCCTCGCCAACGCCATCACGGCGGCGCTAACCCCCGAAACCCGCCGCATCGCGCAACGCATCTCGGAAGAAATGTCCCAGGAAGACGGCATCCAAGCCGGCGTCACCTCCTTCCACCGCTCGCTCCCCCTCCCCCACCTCCACTCCGACCTCAACGCCACCCACGCGGCAGCGTACAAGATCCCCAAAATGAAACTCAAAGTCTCCCGCCCCGTCGCGCAGGTGCTCGTCTGCGCGGGGCTGATCACCGAACGCGATCTGAGGGTGTTGAGGACCCAGAAATGGTTTGTCCCGCACGACCACGACGGGATCCCCGGCACCGCGGCGGTCCGTGTGCTCGGCAACGCGGTGCGGGTCGTTGTCTCCTACCCCGTGCTCCGTGTTCGGCAGGTCCGGGACCGCGGCGGGGGCCGCGTGCGGGAGGCGGTCGCGGCGGTGCTTGGGGTCCTTCTCGCGCTCCTCCGATGGGTGTTTGTCCCCTTCGAGGTCGTGTACCACACCTTCAACGAGATCGCGGACGCCGTCACCAGTCTCCCGCGGCTGTACGACCATACCTTCACGCCGCGCCCGACACCCCCGATAAACGATCTGCCCGCCGGGCTGCGCGAGGGGTGCAAACATGTGTATTTGGGTCTCGCGGACGGTGTGGCGGATTTCTTCCACAAACCAGCGATCTACGCCGGACGCCACGGATGCATCCTCGGCGCGCCGCTGGGCGTCTGCGTCGGCGTGCTCAACCTCGCCGTCATCCCCACCGGCGGGCTGCTGCAGGGGATAGGGTGCTGGGCCAAAGGCGCCGTTCGCCAGGTCCTGCGTCCCACATTCGTCAAAAGCGTGCCCGAAGGCGCGCTGGGTGTCGAGCCACCGCCCAGAATCACCCACACGGATGGGCGGAGTTGGACGTTTAGGAGTCGAGGTGGCGGGCCGGGCGGGTTGGCGGGGTTGGGGACTGCGTGGGTTGAGAATGCGGCGGCTGCGGCGGGGTTGGAGCCGGGGGAGTGTAGGAACATTGTGGGGCGGTATAGGATGATGGTGGAGAGGAAGAAGCAGGCGACGTGGTGGAGGCGGTTGGTGCCGAGGAGGAGGGAGGGCTGGGTCAGGTATGTTGAGGGGTGTGTTGTCCTGGCCCCACTTTCTCTCAGAAAAACTCACCGAGAATGCCGGACCCCCTTGCAGACAAACACAGGTGGCGCCCGTGTGAACTCCCCCCCGACTCGCTCGCTTGCCACCACCCTGCACAATCATATTCTGGACCGTCGCACATCATCCCCCGTATGCTTCGCAACGCTTAATGTACAAAGTTTCTGTATCAACAAATTAGCTTCTCCTGCATTGAATTGATATCGTTTCTGGCCCTTCCCTCTGGCCTCTGGTGAGGTTTCATCCCTCTGGCCTTCCCCTTTCGTTCTTGCATTGAAGTGGAGGTGCGAAGACCGTTCGGACAGAATCGGACATCACGCGTCCGTCCTTGCTTTTGACGCGCGTCAGTTACGCGTTTCCCCGAACGACCCCCGCCCAAAACAAAAAACAAATCCTCAGACAACCCAGACCGTCCCCCAACGCCTCCTCCCGAGCCCCGCCCGTATTTCACGGATCTGAGGTCAGAATTTCCACAAAAGTCCATGTCCAGTGCCCAACCAACAGGCGAACCCGGGAGGTACAGTACGTGGGTGACAAATCAAACCATCCGTGACGATCAAACCTGCGGGCAACCTATCCCCTCCTCGTGACGCGCTGCGTCGGGGGGAGTCTCAGTCTCACCGCGCCCGCCCAATGCTAAACGTGCGGAACATCGACACGTACGAAGACAAGGTCCGACGGGAACAAGTTGCCCACCACACGCAGCAAGCAGTGCGTTGAATGCGTACGCCGGTGAGGTTTCTGCAAGTAGCGATGCCCCCCGCGCGCGTTACGTCAGCACCGCACGCGAAATACCGCACCTTCCGGAAACCCGGGGGGCTGATTTCGTCGGCCCGGGGGCTCCGTCCGCTATCCTGACCTCACAACCGACATCGGGGGTTCCGAACCCTGTGATCGTCGCCCGCTCGCATCCACGACCCCCGCCGGTTTTCCAATACGCCTGCTTTACCGCGTCGGTTCGGCTCCCAGCGATCGGCGGCAGCGTGAGGAACCCCCGTCGTGAGCGAGAGCGAAATAGAATAGCGCAACGACGGTTGGCGCAACCTACCCGGTGCCCGAAATCACAGTCCGAGCTGGATATGTATCCTCGGGCGGTGTATTACATTATACTTGTCGATTTGCTGCATGTTCGCATTTGCATCCTGTCGTTTCTTTCAGCCAAAGGAGGAGCTGTTACAGGTGTTCCGCGGGTAGAGGACTCGGACTCCCGGAAATGAAAAGGCCATTGCAGGCCCTACGTAATCGTACGCTCGTTGGCGTACGTGTTTCGCTTACATATCCAAACAGTGGATGTGCTGATAACGCGTCTGTCACAAAGCAGAAGTTTTCACGCGTCCACTCGGGATAGCGACCAAGAGCAGTGGAGAGTTTGAGCCGAAATAGGTGTGAACTATGGTGGCCGTTGTGCTTCGGAGGCTGCATTCTAACCATCCCACTGAAGGCAAATCGGAGGGCTCGAATTCAGGAACGGAGAGGAGCATAAGAAGAGTCCGTATTTGCTGTTCATTAAATAGACGGGTAAACAAAAGGGAAGTCCACCACACAACCACAACCAAAGTTTAAAAAACAAAAGGGCAGTCAAAGGAAAAGTTCACACGAACACAGAAGAGTCAACCCCAGGTCCGGTCCTCGGACAAAAAACGCACTAGTCGTCCGCACTCTCAAGTCCCATGGTCCATTCCGCCCCCAACCCCTACTTTGGCACAATAAGCTCATGCTGCGCTCCACTCTTATACGGATGCGCGACCAGGGCTCCCTGGATATTCGCCCACCACTTCCTCGAATAAGCCTTGTACCACTCGATCGTCTTCTTCACGCCTTCCTCAAAGTCCACCTTGGGTGCCCATCCCAGGGCCTCCAACTTTGCCGAGTCGATCGCATACCGCATGTCGTTAAAGGGACGGTCCTCGACGAATTCGATGAGTTCCGATTCCTTCGACGAGAGACCCATGAGCTTGATGAGGTACTTTGTGAGGGCGAGGTTGGAGATCTCGAAGGAGGTGCCGATGTTGTAGGTTTCGCCGGTGTGGCCGCGGTGGAGGATGACTTCGATGGCGTCCGCGACGTCGGTGCCGTAGATGAAGCGGCGGGTGTTGCTGCCGTCGCCGTGGATGAAGCTGTTTACACCGTCACGTCGTTTAGTATCGAGTCGGCAAAGAGTCCATTTGGCCAATGACAAAGAGGGTACGACTAGGTACTTACACTTTCCCACCCTCAGACAAAAGCGTGACGAACTTGGGGATGATCTTCTCCGGGTACTGATACGGCCCGTAGACGTTGTTGGAACGCGTGATGATGGTGGGCAGGCCGAAAGATTTCTGGTACGCGCCGACCAGCATCTCTGCCGCGGCTTTGGTGGCGGAGTACGGGTTGGTGGGGGCCAGCAGGGACTCTTCGGTCAGTTCGTTCTGAAATGATTGAAAGGGGGTTGAGTCGGGGTATTTGTTTTCAGATTAAGATGGTGGGAAGGAGGAAACTTACGCCGCCATGCTCGACTTCTCCGTAGACCTCGTCGGTGGAGATGTGGATGAATTTCTTGACGTGGTTGATCCTGGCGGCTTCAAGGAGGACGTGGGTGCCCATCACGTTGTTGAGCGTGAACTCGGCCGAGTTTCCGAACGAGTTGTCTAAATGATAGGAAGGAGGGAGAGGAAGTTCGAATCCATTTGACCTAGAGACTTTGTGAAAGCTGAGGAATCTCACCAACGTGGGTCTGCGCAGCAAAGTGCAAGATAGTGTCAATCTGCTTCTCAGCAAGGACAAAGTTGACGAGATCCTTGACGCAAATATCACCCTTGATGAAGGAGTAGTTGGGCTTGTCCTCGACGGATTTGACATTGTTGGTGGACGCACAGTAATCCAGCTTGTCAAAGTTGTAGATGTTGTACTCGGGGTACAGAAGGACTAGCTTGCGTACGATGAATGAGGCACTAAAATAAAAGGATGGATGGTTGTTGATGAGCAAAGCGAGAATGGCTGGTTGATGAACGAAGCAGAGCGAACCGACGGATGGTTGAACGACACCGTACTCGCTCCCCTCGCGACAAGGATATTGGGCGATGATTGGCAGGAGCGTAGCTCGCTTCGCTCGATAAAAGATCCGACACTCGCCAGTGCTCGCTAAGTACCGCGGTGAGGGAAGCATTGCGCCTTTGGCGCAACGTGGGCTCGCTCCCCTCGCGCTTTGCTGTCGCTCGCGAAGGCGTTCGCTCTGGTCGACTTTGCGATCTCCCCCAGACCGAACCAACCCTGCCTCTCGCTTTGCTGGTTGCAGACAGGCCGCCATCGCTCGCTCCGACTCACATGAACCCAGCCCCACCCGTAATCAAAATATTCTTGACGTCCGGACTAGCGTCAAAGAGTCTCTTTCCCACGTCGAAAGCGATCTTGTCGTCGTAGGACTCGCTACTGGTAGCCGCAGCCGTGCCGAGTTGGGCTGAAGTGAAGGACATGGAAGCTCTCTTTGGGCTTGTTCCAGCACTGCTCATGGTTGCAAAGTGTTGTCGTTGGTGGGTTGTGCGTGGGAAAAGATGGAGGTGGTGTTGGAGTCGACCTGGAGATGTGTTTTGCAGAGCACAGAGCACAAGCAGGCAGTTTGCGGCCGCCCGTTGTGTGTCCTGCGCGCGCAGCCTGTTACAGTACTAGGCCCTTCTGCGCGTCCCTCCACCTCACGGTTAGGCGGAATGCGCGCATCACCGGGCCGCGAGCATTAGCCGCCTGTTTAGAATCCGCCCCTTTCTCCATGCTGCAATGCCTAATCAGATCACCCCCGCAGACGTCTGTCCGGATGCGCTTTCCATCATTAGTGACCTCCGCTGTTTCCCACCCACTAGTAACGAGATACTAGAGAGACGTCGACCTCGCCCTTGGTTAGACCAACCTGTCAGTGCTGCTTTCGGCCGGCGCTGCTCCTGTATACATATCATAGCAACCACGACGGTGCTGCTCGTATCTGTAACCTAGTCTATCGAGTCACCCATAGAGAGACGTCCCTCCGTCGTCCCAAACTTTACTGCGTAGAACTTGGACCTTCGAGACAATTCTCTACCTGGGAATCCCAGAACCATCGCTTTCTAGAATTCAGTTTCCGCTGTAGCCTGCTGCCGAGGAGCCTCAAGAAACTTGGATAGGATGAATTTTCATCCTTACGACTACTATGGCCACGGTGGTCCCGATTTCCCACCAAACGATCTAGGGTTTCACATGGACGAACCACTTCTAGGTCCACCCATACCTCCGCAACCCTCAGCGCAAGTGCCGCACGACCCTCTAGATGCAAGACCGGGCGAGCATTCATGGCTTTATGGGCATCCCCAACCCATCTACCGGCACGCTGGACCCGTACTCAAACCCCGCCGAGCACCGCTACCTCCACCGTACGCCGGCTACAAAGACTACGATGCCTACGAGTCTGTGCCAATAAACTTCGAGAGACAGCAGCAGATGCAAAGAGCGGCGGATCGGCCGCTTTCATATAGGAACTTGGGGAACAGTTTTGCGGTGCCCAAGGGGAGTCGGACGGCCATGCATCGGATTTCGGCGATGGCTACCACTGCGCGAGATCCCGCGCATTTGCATCCGGCTGGGAAGAGGCTGATGGATGCTGCAAAGGCGGGTGGAGTGCAAATCGGGAGGGCTCCGGTGACTGTTCATGTTACATCAGCGAACGGTGCTGCATCGGGGAGGCCAGAGCGAGAGCGAGAGCGACACGATGATGCGCATGGCGGAGGCAGGAATGCCAGTGTAAAAGCCGAACAGAAATCCAGTCAGGGAAGCACGAGAACCGAGACTCCTCCAGGCAAACCAAATTCAGCAGCAGCAGCAGCAGCGCCATCAAACGGACCGCCAAAAGCACCCACCCCCGCAACTCAATACCCACTGTCCGTCCCAACAACCTGGAAACGCACCTTCGAATCCACCCGCGTCCGCTGCCCCCAAGAAAGCGGGGTCGTCGCCCCCGTCGTCGAACTCGCATCGCAGATGCTCAACAGCCGCTGCGCACAGGTCATCCCTGTATTAGGCGGCGGAACGCGACAGAAGTTCACGATGGTGATCGATTCCACCATTTTGAAGAGAGGGGTCTTGAGCAGCCGCAGCGATGATGGCATGACCTTGGCTATGTATCTGTTCAAAATGGGACGAGGCACGAATACGGGAGAGCTGGTCTCTGCGGACTTGATGTTGGGCAAAATGGTGGTTTGGGTCAATGATATGCGGCTACTGGTATGGGGTGAGGTCTCTGCGCTCTTTCTCGGTCGACAGTTACTCATGGGGTTCCCATTGCTACAGCGCTCGAACACGACAACGGACGGAGTGCAAATCGACCTGCTCCCAGCGCTCAGCCCGGAAACACTAGACCGAAAAACCGTCAAGATCACAATCGAGGCGGACCCGTACGAGTTCGGATCCGGGTTTGCCATGCTCTGCTTGCGGAGGCTGGATCCTCAGGTATGGACTGAGTCGACGATATGTAGTCTTCGAGAGATTCGAAAGGTGCTCATCTTCACTTTGCCTCAAAAGCTCGTGCGCGCCGCGGACGGCCTGTCAGGTACGCGGACATTGCAAATGGGATATATAGACATCTCAGTACAAAACTAACACCCCACGCTCCCCAACCCCCAGCCGAACCCTCCCTCCTCCGCCGCCACTCCGCCCCCGGCCCACCCTACCCCACCCCGGCCCTCGGAGCCATAAAGCGCTCCACATCAACCTTCTCCCCCTCCCCCAGCATCAGCGTCGCAGAACCCCCCACAATCAGCGAGAAACGACCGCGCCAGGGAAGCAGCGAGAATGAAGAAGAAGACGATGGAATAGAAATCGGTGACCAGATCGTGTCCTTGATATGCCCGATTGTGATGCGCAAGATTGGGATTCCGGGGAAGGGGAGGGGGTGCCGGCATGTTCAGTGTTTTGATTTGGAGGTAGGGGGATTGAATTTGCGGGTTGTTTGGGGTGTGTGTTTTGTGTGATTAGGTGCTGACTGTTTTTTTTTGGGGCGGGATTGGTAGGCGTTCACGAAACTGTCCCGCTTGAGCCCGAAATGGAAATGCGCGGTGTGTAACGAGGTTATTGAGAAATCGGTACGTTTGATAAATCACAATCAACCCCTGGCGCTAACAAGTACACACCGGCCTTCAGCTAACAACCCACCTCCTGGCTGGCTCTACAGGACCTAACGGTCTCAGAACCCTTCCTTCACTACCTCGCCGCCTACCCCACCGCCGACCGCTGTATCGTGTGCGCCGACGGGTCGCATGCACCTTATGTGGAGTCTGTGCGGGGTTCGTCGCAAGGCAGGAAGAAGGCGAGGAAGGAGATTGAGGTTGTGGATCTCTGTGGGAGTGACGAGGAAGCGGAGAATGAAGGCGAGAAGCAAGGGCAGGAAGGGGACAGTGAGAAGCGAGGGGAAAAAGGCGGAGCGGAGAAACAAACCCCGCAGATTGAGATCACGATGATTAGTGATGATGAGGAGGATGAGGAGGAGGATGAGGTGCCGGCTCCCGCTGGGGGGGAGACTGGACGCGAACAACCCACCCACTCCACCCAACCACCCCCACACGAAGACGACGACGACCCGCCCATCCTCTTCTGGACAGACAAGCTCGGCTCACACCCCCGTCCGGCCGACATCGCGCCCTCCGCCGAGCCGGATTCGCACACGGCCACGTTGCCCCAACCTGACGAACAACGAGAACAGGAACAGAAAAGGACACGCACGCCCGACCCGACGCAGATGACCTCTGAGCAGCGCGCGGAGCTGATCCAGCGCATGTTTACGGGTGCTGCGGGTGGGGGTGCGTGAATACACGGAAACCCCGAGAGCGAATGTAGAGTTTTTAGTTGCGGCGGTCCCCCGTGTTAGGCGAAGTCGCAGTGCGACACCTCGTTTGACATATACCCCCCCGCGCGCCTATTTATGAATTTTTTTTTTGGGAGAGGCGCGGTTGGTGCTGTGTCGGCAGGTGGGGGTATGTATGTATGTATGTAACCCCCCTCAGGTGGGGACGATCGGTGGACGCGGATAGGGTTACTGAAAAGGGTTAGCTTTGTTTTGTTCTTAGAGTTTACGGGGGAAGGGGATGTGAGAAATCGGACTGGGAGAAGGAAGGAGGGGGGGGGGGGGGGAGTGTATGTAGATTCGGTAAATGTATAATGTTACTGTATTATATACCCAAACAAAAACTGTCCGAAAGTCCCGCACGCACGAGGATCTTGCAGTCCTGCCCTAGGCGTGGATGTTTGCCCCTTTTCCCCAGTGTCCGTTGTGCCGTCAAACATACAGTAACTGTGCCCCCTCCTGGCAACAAAAAGAAAGAGACTACAAGGGTACATTCGGCGACACGACACGGGAGGGATGTGTAGCCAACGTCGCATAAAATACTGTATCTCCTGCTGCGTTGAAGAAATATGCGGTCTGAACTACAGTATATCTTGCGTGAATGGGGACACCCCTTGGAACCCGTCGAGATATGGACCAAAAAAGCTGTCGCACAAAACCCTACTCAACCTGTATTGTGTCTGTCCGGGACAGTGACTTGAGACAGGCCATCACGCTTGAGGCGAACAGAACGCGTCGCTGGCAAACCCTCCCCCTGCGCAAAAAGGAGACCTGCCCCCCCCCTCCCCCCCCCCCCCCCCCTGTGCCCTGTTCCCGAATCCACTTGTCGGGTGCTGGGAAACGCATGTTTGATTTTAGCAAGGAACAGCGTTAGCGGGTGCAGTGTTGATGAATGTAGGATGGATTCTATTCGCCCTTCCGCCCAAACACACACAGAATAAAACCATAACCCCCACATCCACACATTTCCATGCACATTGCACACAGGGATTTGTAAGTTACGCCCCCGCCCCGCCTCTAACAAAAAATTCAGTTGAGGAAATCGGGAAGGGGTGGGCGGGGGGGCCGATATCCTATGATCCCCCGCCTATCCGCCATCCTCATTCCCCTTCCTAGCCAAGGTCCGACCGCCACGCCTCCCCATATCTCACATCACATTTTTCAGCTTATGTATACAGTGGTTTGCCATTTTTCGTCTAAAGCCCAACATGTTAAAACGCAAAAAATGAGGGGGGGGGGGGGTTGTTATGAGCGTGTCTTTTTTCTTTCTTTTTTTTAGACCTTGGCCTTTGTCTTCAACTCGACCGTTTTCGAGTTTCCCTCGCCCAGCACCGTCTTTGCAACCTCGTAGGCCTTGCGGTACGCCTCGAGGGCCTCCTTGCGGTACCGTTTCTCAAAGATCGCGGCGCCCGATTGGCGTTCGTGGGGTTTCTTCTTGGGGGGTTGCGGGGGGGCTGCGTTGTTGGCTCCGTTGGCAGCACCGCCGCCGTTGGCAGCGCCGGCGGCCTGTTGCTGGGCGGCCTGCTGGGCAGCGAGGGCCTCGGCCTGGGATTTCTTGCCCATGTTGGCGAGGGCGGAGAGGATGGAGGCGAGTTCCGAGTACAGTTCGACAAACTCGTGGCGGAGGTGGGGGACGACGTTGGAGTTTTCGTAGACCGAGATGAGGTGTTTGATCAGCGGGAGGCAGGCGGCGTATTCTCCCTTGGTCTTCAGGGAGTTGAGGAGAGGCAGGTGGGCGTTGACGAGCTGCACGTAGTAAGGGTGGAGGAGCTGCTTGTAGCTGTCGATGTACATGCGGAAGTACTGGATGACCAGCGGGTGGTTCTTGGAGGTGGAGAACTGGTAGATGGACTGGTAGTCGCGCTGGGCCTGCATGCGCACGCGCTCGACGTACCAGAGGTTGTTCTCGTGGTTGCATTTGTCGTTGTCGCAGCGGACGATGGTCTTGAGGAGCGTGTCGCGGAGCTCGTCGTCGGCTTTGGCGGCCGCTTTTTCTTCGTCGGTGCGCTTGTCCTCGGGGTCGTCCTCTTTCTTTTCCTCTTCCTCCTTTTTCTTCTTTTCGTCCTCCTCGGCTTTGCCATTGGCGTCCTTCTTTGGGTAGAACTCGGGGAACTCGCTCTCGTTGACGTAGACACCCGTGTGGCACTTTTCGCAAAGAACGCCTTCCAAGTAGCGGTCAACGGACTTGCGGAGAGGGGCGCGGCAGCGGACACAGTCGCACTTGATCTGCTTGGTGGTCATGAGTTCCTGACGGCGGACGCTACGGTTCTGGTACAGCTCGATGTGAGAGACGTAGAGCTCTTCGCCGGCACGGAGGGGCTTCATCGCACGGTAAGTCAAGATGCCCTTGTCAGCAGTGAAGTGGCAGTTGGGCGCACAGCTAATGGATGCGAAGGTAAAGTTTGTTCATCAGTACAGGTGAAAAGTTATCCCCAATGATTGACCGCATAATCCCAACCTGTGACGGAAGAAGAGGGCACCCATGGGGAACAATCCAAAGGCGGTGTCTAGGGATGGCGGTGGGAGCGAAATTGTTAGATCGCGCCGAATGGTACGAAAATTAGAGTTTCCATGCATAGTCAACAAGCCCTACCGGTAACCTTTTCCTCGTCATCAGTCAAGCTGTGGGCGTTGGTGTTGATGCTAATTGTGCGAGAGGCGAGGAAAGCGTCAGTCGTGATTTTTTGCTGTGCCAAAAGAATAATAATACAGTATTCACATACCGGCAAGAGAGGCGCACGATCTCCTCACCAGACGTAGCAAGCAGCTCGGGGAGAATGTCGGACATTTCCTTTGCGGCCGCAGTGACAGACTTGATCCACTTCTTCTCAAAGACCTGGGTGTGGACCGCGAGCTCCTGGACGACCCACCAAGGCGCGATAGGCGCGTCAGCATACACAGCGGCCTCCTCATCGACGATCTTTTTGTTCTCGTCGCTCAGCTTGTCACGCTTCTGTTCCAAGCCGCGACGGACGATGAGAGACAAGGTCAACCTGAGCAGATCGGCGTTGATGTCGTTCTTTGTGGCAATCTCTGCGAGTTTGGGAATGATTGGGCATTCCAAGGCGTGACGTGCGGCATCGGCTTTCTGACAGTTGGATGAGCAGTAGGTGGTCTTGCCGCAGGTTCCGCAAGTGACTCGCTGCTGAGCCTGTTCGGCCTTGTGCAGTGAGGTAACGCAGCGGTGGCAAAAGTCGTTTGAGGCTGGCGTGCTGACGATCAAGGTAGCGGCGCGTTCCTGGCAGACAATGTCACCGGGCTGCAGATCTTTCTGGGCGACGGCGTGGCGGCCTTTGGACTGGGAGGCCTGGATGGTGATTGGCCAGGCATGCTGGTCGACGAGCTCCTTGTAGCGGGTCACGTCAGTGTTGCGAGGCTTCTTCTTTTTGTTCTTAGAAGCGCTCTTGGCAGCGGCGGCGGCCACAGCGGCGGCAGGCTTCTTGTCGTCTGCCGCAGAAGAAGCCTTGACAGCGACGTCCTTCGCGGGAGCAGCAGCAGCAGTAGCGGCTGCAGCGGCGGCGGCGGGGGTAGCGACGTCCGTGGGTTGTTGCTTCTTTGCAGCCATGTCGGATTATGAAGATCTGCCTGTTGATGGGGGAGTCCTTGGAGTTCAGCAAAAAGCCTTCCTTCTCTCTCTGTCGTCTCTCTCCTGAGTCTCTCCTCCCGCAATCATCAGAGCTCCTCTCTGTATGACGGCCGTGAGCTGCTGACTCACTCTGACTCACGCTGACTCACGCTGACTCACGCTGACTCACCCATGTCCAACTGTTTCCAACAAGGATAACAAACCCCCATCGGGAACGCTCGGCAACACACCGGAAGCAACTTCGCTCGCAACCAGCCTGCCCAACCCCAGTGCCCAACCCTCGCAGATCACCCCTCTGGCATACCATACATACCCTCATAATACACTTGCCAACTCGGAAGAAAAGAAGCACACACCCACACACGCAGCTACAAGTCTTACTACACTTGATCTTGTCCAGAAAGTCCTCACAAACAAAACAAAAACAGAGAGACAGAGTGGATTCAGCAGCAGCATCAGCCATGGCCACTGCAATACCCCCAAACCAGAGTCTCTACATCCAGGGGCTCGACGACCACGTCCACAAAATAGGTGCGCTCAGAGAACGAGTGCGGTTTTTCTGTCAAGATCACATTTCTCACCGGATTTTCCCACACGCCCTACTATTTCATATGTCTAGAACTGCGGAAATCACTCTACTACCTGTTTTCGCAATACGGCTCAGTCATGGATGTTGTCGCACTCAAAACGTCGAAAATGAGGGGGCAGGCTTTTATTGTCTTTCATGAGATTGCCAGTGCTACGAGTGCCATGAGGAGCTTGCAGGGGTTCCCTTTTTACAATAGGCCACTGGTGAGTGTGGGATGACGGATATAGAGAGGGATCTGCGAGGAATCTGTCGCGGGCAAAAGAGGTGCGGGATGTCTGAGGACTGCCTTGCAGGCACATGGGGATGCTCGGGATTGGTTCGGTTGCAGAGCGAACGCCTTTCGCGAGCAAACCGGAGCGGCCAGCGGAGCAAGCCCGAGCGTTAGCGAGCGGAATGAGGAGCGCATGCTCCGCGAGCACAGCGCGAGTTTCTCTTGCGGCAGAGGCGCAATTCTCCCCTCACTTACTTCTTAGCGAGCGGCGGCGAGCGTTGGATCCTCGGGAGCCAAGCGAGCTTAGCACACACGTAATCCTCCGCTCGCAATAAGGATGTCGTTTCCATCCGTTCAATCGATATGTCGCTTGGCTCAGCCATCAGCCAGTACGCATCTCTGACATTCCCTCCCACTATCTTATTCTTTCACAAAGAAAATAACATACGCAAAATCCAAATCGAACGCGGTCAAGATCAAAGAAGGGTCGTATTACGGCGGGAAAGGCAATGCCGCAAAGAGCGGCGCCGCACCATCAGCGGCAGCAGCAATGGGCCCACAGAAACGGCCGCGTGATGACAACGGCGGTGATGACAGCGAGGACGGTGACGAGGGTAGTTCGAAACGAGCGAGGAATGGACAGGGTGCGGAAGGTAAATGTCAAACAACAATCCTTACTTACACCCCTGACGCTATATACATTTGCTCACACTTTCTCGTCACCACAGACATTCACCCCCCCGGCACGACCGCCCCCTCCTCCAACCAACCCAATCCCCCCAACCGCATTCTCTTCCTCACCAACCTCCCCTCCTCCACCACCCCCGACATGCTCACCCCTCTCTTCGACCAATATCCCGGCTTCAAAGAGATCCGTCTTGTCCCCGGCAAGTCAGGCATCGCGTTCGTGGAGTATGATACGGTCGAGAGCGCGGGAGTGGCGAGGAGCGTGTTGGATGGGTTTAGGGTTACGAGTGGGAATGCTATGGGGGTTGAGTATGCGCGGGTTTGAGCGGCGGGGACATGGAGTGAGGTGGATGGGACGGAAGGGGAGGGTACGATTGCTTCAGCCCTGTATATGTAGATACGGAATGCACATAGTGTACATAGTACGTCAATACCACACTCCTACCCGGCGACGTGCAGATGCGGATATGCGAATTGGTCACATCTTTTTGCTTAGCCATCTCCATGTCTCCAATCCTCGACACTCATCCACAACCATTTTTGCTCGCGGAAACCGCTCATCTTGCCCGACCCTCCCAACGTCCAGAGGAAAGGGAAAACGAACATCCATGTTCAGGAAGCAGCAGCATCCACCGAATCATCTCCACAGCACCCAAACGATGTCAGTAGTGAGTGGGTGGACGGATTATAACCGCAGTTTTTAAACACACGTTCCTAACACCATAAATCCCTCCATGACCTCACGCGACCTCACGTGACCGTCATTTATCGAGTCCGATGGAGTGCGCACCAAGTCCGATGAAGCTTTGGTGTGCACTCCGCTCCGGGTCATCGAGTGACGGGTGTGCGTCGCGCTGTCGTAATGGAGCGGAGCTC
This sequence comes from Fimicolochytrium jonesii, assembly GCF_025526975.1. NCBI lineage: Eukaryota > Fungi > Chytridiomycota > Chytridiomycetes > Spizellomycetales > Powellomycetaceae > Fimicolochytrium > Fimicolochytrium jonesii. The sequence continues at coordinate 309,344 of NW_026515678.1, forward strand.
CTGTGGATCACACCGGCTCTCTCCATGATTCTATTTTTGGGAAAAATCTTCAGAAATTTCACGCATGGAGGGAGATCGAGTGAGTCTCTCCATGGCTCTCCATAGATGCGAGATTTGAGAAAATCATCAGAAAATTATTCTATGGAGAGCGGAGATTCATACCCGCATTTTCGAGGAAAAAGTACCGCGAAGGGGCAACCTTCAGAAGCCTGCAGAAGCCTTCGACACCCTTCGGAAGCCTACTGAAGGTTTTTTTGCTTATCTCACGCCGGTAAAAGCGTTTCAGTTATCAACATATATAAGCTTAGAAATACTAAACAATCCAATGCCAACATCCGTTTTCACCTTTAACGATAACACGAAGTTGATAGATGATACCGTCGTACTGCGGTTCGATATCAAAGACCTAGAGAGCCTCAAAAGAATATGTTTATCGATGAAATCAATGCCCGGCTATATGGCGTACATCAAAATGAACGAACATAACCGATACATCTTTAAACAGATCTATTCGATAGCGACTCGGCGTAATTTCAATGAAAAACGCGAGTTTCTATACCATTCCGGATATGTGGGAGTCGTTTTTACTGACGGGCAATTAAGGATGATATGCGGAACTGACAAAAATGAACGAGTGGGTGTTCTCGATATTGAGATTTAGATCTAATAACACTGGGTCCAAAAGTTGAGGTATGAATTAGACAACGTTATAGATGTTGGTATGACAATTCGTGCGCTCAATTGAGTATTCGTCGAAGAGAACAGCAACGGCACTTGGAAACTGAACGGATACCTAGTATTATACGTATTGATATCACAGTAGTATGACACCCCTCTACTAGCCACTACAGTGGAAGATTGGTCTAATATTTGAACTGTTACTGTACATCGACTGTTGTTCGAATTCATGTACCCAATGAAACTGACGTGGGCTACGACTCCAGACATCCCCGCTTTCCATCCAATGGGTCCGAAACCTCCTGTGTAGCCATTCCCGTTAGTTAACAACGCATCTACAACACTGTCTTTGATGCAAACAGCAGATTGAATGACCTGCGTTGCATATACGTTCGTACTACATGTCAAGTCGCTCTTCACTAATGCAGTTGTGTTGCACATAACCGTGTTCGTATTTATCGCACCCGTAACGTCTAGAGAGTTTGCAGAAGCGCTAACAAGGGTCGCTTTGGGAACGGCTTGATTATACTGAATCTGTCTTATCACCACTCCACCCGCTGTCGTCTGATTTGCGTATGCCCATGCGATACCCCATACTACATAAGGCATGGTATTTGCAAAACTAAATGAATTCCCATCTGTGGTCCAACTCGAAGCAGGTATATTCGAAAACGTCGCGATTGTTACCATAGCAGACTCGGTTGTTCCGGCAATCACGGAGAACGTAGTAGGCATCGCCACGGCGTCCATCAGGTAGGCGGTGAGTTTGATTGAACTCATAGGAATGGCCGACGGCAGTCTCAATAACGACCAATGAAGACTTTGTGTTGTTGAATCTAAACCTAAATTGGCCGTTGAGGTGCTAGATGTTGCCCACCGCAGTCTGGATGCAATGGAGGCGTTCATGTACGCATCGAATGGATGTCCCGTATATCCATCTACACCGTTTCCATTTGCATACGTGTATTCGCTGGAGGCTGTAACTGTATAGCCGTTCCATGAGGAACCTGTTGCTGGCGTTGTGGGGTACGGAAATAAAGTAGTTGTCGATGTTAATGCTGGACTCTTCAAATCACCGGTCACGTTAACATTTGACCCGACATATAGAGATTTCGCTACAGATGCGCCTCCATTCACTACAAGGGCGCCTGATGTGTTAGAGGTTGCATCAGCAGTGTTCGAGACCGAGACGTTACCTCCAACATATACGTTTTTCGCAACAGAAGCGCCTCCAGAGACTTGCAACGCACCGGTTCCTACTCCTGTGGAATCGGTTGTGGTAAAGACAGATGCAACACCATTATTTGTAAAAACTTTGAGCCAAGTGGTATTTTCGGCCGAATTCCACACGGAAAAATCTCCTACAGTTCTCAAGTCATCCCATACTCTGACATAAGGATTGGAAGACTGATTTGGGTCTATGGAGAGAGGACCTTGTGAACCTGTAGCAGAAATTGTTGCTAAATTCCCGGTGAAAGTCATGCTTCCTGTAACTGTCAAACTGCCGATAGAACCGGTAGGAATAATAACCTTTCCCGTTCCATCAACTGTAAGACCTTGAGGGCTGTTCCACAATCCTAAACCCAATGTATTGGTTGCAAGACCCGCTCCAACATAGTTGAAATATACCCTGGCCATGTTATTTGTAGCCGCTCCTACTCCAATTTGAAGTGTTGAGAAACTCCCCGCTGCCAAATTAGGTGTTCCGAGATGCGAAGATACAACAGGCCCGGTGGAGACGATATTGGAGTATATTGTCCCATTAACAGTCAAGTCTTTACCAAGATTGACATTCCCTGCGATACCCGCTCCACCTTTGAGTTGCAGGGCACCGGTCGATATTGAGGTCGAATCGAGAGTGGAAAGAATTTGTACAGATGGCAAATTTGAATTGATTATGAAATTGGCATTAGACCCGGAGTATAGGAAAAAGTTCCCAGCGTTTGGAGCGCTTGTACCAGTTCCAGCATAACCGAATGCTCCCACTATCGTTCCTGTGTTGTTAAGGAAACCGATAGTTGAAAACCCCGACGCGGAAAGACTCTGAAGTTTCAAGACGTCAACGGAAGTTGAGTTTACTTGCAGTGTATGACTCCCAGTGGCGGCTGAACCAGCAAATAGAGATTTTCCCACACCTAGACCTCCAGCAACTGTTAGAGCGCCAGTTGTTGTAGAAGAGGAGTCGGTTGTTGTATTGATTAGAACATTTCCATTTGTCAATATATCAAGGTTTGATAAGCCGGGTCCGTTAGCGAATCGTAAGTTCGTCGGTGCATTATTGTACTGTGCCCAAATTACCATATCGCCAATAGCCGAATTTGAGGAAAAGTACCCTGCTGCTGAAACGTTGCCCGTTATGCTGCTTCCGAATGTGGGTGTTGATACTGAACCGTTGTACCAAAAGATACTTTGATTTGACCCGACAAAACTCGCATCACTCCCTACGGTCAATTTTTTGGCGATACCAACTCCTCCAGCAACTTGGAAGGCACCGGCATTTGTGGCGTTAGAGTCAATAGTAGAAGTAACCACAGTCGATGCAGCGTTATTAATATTCAGAGTCTGCCCTGTGGTCGTATTCAGGTTCGCTGTTGTTCCTCCTAGGAATACGGTGCCGCCAACCACCACACTTTTCCCTATACCAACTCCGCCAACAACTTGGAGCGAACCTGAATTTGTCGACGTAGAATCAGTCGTTCCGGCAATTTGAACATTGGATAAGTTCGCATTTCCACCAACATTCAGAGATGATAGAGTTCCAACGCTTGTAATTTGAGGCTGAGCAGGATTTACGCTGAACGAATTTCCACTACGTGTCAATCCTGTGGAAGCACTAAGAAGCGTATCAACATATGTCTTGTTTGTAAGATGAGTTGCTAAGGTCGGTGCTGTTGAGACGACAGCGTTTCCTGATACCATGACATCTCCAGCAAAGTTCGCATTTCCATTAACGTTCAATGATGTTAAAGTTCCAACCGATGTTATCTGAGGTTGAGCCACATTGACAGAGAAATTGTTTCCTGTACGTGTTAAGCCGGTTCCTGCACTTAGAAGCGTATCAACATAAGTCTTATTTGTGAGATGTGTATCTGCTGTTGGGGCTGTCGCGATGATGGCGTTCCCTGATATGGTCACGTCGCCTGTAACACTCAACCCCTGCAGCGTTCCAACTCTGGTGATAACAGCCGACTGGTCCGTGTTGACTGAAATGGCCGTGCCTGACTTTGACAATCCTGCGCCAACTGTTGATGTCTGAGCATCGACGTAGGCTTTCGTGCTTACTTGGGCGTCTATATTGGCGAGAGGCAAGATACCTGTCACATCTGTTGTGAGCGTGATGGTGTTCTTTAACGCCACGGAACCGAGCCCTAGTGCTGTTCTAGATGCTGATGGAGTCATACTGATATAATTAGTTCCATCTCCTACAAGGAAATTGTTGAGAGTGGCAGTGCTCGAAGAAATAGCAGTCAATTTAGGATTAAGAGGTTGAGCATTTCCGGATGTTGTAGAAATCAACCCATCCACATATCCTTTTGTTGCAGGATTTGCTGCAATTGTAGGTGTAGGAACAGTGACTGCACCGGAGAATGTGGAACTTCCACTTACAGAAAGACCCGTTAAAGTACCGACACTTGTAATTTGTGTCTGTACAGAATTGACACTTAAAGTTTGAGAATTTTTAGTCAAACCGGTTCCAGCAAGCACAATGATTGGGTCAATACTTCCAACAGGAAGAATACCGGTGACATCTGCGCTTGCAAGATTGATAACGGATTTAGCAGCCAAACTGCCAAGCGAAGGCTTGTTTGTCAGTAAAGCCGAAGTGTAATCTATACTACTCAGTGCTGCAAGTGAACCAAGCGAAGGCTTGTTTGTAAGGAAAGCCGAAGTGTAATCTATATTACTCAGTGCTGCAAGAGAACCAAGAGTTGGCTTTCCAGTAATGTACGTCAAAGCATAGTCAATACTGCTAAGTGCTGCAAGCGAACCAAGCGTAGGTTTGTTCACCAACGCCGAACTAGTGTAGTCTAAAGTATCGAGCAAACTCAGATTTTTAATGAGAGATTTGCACGAACATCTGCAGGACTAAATTGAATGAAATTGCCTCCGCTTGCGATAAGCATGTACGTGTTTGTTGGCGCAATGTTCCCAAAATTAGTAAGACGAGCATTAAGAGGTTGATACGTTGTGGCTGCATTTGCTGTTGTAAGATAATTTGTCAAGGTAGGACTGCTTATGGAGCCGGCGGTCAAAGCGCCTGTTACGTTAAGAGATGTGAGTGTCCCAAGAGTAGTGATATTTCCGGTATTGACCGAAACGGTATTAGATGTATCTCTGGAGAGGATAGGTCCAGCAAATGTTAATTTCTTCTCGTAGATGGTGAGATCTGGAGCACCCGTTATTCTCGCATATGGAATGGTATCCGTTTTTGCGACTTTACTATCGATAGCAGTTTGAAGAAGACTTGTATTCTGACTTATCAAATTTGAATACGTTGGCTGTATGATTGTAGAATCGTACTCACGTAACATGCCCAAGTTGATTGCCTGCTGTGGGACCTCTCCTGCAATACCCAGATATGAACACGGAGGTGGAGTGTCAAAAAGTAATCTCGTAACATCACAGGATGTATCATCCGTTTTAGGGAAAGTTGCAATGATAACTTGTGAGCCGTTTGGATCTGGAACGGGGTTTCCCTTTGAATCCACTACATTGTTACCATTTGCGTCTTTCTGGTTCTTTCTTTCTCGACCACTTGCAGCAACGAAACCACCAAGGATTCCGGCTGCTGCAGCAGGTCCTCCGAGAAGTCCCCCGACGCTACCGATAGCAGATGTGGCAAATGGAGCGCCAGCCGCAGGGCCAATGAGACCAATTGCGCCTCCAAGGATTGTGGAAAGGGGACCTGTTACTGAGACTACGGGATTAGTTCCAGATGCTGTGAGAGGATCACTTTCTCCAGACGGCTCGGACTCCTCATTTTTCTCTTCCGGATCATCGTCTTCTTTCCGGTTCTTGTAGGGCTGTATGGAAGAAATATTGAAGCCGGTTTCCTCGGAGCCAACAACGAGGATTCCGGAGCCACCAGTTATAACCAAAGGCTGCTTAGACACGTTGAATTCCTTATCCGCTCCGGTAACAATGATAGGTAAAGCACCAGTGATGACAGTAGGAGTTTCCGGCTCAGGTTGATATGTGCAACTAATGCTTGACCCAGATATCGAGATGTTGTTTTCAGCAGTGTAGGCCCCGGAAATAGTGTTTCCCGTAACTGACACTCCATTAGATCCTGTATACGCACCCTTTATCGAATTGTTAGTTACTGTCACGGTATTATCCCCCGCATGAAGATCCAGTTGGAGATCATTCTCAACACGTTTGACTCCATTTGATGCAGTCAGCTTATCGCCGAATGTATTGTTACCATCAATAGTGATTGCACCACTTACGGAGGGAGCAAGTTTAACTTGATTCTGATTTTCTATCTTCAATCCACCGTTGCCCTGTTGGAAGGTGAGCCCAATCGCCAATTTATCGTTCACGACTCGGATACCTTTGTTATCACATAAGGCCGAGACATTGACACTTAGATTCTGGCTGCTATCGATAGCGAGAATAGCATCTGTTCTTACATCAACAGTCCTTCGACCATTCGATACTCCAGATATATCAATCCCTGATCCTGCCTGATACAGTTGCTCTACATACGCGGATGTTGGCACTTTGTTATTCGAGGGGTTGAAGTTGCTGTTCACGTAAAGATGTGGAACATTCATTTGATTGAGCGTCTCATTATAGGTAAAACTGCTGTCTCCATTGAATCCGCTTAGAGCAGAGTAGAATGGAATCTGTCCCATGCCTTTCGAGCGAATTGCAAGTTTGTTTCCTGTTTGTTGGAAGTCGTCTGTAGTTTTAAGACGAATAACCGTAGTATCCACATCTGTATCAGATCCTAAGAAATCCGCGAGAGAATCAAACCCCTCTTGCATGAGATCATTGAGAGCCAAACTACCGGCTTTGTCATTGCTAATCGCACCTCTTCCCACAATAACGGTATCAACATCTGTCACCAGTTTCCCTTCATTGCTGAGTTTCAAGCCTTTTCCATGATCAAGATGGATCACCTTGTCTGCATCTTTCGAAAGCGGTTTTGCTACCTTCACTGCTTCGTCAACGATGGCTTCTACATTTTCTTGGACAACACTTAGTTGCCCGTCGATCGTTCGAAGCGAATGGTCATAATCCAATGTGATATTACCGATCACGTCACGCGTCAAAGGTGCTTTTAGGATTTCTGGAACGACTGTCAATAAGCCGTTCTTTACATCTAGAGTATCATCGATATCGAGTTTAATACCGAGTTCGTCTCTAGAGAGGGGTTCTGAGAGATTTTCCAACTCTACTTCGGGAAAGACGACTGACAGACCTTCATCTGTGATTTTCAAACTCGAATCATGCGCTAACTCTAAGCCGTTTTCAGTTACCTGAAGGGGCGAATCTATGAGCAATGAAACTGTCTTGTCTTCTCTTTGCAGGGGAAACTCAGGATTATCAGCAATGTATGCCAATCGATTTTCGCTATCGATAGTGAGATTCTCATCTTCCTTGACATTCAGATTAGCAGTGTAAACTCCCTTGTCGGAAGTTATCAAGATTCCCTTAGCACCGTTCACATTATTAACCAACAAGGGTCCGAATTCATTTTCCAATGACTCAAATTGACCGCTCTTGAAGTTCGTGATCTGAGCATTGCCTCCAGGCATCCCTTGGAGAGTTCCTGTTGCATAAGCATCGATAAGGTTAATGTTCGATACATCATCTAAACCTGTGTTACTTTTAGGAAAGCGGTTAGACATTTAGCTTATAACTCATATAAAAAATCACAACCTTGACGATATTCTATTGCTCCGTCTGATTACCGTTAGCATCATAAGTCAGCCTTGCAGGGGCGCGTCTGTTTCTACCACCACGGCGCGCTGTCGCTTCATCGCTTGGAGCGGGTGTTACACCTCTTGTGTTGCGCTACCTTCCACGTCGGCCTGCAGGAGGTTGTGAACTTGTTGCACGAGTATCAATCTGATTAAAGTCTTCATCGTAGGACAACACCTGCGGAGCGACGGATGGGCGGCTGCTTCTGCGCAGAAACGGAGAAACGCTATCGATAGGAGATCTGGCTGAAGTTTGCTCAACGATCTCCATCGGACTTTGTGCGGGCGCTGCATCCATCGTCAACGGCGGCGCCATTGTAGGTGATCTTACAGGAGATGCTGGAGCAGGTATCGGGTGGCGGTCACCATTCAAAGAGTTCCTAGCAGAAGCGGGACGTTGATGGAATGGAATACCAAGATGTGGCTCCGTCGCTTGTGGAGTGGCAGACAAGTTCGGAGAGATCACAGGTGTAGGAGTTCTACGTGGGAACGCTCCTGGAATTTCTACATCACGGTCTCGTTCCAGGTTGCTGGTCGGTATCCTAGGCCTTACCGGTTCATTGCTTGGTCCTGTTTGTAGCGAATGCATTGTCATGTTCTGAAAGGCGACATTCAATCGTGCCATATCGTCGTCTGTATCGCGCGCAGTTTCCATCTCTGCCCTCCATCCGTTCGGTTGATCAATGGTATCTACAAGGCTTGGAGGGTGGTAGAGTTGTGTTGAACGAACGTCTAGAGTAATTAGTATCGGGAAATAGTGTAGCATGCGGAACATAGGGGGCATTCGGGTAGTTGTTCACCAAATGTTGAATGTCTGCGTTCAACCCCGTCGGAGAGATCCCCATTATGGAATGGAGAGGTCGGTGCGGTGCTGCATAGATCGGCGGTCTATCACGAAGCCTCGGAGGAATATTGATCGTAAGGCGTTCAGGCACTGTTTCGACATCTGGAGCAGCGGCTCTATCGGTAGAGTTATCCGTTGCCGTCCACTGCATCGTCCCAAGTGTACTTTGGTGAGCCAGATTGCTCAACACCGGTATCGAATCGGGGCGCCGGCTTCCAACAGGACGTGGTGAGGTCTGGGTCTGAGTTCCAACGAGATTCGGATTAGCGGCGATAACATCTGGAGAGTAGGATACTATAGGGTTGTTTGGATTCGCACGAGGGGCTCCTCCATTGTTTCTGGAAGATGCACGACCTTCGCGGATTGCAGCATCTCGCAACTTGGGAGGGATCGAGTCTTCACCGGTTTGTGCATAAAAGTCTCGCCCGATACCACCGCCACCGCCGCCAGGACCTCTTGGAGTAACGCCTGTTGTGAGATTATCGGCGAACGCCTTCCGCTTTTCATAGATCTCCTTTCCTTGATAGAACTCAAGGGCGAACTTTTGGTTCTTGGAGATTTCAACGATAGGCCGGAAAGGGATCTCATTAACTTCCGGAATCACCGAAGGGATCCGGCTTTCATAGTTCTTTGTATGTCCTCCGTAGAGCAGACGAGACGGAAGGTCCTTTTGAAAGATACCGCGTCCCGGAATGTTTATCGTGTTCTGATAAAGAGGTTTGTTGCTTCCTGCAACTACCTGTAAAGGTTCTCTTTGTGGGCGATTTGAAAAGATCACAGACATATTTGATTACAGCGTAGATTTTTATTTCTATCATATGGAGTAAAAAGCACAATGCCGTTTAAGAATTTTAAACAGAACTTGTCTAATTTCGCGACAAAGACAGGTGCTTTCCTTAATCAAAAGGTCCCAGAGTATGTCAGAAAGGCAGCGCATGGAGCAAGCATCTTTCAGAAACACGTAACAACCGGTAGACGCCTTCTAGAGCATGCGAACAAAGGTGTCCAAGATGATGATTTCCTGGGGCAAGATACGAAAAAACTAGCGCAGAAGTACCATACCGCCGCCGATAAAGGATTAGGTACGGCAAATGATGCTGCGGCAGGGTTACAGCAATTCGCAACACATCTGTCCAAGTTTCAATAGAGTGTGTTAATATCTGGTTTTTAGAGCTATAACAAAGCCTACCAAAGGCTACCGAAGTCTACCGAAGGCTACCGAAGTCTCAGCAAGGTGACTCACAGAGTCTTCTTTTTACGCTTCAGAATGAACGGGAGGAGTTGTGGGGGAATCTTACCTTTTGGTGGCCGACCGGATTTTGCAGTTCGGACTTTCGTTGCGATAACTGTGTTTGGAAGGCTTACAACCTTACGTTTTCGTGGCATTGGGTTCTGTATATAGCTTTACAATATATTTTCGAAACTCTCCTATCTTCAGGAACGATCACCAGACCGTATGGATCTGCACGAGGCTAGGGTTGATCTCCAAGATAGCATCTCGGAAGAGCATGGACTCGCAACGAGTTGTAGCGGGTACAGCATCTGAGCAGATAACATGAGTGCGAATTTGAGCATTTGCATCAAGGAGTTGTAATCCGGACCCGAAACGTTCGCCGGTCTGCAACCAGTTGTAAGAAAGTTTGAAATTCTCATTGTCCAACGTGGAGAAGTCAGAGATGTTGACTTCATCCGCAAAGTCACCTGAGAGTGCGGAGAGGTACTGGATAAGATGTGTCTCCTTGTCAACAGGGTCGTCGTTGGAATACTTGAAGTTCCTCGTGTTGGGGAGTTTGGTAGATCCGTACTGGAGATACCATTCGGAGAGTCCCATGCTCTTACTGATCCGGTTCTTATCCTTAGCGGGATTGTTGTAATCGTCACTTGCCACAAAGCGGTGAGAGATGCTTTGAATAGAAGTCGAGGGACCCACAACTGTAACGAATTCGCTTTCGTTGGCTCCCGAGAAGTAACTGATCTGCGTCTTGGTTTGAACAAAAGGAAGCCAGAGAGAGTGACCCTTTGCAACGCCTTCCTTGAGATCTTCCATATATTTGATGGAGGGGGTCTTCATTGGCATGTTCCATGAAAATTCCTCGACAGAATAACCAGTAGGTTGACCTGTACCGCCCACGAAAAAGTTACGAGACGGTTTCAGGTAGATTTCAATCTGGATACCTGAGCCAGGAACTACAGGCAGGGGGAACTCTTTGTTTACACGGAAAAGTGAAAGGAGAGGTTGATGGTGGACCCATGCTTGGCCAGTTTTCAAAGCATCCGGGTTCCGGAAACCCTCCAAGTTATTCAACATGGCCTTTTTGTTCTGTGAGGCATACGTATAAGCCTCGTCCATTACAATATCGCCGTAGTTGTCGATATCGTATGCTTGAACCCCTGCAACGAGAACTCGTATCCGTTGGATACATGATGCGAGACCATTAGTGTTCACCACGCTACCACCTGCGTTATCTTTTGCGCGAATCTTGAAACGGAAGTAAGATTGGTACAAACTGGCAAGTTGATTCGTAGAATTCAAAGTGAGGCGGATAACGTTGTTACCATCAGCGGCGAATGTATAACCGGTATCGGGTTGAACTGAGTGGAAAGACTCGTTATTGCCTTGTACGGATACCTGATAAGGAGGAAAAGGGTAAGTGAGATTACTTTCGACTTCCATTTGGTTTATAAAGCTACTACAAAAAAAATTTACTGAAATCGCAGATCTTAACCGAACATTCCAGAATCATAGAATGTTCTTTTCGGAGGTTGTGGCGGTAGATACTCTTGTGGGACTTCAAGTTTCGGAGGTTCTTTGAAAGTTTTCTTGGTCGCTTTTTTCTTATAAACGACTTCTTCCTCGGTATCGCTATCTGAGATATAAACAACCTTCTTCTTTTTCTTTTTTGGCACAGGAGTGTTCTTACGTTTCGTGACTACAACCTCTTCTTCACTCGAATCTGACATAATAGTATCCCGGTTTGCCTGGGACTTTTTCGCGCTCCGGGAAGTTGACGTTTCTTTTTTTTTGGCCTGTTCCTCCTCTTCGCGTTTCTTTTGCTTTGCTATCCTTGCTTTTTCCAGATTCTCCCTTTGACGTTCGGTGATTGGCATTTTGGCTTTTTTTTTTGGTTCTTCAACCGTTTTGCTGGGGTAGTCGGGGGTGTTTCAACCGGGGTCTCTACCGTAGAAGGCGGTAACTCTGTGCTAGACATCTCTAATTTCTAGCCTAGAAAATTAAACATCTTGGGTTTCGTCTGCAACCGCGATACGCAGATAGATCGGGCCTCTAAAGTTCGACACAGGACGGTGTGTATCTCCATCCAACAACATGAGATCGATACTCGATAATGTGGAACCGCAGTACATCCATTCCATAACTGGTGCGTAATTGATGATGCTTCCCGATTGACTGTTAGGGATCATGCAAAGGACGTTCATAGATCGCGCTCCCAGATAGATAGAGAAGTTGCTTGTAAGGGAGTTGGAAGCAAGCAGATACACGCCGGTATTGCTGAGGTCTATCTGATAAGGTCAGGTATACGATGCGCTTTTGTTTGGGGTAAACGACTTTTCGCTACCCAAGATCCTATATGCCGTTGTCCCAGAGGCGCCGGAACCTATCTTGAACGGTGCGCTAGATGTGATAGTGAGTCGTTTTGTACCGCTGTCTATGCCTACCGAATAATCCTGATCGCCCCCTTCATTTAGGGCTCTGTCTATCTCCGTTGGAAAGGTCCCTTGATTAAAGTAGCCTTCATTCAAGGTAGCGACCTTTCGCGATCCGTTGTCTTCAAAGAAAACGATGGTGTTGTTTTCCAAATTGACAGGATACTCCATAGTCGAAGGGATAATGATCTCTTTGACCTTGTGCCACTGACAGGATATCGGGGAGATTTGAAAGACAGGATTTGCAGGGTCGTCCGACAAAGATGAGTTCAAGAGTATTTCATTTATCATTTTCTTCTATAGTATGTGTAATAGAAAAAGATGACCAAAACGGAACGGAGATTGTGGAAGGTTGAACCTATCCATATCCCAAAGGATCTTCAACGATACCCACATGATAAAACAAAGAATACTGGATTTCCAGAAATGTTCTGCAATATCGCGATTACTGGTTCGGTACGCGCCGGAAAGACCACACTTGAAACTTTTCTTGTTGACAACATGATAAAGGCGTACAGAAAATGTATCGTTTTTTCCCCGAACGCGAAAACGGACGAGAAATGGCTGGCAGTGGGCCGGAAACACAAGGACAAGATCCTGTTCAAGACGGAACTATCGAACGAGGTCCTGAACGAAGTGGTGAACCTACAAAGAAATCTTTTCGAGAGCGATGTAGACGACACATTATTGTTGTGTTTCGACGATTACGGAACGGGTGTGAAATTCCGAAATGATTACGGAGCGGCACTTGATTCTCTTGCTACGAAATATCGCTGGGCTGGGATCTCAGTAATCGGCGCTTATCACGGTTTTAAGCAGCTCTCGCCGATATGTAGAGCGCAGATCTCGCATTACTTCCTTTTCAGGATGTCCGATGCCGAGGTTAAAAAGGTACCGCCTGAAATTAGATGTCATTTAAGCGATACGCAGTTTCAAGAGAAACTTGCAAGCGCTACGCAGGAACCGTTTTCGTTTCTATATATCAATACACGAAGTCCCACAAACGAAGGAGTATTCCACGAGAATGTTATCGGGTAGTGATATTTGCGGTTCAATGTAGATTTATTTTGTAACATATCTACAAATGATGTTTGACAACTACTGGAACGGAACGGATAGGCTAACAAAAGAGGGCATGGATGCAATGATCACCAATCTTTCGCAAGATAAACTTTGGTCGGATCTCCCGCCGCAGTTACGTGAAGAGATGTTCACCAAACTACGTCGCGAGGTATGCGTCGATATCCTCCAAAAGCATCTTGATGATGTTGCAGAGAAGAAAGCGCCTGCCGCCCGCCGGACCCGAGCGGTAAAGGAAGCAGAATAAGGTTCCCAACATAGTCCGGAATGACTATAAACTATCAGGGCATGACGCCACCACCAAATAGAGCCATTTTTGCATATGTTGGATTGTTTTTGAGAACGCCTTTTATCGAGCGTAACCCATGCAAAAGCCCTGCACACAATCGATAAATGCTGATGATTCCGAGCGACCAAGAAACGGGTCAAGCTTAACCTTGTTTGTTAATAAAGGAAAGATTCGTATCATTCGACTATGTACAGAGAAATCGCATACGAAAAAGTGAAAAGTGACTGAACTAAGCTAAACTAAACTAAACTACGGTACTGGTTGACTAACTACTCCTCCTGCTCCTCCGCATCGATAGATTCGGAAGGCACGAGTACGATCGGAGACCTTCTGTTGGTGCATTGTTTAGCATGTGAACCGTGATTCTTATACGTTTTACCACAATCCTCGCAGGTTCTGGTTGGTCTTTCTCCCGCCAAGCCTGAGCTATCCTCCACTTCATCACCGTCATCATCAAGAACGATACGTTTTCGTTTGCCCGCCGTTGTTGGTCTGTTCTCAGGTTTCGAACGTAATGCTTGTTCCTCTGCAGGCTTCTCTGCGTACTTCTTGCATGTTTTCGATTTCCAATTCCTATGACCTTTTCCACCGCAATTGGTACAGACTTGCTTAGCCATCTCACTTTCGTGATTGGGACAATCGATACTTGTCCAATCGAGATGTCCTTCATGTTGACAATCCTTACAAGGACGTGCAACATCTGCGATCAACTTTGAAGGGTCGGTCTCCGATGGTGTCGCAGAGGTGGTCGCTGCCTGCTGAGCCTCCGCGAGTTTCTTTTCCAAGTCAGCTATACGTTGTTGTTCGGGAGTGAGTGTGGGTGCTGTATATTCAGCGTACCATAGCTGTAATTTATTGCGTATAGTCGGATTGCGATCGAGAAAACGCTGCGTGTTAGGACTCTCCATGAATTTGCGAAAGGCATCCGGATTGACCAATTGCGCTCGAAGCGAGAAGTCGTATCTGAGGAACGTTCTCGCCAATTTTGCTTCGATGTCGCTTAGGAGCTCGTTCATCTCTGTGTACATGGTGTGATGTGTGGTCACAGCTTTCATGAACTCGGATTCATTCCATCCGTGTTTATCAATCGCTTGAGCTAGATTCATCTTGTTTGCGCTGCTGCCTTGAAGTGCAAAGGCAGCGCTCCCAACGAGAGACGTCATGCGTTCGGAAGGAGTTTTAGGTTGAAGAGACATATTGTAGATTGTTTCGAGAGGTTTGTGAAGGCTTCTGAAGGCTTGCTGAGGTTGCGAAAGGCTTAGGAAGGCTTAGGAAGGTTGTGAAGGATTTTTGATGAAGTTCTGAAACTTTTGTTACCGCTCGGTTTGCTGTTGCAGTTGAGAGGTGAAGAAAAACGGAAAGGGGAAAGCGATAACGACTCTTTATTTATAACTTGCAGACTACGGATTTTCTTTCCGAAGAAAGAAAGGAAAATGCAAGGTTACATCATTTTTTACTTACGATATTAAAAAGAGATCATGTTACCGCTGGATATCGAAAGTAGATTGCGGAATCTTTACTACGATCCGGAAACGGGGTTCACTTCGGCAGCAAGACTTTTCCAGACCGCAAAGAATTCAGGGCTGAAAGTAACGTTAAAGGATGTCCAAACCTTTGTTGCAAAGCAGCAAATCGCTCAGTTGCATTCACAACCCAGAAAAGAACGCGACTTTCTGCATATCGTCAGTCCTGAAATAGATGCAATATGGCAAGCGGACCTTATCGACTTGCCTAAATTAGCGACAGCAAACGACGGTTACCGTTACATTCTCACCATAGTCGATGTTTACAGTCGTTTTGCATTCTGCGTGTCTTTACGCAACAAAGACGGGAAATCCGTCGCTGCTGGGCTTCAGAACCTTTTTCAAAAATCTGGTCGGAAGCCTTCCTACAGTTTGTCAACCGATGCAGGTCGAGAATTTCTCAACGCGGATGTAAAGGCTTTATTGACAAAACACGGTATAACGCATTATTTCGCCCAAGCTGGGGATCATACGCGACTCGGTGTCATCGAACGATTTAACAGAACTTTGAAAGACTATCTATCTCGCTATTTCACAGCGACGAAGCAAAAGACCTATGTGAACGCGTTACAACTATTCGTACGTAACTACAACAGCCAGCGTCACGGAACGATAAAGGAAAAGCCTAAAGATGTTGAAAAAGGGAGTAGACCCGATAGCCTATCACAAGACGTATCAGCACTGCAAAAGTTCAAATCCTTTAACATAGGCGATAATGTACGCTTACTACTACAAAGAAACGTATTCTCGGAGGGATATGTACCGAGATGGTCACAAGAGGTCTTTATCATAGGAGG
The DNA here is from genome assembly GCF_025526975.1 of Fimicolochytrium jonesii. Taxonomy (NCBI): domain Eukaryota; kingdom Fungi; phylum Chytridiomycota; class Chytridiomycetes; order Spizellomycetales; family Powellomycetaceae; genus Fimicolochytrium; species Fimicolochytrium jonesii. The sequence continues at coordinate 325,147 of NW_026515678.1, forward strand.
CGTACTCGGCTATTCCTACGAGATCTACAACATGAAAGGAGAGCGCCAGACTAGAACCTACAAACCGCACGAACTGAAAAAGGTAACCGATACAGTAGAAAAGACCCCGGCTGGTGTGTCCGAAGTGGCTAGGCTGAGAGGCACAAGTCTGATTTACAATGAAGGAAAACGTGTTTCCAAACGCAACGGCCGATATGATGCTGATTTCGTATAGGTCATGGGTTGTCTCTTATGATATCATCGCGTACTGACAGAAAAAGCTTGTGCCGTAATAATGCAAAAGTGCGGGTATAAACGAAAAGTATTTAACTGCTGAGTGTACTATAACAAATTAGAACCTAAATATACATTCAACAATGTCCGACAAATTCGTTAATCCGTTCACCAATCGCTCAGTTCAAGAGGCTTCACGAACTTTCAAGAGCACATTGAAACGTGTGCGCAACAGCGACTTTACTGCCACTGACGTAAAAAATCAGCAGGCTCTTGACGCACTTAAAAATCACCCTGGTATCCCTCGCAAGAAACGTAGAATCGCTGCAGTTGCACCTGTGGCGCCTGTTGTTGATGGCCGAGCCTTAGCCAGACAGATCTATGACCCTGATGCGGTTCGAGATGCTCTCAGTCGTCGTGACGTTTTGAGTGAATATCGCGCTGCGAAACAGGCTGTTCATCATAGAAGACTCAACGTCAAGGGTTTCGGAATTTTCGACTTTCCTTACATCTCCTCCAAGGATCTCACAAAACGTATCAAAATCAGTATTCACGACACTAGCCCTACCGCATACAATGTCAATTTTGGTTTCGCTTACATGTTGAGAAATATTCAGTATAATCCTGACGATGAAAATGACATTGAGTATAAGATCTATCACCCGAACTCCAATACCCGACTTTGAAAACCCTGGTGTGGTAAAAGATAATGCTACCTTCTACTCTGTCATCGGAAAACTTCTGCAGTTTATCAAAGACCTCGCCGATCGTGTCGACCGACCAGATACAAAATGGACTTTTGTTAAGTTGTTTGATTTACGCATACAAGACAAGTCTCGATTTTTGTCTCGGGGCTGATATCGAACTTCCTCAGTTTATCTTAACCAGTAAGGCGATCGCCAGTTTCAAGGGTGTGAAGAACAATCTTTGTTTCTGGGCCTGCTTGGCTGCTGGCTTGGACGACTCGGTAAAGAAAAAGAAAGATTACGATCGGTATAAAGCAAAGGCTAAGAAGTTGTGGTGTGAATTCTACAAGAAAAAGAAATTCAACAAGGAGTACCCTGGAATGCAAATGACCGACATCGATAATGTCGAAGCGCATTTCAACTGCAGGATTAACGTTTACGAACTCTTCAAACTCAGCGAAGATGGGAAAAAGAAAAAATGTGCCTTACAACGTTCTCCAGAACGACTGGACGGTAAAGAGATCAACGTCAACCTATACTCTGCTGATGAGGGTATTCATCACTTTTCGCTTATCACGGATTTAAGTGTTTATGCGAACATTTACATGTGTTCTATCTGTGAGGGTCTTTATGAGTCTCGTGATAGTTTAAAGAAACATCACAATTTGTGTTCCATTCATGCAAGGGTCAAGTTCACCGGGGGTTATTACAACCCTAAATTACCATTATGAAAAACACTTAAGCAAAAGTACGATATCGACGTACCTTACACTACCTATCCTTTCTTTTTCGGTTTTGATACAGAGACATACCGCAACGAAACCTTTGTTAAACCTGTAAACGGTGATAAGTTGATCGTGGACGGATTACTCGAACTGATGTCGATGTCCTTTGGATATCACTTTAAAGGAGAAATCTCAGAACCTAGATTCGTCTCCATCGGTGATGAACCCGGAAAAACCTGTACGAGTCGTGAAATTCTCCACAAGACTGTTCATCTGATGTCCTATGCACGGGAAGGACCTCTGGGTACGATCTACAAGGACTTCGATTGTGTCTTTAAGGCTATTGAACGTCATGAGGATCTTACTGAAGAGGAAAAATCATCTCTCTGTGGGAAATTGTGTGATTGGATCGAACAAGTACCGGTATATGGGTTTAATTCATCCTCTTTCGATATGAATGTCCTAAAGCACAACCTTGCGTCTGTGTTGCAGGACTTTGCGAAACCACGCGGCTTGATATCGATGGTTGAAAAGGCATACACATCAGAGATCCTTAAACGATTCAAGCCTGAACAGGTGCGCTGTGGCACCTGTAAGATATCCATCAAGATCCCCGGAAGACAAAAACCACTCGAACCGGATTTCGCTATCCCTCACGAGAAATTGATAGTGGAAGTATTAGGATGTTTTTGGCACAGGTGCATGAAGTGCTATAAACCAGAAGATATCAATAGACGTATCAATGTTTCCTTCGGCGAACTGAATAGGAGGACGCAATGGCGAAAACAACAACTTGAATCTCTAGGATGGACTGTTGAGGAAGTGTGGGTTTGTGATTGGCTCGCAGAACAGAAGGAAAAAGGCGAGCGGATCACCACAATCTCTGGAATCATCAAGATGGGAAACGCATATCGTTCTTTGAACAATGGAGAATTCCACTTTAAAGACATCAAAGGATTTCTAGATCCTTCTGCCTCACTCGACAAGTTTATCAAAATGTATGACTGCAAAATGCAAAAGTTACGTTTTCCGCACGGATTGACCGGAAATGTGTCAAAATTCGTTGAAATGAATCCAGTGTACACAGACATCTTCAATGAACAAGGTGTTGCCGGTCTTTTGAGGACCGTTCGTGTGGAAGACGTATCACGAGACTGGTATACCAAATTGTCGGGAAAAGTTGCTATCTCTGAAGAAGTCTACGACAAGGTTATACAGGATGCGAAAGCCTTCCGAAGGCTTCCTGAGTCTTCCGAAGGTTCGCAAACTCTCTTGGAACTTCTCGAAATATACAACAATGCAGATGTTGTCCCTATGTGTGAAGCGATCGCAAAACACCACGAATACTTCACTGAACTTGGAGTGGACTTCCACAAAGACTGCTTGTCTCTTCCTGGTGCTGCGTGTTCGATCATCTTCAACGGTATCCCGACGGCTCCTACAGAAACTCCCGAATTTGCATTGTGGAAGGAGGAAGACAGAGATCTTTACTTTGATTTCTATGCTGGTGCTATGCAAGGCGGACCGTCTATAGTCTTCAATCATTACGGTAAAGTGGGTGAAACGACCATTCGCGGTACAGAGAACAAATGTCAAAGTATGATCGGAATCGACTGTAACTCTCTATATCCTTTTGGTATAGCCCAGGACATGCCTCTAGGAGATTACACTACCGATCGGTCTCCCAACCATGAGACCGTTATCTCTGGTATTCAAAGTGATATCTTGTTCGGGTTTGTGAAGTGTGATATCGATTGCCCCGAACACCTGAAGAATTACTTTAGCGAATTCAGTCCGATTTTTCATAACGACGACATCATAGGAAAGGACGGTAAAACTTCCAGGAAATTGATCGGTACTACGTCTGGGAAGAATCTTTGGCTTAGTACACCTTTGCTCAAATGGTATCTGAACCATGGACTTTTGATCTCAAACATCAGGACCACCATTTTCTACGAACAACGCGGGAGATGTTTCGAGTGGTTTGTGAACTACTTTGCTAATGAACGTCGTAAGGGAGACCTGAAGAAAGAATACGCTTTGAAGGCAAACAACGCTAAACTGATTCTAAACAGTTCATACGGAAAAACCATCACCAATTTCGAGAAACACCTAGATGTCAAAATTGTATCTGAAAAGCAATTGGCTCGTCAGGTTCGGAAAACGACTTACAAACAACTGACCGTCTTGGACCAGATGTTCGAGATGGACTTTACAAAGAAATCTTACGAACAGTATCTACCCCTTCAAATTGGTTTCATGGTCTATGGATACGCTAAACTGAGGATGTTGGAATTCTATTACGACTTTCTCGACGTGTACGTTCCAAGGGAAAAATTCGAACTACACATGATGGATACTGACTCCTTATACATGTCTCTGGCTGGAACTGAACTGGATGATCTCGTTCGGCCTGAGTTATTGGACAAGTACGAAGATGATAAGAAAAACTGGCTCGTAACAACTGATTTCGATTTTCGGACACCAGGACTCTTTAAACTGGAGTGGAAAGGTCTTGCACTCATAGCACTCGCACCCAAGTTATACTACGCCTTTGGAGAAAAAGCGAAGGATCATAAGTTCAGTTGCAAAGGAACGAACAAGGAACAAAACAAGGACATGATGACTTATGAAACTTACAAGAACGTTTATAAGAACAAAGACATCAAAGTCTTAAAGAAGTCGAAGAATAAGAAGGGAGAGGAGAAGGAGAAGGAAGACATCTATTCAGTAGAAACGAAAAATACCGGATTGTGAGTCTTTGATAGTCTACTTTACCGCTACACACAAAACAAAAAGGGTCTCAGTTGTCGTCAAGACAAGCGAAAGCTGCAATCTGATGGCCAATCTACATTACCTCTTTACTAGATAGAACTCTCTTGTGTCCTTATAATAGTTTCTTCCTCATCTTTATCTTTCCTTTCTTTTCCCTGTTGATACTCTTGTACGTGGAAGAACAAGTTCTTCATAGTTGTCTTGTGTTTATTCAATATTCTTTTCATTTGCATATCGTCGTAATCCGCCTTGTTCAGTACAGTCCGCTGATTGAGGTTGATCGTACAAAGATGTTCCCTTTTCTTGAAAAAGGCTAAACCCACATAAGTCGTTACCGGTACGGTCCACGATAAGGACCATTGCCGGGTATCCAGGAACTCTGACAAGTCATCCACAAAGTCCGAATAGGCATTGGGATACTGTTTGTCGAAATCAAGTAACATCTCATGACGCTCGCTTTTGGTAGAGTCAAATTGCATAGTGAAGAACTTTTCTTAAAATAAGACGATACAAAGATTATCACAATCTAAACGCATGTGTTTGTACTTACGATATTGCGGTTACATCACAGCGTAGTTATATAAAGAAGAAGACGTGTCTTTTCAAGCGTACTTCTAACTTACAATGGACAACCTTCCGATTGAATTGCTTGAAATGATAGTTGCCTACCTTCCTACGACATCTATTTATCGAATGCGGAAGGTTTCAGAAAGTTGGAAAAAATTGTTCAAAGCGGCAGAGATCGGCAGAAACGCTGAAATTGAGAATAAACTAGTGAAGTATGAAGAGATCGCCTTTCGGATCCATACCGCAAGTCTAGGTTGGTTGGACGTACCAGTTCCTTACCCACCGACTCACTGTCGAGTAGTTATCATCGCAAGTCAGAAAATCCTCCAGCTCCTCGGTCACAGATGCTGTTCTAGTATGGTAAATGAAAAGCCGAGAATTGTTATGGAAAGGTGTAACATAGCGTTTTCGAAGATATACGGTTTTTTCGATGACGCTCTTGATGGGGACGGAAATGAACCATGGTTCGATAGAATCGGCGAACCTATTATGAACGGGTTTGTGAAAGGTCTTAACAGCGACTCTGAGCGCGAACCTGAAGGCCAATGGGACGAGTTCATGTCTCTCCTGGACAAGATATATGAGCATCTTGAACGAAACAACGACGAAGATCCTATCGATTTGGTTCTCCAAGCAGACAGTTTCAATCCGTACGAGTATTGGGGAAATATTGTCTATGAATTCTGTGGTGATAATCAGGTAAAAAAGATTTTCAAGCGCGCAGGACTTATCGACTCCTTTGACGATAGTGAGGAGGAGAATAGTGATGCGGAACATAGTGATAGTGATGAGGAAGATAGTGATAGTGCGGAGGAAGATAGTGAGTTTATCCAATATTTTAAACAGCAAAATGTGTATTGATTAATTAACGGAGTTACAAATGATATCAGTCATCTTTCTAATCAGCAAAGTGTTAACGAACTCCGGTGCAGCTACATAATGCATTCCAACCCTTTTGAGCTCATCCTTTGTCCTCCCTTCGATAATCGTTCCAGCTTCTACCCTAATAGACTTTCCTCTGACCATCGCGACATTGTACATCTGATTTGTGACGACATCATAAACTTTGCCCTCATCATCCTCAAGCCAAACATGTGCATCAACACCACCTGGCTTAACAAATTTCTGAAAAGTCTTCCATGACTCTCCTCCATACTCGAAAAAAAGTGTCTTGCGCCCGATTCCAAGTGAACCAGCAACTAGCTTCAAGTTGTGAACTCTCCATCCATACAAGGAGTTCAACCTGTTATATACAAGGCAAGAATAATCCAGAACAAAGATACCCGCGCGCAGTTCGTAGACAGGATGGCACGAGTTTGCGACAAAGGGCAAAGGCATAAGCTTGATTGACTTGTTGGCGTACATGGTTGCGCTGAAAGAGAAGTGAAGTATGAATAAAGTTGAAGGAAAACGCCTACGACCCTCTGCTTAAATAGGAATTGGGTACTCGTTCTCCTTTCCTTTTCCTGTCACCTAAAATAGGACACTCCCCGCATGCTCTTATCGTCCACATGACCTTATCTCCCGGATGAAACACAGGGGGTTGACCAATGGACTGATCTCATTTCGCAATATCCCCTCGTTGCTGCCCCACCTTTCCCTTTTCCAGGAAGAAGTAGCAACCCTGAAAGTCTATAAAAGGGAAACGATAATCGTATTTGCCTCATGCTTATCCACACCAACACATCATGTCGTCCTTCCCCCTCAACAATCTACCTGCGGAAATGCTCACCGAAATGAGCCTTTATCTTTCCACTTACGCATTTGAGGATCTGCAACGCACTTCCAAGGAAATGCGGAAGATTCTAGAATACGCCGCAAAGAAAAGGAAGGAGGTCTCGGTGATTCAATCCGATTTACAAGTTTGGAGAAAAGTTTCTGCAGATCTCGCTAAAAGCTGTGACGCCTGGTTTCCGGATGATGAAGCTCCACCAACAGGTGCTGGTGTTCGCAAAATGATAATCGGTAGCTACTTCATCCGACATATAATTGACACTATCCAATATGAAACCCGCAAGAGTATGGTTCTAATCGCAAGGAAACGTTGTCAGAACATCTTCGAAATGATTCTAAGCTTTCTGGAGCATCAGTGGGCGCTGATTATTGGGATCTCTGATCAAGACCCTGCAATCGCGGCGAAGAATTTTTTTCTCGTCTTTTTCTTTGACCACCTTCATACCCTAATGGACGACAACAAACGGTGGGGTATTGAGGAGTATAGGACGGCAGCACATTTACACATACGGTCTCGACTGACAGAAATAGTGACCGATCACACTTATCCCTTTGATCAATGTGTGCCACGTTACAATTACGGATTTAATGCAGCTCGAACGTGGATGTCGCTAGTGAAGCGCTCCGAGTGCAAAGAAGACCCGGGTATCGAAAGAGCCTTCTACAGAGCCGGTCTTATCAAAGAAACGACCCACTCCTACGATGAATACGTGCGCAAATTTGTACAGCAGACGGACTTCTAGCGGAGTTCTTGGTCACCTGTATTTGTAATTTCTTTCTCTTTCCTCTCTTCTTTCTTTCATTGTATGTAAAGGCTCTTCCTCGTTTCAATAAATGTTTCATTCTTTCATTCATTCTTCAATAGCCTTCAGTAGGCTTCCGAAGGGTGTCGAAGGCTTCTGCAGGCTTCTGAAGGTTGCCCCTTCGCGGTACTTTTTCCTCGAAAATGCGGGTATGAATCTCCGCTCTCCATAGAATAATTTTCTTATGATTTTCTCAAATCTCGCATCTATGGAGAGCCATGGAGAGACTTACTCGATCTCCCTCCATGCGTGAAATTTCTGAAGATTTTTCCCAAAAATAGAATCATGGAGAGAGCCGGTGTGATCCACAGGAGCTCCGCTCCATTACGACAGCGCGACGCACACCCGTCACTCGATGACCCGGAGCGGAGTGCACACCAAAGCTTCATCGGACTTGGTGCGCACTCCATCGGACTCGATAAATGACGGTCACGTGAGGTCGCGTGAGGTCATGGAGGGATTTATGGTGTTAGGAACGTGTGTTTAAAAACTGCGGTTATAATCCGTCCACCCACTCACTACTGATGTCCGGTCGTTGTCGGGGTGCCGCATCAACCACCGCTGCTAGGGGACACATCGAACACCCATCAATAGCGCAGCGCAGGCCTTGTGTAAAACCAGGCCAGGGGCACTACGCCGATGCAAGCAAGCCCCTACACATCTTTGGGGACCGAAGGGGGATAACGTGAAACAATGTTGGGGGCAAGGAGAGCGAGAATCTGCGGGAACGAGCAGGAGATCTCGTGCTGGAATGATCACCAAGTAATCGCCCCCCCATCGGTGAAGTGCGAGCGTTGGGCAGATTTGGGGGCCGGTGGTTTGCTGCGGTTGGGGTTCCGCGTTGGGTTGAGGAGAATGGTTGTTTGTTGTGGTCACGCTGCCCGGGTTTTTATATGCAGCTGGTGGATTTATGGCACCGTTGTTTTTGTCTCATCGTACAAGCGCATGGTACGCTAGATGGGATGATCTTGCCCCTGTTCCTCTCCTCCTGTTGTAGCGGGTGACGGGATCATGCAAGCGGTAAGCATACTTCCCGTAACGCCCTCTTAAAAAGGGTTGTTGTCCTCCTGGCCTTCACATTGAAGGGTCACCGCGTGGAAACGGACGCGTTCGGGTGCTTACGCGATCTTGCCGTCACGCTCTCCTCTAAGGTCGCCGAGCATGCAAGAGATGCAAGACTACCATCCCACATCACGCACCACCAACCAAGGCATCACCACGAAGCTCAGGGAGCCACTCACCCACACCCCCCCGCTCCGTCCCCCGCCCCCTCCCAACTCCTCAGCCCTTCCGCATCATGTGCGTCATCTACTTCGGCTTCGGCGTCGGCAACTACAACATGTACGTCCCCCCATCACATCTCCCTCCCAAACCCCCCCCCGCATCCTCACACCCCCTGTATATCGGTCGGTTCTTCCCCTCCAGAGTAGCAGCAGCCAACCGCGACGAGTACCTCGACCGCCCCGCCACGCGCGCCCACCCGTGGTGCGAGATCGGACACCCGGGCATCCTCGCGGGGACCGATCTCGGAACGGTGCGGGTGCGCGACCCGTTGCAGCCCTCCCGTACCGCTGCACAGACGGCGACGGCGGGTGGGGACAGTACGACTCCGACTCCGGCTACGGCTACGACTGAGGCGGAGAGTCCGCTCCGGATCCACGGGGCGGGCCACGGGACGTGGATGGGGCTCAACACGGCGACGGGGACGGTGGCGTTCCTGACGAATTTCAGGGAGGAGCCGCGGTTGATGGACCCGCGGGCGTTGTCGAGGGGGGTGTTGGTGCGGGATGCGCTGATGTTGGGTGGGGATACGGATGCGGATGCGGATGCGGGTGGAGATGGGGCGTCGCCGCTGGAACGCTACGTGCGGCGGGTGCATGGGGAGAAACATCTGTACAATGGGTTCAACCTCGTTGTGGGGCGGATCGACTCCACATCGCATCTCAACGACCAACAACCCCTGGACGCGTGGTACGTCGGCAACCGCGGACCCGCACGTCCCGACCCGCCGCGCCGACTCCGCCGCGGAGTCGTGTACGGGCTTTCGAACGGCGTGCTGGTCGACGGGGTGTCGGATTGGCCCAAGGTGGAGGTCGGGAAGGGGTTGGTTGGGGATGCCATCAAGGAGGTATGGGAAAAATTCCCTCTTTTCATGTTTCTGATTTCCTCCTTCCTGTGTCAACGGCATGACTCAGATATACTTTACTCCCCCCGCTTTTATTTTTACAGTCCTCAACACCGAACGAACTGATCTCCACCCTCCTGACCCACCTCAAGAACACGACCCAATACCCACCCCACACGCTCCCGGCCAACATGTACAATCCGGCCCTCGAGCACGCGTTATCCTCGATCTGTATCCCGCGCGATCGGTCGCCCGGGGGGAACTATGGGACCAGGTTGCATACCGTTGTTGTTGTGCGGCGGGATGGGAGGGGGGTGTTTGTTGAGGAGGGGGGAGAGGGGACGGGGGAGGGGAGGGTTGAGGTTGAGGTTGAGGTTGGGGGTGTGACGGGAGAGGGGCTGGGAACGGCTGGGGTAGAGTAGTGGTAGATAGATGTACAGTATGATAGGGGTGGCCGGTTCTCAACCACTGCTGCACATTTGCCATAAACCTGTATATCGGTCATCAGACGGCGGCCCGAGGGAGTGGTGTTGAGCCCAAAAAGGGAAGATACTGTATGTATCCCGCTTGTAAAGAAGATGTGATATATACAGATGGCGGACGCCGTACCCCCGAGATTCCGCGTGGGGGTTCATGCAGTAAACACCGGCGGTCTATTCACTTTATTCCGCTGCAGCCGGACAAACAGCCAATCCACCGCGTCTTTCACTCCATCCCTGCCGCCAAAAAAAAACAAACAAAGACGCATCAACAATCGCCTCCCCCCCCCACACACACACCACCACAAACGTTCGACGTCGGGGATTGTTTACGCACCCTTTCAAAGCCGACACGCCAAGCACCTTACTATCCTTCGCCCCCAACTGCACCGCAATCGGGTTGAACACCTCCTTGATCTCATGCATCCGCATCGCGGACGGCACGTCCTGCTTGTTGGCCAGCATCAGCACGGGGACGCCTTCCACCTCATCGTTGGTTATCACGCTTTCTACAACAAAAACAAATCAATCAATCAATCAATCAATATTCCCCCCCCCCCCCACTCTCTCATATGAACTGATGTATGATTTAGTTCTCGTACCGAAGGAAGTTTTCACCTCCTCCAACCGTTCCCGATCACACGCATCGACTACAAACACGATCGCGTGGCATTCCGAGTAGTATTTGGACCAGATGCTGTGCAGCTCGCGTTGCCCGCCGAGGTCCCAGAACGTCAGGCGGGTGGAGGCGATATCCACTTTTCCCACTGTTGTCGAGAGAGATAGGCGGGGGGTTAGGTGAGGGATGTTTGGGGGGGGGGGGGGGGGGGGGGGGGCGGGGGGGGGGGGGGGGTGATTGATATACGCAACTGTTTAGACCGACGGTTGGCCCGATCTTTTCGGGGGGGAGGCCGGGGACGCCGAGGAATATGGATTTTATCTTTTCCAGGAGGGTCTGGAAGGGAATGGGCCCCGAGTCCAAGTCAGCTCTCCCCGCGTGTTAAAACAGCATACGTTCTCTCCCTCGCAAAGGTTGGCAAAACTTGATGTGAGAGGAAACGCACCGTCTTCCCCGCATTATCCAGCCCCAAGATGATCACGTAGAATTCCTCCTTTTGCGTCCATTGCTTGTACAGGCCCGTGAAGAGCGTGTACATTGCGGCCCCCTCCCCTTCCCAAATTACAGATGTTCGTTGTTCGGTAAACGACACTCCTACGGGGTTGAATGCCGGAGGTGTTCTCGGCTGGTGGTGCGTCTTACTGGTAGGCGTCTTATGCGTCGAGGGTTGAAAGAACTCTGGAAAAGGAGGTTGGAGTAGAACCGGACGGCAGATGGTCTGTCTGTGGCTGCTGCTGCTGCTGCTCTCCTACGTCGGAGGCCTTTCTCACGGCTCTGAGGGTCCTGGGGGCCGCCGGGCGAGAGGAGTGTCAGGAAGTGCTTGAGCGGTGGGCGCAATGGGAACGCGCGCGGCCCTCTCTGGTTCCCCATCGGTTCCCCATCTCACCAGATCTCACCAGATCTCACCTCACTTCTCTCAACTCACACTCCCAATCCCCGACCCCTTCAGAATCAACCTCCTCGTTCACGACCCGCTGCCCCCTTCCGAAAAAAAAAATGCCTCAATACTACCAACTGGGCCTCAACATCCTCAACCTCGACACGCTCACCTCCCTCACCCTCGTCCGCCCAGGGCCCAACTCCTCCCGTTTCTCCATCAACGGCGCCGCAGAGATCGAGATCCCCCACCCGCAGCACCACAACGCCCACTTTGGTGTGCAGAAGCTGATGGATGCGTTGGAAGAGAGGATGGTGGAGAGGAGGAGGGACGAGGTGGAGCGGGTGGCCGCGGGGAGGATGGAGGAGATGATGCTAGATGTGGGGCGGAAGATGGATGCGTTGTGGAATATGCCGGGCGCGCCGGGGTATGAGGAGGCAAGGAGGAGGTTTGAGGGGGTGGTTGGCGAGGGGGCGGAGGAAGGGGGTTAAGGGGTCGGATTGAGGGTGGGGGCGACTGTGGATGTGTGATACGTTTCGGTTATATAAGCCATGGACGACCTGCAGATGGAACCTTCGACTCCCTGCGTGTATGCTCGTCGGCGCGCCCGACGGTTCTTCAATGCTGGATCTCTCGACTCGAGCCCAAACGTATCGGGCAAAGAGCCATCACCGGCTAGCGAGGGATCAGAGCGGCCGGATACTTGTGGGATTCGTCTACACCAGGATGGGATTCAACTACCGTGATGCGTCCCGGACTTATTCGTCTGACCGCCGAAATGAGGCTGCTGTCTCAACGTTGGATTGCACCTTGGGGTCCGATTGCTGGCCTGTATCCATGGGCCCCACGAACGTCATACGCGATGCACACCACACGAAAATCGGGACAACTGCTTTTCCCTTCTCATGCATCTGGGGAGATCCACGGGTATACGAAAAAAATCAAAGTTCACCATGCTATTCCGGTACAAAGACAAGCCTACACCCATTCCTCATCCGCCGTCGTGCATGTAATGCCACATTCACGAAACCTACGCGTATCGAGTCGCCCCCGCAGCGATGCACACAGCACACACATAGATGTTGAAGTAGGGATGAAACGATATCTTCATAATGGCAAACTAGGCACATACTTAGGCGTTGAAAGGCGGGATGTATGATGATTGTAATAGCAACCACAGCGGGAAACTGCGTCTCGATCTTTTCAGATTTCCCCTTCTCCAAATGCATCATATTCGCGACCTATTGCACCAGACCTCGCATCGATTCGGCCAGAAGTGATCGTTCTCCTCCGCATTTATTGCGCTCAAGTAGATCGAGCCAAACCGCCCCTATACTGTATGTATCCCGCCCGGAGAGCGACAGGGGGGAGCAAGTAAATATAAAGTAATCCATCGAGCCATGGAGCCCCAATGATCTCCATTGAATCTCGAAAAACCCCCGGCCTTCCCGTAAACCCCATACCTGCAACCTCTCTTGGCCGCGTAGCTGCCGAGATTGCATAGACGGGATGTCGAAAACAGCAGCCATCTGCCTGAAATAGAGTGCATACACCACCCATCAACTCACACTCGCTGCCCCTTGACTTTGGCCGTATCACCAGATCCGAATCGTCTCCTTTTGATCTCTCAAGACACCCTACATCGCTCCTCCAATGCCCACCTCGCCAATGCATCGGATATCGAGCTTTGAGCGTTTTTTGAACCTGCATCCTCTTTGCGGGTGCAACGCTTCATCCAAAAAAAAAAAAGAATATTTTAGCACTACCTCCGTTTTCCACGGCGGGGGTTCGGGACGAATCTGGGTCAGTCTGGCCGTGGAGACGTCACAGCATACGGTATGTAGATGGAACTTTGATGTCGCAGCCCAGCCGGACGGCCGTGTCCGAGAAATGCTGAGTATAAACTAGGCCTGTGCGCTCCGATCTCCCAGATTCAGGTCCCCTTCTTACATTCAGGGGCAAAGGATGCCGGTGGTGAACGAAATATTCTTGTACGTACATGACGTCTGATGGTCTGGTGAGAAGGAGGTAGATCGGGGTGCCCGGAAAAACAGGCAGTCCCGACATCTGGAGGCAAAAAAGAGACGCTTCACCACGATACATCCGCTGGCTTTTTGATCTCTGAATGACGAAAACAAACCGCACCACCAAGACGCAACATAAGTAATTGATGAGAGATGTGGTCGTTTACAAACGGAGTAAAGACAGGAAGAGAGACAAAAGGAGGAACGCATGGTGATGTGATGTGGTATGGTATTCTAAAAGTCCCTCTGAATGCCGCTCAGCTCAGTCTTCCTCGATTCTGATCTTTTCATCCCTTTATGCGGAGCTCTTGGCCAACTCATCAGCTTTACGTCCCACCTCCTCGATATCGCCCACCATGTAGAACGCGGCTTCGGGAAGAGCGTCGTGCTTGCCGTCCAGGATCGCTTTGAAGGATTTCAGGGTGTCCTGTGAAAAAAAAAATGGCGAGATGAGGATTATGGCGACGGCGTGGGGGATGAAGGGGGGGAGGGGAAGGGTGAGAAGGCACTTACAGCGAGAGAGACGTAACGACCTTCGTAACCCGTGAACACCTGGGCGGTGGTGAAGGGTTGCGACATGAAACGCTGCGAGGGACACGGGGAATGAGGAACGACATCAGCAACGCGTTCATCAAACGACTCGAGGATATCTAAAGGAAAAGGAGGTATGTCCCAAAAACTCACCTGAATCTTACGCGCACGCTGCACAGTAAGCTTATCCTCCTCAGAGAGTTCATCCATTCCCAAGATAGCAATGATATCCTGGAGGGATTTGTAGTTCTGGAGGATCTGCTGGACGCCCGTGGCGATGTTGTAATGCTCGTCGCCGACGATACGGGGGTCGAGGATACGGGATTTGGAATCGAGGGGGTCGACGGCGGGGTAGATTCCGAGCTCGGCGATGGAACGGGAGAGGACGGTGGTGGCGTCCAAGTGGGCGAAGGTTGTGGCGGGCGCGGGGTCGGTCAAATCGTCGGCGGGCACGTAGATGGCCTGGAAGTGAACGATAAATTGTAAGATTTTTGACAGCTGACTTTTCCGTCAACCCGGCCCTCAGAGCCACGTACCTGCACAGAGGTGATAGATCCCTTCTTGGTGGTTGTGATACGTTCTTGCATTTGACCCATATCCGTGGCCAAGGTGGGCTGGTAACCGACGGCGGAGGGAATACGACCAAGCAGAGCGGACACCTCGGAACCGGCTTGAGTGAATCGGAAGATGTTGTCAATGAAGAGAAGCACATCCTGACCCTCTTGATCACGGAAGTACTCGGCGATAGTCAGGCCCGTCAGGGCGACACGGGCACGGGCTCCTGGGGGCTCGTTCATCTGACCGTAGACCAACGCGGCCTTGGACTTGCCATCCAGTTGGATGACACCGGCGGTAATCATCTCGTGGTACAAGTCGTTACCCTCACGGGTGCGTTCGCCGACACCGCAGAAGACAGAGTAACCACCGTGGGCCTTGGCGACGTTGTTGATCAATTCCGTGATGAGCACAGTCTTTCCGACACCGGCACCACCGAACAATCCAATCTTTCCACCCTTGGAGTAAGGCGCCAACAGGTCGACGACCTTGATTCCGGTCTCCAGCATTTCTGGCACGGTGGATTGGTCGACGAATTCCGGGGGGTTGGCGTGGATAGGGAGCTGCTGCTTGGTCTTGATAGGGCCGCGCTCGTCGACGGGCTCTCCAATAACGTTCATAATGCGCCCTAAGCATTCGGGACCGGCGGGAACACGAATCGGTGATCCAGTGTCGAGGACCTTCTGGCCACGGGTCAAACCCTCAGTTCCATCCATAGCAATGGTGCGGACGGTGTTCTCCCTGAAATAAGGCGGATGGAAACAAGGTCAACAAACTGATGCAAGAACCCGTAGCTAGCCATTCCATCGAAAATGCATCTGTCATGAGGACTCACCCCAAGTGCTGAGCGACCTCAAGAACCAAACGACCACCCTCATGTCCTTGGACTTCGAGAGCGTTGAGAATGGATGGGAGCTGTCCAGCCTCGAACTGCACGTCAACAACGGCACCGATAACGGATCGGACGGCACCGTACGTGGTCGCCTCGGTAGCCAGACGGCGGACTAGTTTGAAGAGAGAAGATCGATGAGATATGTGAAGGTCAGTACTGAGCTCAGATAAAACTATAGCATTTTTGCCGAGGGCCTGCCGGGCAGCTCTTAATCTCAATTGACGACCTGACCAATCGCGGGTGCAATCCCTATATCCGTCACCGTCGTCCCATCCGCCCCCATCTGTGCATCATATTCAACCCTTGTTGAGCGTGAAACTGATTCCTCCCAGCTTCAAAAGGGTCCCCAACTGGTACTCCCATCTCAACTTGGGGCGTGGGAACTGATGTGGATCCGGTGGCTTGGATGGATCGGGAAGTCTACTACTACTCACCGGTTGAGTTGCTGAAAGCGGGCTTTGCGGCCCTGCGGACGAAGCTACGCATGAGTACAGTCATGGCTGCGAGAGTATGAGGAGGGGGGGGGTATGCGATCCTGGGTGGGTAAACAGGAGTCGCAAAAGCTTGCTTCTGTGGTTGCGCCGTCCGCCGTCTCTCTCCTTGTCGAGGGGGCGAATGAACAGCACCCGTTCCTTTCCGAGTCACGTGATGTGGTGGTTTGTTTTGCGCGGCTTCGCAACCGATAAGAAACAAGTGACACCCCACTTGCTAAGGAAATCAAGTCCGCTGGGGCCCGCGAAAGCTGTGCGAGAAAGGACTTTCGCGAAAAGCCTGCGCATCCGGGCATTCGAACGCCGAGGCTTCCAACCTCAGCACTGAGCTTGACCTACATCATGCCAGCAAAGCGAGGTGGCTGGCCACGATCAACACGGTTGAGGACGCTGCCGTCGCGCGCGCCATTCAATCAATCAATGCTGAAGGCGATTCGTGCCGTACCCGTCTACCACCGGGCCGGTAACTCTATGGAGTTGTTCGTGGAGACGGGCATTTTAGTCGCCGACCGATTCATAGTGACGCTACAACCGCTCTCTTGCTGTAACTGCGTAAGTTATGTTCTGACCGAATATATATGGAGAGTACGACGTTTGGAGGGAGAAAACGGGCGAGCCCATCCACATCATCATGCACGGGGACGAGGGCGGCACGCCCAGCACCACGGCCGCTCTTCGGAGTGACCTCCAAGAGTTGGCCTTTGCTGGTATGCGTTGGAGGTTGTGGAGCATCCGATGAATGCTTGCTGTACGGTAATTGACCAAACGTTGCCAGTGGTCCCCGTCATGCCGGCCCGCCAGCACAATTGACGTGGACACCATATTTCTCGAAACCGGAAGGGGTTCCGTCAAGACGAGAGCATTTGCTAAAGGATAGGGACATGCATGATGGGTACCCAACCATCTGGCGTTCAAGGACGGATTGTCGAAAGAAGCGCATTTCACTGTGAGGATGGAGAGTGGAGATTGCTAAAGGATGCGAGGGATTGCTTCGTGTCACTTGCTAATTCATTGCTGTCAGCCCCCGCCTGTTTCTTCTTCGCCACGCTATGTTCTTACTGTAACGCATGTTCAACGTCCATTGCATATTGTTTTCCGGTTGCAGATCCACATAGGGGCAACGGGAACTTGACACCCTTCCCGAACGTTCGCCGTGTTTGACGCGTTCGTGTCCGAAGATGGGCTGATATAGCAACGCGGCTGATGTCCGGAAGACCCTCGCCAGCACCTCACCCGCACATCTTTCCGCTACTTTATCTTGTTCAACGTGCTGGTCATCTAGATCTATGTCGGAAAGAAGCTCACCAGCTGCATGATCGTTCCCTCCCTGCAATCGAGTCTCTTCTGCTTTTCGAACGAAGTTTGGATGAAAACCTGTCAATCGTATTAAAAACTGTCATTAGCCGTCAATCCTCCAAATGCCTTCCCCCACTTCACCGAATATTGATGCCACGTAACTGCCTGCCACCCCTGCTTGCGCTTGGCGTGTGCGGTCTGCCCTCCACACCCCAGTACTTCCGTCCCCCTTGGCAGGACGCCTCCCCCTTCCTCTTCAGTGGTGTTCGGTGAATGGAACATTGCCGCGGATTGCCTTCTCTCACATGTGCAGGATACGTTATTGGTTATGATCCCATGCAACAGGGAGTGAAAGGGATCGGTTTTTTCTGTCGATGACCATCAGGGATCTTGGAAAGCGGTCATTAGCGGCGCGAGGAGCGGCTTGTGGAGGATGGAGGAATGTGCGGGGGGGATGGATTCGTAAAGTGACGGGATTGAATATATGCCAAGACGATTGTTGACAGGCCGATGAGGAGAATGTACAGTATATATAAAGAGCGCCTGCCTTCCGCAGACCTTCACTCCGGATGTCAAAGCGGCCGATGCGTCGCTTTTCCAAAGCTGCAGCCAACGGATGTGTACCTGCCCGCCATGCTCAACCTCCAGCTCTACGTTCGACGTCTCATCCGTCTCGCATCCATCTTCACTCTCACCATCCTCCTCACCCTCCCTCTGGCGCACGCTCAAGATCCACCCGTCCCAACCTCCGTAGCCCCCGACACCGTCCCAACCGGCGTCGCCACCCCCAGCGCAGTCCCAACAACCCTCGCCAACCCACCCCCGCCACCGAACACGCTCATGACAACACTCCCTTGCACAGCGACATCCCCGCGCATGCGCGTCGAGTTCCGTCAGTTGACCGACCAGCAGCGCCGGGACTACCTTGCGGCTGTTACTTGTTTGCGCACGCTGCCATCGAGGTTGGGCGCACAGGGGAGTCGGAGCGTGTATGATGATTTTGTGTATGTGCATATGCAGAGTGTGCCGATGGCGCATAATGTGGTATGTGTTGGGGGGGTGTGGCATATGCAACTTAATGTACGATGTGCGGGTTTATACGATGAGCAACCGGTGCGTCGACAAGATAACCAATCATACATCCCCTTTCTCGAACCACAAACCCTAGGCCGCTTTCCTCCCCTGGCACCGCCCGCTCGTCTCCCTCTACGAAGCGGCCCTGCAAACCCTCTGCAACTACACGCACGCAATCCCGTACTGGGACTGGAGCGTCGACGCCGGGCGGGTCTCCACGGCCCTCGTATGGAGCGTGGAGTACTTTGGCGGATCGGGGGACCCAGACAATGGGTACTGCGTGACGACGGGCCATTTCGCGAATGAGAATGCGGCGTACCCCGACATGCATTGCTTGCAGCGGAGGTTTGCGGCGGGGGAGGAGGCGAGTCAGGTTGACGGGGATATGGAGGCTTCTCAATATAGGTGGGTTGGTCTTGGGGGTGTTGATCAGCGGGGATGTGTTCGGGGATGTGTTCTGACATCTCTACCCATGTCCTCCGCCGTCCGGGCTTCATTCGCACACCCATGTCCATCAATAAACAGCCCCGTAGAACTCCAATGGATCCTGCAACAACCCACGTACGACACCTTCCGCCGCGAACTCGAAAACCACCCGCACAACAACATCCACGGCGCCATCGGCGGCGACATGCCGGGCCTGATCACCAGCGTCAACGACCCCATCTTCTGGCTGCATCATGCTAATCTCGATAGGTGGGTTGGTTCGACTCCACCCTTGCTCACTTCATATTGCACTGTCATTCATGTCCCAGCTCGTCTTTTTTTCGTAGGTGGTGGTACCTCTGGCAACAGCGCAACCCAGAGCTCGCCAACACGTTCAGCGGCAACAGACAGCGGGACGCGCAGGACGCTAACGATGCGACGCCGGACGATGTGATGATATACAGTGGGATCTGGCCTGATTTGCGGGTCAGGGATGTGTTTAATACCGTTGGCGGGGCGAACGGGTTGTTGGTGAGTTTCCGTGCGTGTTTCAGGGGGGGGCATTTGGGTTCAACGGAGGGCAAATGTCCGCGATCCTTTTTTCCTCCCGACCGTCGTCACTCACCCCCGTTCTGTATTCAACCCTCCCCCCAAACGATTTCCAACCCCCCAGTGCTACAACTACTCCGCCTCCCTCCCAACCCCCAACATCACCAACCCGCTACTCCTCCGCGTCTCCCAAGACTCCCTCCCCGACGCGCAACCGCAGGCCGCCGCCGTTCGACTGCCCCATGTCCCCGATTCGGTCGTTGCTGCTGTTGCTGCGACGGCGGCCGCCGCCGCCGCGACGCCAACCAACGGCGTAAACGCTACGACGACGGCGAGAAGGGGTTTGAGAAGACGCTGGCGGGGGAGGATGACGGTTGGGGGCGAGTAGAGGTTGGAGTGAGCTTGCGGCGTATGTATTTACAGATCACAGACGGTGCGGGGCGACGTGGGGTAGACGGAGCGACCAAGTGGGAGTCCATGGCGTTCAGACCATCGTTGAGACTCTCTCACACCGGCGTATGTGGGGCTTGGGGAGGGGGATGCATGAATATACATTGGAAACAGGCTGTACTGCTTCTAATTCTGGAAGAATGTAGCGTATAGGTGCATTCTGTTCTCTATGCGAATCGGGCTCATGGCACTCTTAACGCTGAAAGCTACTACTATAAACAACGTGAACACTCTGCCTCTAATTCTCGGCCTTATCCCACTTCCTCGGGTCATACCCCGGATTGCTCTGCAGCCTCAACGCCTTTGGCAGCAGTGGGTGTTCGGCGATACTCTCCCAGCTCACGTACTTGAACGTCGTCTCCGGGTTCGGATCCTCCGCCGTCGGGTCCCTATGATCATCATGCACGACCAACAACCCCTTCCCAAAGCTCCCCATCCCCGTCGCCTGCACATGCAACCCATCCGTCTCCGTAACCTCATCAATCCCCTTGGCGGGGTCCGCGACGATGCTGAACGTGAACAGGTAGACGGGGACGGCGGCGCGGGTGTACACGGCGTACGCGTTGACGCCTTGCAAGGAGACGAGGATGTAGCCCGAGCCGCGCTTGCCGTGGAAGAGGGTGACGCCTTCGACGTCGCGGTACATGTGTCCGCCGTTCGTTGTGAGGGTGTCGACGAGGTAGGGGGTGGGTGGTGAGGTGGGTTCAGCGGGGAAGCGCCAGAGGCCGTGGGATTCTTCGGAGGCGTAGAGGTGCCCGTGGAGGGAGTCGGTGACGCAGCCTTCGACTTGGCCGCCGGTGCCGACGTTGAAGCGGCGGACGAGTGTGGTGCGGAGGGTTGGGGTGGATTTTGGGTGCTTTTGCCTGGGGCCGGGGGAAGTTAGGTTGGCGTTGCAGTTGTTGAGGGCGTCGTTGCTGGATAGGATCTCGTATTGAAGGTACTCTGACGTCTTGGAATTGACGAAAACGTAGCTGAAAGGTAGATGTTTAGCAACCCGACATTTGAACAAATCACGTCGGGACTCTCGCAAGTTACTCACGATTTGCGGGTCTGGGGTGACTGATACACGCACGATCCATAGACTTCAAACCCAGGCTCGACGGGCTGGACACCGCCGTCGATAGCGTTGAGCTTTCCGTCTTCGATCTGGAAGAAGCAGAGCGTGTCGTCGGTGCGACAGGCGGTGACAGCCAAATCGACCTTCTTCTTGCCAAAGCGGACGTCGTAGAGTATATCCACCTGAGATGAGAAAAGGTGTTGGGATTGAAATTGAGCACTAGACCCTCGCGAAAATCGAAATGGCGCATCCACGGCACGGATCCATCTCCCAACCCCACAAATCTGGCTCCACACACTCACATTATCCGGCTTCCCCGCCTCCACAAACTGCTTCTGTTTTCCCTCCAAATCAAACACAAACAACCCCTGCTTCCCCTTCTTATTCGTCGTAATCACCACCGAGTCCCTCGCATGCCTATCCGACACCCACACCGTAGGGTCGTCGCCATCCGCGCCCGCGGGGCCTGTCTGCAGGGTGGGTTTGACCGCGTAGAAGGTGCAGTTGGGGCCGGTTAGGCCTGTAGGACACGTGGTGTTGAGGGATGAGGGTAGGATGGGGGAGGCGAGGACTGCCGCATTGCTGGCGAGGAGCAGGAAGGCGGTGAGGCGGGTGGAGTGCATGATGTGCAAGCTTCGGACGATCGGAGAAAGTCTGGCCCACTTTTGGTTGGATCACTCTTGTCTGAGCAAACTGGAAGGTCGACCATCGACCCCACCCTTTTTATGGGATTTCCATCATGCGCGCATTTCGTTCCCCTTCTGTCTAGTCCCCCCAATGACGAGTCTCTCTGACGGAAGTGCTTCCGAGAAACAAAAACCTCGTAAGCCGGCACGAGCCGTAACACCATCAACGTACCCATCGGAATGCCTCCCCCGCGCAACATGAGAACTCGTTATATATACAGTACAGCTGTGCAACGGACGTTTGGTGGTAAGCTTTCAAGCGTACGACGGCCAACGTGGTTGTGGAGGTTAACGGGGTGTTGAGAGTTGAGAAAAACGTGCGCCCTTCCTGGCCTGCCGACGAGGAACGGGGATTCCGGCCGACGCGTGCGCGACGCGTTTTGGTGGGAGGCTTGTGTGGACTTGCAAACACAACCCTCTCTCAGCCCGATCAGAAACGTGCGAGACGCCATATCATTGCCATGCAGGTTCATCTTCCATTTGTTCATGTGAGTTGGTGGTCCGAGTCGGTCGGGGTTTTCGCTTTTTTCGCTGTCGTGCTTTCGTAATCATCCCTTCACCATCAACGCGTCGCACACCCGCAAAGTCTCGAAAGTCAGATCTCCTGCACAGGACATCATCCTTCAATCTTGTACCGTTGGTTGCCCCAATTTCACCGAGGGATATGATCGGCTATTTCCCCCTGTCGCTCTCCTGCAGGAGATTTGTATAAACCTCGAGGGATGAGACCGCTGATCTATGCCAGTTCTCCTCTGTTCGATGCGTGTATGTATATGTGTCTGGCATGCATCAGCCAACACGACACGACACGACACAGCTCTCTTCCCTCCTGCCAATCTCTCACTTTCAACATTCGCACCTCGCAACCCCATCGATCGACACTGCCTCCGTTAACTCCAACCGGGCCCTTCTCTCATGCACAATCGTAACAAGCGTAACCGCCACAAACCAGGGTGAAAAGAAATGACTATTACGCTATCCAAGAACAGCAGAAGGTATACATATGGGGGGGAATTCATACACGATGAAGGGAAGGGGACGAAGAGGATATGGGTAGGTTCCCGGGGGTAGTTACATACAGTACATATACAAGGAGGGGGAAAGTGTACGCAGCACAAAGGGGGGATGTATGGGGGGGGGGGGGGGGGGGGTCGACTACATTAATACGGCGAGTTAACAATACTCAACCTGCTCTTGAGGAGCTTTGCGGGTGTCGACAATGTTTTCTGCAAAAGCAAAAAAAAATCATCAAGACTCGTCCGACATGCCCCACACAGATCCGGCCAGAAACCGCCCACATACCTTCGTAATCATCTCCACCTCGCTGGGCAACGCGACAATCATCGCGCGATCCTCCCCATACTTAAAATTATCCGCCACAACCGTATCCTTATACTGCTTGATCGTATAATCATACAGATGGCCGGCCTTCACCCTCCTGAAGTTCCATCGGATCACATTGGGTCCACTCGAGGTGATGATCGCCAACTCCTCGCTCTCGCCCGTGCTAAACCGCGCGGGTGTGAATTGCACGGCACCGCCGAGCCAGGTGACGTGTTCCGGTTTGAGTTGGAGGCGCTTGAGTTGGGGTTTATGCGCGCCCATGGATTTTTGGAAGCCGAGGGTTCCGCCGGCCATTTCCGAGTTGATGAGGAGGAGGTGCGTGCGGCAGGTGGCGATGATCCATTTTCCGTTCTCGGTGGTGTCGATGCCGATGATGGCGTCGCCGGTTCCGGGGAGGTGGGTTTTGGCGCGCATGTTGAGTTTGTTGTAGAGTCTGATCTCGCCTTTTGCTGAAGCGACCGCTAGTTCGCCTTTGCCCGTCGTCGCGGCGCATGTGAAGGCGTTCTTTGTCGCGTATTGGTTGGACTCGGATTCAACCAACTTATTACCCTGCAAACGCGGGTCGATGCGGAAGATCGAGTTGTGTCCAATGCCGACGAGCGTCTGGTTGGTCGTCAACTGCGAGTACTTCTGATCGGGGACGAAATCCTCCACTTTACGTTCATCATCGACCTTCCACTCCTCCACGACTTTGCCCGCCTCCAGATCCATCTTGTACAGCTTGTTCTCGTCGCCCGGTTTCATCATCACCATCGCCGCGTCCTGCTGGTGCAGCATCACTTTACGGGGTGAGAACATCTGTCCGTCGAGGGTGCGCACGTTGTTGATGGCCGTGGCGAATTCGAGCCCGTCGTCCGCGGTGTGCTTGAACACGCCGATCTTGTCCCCGCGGACGACGAAGGAGCGGTCGTGGCGGTAACCCACCGCAAGCTGGCTGTTCTTGCTCCCTGTCGTGGCTTCCTTGTATGATCTCTGGCCGGACTCGTCGTCAGAGGCTTCATCGTCGTCATCATCGCGTGACGAGTGCAATTTGGCGGGAGCGGTCTCCTCTTCTTCCCACTCTTCATCCTCCCCCTCATCACCCTGCAACTCCTCCCGCTCATCAATCTCCATCGGATCATCGTCGTACAACTGCATCAAATACACCTGCTCATCCTTCTTCATCTTCCTAAACAGCTCCTTGTTCTTGACTTCGTACACGCACTCCGTAACCATCTCCTTGAACTCGCCCTCATTCGCCACCGTCGCAAACTTCAACGACCACGTGTAGATCGGCACGCCGGTCGTTTCATCCAAATAATTGAAGATGAACGTATGGTGCTCCGCGTTGAAGGTGGGCGACATGCCTTCCTCGATGGGCTGGCAGAGATAGACGTGGTCGCCGGATTTGACAACCAGCTGGAATTTCCACTCGCCGATCTCGGTGATTTCCGCGATGGCTTGGTCATTCACTAGCATGAACTGCTGTACGCGGAGATCGTAGAGGTAGAGTTGCACGGGGACGGATAGGAGTTCTTCGCCTTTGGGGATGGATGCGAGCGTGCGCGCGGGGGATTTACCGTTCCTGAATTGGGGGGTGCTGGGCGATTGTGCGGCGGGGGTGGGAGTGGTGGGGACAGACCTTTTGGAGGTGGATTGTGGGGTATGCAGTGAGGAGCCCGCCACCGAAGATCCTGCGGGCCTAACTGGCGTCTTCGCAGCGGCCCTCCCCACCACCTTCTCCCTCGCATCCCTCTTTATCCTCTCCACAAACTCCGCCAGCTGCTGATCACTAAATTTCCCATGATCAGCCCCCATTGCTCTCTCAAACATGCACGTATAGGCCGTATCCTCAAACAAGCTCATCGTCAACTCCTGCACCCCTTCATCAATCACAAACTCCCACCCCTTGGCCCCACTAAAATCCTGCGGGTCCGCCCAGAAAAACGAGTGCGAGCCGCCTTTTGTTCGGACCCGGTTGAACCGGAGTTGGGCGTCCAACAAGAACGTCTTTTCATCATCTTCATTCAGCTCTTTCTCGTCGTCGTCATCATCGTCGACTTCGTCTTCATCGTAAACGCGGGTGACGACGAGCTGGAAATTGTGGAGGGTGGCGGTGCGACGGATACTGGCTGCGGCGTCGCGGAAGATGAGGGTGCGTGCGCTGTTTAGGGAAAGGGAGTAGAGCTGGCCGGAGGGAATCTCGACGAGGGTGGAGGAGGAGGTGGATTGGCCGCCGAAGACGAGGGAGTTGAGGTTGCGGAAGAGGAAGTTCATTGTGATTTCGGCCGTGATTGTAGATAGGGCAGGTGTGCTTTCTTTCGCTCTAGATTAACGTAACGGAAGATCCTCGTAGGCACAGCAGTCGCCCACGTAGATCGGGAAGGACGAGAGAACGAGAACTAGAGAGCTCCAGACTATAGTATACAGAGAGTAACAGCCAGGTGCTTGTGCGTCTGTGCTGCGAAAGTTGAGTTCTGGGAGAGGGGGAGGTGGTGAGTGTTCTTGGCAGGCGGGCTGTCCGAAGTCCATCGAGTCCCGTCGGAGGTGTCACACTCCGCCGTCCCACAGACAACCCTTCCGCAAACAAGCTTTTTGGGCAGGGTCTCTCCACCCACACTCCGCTCTCTCTTCACCCCCTCCCACTACCAGCACCACCACCTCGCCCCGCCCCTCCTTCTCCTGCGAGCTCGCTATCGCGAACCGAAATGTCCAACCCCCGCGTCTCCGCCCTCGCGTCCGAAGAACGCCCCTACGACGACTCAAAAAGCCCCACTCGCTCAAAATTAGTCCGCTATGCTGAATCAGCTACCTGGATAGTTATCGCTCTCGCCTCTGGTTACTTTGCCAACCTAGCCGACGCATTACAGAATTACGGCTATGGGTAAGGAGTTCGTCCTTTTTCCGCGTGCACACCTCGGGTCTCGCAGTCTGCACACGTTATATCTAACCGTGCCCCCCTCCAACCCCATAGACTCCCATTCTACCTCCTCTTCACCTCCCTGGCGGGCTTCATCATCATCTTCATCTACCTGCAATTCTACGTGCCCATGAAAACGGGTTCACGCGTGGATCTATCGAAATGGGAAACACAGGCTCGACTACCTGTTCAGATTGCGACCGCGTTTGGAACCCTGTCGATGTTGTCGTCGTGTTGGATGTTGTGGCCGGCGTACGGGTTTCTGAGCCCGCCGTTGGTGTTTGTGCTGTTTATGGGTGGGTTAAGCTTTATTGGATTATTCTGAGGGGGGCGATGAACGGATGATGAGCAAGAGGGAGGTTCAACATTAGGGTGTGAGGAAGATGGAAAATGGTTAATGAAGCGCCTAATGGACGGGAGGAAAGCGGCGATTGGGCAAGATGTGACCCGCCGACCGCATAGAGCATTTGTTCTATGAGGCGAGGGGCAAGGATCCGAGCAACATCGACAGTGGGCGAGCGTGGAGGGAGCATTGAATTAATGGGTCGGTTGCCGTACGGGATCCATGGCGAGCTTTGTTCGCAGGGAGGGGTATTTATCGACTTCAATTCAGTTTGCTATGCAAGCTTTTGTACATAACATAGAGCTGATGCCATTACAGCACATATACTTATGCATCCCATGCACTCTCTCTGCGGTCGTTTCCGCCGTCGACGTCCGGACCGTATGGGGCGTCACGGCGGACGGTTTACGTACGGAGGGGGGGGGGGGGGGGGGGGGGGGACCCGACGGTCAGAGGCAGGGTCAGAGGGAAGGGGGAACACTCCTCTCACGCGTCAGTCTGCGCGTCGCTTCCGTGTGCGGCGCCGTGGGAACTGGACCTTACGACGGCTTGGCATCCGCATCCACAGCGGCATCCTCCCCGCATAGACAAATAGCTCCGGGCTCCACATGCTGCGGCGGCATACCAACACCTAGTCTCCCTCCCTCGCTCTCTCCCAGCAAGTACCTAACTTATTACGGCCGCTTAGAGCATTCCCTCGTCGGCATCGCTTCCTGCCCTCGTTAGAACCGACGACTTTACAACACCAACGTCTGCCGTCCTCATTACTTCGCTTTGCCGGCGACGTATCTAGTATCTGAAAACAAAACCCCCGACAAACCGGGACGAGCGGACTCGAAAGTCGAGCATCCGAGTTAAAATTCTAGCGGAAAACCCCGTTCCAACCCGCCGCAGCCTCGCCATGCCCCGAAAGCTGCATGCGATCTTGGCCTCAACCCTCGCCTCCGTCCTCCTCTTGACCCCAACAACCGTCATCTCCTCCTTCCCCCGCGACTTTGGTCCCGCAATACCGCCAAACGACCACGTCAATTTCCATTACTTTGCCGTCAAACTCGACCCGCCGCCGCCGCATGTTTCCTCCGCCGCAGCAGCCCTCGACGATGACTATTACCAAACCCTCGCAAAGGACATCGGCACCACCCTCGGCGTGCATACACTCGGCCGCGTCGGCCAACTGCAAAACTACTACCTTTACGCAGCATCGAAAGACCAGACACTGTTCGGGCGGTCCCAAGAGCAGGTGGAGGCTGAGCGGACCCACCACGAAAAGCGGTTCGCATCAAAGCCCAACGTAGCATGGGTAAAGACGCAGATCCCGCAGCGGAGATTGTTCGCGCGCGCACCGACGCCCGCGCCGCAGAATGAACGCGGGCGGCCGTTTCGGTTGGGCGAGATTATGAAGGAGCTGGGGATTGAGGATCCGGGGTTTCAGAATCAGTGGCATTTGGTGAATACGGTGACGATTGGGAATGATATGAATGTTACGGGGGTGTGGCGGCAGGGTACGTCTACCTTCAGCAGGGGGTGAGTTGGGATGTACCTAGGAATCCGATTACATTGCTGACTCTGAATATCCTTTCTCAAAAGGTATCACGGGACATAATGCGACGGTGTGTTTTGTTGATGATGGGCTCGATTATGAGAACGAGGACCTTACAGAGAACTTTGTGAGTGGACTATTGTTCAGCACACCAAACTCAGGGTGGTCGCGGATTAGAGGCATACTGACGAACATACCACCTAGTACGCCGAGGGCTCATATGACTACAACACGCACGTAGCATCCCCCAAACCCAAAGAAATGGAAGACCACCACGGCACCCGCTGTGCCGGCGAAGTAGCCGCTGTAAAGAACAAAGTCTGTGGTGTAGGGGTCGCTTACAACGCCAAAGTCTCAGGTATGTCATCTCGCCAACCCCATCCCACCCCATCCCAAAACCTCACCCGCCCGCCTTCACCTCCATTGAAAGGCGTCCGGATCCTCGGCGGCGAGCTAACCGAAGCCGACGAAGCGGCCGCCATCAACTTCGACTTCCACAACAACCACATCTACTCCTGCTCCTGGGGCCCGACCGACGACGGGCGCGCCATGGAAGCGCCGCCGCAAATTGTGTCCGATGCTGTGCGGAATGGGATTGATAAGGGGAGGGATGGGCTTGGCTCGATTTTTGTGTTTGCGAGTGGGAATGGGGCGGCGAGTGGGGATCATTGGTGAGTTCGGGGGTTACGAGGGGAGGGTTGATGGTATGGCGTGGCTGATGTGACTGAGGGCATTTTCTTTTAGTAATGCGGATGGATACACGAACAGCATTTACACCGTTACGGTCGGAGCGCTGGACCGGAACAACCAGCATCCGATATACTCCGAAGCTTGCAGTGCTGTTATGATCGTCATGTACAGCAGCAGTGGGGCTCACTTGGATGCGATTGTAAGTAAGGTGAAGCTGGGCGTGTATCAGTGAGACTTCGTGGACTCAATGTGTCGGTCTTGTATTAGTACACCTCCGATTGGAGCTCGCAGGGGTCGCAGTGTACGAATGCACATGGAGGCACGTCGGCGGCCGCCCCGTTGGCTTCTGGAGTGTATGCTCTGGTCCTTCAAATACGGTAAAATTCCTCCGTTTCCTATTTCCCTCCCAACAACGATGCTAACGTATCAGCCCCGCCCCCCCAGCCCGGACCTCACCTGGCGCGATATCCAACACCTAACGGTACGCACCGCCCTCCCCGTCAACCGCCAAGACCCCGGCTGGTCCCCCACCGCACAAGGCCGCCCCTTCAATAACAAGTTCGGCTTCGGCAAACTTGACGCCTACACCACCATCGAAGCCGCCAAAACCTTCCAGAAAGTCAACCCGCAAACCCACCTCACCTCACCCGTCATTATCACCAACGCCGCCATCCCCGGCGACGGCAGTCTGGTGGAGAGCGCCTTTGAGGTTACGGAGGCCGTGGTGGGGGGTGCCAATATGAAGAGGATTGAGCATGTTACAGTGACGGTAGAGATTGCGCACCCGAGACGGGGGGATGTGGAGGTGGCGCTTGTGAGCCCGAGGGGTATTGTGAGTGAGTTGTGTGCGGCGCGGCCGAGGGATGCGAAAGGGCTTGGGTTTCGGAATTGGACTTTCATGAGTGTTAAGCATTGGTATGTGCCCCTTTAAAACACTTGAATGTTTTGACGTGTACCTAACCACTTCGATAATGAAAACAGGGACGAAGACCCCCGCGGCACCTGGAAGATTCAAATCAAAGACGCCCAACAACAAGGCACGCGGGGCACATTCCACTATTGGTGGATGACCATTTGGGGCGAACAACATTCGGCGTCCGCCTCCCCAACCCCACCAAATCCCACATCCACCATCATTGCCTCCCCAACATCAACCCCCTTCTCTCCAACCCCAACACACACAACCTCCCTCGGGGCTTCAACCCTCCCCGCCTCCCCAACCCCAACATCCCCCAACCTCTCCACCCCCCCAGCCGTGCCAGCAACATCATCACCAGGCTACGCGCTAGCATTCGGCTTCTTAATCCTTGGCGCGGCAGGCGGCGGGTTTTACGTCATCAGAAGACGAAGGCTCGGCACAATGGGGTTGGGTACAGGTGCCCGGAAGTCTTTCGGAGGAGGGGGAGGCCCTAGTGTGGACGAGTACGAGTTCCGGATGTTGAGTGATCATGAGGTTGATGCCGCGTTTGAGGATGAGGACGACGCTGGAGTCCAAGTGGGGCTTGTGGCGGGCAGGCAGGGGAGAGGTGGGGATATGGGCGCGGGTAATGGAGCTGGGAATGGAGGGAGTGGGAGGGGCGGACAGCAGGAACGGTTTGTGTTGGAGCATGGGGAGGATGAGGACGCGGAGGCGTTTGAGCGGTATCATGATGATGAGGAGGAGGAGGAGGGCGCGGGGGGGACCAGTTTCCGTGCCTGAAGGGTCCGTGCCTGCATCGAAACCGCAAAGTTTTTTTTGGAAATGAACCGCACAGGCCTGAAACTGGGCTCGGCACTCCAGCCTTCTTTGCGCACCTTCGAGCTTCACGAGGAGTTTTTGCGCGTGTGGGGCTGCGGTTCTGCTATTTACTTAGACGTGTCAACCCCAATGAGCGAGGCGGATTTCTGTGTGTAAATTAAACACTTCGTTATAAAGTCTTTGATATTCCATTGATGCTTGGATCTGGAGGATGGAGGGTGCCATTGGGGTTCACTATCCTCCGGAAGATACCCATTTTCTGGACGGGAACGGCGAATTGTTCAATTCGTTGCGAGGGGGACGGCATTCCACAGCAAAACGCACGAATCGAGTTCATTACGCCGATCCGGCTAGCAATTCATCGCTCGCAAATTTCTGAGCCTGCGATTATCACAACGCTCCTCTCAACGGCAAGCTTCTCTCGGGGGAAGCTCGCCTCTCCTGATGTACACGCGACATTTCCCCCCTCGTTTCGTCGCGAACCCGTCCCACAAGCAAGGGGATATGCGATGGCGAGGGTTGGGCCGTTGTGGCAGTCCTGGCAGAAAATCTCTATGAATCCGGGTTTCCTGCCGCCCCTCTCACTCTCTTGCAGGAAGCACATAGAAGACTATTTTCCCCTGGCACGCTCCTGCAGGAGACTGAAAGGAGATCGTCGCTCCACTGGCATTCTCCTGCAGGAGCTTTCAAGGGGGTTTTGTAAGTCTGATTCAGAGCCGGCTTATCCACGCGTCGGGGGTGTTCGACGCGATGAGCTTACGCGATCGAAAGCTGTCATTTGGGTATGGCTAGGGAGACGTCTCGTTGGAGGGCTCTGCTGTTAAGTGGAGCAGGTGCTCCTTTGCTGGCATAAGTCTCCAGCGAAGTTCTGTTCGAAGGTCCATTTCACCCAGGTTACTCAGGTAGTTAACCTGCGAGTTTGCTATGGAATGGATGGGAATGCTTTGAGACAATTCCAGGGGCAGTCTAGTGCTCACCGTGCAGATTAGGAGCAAAAACACAAAGCCAAGTCCTGCAAGCTACGCAAGCCAAACCAACACTAACGTGCGCCATGAGGATAGACGAATGAAGGATTACACTTGGGAATTGCGTGTTGAGAATTGGGCGGCAAGTTCAACATGACTGAGCACAAAGAAGACAACGCACATGCACGCTTGTAGTGTATATTGCACGCTGGCTTTCCAACTCTGTCTCATGCCTCTCGTTGTCTGCGTCGCAGGCGGTGGGGCATATCCTCAACTCCATACCCCCAGCATACGGAGAACCGCGACGGCTTTTACTCATACACGCCGTTCTTCAGCCAAAAGCCATACCATCATACCTTAACGTTTGAAAAAAAAATGATAGGCGTCGGATATGTTGATGAGAGCTCCCATCTCTTGCACGAACCAGTCCCTGTTTACTCGCATCTCTGATTTACGCATCACCGTCAGGCTTTTGAAAGTCCAGTGTGCTGTAAGTCGTTCCTGTCATATCTGGATTTCTGGTGTAAATCCGGCACAGTACATCATGCGGGATGTGGATTCGGAGGCAAAGGGACTGGACTTCCTTCGGCTCCCGAAATGTCATCCGCTATCATACAAAGCGAGGTACCGGAAAGCAAGCCTCCAGAGCCTGAAACAATCCCCTCTTTTGGAGTCGTCGACTGCCCACTTGAGTGTGGCTGGTGAGGTTGAGAGAACGTTCTCGGGCGCTGCCGGTGTGTATGTTGATGTGCGGTCTTTTGTTGTCAAAGTTCATACGGTATGCAGTTTCCTCCAGGACGGCAATCAGAGCAAGGCTTCTGCTGTAAAGTTTTCATATCCCATCTCCTCGTTGCCCAACCTTTCTCCAGAGCACAGACATTGGCAGACCTGGTTGTCGCTCTGGACACCTTTCGCTAACAGCGTTCAGGCATCGCCATTCGGCACATCCGTTCAAGCCCTAAATCCACGGCATAACCCGACAAACCTCCGAAAGTAACGTAACAGGATGTTTGAACGGACACCAGGATATCAATTTTATTCAGCAATTGCTGACGGCCTTCGTATTCAAGATCAAGCTGACAATCAGCCCGTACAATCCCAAAACTTCGGC
This sequence comes from Fimicolochytrium jonesii, assembly GCF_025526975.1. NCBI lineage: Eukaryota > Fungi > Chytridiomycota > Chytridiomycetes > Spizellomycetales > Powellomycetaceae > Fimicolochytrium > Fimicolochytrium jonesii. The sequence goes on from NW_026515678.1 coordinate 357,411, forward strand.
AAAGATAAGAATCAGCACCATTCCGACAAACAGTTTTGGTTGGTAAAGGTATCCGCGTACTAAACAGACATCCAATAAGCAAAAAGCGATGTCAGTCACTTTAAGGGCACATTCGGATATTTTGCAATTATTTCCCCGAGACTTACCGCAAGAGTCTCCCACAATCCCCACAGCATATCCGGCGCTCAATCCCGCAAATCCAGTCGATAGCCCAGCTGCCAGGTGGATAAACCCAGCAAAAAGCGAATATTCACTGTCGGGATTCAGACCGTTGCTGACCAGCACCGCTACGACTAGACCGTATACTGCTATGATACCTGTAAATGAAAATCATAAACGTTAAGTCCGAGGTTTCGCCCGCTTGTCACACGCTTGCAATACATGCAGATGACATACCAGCCATGACCACGGGAATGAGCGCCTTCATCATCCTGCAAAAGATTCCAGCGATATCAGCGCCAGCTATCGGCAGCCCCAAGGTATGAAAGTAGCTCGCTTGTCAAACTCACAAGTCTGGCCTGAATGTTCCCACGCCAGCAATCCCGATGCCGGCTTTCGCAGTTCCATAAGCGGCGCCGACGGCGGACAGAATCATCGCAGTGGCTGCGCCGGCAAAGCCGAAGAAGGGAGCGTAGGCTGGACACGCTTCTGATGTTGCCATCTTGGCGGATTGGTGTTAGGGGGAAGAGTCGTTCGCGGAGCAGTGGTTGAGAGGAGTGTGGTGAACCTTCTCCCTCTGACTGAAGTTAGTATGAGATACACCGTATCCGAACTTCGTTTGCAGACCACTACAGTACGCAAAGGCAGTGTGTTGGCGGCTGTGTGGTTTATCAGGGTGCCGATGTTGTTCCGTTGCGAAAGCTTCACCGACTGCAGACCGATTGAGAGCCGACGCTTGACGAATTTGGGAAGTCCTGCTGACGCGCCTTCTGAAGCGTTTGGAGCGGTTGGTCATGCAAGACATTGGCAAGTGCAAACATTCCCACTGAGCCGCTTGAGCAAACTACCTCAGGAACGGAAACTGAGCCATAACGTCAAAGGGAGAAGCTGCACAGGCGTACAGACGTGCACACGCGGAAATATGGAGTACCAGAAGTTCATGTAGGGGTTGTCGGGCGGGAACCGCACAGCGAAGTCATCTAAAGCATCCGAACTCACACGCTTTCTCCTTAGGGGCCATTATGAAGGAAAGACCTTCAGAGCCAAAAAGCAGTTCTTCCAAGGAACGAAGCGGGACCAAATACAAAAGTACATTGTGGTAAGTAATGACCAAGCCGCTCTTACTACGCGGGGAGCTCAAGACTGACTAGGTTTCCCTCGTTATTCCCCAGAAAACGTTAGGTGGAAACGATATATGGGCTGTTGTGGAAGTTCCACCAAATACCAGCCGTGAGGAGTGGATCGCTGTGAACAGTAGGTGGCAGAAGGGTGACTTTCGGAAGCTGGTGGGAATGTCGCGTTTTCAACCCCTTTCTGCGCTCTGCAGCCGTGGACTTCTATAACCAAATAAACCTGCTATATGGTTGCATATCGGAGTACTGCACGCGGGAATCGTGTCCGTCGATGACAGCGGGGCCCAGATACGAGGTGCGTACTTGATGCTGCATATCGGATTCCGAGGAATCGGGCCGCCACGACACCGTCCCGGGATGCTAATCACCTTCGAATGAACATATAGTATCTCTGGGCGGACGGTATAACGATTTCAAAACCCATCAAATGCTCAGCCTCGGAGTACGTAGAGCATCTATTGGCATGGGTGGACACGTAAGGAAGTCCCAGTCCATCCGTCGCATCCAAGGACTTTCGCACTTACATCTGGGTACTTTTGTTCTATGCAGTCAACTCGATGATGAGAACACATTCCCACCCACAGACTCCTTCCCACCACATTTCATGCCGACCGTGAAGAAGATCTTCCAGCGGCTGTTCCGGTTCTATGCGCATGCATATCACAATCACTTGAAGGTAAATTGAAACGATGTACATCACGAACACGCGAACATGAGTTCTGATGAACGCTTTTCTACCCCGCCGACAGCAACTGGAAGAAGTTGGCGAGGACCGTCATCTGAATACATGCTTCAAGCACTTCATCCTGTTCGTCACAGAGGTGGGTACTCCACAGATGTTTCCCAGTAACATTTCAAAGTCGGCCCCAGCATGCTAACGGCATTTTCCACTATATATATAGTACGATCTGATAGATTCGAAGGAATTGCAGCCATTACAGTCGATAGCAAATCAGATATTGGAGCAGAATCCGAGACGGCCGGCCGGCACTCTGCATGTACAGTAGTTAGACTCATAGATACCATAGGGTAAACAGTTTTGCTGAACAAGGAAGACGTCAAGACCGGCTTGATCAAGCCTGGGCGTAGTCAGCTTTTGAGAAGAGCTTAGATACTGTATAGCTTAGACTAAGGGTCGGCGTCCTCATGCGTTTCGCTGGACGCTGCCTTCACTACGCGATACAATATATTTGATTCCTCATGTCAAAAGCACACGTCAGCAAAGACTTCATCGGGATATCTGGCGCAGAAACACGATTCAGACAAGCCGTTCTCGCGTTCGCCTCACGTTCATCGAGCGTATGGGTGGTACCCATGGCTCCGCGCCCCGCTGCCTCCCCGACTCCTCTCTCCACCACCGCTGCCGTAGTCCCTCTCCCGTTCCCGATCAAACCTCGGTCCCGAAGGCGTCATAATCGGCTTCACGTCGACATCCCCGCCAGCCAACGCGACCGAATCAGTTTCGTCTTCTCGTCCGCCTTGACCAGGTGAACCAACACCTCCGTACCCGCGGCTGCTCGATCCACGTCCAGGTGAGTCGGTGGGTGAATCGTCCCCCGTCCCAGGCCCGCCGGTACGACGGTAGCCCGCGTCTCTCCCAAATCCAGCTTGGCCGCCGTGACCTCCCTGCGCGCCATACCTCCCGAACATATCACCACCAGCGCCGCCAGCAGCAGCCCCGTATCCGTATCCCGCCGGGTATCCATACCCATACGGCGAAGCCCCGTAACCCCCCGCCCTAGCAGCCTGATAATACGCTGCCATCGCAGCCGGGTTCCTACCATAGGCAGCGCTAAAACCCTCCATCCCCCCAAACCCAGCAGCATACCGGCCGTGCATTCCATACCCGCCGAACCCAGAACTCCCATACCCACCCGCTCCAGCGTCAGCCATGCCGTACCGCCCGTAGCCCATCCCGCCAGCCACCGCGGCACCGGGGAAGCCGTAGCGCGCGGCCCCCATGCGGCCCATGCTCCCCATTCCCATTGCGTCGCCGCCGCCTGCGCCCCCGTAGCCCATTCGACTGCGCATGGGACCGAAGTTGGAGCCGCGGGAGTCGCCGCCCATAAGGGAGTCCGGGCGGCCGTAGCGTTGACCGCCGCCGCCGCCGGGTGCGGATTGAGGGATTTTGTGCTTGGGCATGGCGCGTTTCACTTCAACCTTGATTATGAATCGTGTGAGCAATCGACGTTACTTAATCTTAAGAGTTTGCGACCCTCTGCAAGCTCACCGTCTTCTCATTAATCGCCAGCTCCCCCAACGACTGCTTCGCCATCGCCTTATCGACTCCATCCGAGTTCTCAAAGGTGATGAACCCGAACCCTCGTGGTCGGCCGGTCTCACGATCAATCATCAAGGTGGCGTCGATGACTTTGCCGAACTGCATGAAATATTCGCGGAACTGGTCTTCGGTGACATCCGGCCCGACGCCGCCGACGAAGATCTTTTCGGTTTTTTCTTGCTCCTCGCGTGGGATCGCTCGCTTTGGGTCGATCTGGATGTCCAAAATAAACGATGGGGGGGTTGGCTTGCATGTCTCTAGAGTCATCTATCGAAGGTAAATCGGTAGCAAACCAAAAGCCGCGTGGGAAAACTTACGATTTTGCCGTCTAATGTATGTTCTAATTGTACAACCTCCTCCACTGAACGGGGATCCTTGAAGGTCAGAAATCCAAATCCACGGGATCGGCCGGTGACGGGGTCCTTCATGACTACGCAGTCCTCCACTTCTCCAAACTTCTCAAAGTATGTGCGCATGCTCTCTACATCAGGCGCCGTCGGTGAGTGAGCAGGTGTTGCGGAGCACACGAGAGTTCCCATCAAACTCTCCCGAGCCGAACACGAATTCGACATGAAATTGGGGGTCAACCAATATATTCTTACCATCAGTAGTCTCCCAGTTCAAACCCCCTATAAACATTTTCCTACGTAGTGGTTGAAGGTGCGCGGGCAGAAAGAGAGGTGCTAATTAGCCTACGCTGCTGCAAACCTAAGGCAAACGCTTCCTACGAGCTATCTTCCGAAAATGTATCTGTCCACAGGGCCTAGCTGTTGTGTAGAGACGTCTTCGATGCTGTGCGCCACTGCCTGTCCATCTTCACTGCTGCTGCTATCTAGGTCCCCTACTGAGCTATCAAAGCGGAGCACTACTATCGTTGCTGATACGGGTGACGAGGGTGAGCTAGAAATAACGCGGCGGCTGCGGTTTCGAACACAAACTGCCCTACCTCGACGAGTCTTGAGAACCTGCGGCCAAATTTCCTCTTCCAGCTCCTCTCACTGACTAACCAATCTCATAGCATGCCTGACCGACTTACCCTGCCTCGCTCTTGTTGGGATCCAGAATGTTGCCCGCAGCTTTGGATTGACCGTACATATCAAGGTCGTCGGGCATCATGCTGGCCCCCGCGTTCAAGAGTTCGCCCAGCTCATCACCGCCGCCCAAGTATGTAGCGTCATCGTCCAGATATGCGACCGTGTCTACTGTGTAGGGGTCCGTGGAGCCATCCACGATTCCGTATTCATCTGCGTTCTCCATAATGTTCGAGGTGCCGTTATCTTTTTGACATTTCGAGAATTCCCACAAGAAGTGCGTAAACATTTCAGCATCGCGCCTGCAAGTAGCACCCTCACCACCGAGAAGCCTCACCCACATACCTTTGCTGATGGGGTCTCCTTTCGTGCCGTCTGTCTCAGTTCCAGTTCGGTCTCACCGCCTGTCAGCTGAGGGGTGCAGTTGCGCTGACCCGAGGGCGAGGGCTTTCAATTGACCTGCGCGTCACGTGGAGAATCCCGGGTCGGGCGTTGGCCTGCTTGCACTTTCAGCATTGCGCTGGGAGTCTCAAGACGCTCTGCACCGGCATCTCCCTCTTAGCAGATCTCGCCTATAACCATGTTCTCTTCCGCTCTTCGTGCTGCCAGGCCCTGCGGGAGGGCCGCTGGCCTTGCTCAGGTAAGTCGTCAAAATCCGCTGGGTTTCACCTATTCTATGCCAGTTGAAACGCAGAGTGAAGGGGAAATTCGAGGATGGGCGCCCATCGGCTTCATAACACGGGAATACAATGCTAACCTGACCTTTCGGGATACCCCCAGTTCCGCGCTGCTCAGCGTACCAGCAACGCCGCTGTGTGCCAGAAGCGTAACCTCTCGATCCACGAGCACCTTTCGATGGGACTCCTCAATGAATACGGTGTGAAGGTCCCTAAGGGTGCGGTCGCAACCAGCCCTGCCGAAGCCGAGAAGATTGCAAAGTCTCTCAGCTCCTCCGACTATGTGATCAAGGCGCAGGTCCTTGCCGGCGGTCGTGGAAAGGGTCACTTTGACTCTGGATTGAAGGGAGGTGTCCGCGTCGTTTACTCGCCCACCGAGGTCAAGATGTTCGCCGAGAAGATGCTGGGCCACAAGCTCATCACCAAGCAGACCGGTGCTGGAGGCAGGCCTTGCAACGCCGTATACGTTGTGGAGCGTCTGTATGTCCGTCGCGAGTACTACTTCGCCATCATCCAGGACCGTACCACCCAGGGCCCCGTTATCGTTGCCTCGTCGCAGGGTGGTATGGACATTGAGACTGTCGCTGCGGAGACTCCTGAGGCCCTTGTTACACACTCCGTCGACATCAACGTCGGTCTGAAGCGCGAGGATGCCGTCAATGTCGCTAAGAAGCTTGGTTTCACTGGAAAGGCCCAAGAGGAGGTACAATGGTGGAGCGATGGAGGGAAGGATGCAATTCCCGTGGACGTCACACTCACCATGAGTAAATTTCAGGCTGCCGACACGTTCGAGCGTCTCTACAAACTTTTTATCGAAAAGGATGCCACCATGATTGAGATCAACCCCTTGGCCGAGGTTCACCAAGAGGGTGGTGAAAGCACAGGTGGGGCACATTTGAGTTGTTATGGAGATGAAGCGAACGCCACATCTGATAATGGAGTCTTATCCTCCCAGTCATGTGCATGGACGCAAAGTTCGGGTTCGACGACAACGCGGAGTTCAGGCAAGAGAAGATCTTTCAACTGCGTGACAAGACCCAGGAGGACGCCCGTGAGGTCGCCGCTGCCAAGTGGAACCTGAACTACATTGGTTTGGACGGCAGCATTGGATGCCTCGGTAAGCAGCCAGCAAAATGGTTTTCAAACGAGCGTCCCTTGCTATGCTAACAGAAACGATTACCATCTACCGCCACGCAGTCAACGGAGCCGGTCTCGCCATGGCGACCATGGACATCATCAAGCTCCACGGCGGCGAGCCGGCCAACTTCCTCGACGTCGGCGGAGGCGCCAAAGCCGACCAAGTCACAGAAGCCTTCAAAATCATCTCCTCCGACCCCCGCGTCTCCGCGATCCTCGTCAACATCTTTGGCGGAATCATGCGTTGCGACATCATTGCCGAGGGTATCATCTCCGCCGTCAACCAGCTGGGTCTGAACCTGCCCCTCATTGTGCGGTTGCAAGGAACGGAGGTTGACGCGGCCAAAAAGCTGATCAAGGACAGTGGGTTGAGGATGTTCTCGGTCGATGATCTGGATGTCGCGGCTAGCAAGGCGGTGCAGATGAGCAACATTGTGGGGATGGCGCGGAAAGCGGGTGTTCAGGTCAAGTTCGAGTTGCCCATTTAAGTGGAAAGCAAAATAAAAGGCTACCTGACATTAGAACCTTTGGATACCTGCTATTGCACACGCCCGATTCTCAATTCTCTCTCTCCGCCCCTCATTCCCGAGTTACCTTGCTCTGTTGTGTGAACTTCCTCATTTCATGTAGAACTATTCTGATCATAAGATCGTATTTCGCAACTTGTTATATACACGCGGGCTCTTCCCAAAAAAAGGAGTTCAGGAACCGATCAACGAATCAACCACAACTGCCATCCACTCCGCCGTCTCCCTTGTCCCTGAATCCCCAAAATGGCCATTCTCCCGCACTTTTATCAAGAGCCGATGCTGCCGATCTTCCTCATACACCCTTCTAAGCCGCGCGATCCACTTCACCGGCTCCCAAAACCGGACGCGGGAGTCCTGTAGACCCGCTGTTATGAAGAGTTCTGGATACTGCCGTACTTGGGGAGTGTTTTTTTTTTGGAGGATGTTCCCGTAGGGGGAGTATGCGAGCATGGCGTCGAAGATGGTTTTGTTGGTGATGGGGTTGCCCCATTCGAAGAACTCGAAGCTTGTCCAGGGGACGGTTTCGTCGGTCATGTCGCCTATTGGATCAACGAACTGTGGAAACCAAAAGTGTTAAGGGTAGCTTTCACTGCAAGATTATCACAAGGCTATGCCAACTCACCGGAACTTGCGTAACGACCAGCTTGACTATTGCATTCTCCTTCTGATTTGCCCTATCTGCCCCGGCCGTCCACCCCAGCTCATTAACAGCATGTCCCGTAATCAACCCACCAGCGCTCCTCCCAAAAAGCGCCACCCGTCCCTGGGCCGTCCACCCCTGCTCCACCAGCCCACTCAAACACGTCGCAACGTCGTCAAACGTGTGCTGCTTCTTCTCGTATTTCCCATCTGTGTACCACGCCGCGCCCAAGTTTGCGTCACCGCGCGGATGACATATTGCAAAGACGATTCCGCGATCTAGGAGAGGCAGGATGGAGGTGTCGAATGTTGGGTCTATGAGGGACCCATAGGCGCCATATGCGCGGAGGAGTAATGGGTTGGTGCGGGCCACTGCAGGCCGCACGCGGGAGTGGATCGCGAAACGGTTGTAGACGAGGGAGATGGGGACCTGGATGTTCGGATCTGATTTGGATTGCGCCCATACCCGTTCTTGTATGTATGCATCTTCGTTGAGGCCGGCTACCTGGGTTTCAGCTAGCGAAGTGAATTCGGTCGCGACAGTGTCAAGAACCAGCGTTTCCGGTGGCGAGAGAAACGACGAGAAGGTGTATGTGAAACATTTATCGTCGAATCGGCGGTGGAGTCGGGCGTCCATATCGAACAGCGTGCTGGGGAACAATGTACCCGGCAGAGGAACAGGAACAGGAGGACCTGATTGAGTGGGCATACCCAAGGGCGGGTGATAGTCGGTCGCCCATAATTTTCGCATTTCTTGCCCTTCACCTTGGACGATCTTCCAGAGTCGCGATCCGCCGGTCCGGACCCAAACGGCAATGTAGGCTGAAAACACCTCCATTTTCTCATAAAAAACCTTCTCTTCATGTTCCAGCACGACTTCCAGATCCAGGCCGCTTGAAGGTCCGCCGCGAACAGCTTCCTCAATCGTCATGTCCGCCGCCAACGCCAATGTAGCGTTCACCCGCACGATTTGGAAATTGGGAGCGTCACCAGCATTTGTGAGGATGTAGAAGTATCCACCATTTGACTCGATATGGTAATGGATCCCGGTGACTCGCCCGAAAAGCGGCTTCGTTTCGAAATGTTCACCGATTTTGCTTCTCGCCAGTGTCCGCAGTTCGGAGGTCACTTGACCTACTACCTGGGCGTGTGTGAGATTACCTTTGCGACATAGAGCCAGTAGGAGGGATCACATACCTTGACGAACAGATGTTGCGCATCACTTGTGGAATGCACCTCTGTCGTCAATGACACGTCTTGCTCCAGATACACCAGTTCCTCCTTCGCATCATCTATGCAATAGCGGTAGATTCTACGCGGGATTCCCCAAATGAGATCCACCACATTATAATAGATGCAGTCCACATCCTCTTTTTGAGTGCCCCATCTGGCCGAATAGTACGTGTTTTTAAGATTCCCCTTGATAGCACCGCCGTTTTCCAGGTCAACCACGGATAGGTGGAAGTTCTCCGAACCGGTAGTGTCATAAGAAAACGCAATCAGGTTCTCCTCTCGTGAATGCGGTTCAAAGACACCTTCCGAAAAAGACGATGCGCCGGCCGGGACGATCTTGTTATAGTCCAAAACCGTCTCCACGCTGCTGTATGCAGTCGCACACGCGCATGAGGATTCAGAAGCGGCGTCCTGCCGGCCGCGATAGTAGACGGGGTATCGTGCGCCATGAGGATATGAGCTCCAATATATGTATGATCCGTAACGAAAGAAGTTGCTCGAGTCCGTCCGTTTGCCACTGCAGGACCCATGGTCCGAAAACTTTACAGATGTCGCGGCCGCCCATTGATTGATCTCCTTCGAGATCTGATCCTGTAGCGGCTCCAAGCGGTTGAGGACCACATCCGTGTAGTTATTCTCAGCCTTGATGTATGCTGAGACATCCGGATCTGTATCTATGTACCGAAGCCACGAGTATTCGTCTGTTATTGGAATATCGTGAAAGTACTGTGTTTCCGGGAGCTGTTTCGCCCGAGGAACGGGTATTTTTCGAAGCTCCTCCTTTCGATGACTTTGCGGGTTTGGGTATGTATCAAGCGATCGAACGATCCCTACTCGTTCCCACAGTTAGAGAAAAAATCCAATATCGGAACAGTGTCTGACGGTCGCCGAACTCCCACCATAATATGTAACTATCGTTGTGACGAGGGCTATGGCCAGCACTGAGGGACGCGTGAGGTCAGCTACACAGAGCAAGACTAAGCTTCAGCGAGCGCACTCACCCAAAGCCCTTTTCCGGCGGGTTCTCGCCATAGGCAAGTCAGAGGCGTGGTTGCCCAGGTTGTCGTGGGAAGGAAGAGCCTCATAAAACACTCCGTAATCGTACGCCTTTGATGTGACCATCTTGGGAGATGGTCAATGGCTATTCCGACGTAGAAAGTTACCGCAGCGCCGGTCAGTGGAAGGACTAATGCTGAGGTCCGGGCAAGATTACGTCGGGATACGCCGATATGATGGTCGAAATGGGCTCGCCTTCCGACTCTTCCGATGTTTGATAGCTTCCGCGAACGAGGACTGGGTGAGGATCAGGGTGAGGACGCTGAGTGTTGGTGGGGGTCTGTGACAAAAGCAGACGCGGCCAGAGTCTTCGAATTCTGCTTCGAATTCAATGTCCTCAACGTCCGCTTCGGAATTTCGCTTGCGACTGTGGAAACCAGTAACCACCAGCGAAGGAACTCAAAGGAAGACCACCATGCCAGGACCGCCAATACCCTCCAAACCACCGCCTCGGCGCACCGAACCCAAACCCACAGAGCCCACCCCAGCCGCCGAAGAACCAGAAAGCAGAACAATCCTGCCCCTCTCCAACGCCCTACCACCAGCGACCATCCCGTCCTCCTTTACAGGAACCACGAAATCCGTCGACCAGTTCCTCAAGCTCAACCGAATAGGCGAAGGAACCTATGGAATCGTGTATAGAGCGAAGGATAAGTCGACAGGGAGGGTCGTGGCGTTGAAGCGGTTGAGAATGGACTCGGACCGGACGGGGATGCCTATTGGGTCGTTGAGGGAGATCTCTATATTGAAGTCGCTGAGGCATGAGAATATCGTGGAGGTGCTGGATGTGGTCGTGGGACGGGGGCTTGGTACGATGCCGTTTGCACTCATGTTGGTGACGATTCCGGAAAGCGAACTCACGTTGCTGTTTCTTCCAGAAAACATATTTATGGGTAAGCAAGGTGGTGCTCATCGCATGGCTGCCGATGTATAGGATTCAACAGTTTTGTTCGGATGGCATCTTACGTTTGAGTTATGGAATACTGTGAACAGGTTAGCAAGTGGTGCAAGGTTTGCGTCACCAGGCATGTGTACTAAACGCGAACTGCAGGATATGGGCGTTCTCATGGATAGCGTCGTGAGCAAGGGATCTCGGCCTGGGTACAGGGATCCAGAAGGTAAAGGGACTGGTGCGCAATGCGGGTGAGCCATACTGTTCTACTGATGCTTCCTATCTGTCGCAGTCAAATGCCTGATGCAGCAACTACTCAAAGGACTCGGATATCTTCATGCGAACTACATAATTCACAGGTGAATTGACAACGCCATGATACTCTCGTCGATGGGCGATCGGATCTGACCTGCAAAATGTGCTTGTAGGGATCTCAAACTTACAAACCTGCTACTGACGGCGACGGGCACGTTGAAAATAGGTGAGCGTCGGCATTGAACTCACACCGGCAGGGATGAGGCACTCATCACCGACTTTTTGGCCCGTTGCAGCGGATTTCGGGTTAGCGCGGAAATTTGGGTTGCCACAACAACCAATGAGCCCGAAAGTCGTCACGCTATGGTACCGGGCGCCGGAGCTGCTACTAGGGAGCAAAGATTATGGGATTGCTGTTGATATGTGGTAAGGCCATGCCACGTGTATCAAGGTATGTTGACTTTCACATTCTCACTCTCCCATGTCATCCAGGTCCGTGGGGTGCATATTTGGAGAGTTCCTGTCCAGCAAACCTCTCCTTCCGGGAAAAGAGGAACGACAACAATTGACCCTGATATGCAACTTGCTGGGGACCCCTTCCGCACGGATATGGCCCGGCTTCGATTCCCTCCCCTACGCAAAGTCGGTCAAACTCCCCCCAGTCCCCTTCTCAAGCGTCAACGTCAAGTTCTCCCACCACACCGACAGCGCCCGACGCCTTCTGAAAGGTCTGCTCACATACCATCCCGAGACGCGATTAACGGTAAAGGAAGCGTTACGCCATTCATATTTCTACGAGGAACCCGGGGCTTGCCTGCCTATCTTTTTGCCTATGTTTCCGGAGTTTCAGAAGGAACGAGATACGAAGGGGAGCGAGCCGCATAGGAGGAGACCGCCGTCGTCACCAGGCCCGAGGACGTCGCAGAGGCAGAAGAGGGTGTATGATGAGGAGGAGGAGTTGGCGCTGGGCGCTCCGGTCTATAAGAGGTTTCGACTGTCGTGATGGGGATGAGGAGCAATACTCTGCAAAGACCTCTCTTGCGCATATAGTATATGGTTTTCATGTCGTTCACCATCTCTTGTCATCCCATATTTCGAATATGATGAAGAGTATGTGGGGACTGTTGGCCCTTGCATATTTGTTGATTCTTCGCACCGGAAATCCATCATGAGTGCGCCTCTGATCGCATATCGCTTACGCATACGACGCCTCATTGAAATAATCACCAAAAGCTAAAACCAGCCCTCAAAGTCAACGGATGCCATCAAACAAAATCCGGAAAAAAAGACAGCTTACAGTTGAAAAACCCTTTATCAGCAATCTTCTCCTTATTCTGAAAAAACTTGCCCCCGGGCCCGCCCGGTTCATCCGCGCTAAAGTACGACCCTTGGCCCATCGCCGACCTTTCTGCGGTGCCGCGCATCGCGAATGGCCCTGCGTGGGAAGATGATGCTCCCCGTGGTCCCGAGTGTTGTGGTGAGAGGGGATATGCTGGATGTGAGGTGGCGTCGTCGGTTTCCATTGCGTCGATGCCGGGGCTTAGGGCTTCGGTGCTGGACTGCGAGTGGAGGGTTGTTTAGCGTTGGATACCTGCAGGCATGTGATGGTGCGGGGTTCCGCCATGCATTCCCACGACGGAATTCGAGGTTTCAAGATGTCCTACCTGGGGACTTAGCGGGCTGCTCATTTTATGCATCTGGTTTCTCCAACTAGTGAAGCACTTTGAAGAGTCTTGTTGTGGGTGCCGTTCGAGTCAATTTCTGAGACGTCTTCCACGAGAAGGGCCAAATGACTTGGGAGAGCGGGGAGGACATGGTGCCCTTGTTCAACGCGTTCACTATTGTAACCCAGTTCCCACGCTTCCTCTAGCGCTTCCTGGCAGACTTCCATCCTAATGCTGAGGAGCCTCCAACAACGAGTCGCACATATGTTAGACATTTGAGACGGTAGTGAACGACGAAGTAACCGATTCTTCGCGAATCGTGTATATCAATGCGATTACTGTATGATTACTATGGGTAAACGGGGTGAACTATGACTAAACAGGATATACATACAATTAACAAGGCCCGAGGCCGAAAAGGAGAGGAGTCCCAAAATGATGAGTATGATACAAGGTTTGGCGCCGGCTTCTGTGACTCGCAGGGCGACGGTGCATGCAGAAGTCGCAGAAGATTCTTCAAGAGAAGAAGGCTCCTCTCACAGCTCTCACAACCCTCCGTCCTCTTTCCTGGCTTTCACTCCGCCTGCCCACCGGAGCCTCCCTAACTATACTCGGCATAGAATCGTCCTCGTCCCCACCGAATGCATAGTCCATCGGCAGCATGTAGTGCTCTCGCTCAGTGCCTGTTGCGGCCGAGTCCATTGACGATACCGATGGCGAAGAGGAGTAGGAGTAAAGGGAGGTTGGATACGACGGTCGGCTTGACGTGATTTGCGGTGCTGGGAGTGACGACTGTGTTTGCAGCTGCTGTAATTGGGGTTGTGCGGCCTGCGTCGTCTCGGCGGCGTGAAGAACCGAAGACAATGATAACGAAGCGTCTTCGACCGAATACCCCGCCTCTAGCGTCCGTGGGTAGTTCGACATGTCGCTCAACTCTACCGCTCCCTCCGTCGCATCATCTAACGATAGGTTGCGCGCTGACCGGAAGGTGAAGAAGGTAGAGACACTTTTGCTGCCGGTGGAGGTCAGAGAGAGTGGTGAAGCAGCTCCTAGTGCTGCGCGATGTGATGGGCGGCGGCGGAGGGTTGTGAATAGAGCCATGGTTGACAGTTGATGAGTGGGTTGCGTTAAGGGTATCGATGTTCGATATCGTATCGTATCGTTGTTCTCTCAGGGAACAGCTCTTTTGGTTTGGCTGAGGTGATATGCCCGCCAAGCAGCAGCAGTAGCTTGCTCTTTTATACCGAATGGCCTCCGAAGGGGGAAAAGCGGGAGAATCGAGTTAAGCTTACCCGTTGAAAAGACCCAAGGGCCAAGGGGGGTTCCGTCGCCGAGCGAAGAAGGGGGTTAGTAAAAAGCCCTAGCCACGTCGAACGCGTTTGTGCGAATTCGAATGGGACCGCGGTTTGTCACGGGCGGAAGTTGGGGGGGGGCGTAAATTTCTCTTATGTCATCACAGGGGATGAAAAAAGGGGTAAAAAGCAGGACCCCTTGACTTCCGCCGGAGAATAAACCCCAACCAGCCAGCCTCGGGCGGCATGTCAGCTTTGCGGCCGGAGCGGCTATGCTACGTATCTATATGCACCAAACATGTGAGAGAGACGTGATGTCCGGACAACTTGTGCAGTCAAACTGATCGGACTCGGACGACGCCGGTTGGACATGGACACGGTGCCTTGGATGGAGATGAGGCCTTGGCGCGATCTGCCGCTCCCCCATCGATTCGATGACGGTCATCGGACGCACGTTTGTCGCTTTTTTTGCCGGAACTCCTGTAACCCTTCGTTCTTTCTCGGCTCATTCTCACCGCCGCATGTTGCTCAAGGGCAACTCTGCCCAGGGACCAGCACCACACCAGTGGGGAAGTGCCAAAGGACTGCAAGTTCTGTGGGCGGAACTGAAGTGAGGAATGCAATGCACAACGGAGCCGGTAAAGTTGCGAAGCGCAGCTTGAACGGACTTCCTCTTCCAACATCATGTCCCCACCAGCTTTGATTATCATCTACACAGTCGGAAATGTCCCACCAGCAGTACGCCGTCTTTGCTCAGCTCCTCCACCACCCGGGTCGATATCTACGTAAAACCAAATGCGTATTCAGATATTTCGGGTGATTCTGCTGTGGGAAAATCGGGTCGCGCTCCTCACGGCTTGCAAGGAAGTGCATGCAAAGTGCATGTTGGGGATGTCTCCAGAAATATTACCGTTACGTCGCAATGTGGTCGCAGTGTGCTCGACGATGCCCACGCCGTATTTGGACCTAAACCCATGCATGTATCCTTCAACACTCCCGACGGGTACATACAGTACATACGTCCGGAGGACAAGGAAGACGCTTTTGTTGGACAAGGTCCCATTTCGAAGATGGCGAACCTTCATAAGTGTACGCCAATGGACGTCTGCATATCCGCGGCGGTTGGGACATGAACTACTCGTGCACGGCTCCGGCAAAGATTCTACCCAGTGTTTGGGCCCAATATGCAAGTGTCATGGCTGATTTCACACTCGCCGGTCCATCCGAAGAACCGGAACTGTTTCGACCACCACGGCCACTCAATGTGCCCCTGCCGTCTACCGAAGATCACTTCTTAGATAACATAGGGTCCCTCTCCGATGCGCCGTTGAAAACGGTCAGCGGAATAATCGGGCGTGACCCGTGGAGCGTGCTTAAACCTCACGACATCTCGACGCTTCTCGATACGATCGAAAGACTGGGGCATTTTTGGCTCCCCCGCTCCCCGGCGTACCGCTGCCTACGCCGCTGTTCCCATCCTGGCGCACCAAGACGGACAACAAAAGAACGGTGATCTACTACGTCCCAAGGGAACTTGTGGAGCATGCTGAGTATCATGGGGGCGGCACGCTACTCGTGCGAGATTTTGCGGATTGCCCTTATTTCACCTGAGTCGAGTAGATTTCGGTGATGCGATTAGCGAATTCCGGCGTAGATGCTTTGCGTGGGATGGTGGTCAGCAAAATTGGCGTAATGGGGGCTGCGTGGAAACAACGGTTCTCAGCAGCGAGAAGGGAGATCGGGGGGATGTAGTGTTTATTCTATATGGTGCAAAAAGGCTCGACATACACAGAACGACTTTCTCAATCACTCTGCATCCTTAGTTTCCTATGGATGTTCGAGCTTCTTGCAATGTATACATACTATGTACGTCTTCCTGGAGGAAGATGCTCTGGCTGTCGTTCCAGCAAACGTGAACCTTGAGCTACCGCGCCACAGCCTACCTTCCAGATTCCTTCTACGCTTCTTCAAATGGATTTTGATGCGTATTGCGTCGATCGGTGGATTGTGCGGTGAAGATTGTGCTAATTATGGTTGGATACACCCGCGGTCCCTTGAGTGCGGTTCTGGCTGACCACCGTCCTAACCACAATCGAGACTTGCACAATATGGATGGGCGTCTACGTGCTCCATGGACTTATGGACTCGATGGGGTTTGCGCCACGCTATCGCTCTTTGCAGCCGAAGTATAAAAAGAGCTGCTGCGAGTGCATCTCCTCTCGTCCCCCTCAGATCTCGGAGTGCATCAATCCCCATATACATATCCGAAGCCATGCTCTCCCTCAAGCTCATCTCGGCGGTCCTCCTCGCGACCGCTCAACTCATCTTCGCCGTAACAGTCCCGCCCCCCGACGCGGTAATCGTGTCCCAAAACCCAATCTCAACCTACAAGGGTGCCGTAGCAGCTGTCGGCAACCGCACCGTCTTCCCATCCCTCAGCGCCGCCATCAACTCAACCAACCCCAAACTCGCCGCCTACATCTTCCTCTACCCCGGCACCTACAAAGAGCAAGCCATTATCCGCCGCAAAGCGCCCCTCCGCGTGGTCGGGTACAGCCCAGCCGACACAGACTACCGCGCCAACACGGTCCTCATCACCGCGTCCACCAACGCCATCGTCGTCGGCTCCAACGACAAAAGCGCCACCATCTCCGTCCATAATGACGACACGGTGTTGCAGAACATCAACGTCGAGAACAGCTGGGTGGGCAACCAGGCCATCGCGTTATCCCTGTACGGGGCCCGGATCGGAGTGTATGGGTGTCAGCTGCTCGGGTGGCAGGATACACTGCTCACGAACGACGGGACGCACTTTTTTGGGAAAACCCTCATCGTGGGCGCGGTTGACTACATCTTTGGCCAACGCTCGCGCGCGTTTTTCCAGAAATGCGATATGACATCTTCCCGCAGCGGGTGGGTGACGGCCTCGGGGGTCGACACCGTCAACAACACGGGTGTGTACGTGTTCAACTACTGCACGGTGGGCAAGACCAAGAACGCCGAGGCGACTGCCGAGGGCGGCGTTTACCTCGGCAGGCCGTGGAGGGAGTACGCACACGTCGTGTGGATGAGGTCCAATCTGTCGTCGGTTATTAACCCGGCCGGGTGGGCCAAGTGGGGTGCAACTGATAACCCGGTTCATACGCAGTACTATGAGTATAATAATGTGGGGCCTGGGGCGGACCTTAGCAAGCGAGTCAACTTTTCGCGGACTTTGACCATTGCAGAAGCGAAGAAGTATGAGATTGCGAATGTTTTGGGGACGCCTGCTTGGTGGGAGACGAGGTATCAGTGAGTAGCATAGATAGTGTAGGACCCTATGTAGCTGGGCAACGTCGCGCAGGATTTCCGTGTAGGTTGCGTGGGGTTAGCACACAATTCTAATTTATGCTCTAATGCATCCTTGCCGTGAGTACAATTGCTCGAAAACGCATCGCTTGGAAGCACAGGCCTCTCTACCTCGAACTCCCAGAACGCCCGATCAAGTGGCCCGGCGTGCGGAGTTTGTGGTGTGGGTCAGTAACATAACGCGTCCTCTTGGTCAACATCGAATTCCTCGATCTGCAATATCAGCCAAGCTGCCCGTTACAGGCATTCCATCGGTTCCGCGCTCACGACAATGCAACAAGACAACCATGTATCCTGTTCAACTGATCCAAATGAAGGGCATAACGAGACGGGCACGCCGCATATGCCATGCGTCGAAAACGGGAAATTGAGCAGGATACAGCAATTCATGTTTATTCTGATCAACAAGACAGCGGGGTGAAGCTTGCCGCAGCAATACACTAGGAGAACTAGGCCGCGTAGCCATTGTGCATCTAGGCGTAGCATGGATCACTTGAACAGCTTCTTGATACTCATGTTCTGCTCCGAGTCCTTCTTCAGGACCTGCAAACGTAAAGAGTAGTGTATATTGTGGTGAGTCCAGCCGTCCATCGCCAACAACGGAGAGAAAGCGGATCCATACCTTTGCAACAGCCATTTCAAAGTCCTCCTGTGTGACGTGCACCCTCCTCTCACGAAGAGCGTACATTCCCGCTTCCGTACATATACCCTTAACCTCCGCACCGCTCGCCCCACCCGTCTTCTCAGCAATCTTCCGCAGGTTGATGCCTCGCGTCATGTTCATTTTCCTGCTGTGGATCTTCAGAATGTCCGTTCGCGCCGCTTCGTTCGGTGGCGGGAACTCAATCTTCCTGTCGATACGGCCGGGTCGGAGGAGGGCTGAGTCAAGGATATCGATACGGTTGGTGGCCATGATAACTTTGATGCTTTGGGTGGCTTCGAAACCGTCAAGCTGATTCAGCAGTTCCAACATCGTGCGCTGCACTTCCGAGTCGCCTCCGCCGCTGCCTCCGCCCTCGATACGGCTAGATCCGATGGAATCGATTTCGTCCATGAAGATGATGGACGGAGCGTGCTCGCGAGCCATCACGAAGAGCTCACGCACCATTCGACTTCCTTCTCCAATGTACTTTTGCACCAATTCGGAACCGCTGACTCGGATAAATCGACAGTCGGTGTGGTGGGCTACGGCTCTCGCGAGGAGAGTCTTGCCCGTCCCTGGAGGCCCGTACAGTAGCACTCCTTTGGGCTGTGCAATACCGAGCGCGTCGAAGAGCTCTGGGTGTTTCACGGGAAGCTCGATGACCTCCTTAATCTCTTTGATCTGGTTCTCGAGACCTCCAATCATCTCGTACGTCGAGTCGGGCACCTTCTCCACCATCATCAGACTGACCAGAGGATCCACCTTGTTTGGCAGGATCTTGTGCAGTTGGTAACTATCATGCCTCAAAGCCACACGCACGGTTGGGGTCAGCTCTGCAATGTCGATCGAGGGATTGATGTCTACAACGTATTTTCCTTCCGGCTGCACTTTGACGAGGATTTTCGTTTTGCCCATGAGCTTGACGACTTCGCCAACATAGGAACCGGGTTCTTGCAGAAGTTGAAGTTCCTCGCGTAGAAGACGGACTTTTGTGTTCAACTGGTTACGCTGCGCTTCGAGACGGCGTAGATTTTGGCTCATATGAGAAGCCTTCGTTTCCAGCTCCTATATATAAAGTAGCGTGAGAATTGTGATGAGTGGATGTTGGACACGCGAAAGATCGGGCCATGCCCATGCAAATCTTGTGGGCAGAAACCCATTTCCCACCGCTACGAGCATCTATCGAGGAATTCTCTGAGCTATGGGCGCACGTACCTCGATCTTGTTTTTGTAATAGGACTTTATGCCCTCTGATGACTTGACCATCTTTGCGATTTGTCACTGATTTATGTGGATGAAAGAGTGCAGAACCGGGAATCCGGTGGGGTTGAGAGTGATGAGTCTTTCGTGGGGTGCTCCTAGAGGCGAAAGCTTTCGAGCAAGCGACGCTCAGGTATACTGTATATTCGAAACCCTTTGCGTATGAGAGGGACTGAGTGGCCGGCCCTGTCTGTCTGGCGTATGGTGGGACTTTGGGTAATTTTGTCCAAGTTGCTCGCCAGAGACTAGACGCGACTGCTCGCGCGCTGATGGAAGAGCAAACGACGACATTGCCACGCCCGCCCACTGGTTCTGAACTCAACGAGCTTGCCTGTACTTAGCCCAGGCTTTTGCGAAACCCTCGTCGGGATAGAGCAAGTTTTCAGCCCTTCAATCGACTCCATCAACGGAACTCTTGGGTCACCGTCTGAACATATCTTACTCCTTTGAGTTATTCGACATTCGACCAGGGGGGGCAGAACTTTCAAAGATTTGTTCGACCAGGGGGGGCAGAACTTTCAAAGATTTGTTGGAACTCGATTGAAACCTGCATGGCTAAAGAGGACGGTGGGATTACTAGATCTCCACGTTACCAAGCGTTTCAAGCATGCTGGAGTCCGAGGGTGGGAACCTCGCCGCCAAACTTGGCTTAGGCGTTCCGAATATGCGGCTGTTTGCCTGAGGGCGGTATGGATGTATGTACTTGGGTTGAACGGGCGTAGCGATATACAATTTCGCGATCAAACCCCCGGACGAACTGGCATTTCCGTGGGGAAGGCTCTTTCTGAACTTCACTTGGTTGAATCCTTACTTTGTGGACCTGTTGCGGCAGGAAATCGACCTGATCTCAGCGCAAGTAATGGGGGCAGTGCATAGATCGGGTTCGTTCACCAGGAACGTTATCGACATATGTGGGCTGAGAAAAATGCTGCACCACCGATGCAGTCATGTTTTCCGCTCCATATGCTATCCTGACATTCTACCTAACCACAAAACTTTGCGAGAACTCGCCGCTCTGATCGTCACAGTCCTGTATTCAAAGACGCCAATCGCAGTATCGTAAATGTGCCGTCCTGCGGCATAAATTACCGAAACCGAGGCCACGTTATTCCTAAAACAGGCCAGGGAGGCCACGGGGTATGCATAGGGGTATCTCAAGCCAATTACAGATTTCTTTCGAGAAAGACGCTAGTCTGGCGGGTCACACGCTATTCTACCAAGGGGAGTGTTGATCTGTTTGCCATCCGCACGGTTTCGTCGCAATGACATCCCGGCCCTGGGCCGGCTCGCGAATGTCTTTTTCGGGTCGAAGCGGAGCATGCCATCGTCGTCGGACTAGCTCATCGTTCACGAGTCGGAGAACTTCGGATTTTCGTATCGCGGAAATTGTATTGCAAGAAGGATTTCGATTTGCGGTCGGGGTTTCAAGCAAGATGCAAAGAATGCACCGACTTTCTCCAAGCCTCCACAGCAAGCCGCGCCGTGATGAGCGCCGCAGTCATCGTCCCGTTGACAGTGTAGACGATGGCTTTTTTAACTGGGTTGGGCATGTGCGCTGACATTTTGCTCCTTTGTTGATGAGGTTCGGCGTAGTTAGGGTGTTTGGATGTGGTGCTTCAGTTTGAGTAAATGCTGATTAGGGTTGTTGGTGGTGGAGTGGTTTGTCTCCATGATATGATACTTTGGTGGTGGTGAGGGTAACCCAGTATCAAGAGAAGGGGACTTGGAGATCCTCTAAGCGCTTTTATACTTGAATTCCAGCCCGTTCCCAGATTTGCATACGTACCAGAAAACACTTGCGGCACTCGGGAAGCCCCCTCATCCCTCGTGCTTTAGCAACAACCCTTCAAGGTAGATACTAGACATACACTAGACAAAAAAAAATAAAAGCCGGCACGACGCCCGCAACGTGTGGGCGGATCGGAATCGGAGGGCAGGAAGCGAAAAGTCATCAATTTCAGCCTCGGGTGTCCGAGAGAGTCCGCGTGTCCGATTGTCGGAGGCTCTTGCCGCCGTGGAGGCTCCGAGACGCGCGCGGCTGACATAAGCGCGTTTTGACGTGTTACTTCTTTGCGTGCAGCATTTAGACATTGCCTGTCGGTAGATATGACTTGAACACTACAGGTCTTAGCGCATTGGAGAACAAAAGGCATCATCGACTTAGGTGATCACACCTGACGACAGGACGAAAGGATGTGCCCCTCCGTCCCTGTACTGAAGTACTCGAGAGCAATTGGTTGGACGGGAGTTACAGCACAGGATGTTACCTCCCCGTAGCTGCCGCAGCTTGGTCCAGAATAACAACGCGCCCCCCTCGAGGCCGGCACTTGCATACTTTCGTGAAGGTTGTCTCTTTTGAAGCTTGTCATCACTTTGCAATGGGTTTCAGGAGAATTGGGAACGACCATTCTGTAGCACGAGAGAAACCGGACGGGGTCGCCTTTCTGAACAACAGAGATAAGCTGCCTATCGCATTTTTTGAAGGGCCGAGACCGGTAGCAAAAAAGGCAAGCGGGCCGCTGGCTTGACAAAGATCATTTGGAACCTCACGTCTATACAGCCCCATGCACGCAAGTTGTTCATTACCAGCAACCACCGCGTTCCAGAAGACTTCTGAACGTATGGCGTTCAGTGCATCAACCTCCAGAGCGTTTTCTGTGTGATGCACTTAGCGGGGTGTAGAGCGTTCCAGCGCACTTGGGCATGTTCAAGCACGAAAGAGAAGTTACCGAATCGTTCCTCCACAATGATTCACGTGGAGAGCCATCGTTTCCTCCCGCAAGCCCGAAGCTCTCCAGGTGTCGTAGCACAGCAACCCTCAGCGACAAAAATGCGAGTCCAAAATCGATAAATTAGGGATGTACCAAGAGCGATTATGATTTATGGGTGTGCAAGAAGGTTGACTCTACATCCACAGCACGAGAGAAGGGGTAATCTGTCCAATAGTGCACGCCATTGGCTTTCCTAGCCTTCGCACCAAATACAGGATGTCCCGTGACGGATAACGGAAGAAGCATAGCCCTCACTTAGGCAACAAGAGTATCTTCCTCCGTCTCCTCGCAGCAGCATTTGTCGCCGCATTCGTCGGGTGAATAACCGCATCCTTCTCCTCCACCGTCCGCTTCGCGCCCTGGTATATCCAAAGTCCCAAAAACGTGATCGCAATCCCCAACCCCTGCCGCGCATCCACATGCTGTCCGAACCACACAATCGATGCGCAAATGACAAAGATGCGTTTGACGAGGGATGCGACCGAGTAGGTGACGGGCGAGACGAGGGAGAGGAGGTGGAAGGCGATGATGTTTTGAAAGAAGTGAGTCAGGCCGTTGAGGATGAAGAGGATGAGGAGCGGGTGGCCTGATGCTGCTTGTGGGTGGGTTGTTGGTGGTGGTGGCGATGCGGCTGAGAGGAGGTGGATGACGGAGGATGCGTCGGAGGAGAGCCAGAGGGGGAACATGCCGAGGAAGGCGAGGCCGCTGGAGTAGAAGAGGAGGTTGAGTTTGTCGAGTGGTTGGAAGTCGGGTGACTGCGTTGAAGCGGTGGTTGTGGGAAGCGGGTCTGCTTTCTGGACAGCGGAAGCGACGAACAGATCCTTCGTGTACATGTTCTGCACGACAAAGATGAGCGTTGATGTTAACGCGCAGAGGAAGCCAAACACGTTAAATGTCAGTTCTGAGATGCACACCAGCATGACGCCGAAGGTGAGTGGCATCAGAGCTAGGTAGACCTTCAAGGGGTAGTTGATGTTGTAGAATAGGCGGTAAAGCGCCACGGTGAACAGCGGCGACAGCGCTTTGATGGTGTGCGCGAAACTGACTGGGACTCGCGAGATGGCCAAACTCGAAAAGACATGCCCGAAAATTTGGAAGGCAGCCATCGGCGAAACGGACTTTACGAGCGTCCAGGATGGCGGGCGTAATTTCATGTGGCCGCTGCTATCACTCGTGGACGCCCCTCCCTTTGCCATGGGCGTGAGATTTAGCAGACTCGACAAAAAGCACAGCCCGGCGACGAATCCAAACTGGACATAGGTCAGCGTCACGGGGTATTTGAATTGATTCAGGATTTGTTTGCCGGTTGTGTTCGTCAATGCCGAGGAGGCATACCACATTGCGCACAGCGCGCAGAATTTGAGTGTTGCGCGTGGAATGCGAAACACTCGTGTGATAGCTGCAGGGCATATTCGTGTTCCGGCGGGGGATTTATGGCTATGGCTATTCCGCCGTGGGTGGTGGTGGTGATTTTGTGATGGCTCAGGTCTGGGATATGGCGACTTAGGTGCGTGCTTTGTGGGTGTGAGTGGCATGTGATAGGATGCGGACGATTCGTACGCCACAACGGACGGTATGCGGATAGTGGGATTAGACGCGGTGGAAGGCATGGCTGGCCCGTTCTTCGTATGTTGACCGTCGAAAAGCTGTTCTGGCGTCTGCGGAATTGGGTCGTCTTCCTGTACTGCGTCGGAGTTGAATTCAACGAGCTCACTGCCTACCGCTCCGGCACAAATTTCGGGCCGTGTCTCCGAAGGCTCCTGCCCGTACTCTCCCGGATACTCAGCTTCCAAGCGCCGTTGTTGTGATGGTTGTTTGTCGTGTCGATAAGCCGAGATGCCCAAGTCTCGCGAAAGGAGGGGAAAAGAGCGGCTGTGGCGCAATGGCGATAAAAATAACGGCCCGATGACTTCTGCGGAAGGAGGCGCGGTGGTCGGCGGAAGGGCGGCGGGCGAGGCCGGCGGGGTGAGCGAGACAACCGAGTGCGGTGGCGATCTCTTCGAGAGCGATGGAGGTGTTAGCGCGGTGTGTGAGTGTGGTGGCGGCTGCAGTCCAGATGCAACGGTCTCCTTGTTGACATGGAGCCGATGATTGCCGCTAAATTCGCTCTCCCTGACTGCGCGTCTTCCTTCTTCTCGTTCCAACGACGACAACGGCGACAGCATGATATGCATTGGATGCACAGAGTATGCACTGGCTTACACTGACAACAGCGTCAGAGTATAGATCCGGAGTGCCTTCAGGAAAAAACCTGGCGATTGAAGGTATAAATACAAGGCTGGTAAGCTCGGTTGTCGCCGAAGTCGTCGGCCGTGGTGTTGTACGCTCCCAACCCGAAACAAACGTGCTACGAAGCTTGCATCTACATCCGGTTTGAGGCCAATATCTGCCTACCTTCGATGAATCTATAAGCTTCCCTAGACCAAACAATACGTACGAGAAAAAGAACGTTGCGCATGCGAATCCCATTGGATGGAAAACAGGAAGATACGGACACTCCGCCCATGCAGAGCCAATGGAAAACGTATGGGGGAAAGCATTCTTTCCCTCGTGCATGACGGAATGCGTGCGGATGTTGATCGAACAGATAAGGAAGCTTGCGGCAGTCTGCACTTTAATCCCTTCGCCGTCTGGTGGCCCGAAGGGGGTGAAAAGGGGGCTTGAGAGACGGTGAAAAACCTGTCAATTGTCAAGGTTGACCTCACGCGTCAAAATGCCTTTTCCTGCCGCGTCCCATTTCCGTGCTCACCAACCATGGATGCGCTCAGGTCGTCGAGGTAGAAAGGAATGAATTGAAACTTGGGGCCAAGCAAAGGATTTCTAGCTATCGGGCACACACACAACTCTACGCTATTCGGAAGGGCCGTGGTCTAGATGTTTATTTATCCGGAGTCTATGTAGCATATATCTAATCTATGGGGAAGGGCTCGGGTTGTGTTTCGCAATGCAGCCGTTATGGTCGATACCTAACCGTCATGCATATGGCGAGGGTTGATATCAATGCGATGGTGTAGCTGCAGCCGCGATGTCGGTAGTTGAGATCAGAAGTGGGGGTTTGTACATGCGATGCCGTCTTTCGGGAAGGAACGTTCTATCTGCCGCCTACTTCGGGCAGATATAAAAGAACAA
Organism: Fimicolochytrium jonesii; assembly: GCF_025526975.1. Classification (NCBI taxonomy): domain Eukaryota; kingdom Fungi; phylum Chytridiomycota; class Chytridiomycetes; order Spizellomycetales; family Powellomycetaceae; genus Fimicolochytrium; species Fimicolochytrium jonesii. The sequence goes on from NW_026515678.1 coordinate 382,541, forward strand.
CTTGGCCGCCTGCCACGCCGTGCACTGGCTGTTACACCTATCCGCCGAGCAAAACACATACAAGTTCGGCTGGTTAGCCACCAGCCGGCCCGCATCGACGTCCTTATTGCATTGGCAGTAGCAGCGCTTGCAGCACGAGTAGCAGCCCTTTCGGCGTTCGAGGGTGTTGCGGGTCTCGAGACCGGTGTGGGTCGGGGTGGCGGATGTGGGGGTTGCGAGGGCGAGGAGGGTCACTAGGAGGGTGAGGGTGAGGAGGAGGAGGGGGGTTGAGGGGCGGCGGGCCATGTTTGCTTGCGATTTGCGGTGGGTGTTTCGAGGTGGGTTTTGCCTATTGCTTTGTTGCTGTTGCGCTTGTGACGATGAAAACGAAGGGAGTCCGACCAAACCCACCGTTTATAAATAACCCTCGTTCCTCTGACCAGCATCTGCGACCTCCCCTCCGCAAGACTTGCGAACAAGCCGTCTCCAATTCGACCAACGCATCCTTCATTGCCGCTAAATTCAGATCGAGCACCATGACGTTGCGGACCCCAGTCAAGGTCATCGTGTCTCAAAGAATGACACACAGACGACTCGCAAACGCAGACGACAGGCAACCACACAGACGACTCGGGGTCATAAAGCGGGTCCTGGTGCTGAGATCACAGAATCTCCTTCCGCCACACGCGTTTGTCGGGGTCCAAACGCGTCGGTAAGACCCGTCGTACTGTACGTTCTCGAGAAAGAAAGGGAACATGATTGGGACAGACGCCGGCAAACACGAGAGGCGGGTCGGAATCTCATTGATATGAAACCTGAGGCACCGAACGGAATGATGACTTGAATGTCCCATGGCGCAGAGCGTTTTCATTTCCGCGCGCTGGATTCATAAATATGGCGACTTTTGATATCGTCTCCCTCTTTCAAATAGATAGATGGGATGTGGTCGCATGTCCTGGCGCTGAAATCGCTGATCATTAATTTCCGATTTTTCACCGAGGATGCTTCTCGCGTTCTCTGAAGAGCCGAGCCTGTCGGTGCCTCACGTTCGCCAAACTGTCGGTCTGGTTGGGCCCCGAGTTCTCTCCTTGTTGAAAACGCCGTCGTCCCAAGCTGTCTCGTTATTCACCCTTCTTTATCCCCGAGCTGTGTCCTGGTCATCGCCATTATCCCGGGTTGTCTCCTTCTTTACATTGCGGTTCCCCGAGCTGTCCCCTGCTGGGTACGCGCAAGCCACATGCTTATATAAGGGTGAAATAGTTGAGGCGTGCGCGCCAAGCCACTTTTACACGTCACGCGTCTCGGCATGACATGGATCCCGCCTGGGGTGTTTCTGGGTGGGGGTGAATTTGACAATTGATACTCGAAACGGAGATCCAGAAGAGACTCCATACTACGTACTTAATGGTAAGATCACAGTCACTTCCATCATCTGAGAGCAATCCATTTGCATAGGAGCAGCAACTTGCATGTGCAGTCCAAGTTAGGCACTCTTACATAAATTTGGTATCCGTCTCCCTTGGCATATGAACGCCGTTGGAAGGTGTCAGAGAGGGAGGGGTTCCTGTCAATAAGGCGCGCACGGAGAGTGGATGGAACGAGCGTCCCGTGGCACAGTCACTGGTCGCCCTTGATTTATGGGGAGAGCAGACTACGCGTCCTTGTGACAATCCTCCACGTATCTCCATCCATCGTTTTCCACACACCTCCACCTTTGCAGAAGCAATCCATCTCGTTTCCACACTATCGCTCCACTGCTCTCTGCGTATCTTTCTCAGACGACAGGTTGAGCGTAGGAGAACCATCTGAGCAGCGTACATCGATTTTTTTTGTGTCAGCAGTATAGCCGAGACGGAGAAACCGAGCGCCTCGGAAACCTTTCCAACCTCTTCAACTTGCGAGAACCGCCCTTGATCTCTGCTTTCGTTACAAATCACCCATCATTGACCCCAAACGATAGCTTCATCCGTACACCGCATCCGGATATATTGGCCAAAATCGAAACGTCGTTGATCTTCTATTCAATACTACTCTGGGAAGGTCGCCACGGCACTGGTCGACACCCATCCTTCTTCCACTTTTGAAAACCTGCCGAACCCAAGGCGGGTGCACCAACTCACAATCAACATCATGACCGAACCTCTGCTCATCAAAGCGATCTACACCCGCAGCGTCCGGGTCATCTCCGTTGATGATCCGCCCGCGGTCGCCGCCAAAGATGCCCTGTTGCGCATGATCGGCGCGCGATTCGGGATCAACGATACGGAGAATGTGAAGCTTGTTGTTGAGGAGGAGACGGTTGGGAGGAGGGATCAGAAAGTTTTGGGTAGCGATGCGTGAGTGTGAGGTTATGATTGGGAATATTCTGCTGAATCTGACCTTCTGAACCCTTCGTTATTTCCAGCGAGATCTCCACCTACATTCAAAACGCACAAAGCAGCGGCCGTCCGCTCCGAATCGCCCTCATCGACAGAAACGACGAGACCGACATGGAGCTGGACGTAGACCGCAAGTCGGACGCGGGCTCCGACAGCTCTACCGAATTCTTCGTCGTCACCGACGAGCATTACGCGCAATCCCTTCCCGACGGCGACGAAGAAAAGACCCCGGCCGTTGATGAAACTGACGAGTTCGAGCAGCGGGGCAGCGAAATGGTCGTCGTGGTCGAACAGCAGTTGCATGTTAATAGCAACCTTTCGGGTGATGAGTCTGCGGTGCTTATGGAGGAGATGAGCCCGGATCATTCGGTGATGGACTTGAATAGGTCCTGCCTTGATATAAGCAGCGTGGCTTCGTCTGTTGAACATGTTGATGACAACGCTCTTGATGGGGAGGTGAAGGAGGCGGTGATGGAGGATGCGGCGGACGATATGATTTATCGCATTGGCATTATGCAACTTGCCCCCGAGCGAGTCGACAGCGGGGCCCATTTGGTCGATGCCAAGGCCGAGAAGCCCGAGGAGGTCGAGATCAAAAAGGAGGAAGAAGATACCGTGGCGGGCGTCAAGAAAGAAGAAGACACCACAGCCGACGACTCCGCATCGTCCCCTCCGCCCAATTCAAATGAAAATCAAGAGACCTACGAATCTTTCGTCGGGTCGGTCGAACCCATGATCAACGACCTCTTGACCAAACTCGAGAGCCGCCCGGAGTACATCCCGCGCATGTTGGAGCGATTTGGGCAATCGTTGCAGACCAGGAACTGGGGGTTGACTATCATCGACGATTCGGGTGCTGTCAACAGTACCCGCACCGTGCGCGGTCGCGATTTCGTTGGACCGCCGCCGGCCGAGCCTGAAGAAACACCCACCGCAACCTCCTCGTTCCCGGGCGGTCCCAGCACCGCCGCCCACGAGCCCTCACCCACCACCCACCGCCACCAACCCCCACCCCCTTTCAAATGGCGCAACGTAATCTGCGACGGCTGCGAAACGCGCAACATCTCCGGCCCACGCTTCAAATGCGGCACCTGCCCCGACCTCGACCTCTGCGAGCGCTGCCACGCGGATAAGGGCGTCGTCGACATGGTGACGGTTACCCACCGCGATCATGAAGATCGCCATGCGTTTGTGAGGTATGAGGATGATACGGATCTGTGGATTGGGATTACGTGTGATGGGTGTGGGAGGAGGGCGTTTGAGGGGGAGAGGTTTAGGTGTGAGGAGTGTGCTGATTTTGGTAAGTCAATCCACTCAAAACCTCACAGCCCGTTACCCATTTCACTAAATATAATCAACAGATTTCTGCGCAACCTGCCGCGCAACCGCCCTCCACATCCCCTGGCACAGCTTCCGCCGTCTGTCCCACCCGTCCGTCCTTCCGCACCGTCGACACAACCGCCGTCACTCACGTCGTTCGTCTGCTACACCGCACCTGACGGCTTTGCTCAGCTCCGAGTAGGGGCGTGAGCCGGTGAATATACCCTTCTTCTCGCCGGCCCAGCAACGGAGATCTGTTCAGTTCGATCTATGTGTTCTTCGCCATTTCTTGTGTCAAGAATCGGATCAGTGTTTCTTTTTGCATTTCTATCAAACGCCTGATATCAACCCTTGGTATCCCGAATCACTTCTCGATGCGCATCTCAATTTGTACCTCACCAATCTCTCTCTCTCTCAAAAGAAGGGTTGAGGAGAAATGTGGTTCTGTAGTTCCTGTATTTTGTCTCCCGTTTTTTTTTGTATCTGAGGCATCTCGAATGTCCCGAAAGCACCCGTCATTTTCATGTTCTGTAAATGTATACCTTCTCTTTGAATGTCATTGGGGTTTTTGGTATCGCATGATTTTGGGCGCTTTGTATGGGGGTTTGCACCACAGGCGAGTGCTTGGAATATTCGGTGAAGTCGATGATTCCAAACACCCATTGCACAAAGTTCAGAGGCCACATTTCTCACCCGAATCTTGGTCAAATCTCACATTTCATTTGTTTACATAGAAACTCTATATACCAAGGGTGAAGAAAAGAATAACATAAAAAAGTGTGTTGGCATCGATGAAAGGGGTACGGAGGCAAAGGCGGAGTGGTGTAACGAGGGAGCAAGCTGGAACAAGATTAAGAAAAAGAACTAAACACACAAGTACAAAGGGGAGGGATCGGGTTGAGACGACAAAATGGGGAAAAGAGTGACGGCTTCCGATTCCCTCCGTTGCGCTCACGGCAGATCCCACACGAGATCAAAAACGCCCCCGTTTTCCCGAACCGACTTTCTTATGCCTTCCGCAACCTTCCGTGCATTTCAGCTTTGCCTTTTAACTCTACTGCTGAGCGCACTGGACTTGTGGGCCGTGACCCTCGTCCATATCATCTTCACCGCCGCCGTTCATGTGATTCGCGCGCGCGTGTTGTTGCATTGGGTCGACGGCGGAGAGCACGACTTCCTCAATTTCTTTGCCCTTGACCGGTTCGACGGGTTTGCGGGGTGGCAGGGCGGCTTCGATCATGGCGAATTTGGACTGGTCGGCCCAATGTGGTTGTGGGAACTCGAGTTTGAAGGTAACGTACAGGTTGCCCTTGTCGAATGGGCGCTTGTATCTATTAAGTTGGCAGAAGAGTTTCGAGAGAGAGGCATGAGAATTTCCAAATCCCAACGGCAATCTCAAAACTAGAGCTTGCAGTTGATCTACTTACCCAGGCATACCCTCGCCTGTGATGACCTTTGTATCTCCAGGTTTGATGACTTCTCCTGGCAGGATGTTGACGAGTAGAACGCGGTCATCGAGGTGGGGAATAGTGAATTGTCCTCCGACCAACGCCGTGGCAAGGTCGATGGTTTGCTCGATGTAAAGGTCATCGCCCTTACGACTGAATCTGGGGTGCTGTTTTTCCTCGATGACGATGATGACGTCGCCAGGGATGACGCCAGGTGCTTGGTCGCCCTCTCCGGTGAATGTGATCTTTTGTCCATCAACCATACCCTTGTCGATAAAGACTTCGAGAATCTAGAATTTCATGATCAGAGTGAATACAGGTCGGTATGTGGGTATTGCAACCGCAAAACGCTGCGTTTGACTATATGCATACCTTACGCTCGGGCACGATCTTTTTTCCATTACAACCTTTGCAGCGGTCCTTTTCCCGAATGATTTCCCCCTCTCCCTGGCACTCGGAACATGTTTGCTGCATTTGTTGAATCATAGGCCCGATTTGCCTCATGATAACCTTGAAACCGCGTCCTTGACAACCACCACATTTCTTGACGGCGCCCTCCTTTCCACCCTTCCCATCGCATTTCGGGCAGTTGACCTGCTTTTGCAGCGCAAGCTTTGACACCTTGCCCTTGTACAGATCTTCCAGCGATACTTTGAGAGCGTGAGCCATGTCCTTTCCTTTGAGTGGACCTTGAGGGCGCTGGCGACCGCCACCTCCACCGAAGAAACCGCCACCGCCGCCAAAGAGGTGCGAGAAGAGGTCCTCAGGCGACATGCCCGGACCTCCTCCCTCGCCTGACAGACCTTCCTCTCCATAGCGGTCGTACACTTTCCTCTTATGCTCGTCGGATAGGATTTCGTATGCGTGGGAGATATCCTTGAATTTATCTCCGGCGTCTGGGTTCTTGTCAGGGTGGAACTTTAGTGCGAGCTTGCGGTACGCCTTTTTCAGATCGGCTTCGGAGGCATCTGGAGAGCACTCTAACAGATCATAGTATTTCGTTTCCTTGACCATGTTGATCGATAGTGATCTCTGAAAATTGGTTTATGCGACTGGTGAGAACTTTCGGCGATCAGATCAGCCGAGATGGCAGAGTCGAAAACGCGGGTAGGCTTTTCGAGGATAAGAGTTGGTGCTCAGCGAAACTGTGTTCTGTACTAATGTGCAGCTGTTTGATATGAAACCGAGACTGACAGGTGAGTGCGGATTCTGAGAGTCGCGAAGTTTTCTCCACTCAGTATTATGCGAATCGTCCGAGGCTCAGTACCCTCGGCTTAACAGAAGATATGATAGCCACCGCCCCACAGCTGCATGCCACGATAACGTATTTGTAATCCAACGCGGACCTTCTGCGTGTTTCCCGCACAGGACGCGAATACAACTCCGCCTAACCCTGTGCTGTTGTGCTGAGCAACGGCTCCAGGTGTCGGAGATCACTCGTCTACGAGGAAGGAGGGGGAGGCGAGGACAGTGACACTTACGTTGACTTTCCGTGATATGCAACGACTGTCGATGCGCCCTTGAGGTTTGCTTTGTGTATTCGCGGGAGTCCAGCGAGGTTTTAGGGCCCAGCCTGGTACTTTATGGTGCGAAGAAAAGCTGTTTGAGGAATATGTGCTGCTGCTTAGAAGACTTGCGATTGATTCGTGCCTCTGCGCTGTCCGGGCATTTAATTATTTATCTCGCATTTCAGTGATGAGAGAAGACTGCCGGTTCTAAACATGTCGCTAATCAATCTCCAATCATCCCTATCATCCGTCATTTAGCGACGGCCACATTCACATGTCTCAAACTAAGTCGTCCTTTCCCAAGGAAACTCGCCGGCCCCCACCTCTGCCTATTCCATATATCAGGTAGTCGCTCAAATTCCTAGCGCGTAAGGACATAAGGTACAGAAGGCGGCAGAAGAGCCTGGAAGTGCACGGAGCCACAGAGACGACGGAGTTGCGGGGAAAGCAGACGGTTCACCCACAACAGTCCCTTTGCAGAGCAGCACGCAGCACACAAAAGCATTGCACTCCGTCTCATGCAGCGAGCAACGTCGTCCAAGTCGGTGAACCAAAATATGCCTCGGCCAAACCAGGCCCCAGTGCGGCAGTAAAAAACGCAAAGGGGCCAAACTTACACCAGGCTCTGCTTTGCTTTTCCGTCACGTCAACTGATAAAACCCTAGGAAGCCTGATGAAAAATGCAGGATTCCTGGGGTCAGAAATGAATTATCGTAGTGCGGGGCGTTTGTGTCATGCTGTAATGCGGAACACAGTTCCGATGGGAAAATGTGCGTCGGCAGCTGAAATCCTTGCCTCTGGGAACCCCAAACGGTTCCATACCTCGGTGTGCTCGGAGCAAGTGGAGATACTATCCTCGCAGGAGACTCTGAGCAGACCGGAAGTAACCGTGATTAGGCACCTGGAGGATGCTTGGTCGCATGGCGGACTTGGGGCAGCGCAAGAAAGCAAGATGTCTCCAAGGCTTCGAAAGCGGTGCACGGGGATGGCTTGATCACGTGCCTTCCACGTGACCACCCTCGCGATCAAAATCCAAAACCGCTCTCGCAGCAGCCATTCGGTTTTCCCAGCAGATGTTGCGCCGACATCAACCTGGAACATCCCATCCGCTTTTCCGTTAAGATCTGAGAGCAGGCTCGCTCACCGTGGACAATCACTCACGAACATTGCATTGTGCGATCTGTCTGCCGTGAGACTTTACTCTCAAAATTATGCTCTAGGCTCTATATCCACTCGCATCCGTGTTTCTTCCGTCGTGTTTATCTCCGTTGCGCCAGGAAGCAGACAAGGGTGCGTATATTCACTCATGCCCAATTCGTCTCTCGTGAAGTGATCCGATGCTTTGCGGTAAGCCCACCCTTCCTGATTCATTAGAAGCGGTGGGTTGCGAGATTCCGGTGTACATACATACAATACATTCGATTAGCTGGCCAGTGAATTGGGACCACGGATGTGACGAGAGTGACGAGGGATAGCTCAAATGCCGTCCTTCTTGTTCCCCCGCCATTTTCTCGTATGAAATGAATCCTTAGATCTAGAAATCAGAGGTGACGGTGATCTTCATCATTGGATTGGGCAGATGTCGATATTAGCCCCTTCCTTCCCAGCGCCAAATTTTGGAGTGCTCAGTTGAACGAGCGAACGAAGGCTTGATGACGTCTCCGTCCGAATCCAAATTGAGAATGTTTGTATCGTCAGGGACGGAAGTTCTCTTTCGACCTTCTTCATCCCTCTCCATCATCCGCCACAAGGGCTTGGATGAGCCGGGCCTTTCCAGTTTGAGAGACCATCAGATGGACAGCAGACTGGCACAACGCACTGTAGCACGGCAGCTCATCAACCGGGAAACCATCCCTCATCTAGATTTGCAGCATCTTGATGACCACTCGCATAGCATCTTTAGCCGGGATTGTTTTGGCGAAAGCAACATGTTTTCGCCTAAAGCATATAGCACACTGTGTAGCTATTGGTAAATGCTGTGCGCATACCGAATAATGTCCACCGATGAGAGCAAGAGCGAGGTCCGACAAGATGCCACCACGCCACTTCCCGCCATCTCCGCTCTCACATAACCACCAATGGGGTTTTATCTTCAGCCCGTCGACGCCTTCAGACACCTCTCGAACAATCACTTCAAATTTTCCAAGCGGGAAGCATCCTCGATTCCTTAGCTCGTGACGCCCTTCCCTGTTCCCGCCAGGCCTGCGCTGCGAGGAAGGCTCGCCGTCCCGCGCACGTTCCGAAATTTTTCCTGCCTGGCTTTCTACTCGATGTTCTCCGCCCACCCTCATGTGACCCCTATGTATCTATGATGTACTGTAAACGGGACATGTGCCACTGCCGGGTGGCTATCATGTCGTTCATGCCGATACCCATATGCCAAGCGAATATCTTGTACATACATATGTATATGCACATAGATATGTACATACTGACACTGACTGTACTGGACACTGGAGCATCGCAACCTGAGGGCTGGTGGCGTTTCGTGAATTCAAATGTCCGAGGGCCATTTCCTAATATCGAGCTGTTCCGACGCAGCCCATTTGCAAATCATTTTCCCCATCATTGCACGCAGAGTTCCCCCCAGTGTCATCACCCGCCCCGTGCTGAAAACGTTCCATGAACGACTTCTGAAAATCTTGGCGCCAACATCGCATGCCAGTGATGCCAAAGCGAAAGGGACGTCCATCCCGATCGCCGCGGAGCAGCCCGATAAGGTTTCCCGAGAGACTCCAAAGAAAGATGTACCTATCCATCAGATGGCATTTCCGCCAGATGCGCCGATGGAAATGTGGGGTTATGGCCACCTTTGGCAATGTGGAAAGGAGCGATGAGGGAGGCAGGTGTGGCTTGAGAAGCGGAGATGGGGAGCAGAGGTGGTTACATTGGGTGGCGAGCATGAAGCATGGAAGTTAGGTGAGCCATGAAATTCTGAATTTCTGATGTCCGAGGAATGCCAGATTCTAGCTCCGTCTTTGGTCAAACCGGACGGCTCCGCGGGACTTGTCTCAATCGTCATCCCGTCAATCCATCCGTCCGAAACATTCCCAACGCGTCCGCGGCCCCGAAACCACGGCGCCGTGGTTACGGTTGTATCTCCCCACCCAAAGCCTCCCTCTCTGGGACAGACATGTGGGATATCTCTGCGATCGAAACTGTCTGTGATCTGCCGAATTTTTGTTTGGAGGATCCTGGCATGGCGGGGAGGCGGGTGTGCAGAATCTGCAGATGCAGAGGTCAAGGCACCAGTGATGTGATGTGATAGGGCGGGAATGGAGGGCGGGTTTGAAGTCCGAGAAAGTTGGTTGGACGCGACGTGCGCACAGTCTCCTTCCCTTGCATGTGCATTGTGCGTTGGGGAAAAGGGAGAAAAAAAGTCTTGTGCGCTGTCGGACTTTTGAAAGCTGACGCGCGGAGTTGCGCACTCCACATGACGATGAACGAATAGCATCTCAGTCTCAGATCACACGAACTCCGCTTTCCAATGCCAGAATTTTTTTTGAGCACATTTCTATTGAACCACTTCTTCATACGCGAGAGTCAATCCCAAGAAATGAGGAGTGGAAACCAAACGTCTATTATATCTACGTGTTCAGATGAGGTCGTTCAACCAAGGGAAGTCCGGGTCCAGCCCAGGCATAGGGGGCAAAGCACAAGGCTTAGGAGGTTCGAGTGAAAGATTAATGATATGATGTGGTAAATTATGGGTGTCTATGTGAGTCTGTAGTAAAGGTATCTAAAGGGATGTACATGAAGATGGCACACTGTATGATGTGACGCTTCTAGAATGAGGGCACGCCGAGCTCGAACGGGTCTATTGGTGATGAGGTCTCGAGGTCGTCGTCGGATTCGGGCCATTGCGAGTCGATTGGTTGTTGCTGCTCGGCGTCCGCGTCTGCTTCTGGGACGGCGTCCGCATCCGAGGTGGGGCTGGCAGGCTCTTCCATGCCCGGAACACTCAATCCCATTGCAATCAGCTTCTCATCGCATCCCCACTTGACGATATGCCTGCTCAGGGCATCATGTCGGGAAAACACCTTCGCGCACGCCTCGCACTTGAACGGGCGGATACCGAGGTGGATACGCGTATGCCTCTTCAGGTCGTGTTTGCGGGAGAAGGAGGCGACGCACAACTCGCAGTGGAAAGGTTTGGGATATGCGGATGGGGAGGCTGTGCGGGTGGATGTGGCGCGGACGGGAGCGATCTTGATGCCGTTGAGTTCGGAGACGGTGAGTGGGAGGACGTTTTGGCCGTTAACTTTTTCGCATTTGGGCTTAGGCGATTTTGGAGCGGTGCAGTCCTCGGATGAGGAGGGAGAGGTGTCTTTCCGCTTCTTGACCTGCTTAGTGCGTTTTGTTGCGGTTTTCTTGGATTTTGGTGCTGGGGGTTCGGGAGCAGCAGCAGATTCGGAGGCGGTGGTGGTGGGGATGGCAGCGTCGACTGGGGAGGATGGGACGACGATGGGTTCTACGATGTGCTCGTCGCCGACTTGGAGGTTGGCCATGGGCGCGACTGGGTAGTATGATGGGTGGTAAGGGAATCCGCTGAATGCGGCGTCTACCGGGGACTGCTTCATCGCCATCTGCTGGTCGTAAGACATTCCTTGGTACGCTGGGGATGGCGGTGGGGTGTCAGGCAGCCGAGCGCTCATCAGTGGCGACGATGAGTCCGAATCGGAGGCGCATTGGGAGGATGAGATGGAGGAAACGCTCATGCTGCGTTCGTCGATCTGGGTGCGGCCAGAGAGCATGGCACCGGACACGACGCCGTACATGTCAAACTCAGCCTCTTCCATCGGTGTAAGCAGGCCGGACGCGGCGCTGGCCCATGCAGGCACCAGCGTTCTCTGTTCCTCAGCCAGGTCCATCGTTGCCCAGGGCCATGCATCGTTAGAAGCTGTCACGGACTGGGTGTCGCGGAAGGACTTGTCGACAAAGATGCCGGTCACGGGCTGCTCCTCGTAGGCGTAGAGGAGATGCTCCATTCGCTGGGTATGCGCCGTCGAGTCGTTGGATTTCAAGTCGGGGATGGAAATGCATGGCGATGATGGGGATGCAAGTGATGCAGAGGATGGTGCGTCGAGGTGGTCGCCCCATTGGAGGAAACCGTCGGCAGGGAAAGCGGAGAAGAAGTCGAGGTCGCTGAACGCCCCGCTCTCAAAGGACGGTGTTTGCATCATCGTGGATGTGTGATGTCTCTGTAATACTAGCGATAGAGTAGGATGCAGGCTGACGTTGATGCAGACAGGTGGTGGCGAGAGATGTATAGTAGGTTGGAAAGGTCCGGGGGGGGGGAATGAGCCTCACCGCTTCCTTTAAATTCAGATCTGCGCCGGTTTCTAGAAAGTCTGGGTATCATAGCGATTCTATTTAACGTTTCATGGGAAGCTTGTCTAGTTGCACTAGGCATACCACAGCCCAGTTGGGTTCGTTAGATTCCAGCAGAGCCGAGGCAAGGCTTTCAGGCCATCAACACCGACCTGCCATCACATCACGCTGCGCTTTCTGGGTGTGAGGCAGCGAGCAGGGAGGGATGGAGCGCCGAGAGTGGACATGGCCGAGTTGTGGCTTTTGGGGCGTGCGCAATATGCTATTTTGCAGGCTCATTTCGGGAAACGAGGCGAGAAAACCTGCACTCCGACCCATTACATTTCTTATTGCTGATGATATCTCTTATTGCGCAGAGCGCGTTCGGTTTGCGCTGGTACCGGGCGTGCGTTCCGCATTTGCCTGTTTCCGTGGGGAGTTGCTGATGCCCGTCAATCTCACTCCGCCCATTCTTTCCAGCAAGCGATCAAACGCGCCGGGAATTGGTTCACGCGCACATGGGTGGCCCCTTACCGCGCCCCAGGTTCTCCCCCCCCCCCCCCCCCCCCCTTCATCACTCCCAGGCTGGCTGTCCCATTGAACAAGCGAATAACCAAAACAGCGATAGATTGGGCGTCAGCTCCGGGCTGTATCCCCCCTCCTCGCCAATGATAGTGAAACCGCCACCGCCCCAACAAGGCAGTCCTTCGTCTCTCGGTCGTTCTCGAAGGTGCGTGGATACGGCGAGATTGTCGCAGTTTGGAAGGCGGGGAGTCTGGTATCTCTTCTCCAACGGGATTGGCGATTGGAGGTTTGAGGGGCAAAGGATGCAGCTGCGGGTATCATTATCGTCAATTTCAAAACGATAAAATTTCGTTTCATGGATTTGCTCACGCGGATACCATGCTTTTCATTGTGATCGAAAAGAAAAGGGAGGGTCGGTAACTATGTAGTATATAGGGCTTGTTTGGCGCTGGATCAGGATCAGCTTCCAAAGAGCACAGCCTCGGACGGTCGGAGTCGACCCTTCGTATAATCGTGAGCGGGATCTGGGGCTCCAACTGGGCGCAATGAAATGGGAACTCAATCTTGCGATCGTGTGGACAAATTTGTTGGTTCGCCGTTGCTATTTGGGCACCGGTTCTTGCACCAAAAACAATCTCCATGGCTTTTTTGTTGATCATCAATGTCGACGCGTTCTCGGGTCTCCCCAGAACCAGGTTTCGCACATTGACAGTACTGGCAGGATTGCCGGTACCAACAGCACTCAAAATAATATCACGAACGCCACGGGCGAAAAGTTTTAGTCCACGTAGGCGTCGTTCGCGGCTATTTTAATAGACTGCGGATCACACGCACGCATGGAAAGCGCAGAAACGTACGCGACATCCCAACCAGTACCGGAGGTCTACGGGCAAATGTGCTGGCCTCGTACGCTTACGGCTATCAACGCCAATATTAGCGCACGCATGGCGTTGAAATGAACCAAAAAGCCCTGGTAGACGGTAGCTTCCCTTCTCGCCATCACCAGGGGCGCGACATTGGCGCCGTTGGACAGTTTTACCCCACACCGTGACGCTCCGCCGACCAAAGGAAAATACATCGAAGCTCGTAATAAGCAAAAATTGTAGGCATTGCGTCGTGGAATACTAGTATGCACGTCGAAGATGGTGCTTCTTTGACGATGCAACGCGAAACCCACCGCAATACGACAACCTCCGGTGAAGAAAAGATATACAACGGAGGTGCAGGAAGAGACGGGAGAAAATGCCCAATAGCTTTCCTATTTTCCATGGAAAATGCATGGGCAAAAAATATCGTACAGGCAGCCCCAAGTAATCCTGAAATGAAGATGCCCATTGTCCAGAGCCCGCCATCCTTCTCGCCAGAAAAAACTCCTTCAGTGTCTTTACGCCTCATCCGAGAACGTGTGACGATGCACAGAAACGCCCAGCCAAGGTCTCCGCCCCCGGGCGTCGGGCAGTGTGACAGTTCAAGGGATTGTGGAGTAGAGCGCGAAAAGCACATCAGACGGGATCGACACGTTGTGGCTCTGCAAGGTGGGCTCTACAGTAGTAAGTACAGTAGGGCTGGGTTGTGACTTCGGTTCTGAAAGGTGTACAGTACACCTCACGGTCGGGATCCGGAGCAGGTGTATGCGAATCACAAGGAAAGCGCAGTGCCGCCTCATTCGGAGTCGAGTCTCAGAAACCAGCCTTCATTTCCAGCGTCGATGAAAGCAACGAAAGCCCCGCCTGGCAACACGTTGTCCAGATGTTACCCGAAGAGTTGAGCTCGCTGAAACAACAGATAGTTTGGACTTCGCTTGTTCCGGTGTACCTCAATGCGTGGAGGGCGTTGCAACAAGGTGTCATCGTTCTAAGGCCCCATTGCGCAATAGCAAATGCCGGACGTGCCGAAGGTGCTGGCAATACCGTCCGGGTACACGCATGATAGTATATATTTTACGTATACTTATGCGGGATCATACGCAGATGTATGAAGAGACTCTTGCGCCACATTTTTGGGCCACTCTGTATGTATGCGATAGGCAGGTATGGAAATGGCTCCCTCGTTTTGGGGCCATTTTTACAATTTACAGCTGATTTACAGACCCATACCGCGGCAAATTTAGCCCAAACCGTCATCGCGACGTCTAATCGTTCATTTTGATATCATATCCGGACGTGTTCCCTTGGAGAGGGCAATAAAAACTGTCTTGTGATTATCGACGCCAAACGAGGCGTGCCTTCGTCCGACATGGGTGCTTTCGCCCGATGGGCTATGCGCGTTGGGGAGATTTCCCGGGCTGCGCGCGAGAAGGGGAGGCGGAGACCTTCCTATCCAGAAAGGCAGCTGCATTACAGTATGGGGTTCCAGAGCCTGCGAGATCCGCAGTAACCTATGATATCTATCTAGACAGAGCAGCCGACTCGGCAGGAAATATGCCCTCCAATCCACTCGCTCTATTACACCCGACAAGAACCCTTGGGCGTTTCTCGGAGGTGGTTGGCCCTGTCCCCACCGCTTACAACGTATAGTCCCATCCCTGGGCGCTTGTCGGAGGTGGTTGGCCCTGTCCCCACCGCTCACAACGTATGTATAGTCCCATCCCTCATCACCAGTACGGGCACGTTGGGGGACATCCCTGATTGACACCCACGGAGAGAGGCGGAGAGCTGTCAAAATAGTGGTGATCGAGGCGGCAGAATATTACGATCGGGGTACTACTGCGAATCACCGGTGTCTTTCATATGCAAATTACTGGCAAGGCCCACAAGTTTGTGAATTGCAATCCCGCACTGGCAGGCCAAATTTGGAACTTCGAGTGAATTTGGACTTTCCGGGTTCGATGTCATTTGTATTTACACGTGCATTTTTCAGGATGGTGAGATGGGTCTCCAAAATCGGGGAAGTAAAGGGCGGAGAGCAGGCTTCATGAACTAAGATGAATTAAGGGGAAGATTTGTTCACACGTGGGCCCCGAATTGAACTTGAGGGTAAGCCTGCCTGATGGACTCGTAAAGCTTTGGAAGGAGGGAAAAATCCGATGAGGAGGCTGTTGAAGTTGAAAGATCGATTGCATAATTATAGCATACCTCTGGCTTAGTCCTCTGCAACGCTGCCGGGTCCTCAGCCAAGCACACAAAGGTCGTGACATTGCCCGAATCAATGACGTTCGACATAACGAAAAACTCCGATGCGCCGATAACCACCGCGAGGGACACGAACACCCCGTAATGCAAGCTGTTGTCGGGTATGTCTGAGAAGCGGACGTAAAGATAAGCAATGAACCCACAGATGAGGGCAATGAGGGTTCCACCCAGCCCAAGTACGGATCCAATGAGCTGGTCGTTTATGATCGCGTCCACCCCGCGCTGCTTGCAGAGCATCCACGTATCTTTCGCGGCGCGGATGTAGTCCTTTCCGTACACCGCGACCTGCACGAAGGCCCATTTGTTGAAGTACTCGATAAGGCTCTCGATGATCCCGATACAGCAAGCGGCGCAGGCGGCGCAGAGGGCCGCGATGGCGTTGCCGTCCTGGGCGTTTTGGTCGGCGGCGATGCGGAGGAGTGCGCGGATGGTTTGCAGGATCGCGATGATGAGGGAGCCGAAGCAGATGCTTCCGAATGACGTCGTGACGGCACGCTTGGCGGAGGCTGCGGTCGGGTTTGATACCGGAACTGTGACTTTGCCGCGCGGGCCGCCTGGTTGGCCCATGAAGTAGTAGGTGGCGAAGAGACCGGAGACTGTTACGTGGACGGTGTTCTGTTGTTGTGAAGTTGAGTCAGATACCGCATCCAGAACAGTCGTGAGGAAATTACGATTCACGAAACTCACCGAAATCACTTGAGTGACATAGTACAACGCAAACAATAAAAACACGATTGCCACGTATCTCAGAGCATTCGACGGCGGGTTCTTGTCGTTGAAAAACTGCATCATGCCGGCGAACGTCGCAACCCACAGCGCGTTGAATGCTGTCACAAGAACCAAGCCGATGAACCCTGCCACGAGGGTTCCAGGGAACTGAGTTGTGACAGTGGTGACGGTTTCGAGGATAATTTTCGCGAGGGGAATTCTGCTCCTCCATGACCAGAAGAAGTATGCGCTCAATGCGGCCATCAGCAACCAGATGATGGCGGCGCTCAAGATTCCGGCGGAAAAGTAGTAGACAGCCAATGCGACCAGGATGACAACATTGAAGACCATGGAAATTTTGATGAGAGCCCCAGCGAATTTTTGCATTGCCATAAAATACTGTTCAAATTGAAAACGCTTAGCGAAACGTGTCATCAACCCTCGAAGTATGTGACGAGATTCATACCAGCACGGTGAGAACAGCTCCACTTCCAACGATGGCGGCCAAAATGCCTCCAGTATCTTTCGGTGTCAACGAGATCGTGTTATTCGGGTTGTTCGTGCCATTGTTGCCATTGTTTCCATTGGTATTCCCGTTCAACTTGAGATGCGAAAGTCCAACAGCCGCACAAACTCCGAAAGCTGCCAAAGTTGCGAGGAACAAAAGCGTTGCCCAAACATCCTGAAACCGACAGCAAACGGTAAGCGACTTGCAACTGGTGACCCCGTCTAAATCTCTTCAAAACCAGACGCAGCTCTGGTATCCCAGCTCCACCAAGCCATAAAAAAACGCAAAGAACCTTGCCACCCGTCTGACACCTCGCGGTTCCCGTCTAACTCTTCACGACCGTCCTTTCCCATCTCCGTCACGCACGCACCTTATATGCTGACGTTGGCTTGAATTTCTCCCCAGAATCCTGGGGAGGTGGCGGTCCCTGCTGAGGTGGTGGGTAGTTCGAATACTGCTGCTGGTTAGGATTATAAGCGTAAGGAGTTTGCGAAGGTGCCGCATAGGGGTTCGGTTGGTATTGCGGTTGTGGCGGGCCCTGGGGGTAAGGTTGCTGGGGCGCGTAACCGCCGTGTGGTTGATAGCTGTTCTGCGGCGGGTAGCCTGGTGGCGGAGGCCCCTGTCCATAGTAATCCGGCTGTTGCTGTCCTTGATAGCCGCCCATAAGGTTCTGGTCGCTTCCGTACTGATTGAGGTTCTTGGCCATTCTGACGGAGTTCGAAATGCGCGCAAGGGATATATGGTGGTTATTCTATTTGCCGACCGGACGAGTGGCCCACACTTAGAGTATTAGGTTCCGCACTAGCTCAGTGACGCCGAGCTGACGTTGCTGGGAATGCCGCCTACAGTACTGTACGTCGATGTTGTCGGAAGTTGGTTCTTCCTGTCGTTGAGCTGTCTGGGTGCCAACTTGGCGGCTTTCAACAAGTGTCGGTATCACCCGGAGCCTTATACTGTACAATAAGCTGGTATGGAACTGTTTTCAATCCATCACGCGTGCACCTCACATACGCGCTGACTTCAATAGGTTCTGCATGGGTTCTGGAACTCATAATACTAGGTCCCATCGAGCCTAATGCGATCAGTGAAAGCCAGCTACTCCTCTCAAATCTTGAAAGGAGGGTCAAAAGGCTTGGTATCTTGTAACAACGAGAGTCAGTTTGGCATATCCTACGCTATGATTAACCTAGTCCTAAGCTATACAGATCAATCCCAAAAACGCATACAGATCCTCCGCCATAAATGCACAAGCAGCATCTGCCTAATATTCTATCATCCCGTCGTCATTATAGAGCGGGTTCTCAATCATGTCCACAGGAGGCTGATAAAGTGGGTTGCTCACAGCGTAAGCAGCATTCGTCATGTTGTCGGCAACTGCGCGACTCTGCAGCTCGTTCGCGGCGCCTCGTCGTCGGCGCATGAATACGATTGCAGAAACGACACTCAAAGCTCCTACACCTCCCACCACGGATGCGGCTGCGGCGGTGGTCGTTCCGGCGCCGCCGCTGCCGGAACCTGTGCCATCCGGTGTAGCCGTGACGGTCACATATGTAGTCGATGTTTCTGTGGTTCTGACGACCTGCTGAGCAGTGCTGGTTGTTGTTGTGGTTTTGAAACTCGTAATAGTCAAGGGCTGTGCGGTCACTGTGATTGTTGAGGCGGGTTCCCTTTCGGTGACGGTCACTGTTTCCGCGGGCTCCGTTTCAGTGACCGTGAGGGTAGATTCTGGCCCCGACACCGTGACTGTCGAAGCGGATCCCCTCTCGGTTACGGTCACTGTTGCCGCCGGCTCCGTCTCCGTGACCGTGATCGTAGAAGCTGGCTGCGACACGGTGGTCGTAGAAGCCGGGAGCGTCAACACAGAAACGGAAGTTACGGTAACGGGGGATGCACTCGCGGTCTCTGTCTCGCGGACAGTTACAGCTGAAGTGGCTGTGGTTGTCTGGGTTTCTGTAGTGGTGGTGGTCGGTTCCGCGACGCTCCTGAGTGTTCGGGTAACAGTAGAAGCGGGCTCGGTTTGCACATCGGTCTGCGTTTCACGCACGGTTGCGGTCGAAGTGGCCGTCTCAGTTTCACGCACGGTCGAGTATGATGTGGCGGTCTGAGTTGCCGTGGAAACCTGAGTCTCAGTTTCAGTCTGAGTCTGAGTTTCAACCAAAGTCTCCGTCGTCGCGATTCTCCTAGACTCGGTAACCGTCTGCGTCACCGGGTCTGCTGTGGAAGTCAGGTAAACGGTAGTGCCATCCTTCGTCGACCAGTACACCGCGGTCTCCGTGTCGACTTCAGTGCGAGTCGAGAGCGCCGTTGTGGTGCTCGTAACAGTGCTAGCGGGCTGCACGCTGATGGTCGTTAGGGTAGAATAGCTCGTGTAGTAAAAACTGTCTATTTCAGTTGAAATCAAGGTCAAAACTGATGTTTCCGTGTCGATTTCGGTCGAAATTTCGGTCGTGGTGCTCGTAACAGTGCTAGCCGGCCGCTCACTGATCGAAGTGATAGTCGAATAGCTCGTGTAGTAATAGTTGTCCACCTCAGTTGAAACGACCGTGCTCGTCGCGGTCGCAGTGCTGGTTTGCGTTTGAGTTGCAGTCTGAGTTTGGATCTGGGTTTCGGTTGACATCTGTATCTGAGTCGCGGTACTAGTCGCAGTGGCCGTGGTAGTCTGGGTATCGGTCAGCGTCGTAGACTGAACGCTAACTACGGTAGTCGCAGTAGTAGTCGTCGCAGTGATAGTAGAGGCTGGCGCGGTTGTTGTGGTGGTGGCGGTGTCGGTCTTAGTGCTCGTGGTAGCCGTCGTGGTCGTCGCAGTGACCGTAGAGGCTGGCGCAGTTGTTGTCGTGGTGGAGGTTACCGAAAGCAAGCTGGTGGAGATGATAGTGCTAGTTGTGGTGGTGGGCTGCACGCTCACGGAGGTGGAAACGGAGATAACCGTGCTAGTCTCCGTGGTTGACTGGACACTGACTGAGGTGGAGACGGAGTTGGAGACAGAGACAACAGTGGTGGTTGTCGTGGTAGGCTGGACGCTCACGGAGATCACGGTGCTAGTTGTTGTGGTAGGCTGTACGCTAGTTGTTGTCATGACCAGAGTCTCCGTCTGTGTGGCCGTAGCTGTCGTAGTCGCGGTTCTCGAGCCATAAGTGGTGACTGCGCATGGACACTTGTTCCAGAGACGAATACGACCATCGCTCTGACCAGCGGCGAGGTACGTCCCTGTGTCGGCGACAGCGCGTGCCAGCGAAGAGTTCGTGGTACCTACACCGGCTCCGTAGCTCCAGGCGAGACTGAATGTTGGCTTCAGCGTCCATTGCCGGATTACTTCATCTTTCCCGCTGGTAAGAAGATAAGATGCTCCATCCTTATCCATCTGGCCAAGGGTCCATACGGCGGCATTGCCCCCGGCGGGATCGTGCTTGAAAACCTGGTATGATTGCATAGTGGCTCGAATGATGACGTGGACTGTGATAGGAGAACAAACAACCGGTCAGGATGCCTGCGCCTTGATGCATATGAGGGAGCCACCAACAATGACCCAACCATGGCCTGGCAAGAAACAACGAACGCTCACCATTTCCGCTGAAGTCACCAGCAATGACATATCTATCCATCACCAAAAGCGCACCCACGCGATATGAAGTCGTGACGTTATAGAGCGCCACGGGCGCGGTGGTATTGGCCCAATCATACTTGTAGACGGCAGTCCAGTTGTGTGGGCTGATGTAGGTGGTGTATACGTGCTGGCCATCGTAAACCGCGCCAACCGCGTCGCCAAAACCACCTGGTACTGTAGCAGACGGAGTGGCAGTTCCAATATCCCATAAATACGCCTTGTTGTCCTTCGATGGAGCAATGCTAATGGTGTCGGTGTGGGAAATTAGACTGGTAGGTCATCTCAGGCACGCACAATCATGGGTGGTGAACATACATCTGATTGCCATAAGTCTCCAACCCCGACAACAACTCGGTAGGGCCGGTGTATACTGTTCCGCTCGGTGACGCTCCTACCTGTTGCGTCGTGTTGTCTATGTTCCAGCTCCACACCGAGGAGTCGTTTATGCGCGCGGCATAAAGCACATTGCTAGGATGGACTGCCAGGGCGTCATGCTGATAGGTAGCGCCAATCGTACGCAATATCGCGCCGGTTGCTATATTCCATTGAACGATCGTATTGTCGTAACTGGAGGAAAATAAAGTCGTGTTTTGTAGACCGACGGCGATGTCCCACACAAAGGCCGTGTGTACGATCATGTCCCGATAGGTATAGTTTGACGCGGAGGAAGAGACAAATTGTCCACACACCGCCGTACTCTGCGCAAAAAGAGCTACCGCTGTTGAGGCTATCGAGGCCCATGCCTGCCACTTCATCGCTCCGGGTATCATCACAGTGGGTCTGAAGGATTCCTCAAGAACGATATGCAATCACACAATCACTCGTCGATAAAGCCTGGCTTGATCGAACGGCGGGGATTAAATCTAAGGTTTAAATCTTTTCGGCGACAGTTGTTCGCAAGTTTCGCCCTCTCGAGCAGTGTATGCGAGACCGGGTATAATCAAAGTTGGCAGAATTCGCTCTCTCCAGCAGTGTATGCGAGACCGGGTATATCCAAAGTTGGCAGGATTCGCATGACATCCGAGGCGAGAGGATGGCCCAGATCCGTCGCTGTTATATCGCAGTTCTGGCTTCCCACCGACACCGATAATAGGCGACGCCCCGTGAGTTCTCGGATTGGCCACTGCTGGTAAACCTAAACAAGCGTTTGCGAAGGTTCCCCTATTAAGCCGGAGAGCTAGCGTCGGTAACATGCTCGTATTGCTTCGTAGGTTGCCGGCACCGAACACCGGGCGTATGCGCCCTCCAAGTCAATCCGGAGAAATGTGTAACTCAAAATAGTCGGAATGTGTCGAAATCCGTGTCATCACCGCTTCTTGCAGCAAACAAGCCGTTGGTAAACCGGAGTATAGTTGCATCGCAGGAACCTCCTTTTCCGCGCTTGAATAGGGTTACTATTGTTCTGCAATTTCTCTCACGATAGTTTTGTGGCAAGATATGCACGCTCGTAAGGAGGAGGAGGACGAGAGATGGGGATGCCGACAACAAGACCACGCGTGCTGGGACAACCCCGTTGCAAACGATACGAGATGGAGAGCAGATGGAGAGAGAGGAAAGTCACATGCACGCGCAATGGACTTTTACTCATGCAGAAGCGCCTCACCTTTTGAAGTTGCTCCTTGTTACAATGTACCGCTATTGGCAACGGTGGGCGGACGGTGGGCTTCTGCGAAGTTGGTTTCCGCTGTTTCCGCCCTCCTTGCCCAGCTCCTTGCCAGCCTCCTTGCCCTCCGATATCGCGTATTGGTCGCGTATGCCCAAAAGGAGCTTGCAGTTCAGCTTCCAACCCAAGCTCAACACAACACTCGGCAATTCCGTAAAAGAAAACAACTCTATAGCTCAAATATCTAACGCATAACACAGCGCAGCGGACCTCCCACCAGATGGCGCGCAACCTCTCGTCATCCTCCGTCGTCTTGTCCGTATCATCGACCCCATTAAAGTGGATAGTCACCCTATGTGCAACATTCAGCGCAGGCCTAGCGCTAGCATTTGTGGCGAGAAAGGCTAAGAGGCAGCTACCGAGATGTGACGATGGTGGGCATTGTGTTTCCTTTGCGAGCCGGCTTGTCTGAGACTTTGCGAAGCATCTTCGTTTTGACCGACAGGTTCCTCACATGCAACAGGTGTTCTGATAAACAGCCACACGCAATTCCAGAACGTGAGGGGGAAACGGCTGAGAACTGTCTTTATGGAGCATAAGCTAGGGAGACAGCTGCCTCTTATCGTTCTGATTCATGGAATGGGCGCGCAGGTCAGCTTCACTTGTAAAGTTTGCCGAATATCCCTCCTGGAAGGTCTTTTCTCATTGAGTTTGCAAACTCTAGCTAGGGCAATGGAGCGAGCAGATCAAGCATTTTGCGACCAACGCGAATGTTCTGGCGTTTGATATCGTTGGACACGGACAGGTCAGGATTTTGCAGTTGAGCGTCAGGAAGCGCATGAGGATTCTGACATCAAATTACAGAGCGAACGGGTAGATACGTGAGTAGGGGACTTGACTTGCCCGGATTTGGAGATTCGGATGACGGAGGCATTGATGGTGATCAACGCTTAGGGAGGACGCCTATACCACCTCGGCCATCGTAGAGGACATCTGCGCGCTGCTGAGCCTTTACAAACCCAAAGCGGATTCGTTCATCGTAAGCTGACCCTTCGCCGAAGTTCGATGGAGGAGTGTACAATGCTGTAATGGCGTCTCGCTGACACGTCTCCAGCTGATAGGTCACTCATACGGCTGCAATCTCATAACCTTCTTATACCCCCACCTGCAAGATCTCATCAAAGCCATCATCTTCCTATGCCCGAAATCCACGCCAACGCCGCACGAAGTGGAGAAGCTACGGCAGTTTGTGAAGACGCCTACAGTTTTGGTGGATATACTGCGGTATCTGGATCGTAGAGGAGGCATTTACTCGCCGTCGGTAAATCGGTTGGTGGGGAAGGAGGCGTCGCCGGCGCTTAGAGAACGGCAGATTCAGTGGAATGCGGCGCATTCGACGCGCGTGGCGAAGTGGATATTCAAAGGCGTAAGCCCCGGTTATATCTGTCCTTGAAGTTATTCACCATCTGAACTACCCCGACACAGGCGCATTTTGCAGAACCCGATCAGTATGCAGCAATTCGGTGTCCGGTCTTACTGGTGAGTATTTTCTTGCCTCCCTTACGAATGTCTGACGCTCACCTAGCGATCTGAAGATTGGAGCGGCCGAGGACCTTGTATGCCCAGTCACAACGAATCTGGAAGTTGTCCATGCGTGGCTATCAAAGACGTCCGACACGGTGTCGGAACCGTTCATCATCCCAAATGCTGGCCACCAGGTTATGCTAGAACACCCGGACGTTGTGAATGCTATAATGTACAACTGGTTGATAGAAACGGGGTTTACGAAGGTCCGTATGGCGATGGTGATGGTGGCCGGCTGCGACTGCCTGTGCTCACTCGTTTTGCATTATAGATGGATCTGAGCTACCAACTGCAGTTGAAGAAGTCCGCTCAATCGAAGTGGAGTCTCAAGTATGTAACCGAGGTGGTGTATCCTTTCTCCGATCCAAAGAGCGGGTCTGACCTTTGCATCGCAGAAATTATGAGAAGTGGAAAAAAGTGGCGCCTGTTTCAGCGGTGCCAGTGAAAACAACGGTGACGATATCCATATGTAGAATGCTATACGAGATCACTGGGCTCATCATTTTCCGTTCCACAGCTCTTCCGGCCTATGAAGACAATGCAACAGGACGACCCGGAACATACCCCGCGTGTATTTGCCAAGGAGCATCCTGAAATAGGGCTGGTATGGACGCGGCTGAGGTAGTTTTACCCGAGTCGAGGAAAGGTTACAAAAATCCCTTCCGCAAAGGTCATTGACATATCCCGCGAAGCCCCACCATACGCCGCCGAATCCTTCAACAACACCACCTGCGTCTACCAAAAGCTTGCCACAACATCCAAAATCCCACCAACGCGCGACGAAGTGAAACGGTTCTGCGAGGTCGCGCGCGAGTTTTGGAGAAAGAATCCGGACACGCATATCGGGGTGCATTGCCATTATGGGTTCAACCGCACGGGCTTCATGGTGTGCTCGTACCTCATTGAGCAGAATGGATGCACGGTTGCCCAGGCGTTGGCGAACTTTGCGGAAGCGAGGCCGCCTGGGATACGGCATATTCACTTCAAGGTGAGCTCACTCATCTATGGGAAAGGGGTGCGCCGGACAGCGCCTACATCGCGGTATATGACCTAACTTGCCTTGTCCATCATTTCTCGGAAGGACGAGTTGTACATGCGCTACACGGCAGGCGTGATGCGGTCGCCCAATAGGCAAGCCAAAGGTGCATAAAATGAGCTGAGCAGTAGAATAATCTACCGCCTCTGCAGAATAGTGCATATAGTGTGTGTGTCGATAATACACCTTCGCGTCTCGAGACTCCCGAATCCAGATCCACGTCTCGCTTGTCTCGTCTCGAATGGATCCATTTGAGATTCCAAGCAAACACGTTGAAGTTCCAAATGGCGCGAGGGCAGCGTGTCTGACGTAAGCGTTCGAACACACGTCATCGCGATTCATGACTCCCAGACCTCCACACTTTCACACCTCTACAGGTTTGCGAATTTGACGATGATCTTGCAGAGATCGGACCCCTTCCGTCCGCTTTCCCTCCCTTCACTCGGAGCATCACTCCTTCCGTTCGCTACTTTGACCTGCCTTCACCCGCAACAATGGCCCAAGAACACTCCAGCCACCACGTCCACCGCGAACGAACCATCGTAAAGGAAGTCGAGGACGACGAGTTCGAGTGTGACGACCAAGAGTGCATTTCGTACGGAACACGCCACCAAGCTTCCCATAGCTACCATCCCCACTCTCAGAATGATTTCACTGCACCTCACTCATATAGGCTTGGTGCACGTCTGAGGAATCTGTTTGTAGGGCCGCCGGCGGCTGATGCTGACGAGGTTCTTGTCGAGCAGGAGACGGTTAAGGTGGTTAGGGTGAAGTACAATAAGGTAAAGATCAGGGTGAACCTAGGGTTGTGTTTCTCCAATTCGATTCTTTGACTGACTTCTACCAACCAGGATGGCAAACGCAACGGACACCTCGACGTCTCGACTGTCGACGAGGAGCATAGGTTAGGCGAGGCTGTGAAGGGGAAATACAGAGGTAGCGCGGGAAGCATCAGCACGAGAAGTGGGAGTGAGGTGGATCATGTGAGATACAGGGCGCTGAGCGGTGCGAATGGAATCAAGCACCGGGTAGGAGAGACGGAGAGGGAGGTGAAGAAGCAGGTATGTCATGGTGAAAGAAGTACAGTACGTTTAGACATGAATGTGAGACTGATTTAGGTACTACGACTATGCAGCCTGGCAGCTTGCTCGGCAACATATGGTCAGCCGTCACCACCGCCCTATCCAGCACCGACGACCGCCACCGCGTAATCGAACACCGCGCCGGCCGCAAATACAACAAAGCCAAAAGCAACGCATACGGAGCCGCCCACGATTTCAAGACTGAAGCGGATCGCGTTGCCGCAGATGCAAAACACCAGGCGGGGAGAGCGGCAGAGAACGTACTTGACACCGTCCCGGACTTGCGGGATGTCGTGGAAGAAAAGGCTGATAAAGCGAAAGAACAGGCGAAAGATACAATCGAACATGCTACGGATGCAATTGGGAAGGCTGCCGAGGAAGCTGCGCAGCGATATAACACCGCAAAGGAACGGGCGTCACAGGGCGCTCAACGGGCTCGTGAGACGGTTGAAGATGGAATCAAGAAGGTGCAGGAAACCGCGGAGGAGGCCGCTGCGTTGTTGAAAGAAAAAGCAGCCAAAGCGGCCGAGGCGGTGAATGAGACTAAGGAGACGGTTAAACACCAGGTCGAGGAAACGGCCGAGGGTGTGAAACGGCGGGTGGAGAACGCTGCGCATCGCGTGAAAGCAGAACTGGATGAGACGGTCGAGGCTCTCCGCAAGTCGGCTAAAAACGCCAAAGGGAAAGCGCACAACGTCAAAGAAGGCGTCAAGGGTATTCCGCAGACACTCAGAGAAGGCGTGAGGGAAACCGCACACACCATCAAAAAGAACGCACATAACCTCAAGAAAGGCGTGGAACATACCGCCCACAATGTCAAGCAAGGGGCCAAATTTACCGCCCAGGATGTCAGGAAACATGTCAAGCAAGGCAGCGAGTCTGTGCTCCACACATTCGAGAGCGCTGCGGAATGCTTGGGGACGCGCGGACCCAGGACGCAGGGATGGCATCCCCACGCGGGCTTGCCGGGGTTGGGAACTTATGGCGGCCCGATTACGGGTACACCGTTCGCCAATCCTGTGCCTGTAACTGCGTTTTACACGGCGTTGAGCACCCTGTGGTTCGTGTGGCTTGCCAGGTACGTGATATCATCCCCGCCCCCCCCCCCCCCCCCCCCCCCCCCCAAAAAAAGATGTTCTCCGTTGGTTGAGCTAACACTGCGATCCTCCGCTAGCCGAGTCCACAAAGCCCGCACCCGCACTCAAATCTACCACGGCTCCGGCGCCCTCCAACTCGCCCTCGAATCCTCGCCCTCCGTCCTCCTTTCCCAAACCACCACCACACCCTCAACCTCCCAAACCATCACAACAACCCACGAAACCACCGACGAAACCCCGCACATCACGCATATCCACCACCTCATCCGCGCCATCGATGCCCGCCGCACCTTCACGACCACAGTACCGGTGTATTTGATCGTCCTGGGGGCGATGGAGCTTGGGGGGGCGTACAGGCCGCTGTTGCACATGTTGAGTTGGGCGGTTTTGGTGGCGAGTGTTGTTATGACTGAGTGTGAGTACTCCTTGCGTTCATATTTGGTTGTTGGGGATGGTTTGCTCATGTTTCCGACATTTTGATCATAGACGGGATACTCCAACCCACCGCTCACGCCCCCGGAAGCGCGCGCGCCGTTGGGGCTGGTATCACTGCGGCTATCGTCCTGTTTGCTGCCTGCAAGGCCATGTATCTTGTGGTTACTTGCGCAGGACGTCCGGTTGTTTGAGCTGCCTGCTCGTCGTACACACATACGCCACTCATCGCACCCTTTTGTGGCATCCCCATATTGGATCACCGCTACGGGAAATCGGGGAATATACCCCGCAGTCAGAGATCTTCGCGCGCAAACCAACATGATCCTGGATATGAGATGTCAGGCATTGTTTTCTCTTTTTTTTGGATGACGACTTTTGAGATTGAGCTTCTCCCCGCCCCCATCTGTTTCATTGGGATTGGAAAGCGGGTCGGGGCTTCCTGGCGTCGAGCTGGGAAATGTGAATACATATGCATGTAGTATTAATTTCTTGGAAGTTCGGTTTCCATCCATAATATTGAATGCATGAAAACCTGTGGCTGGCGGTGGGTGGACGAGTTCGAAAACGTCACATTATAGTCGCCAAATCCAATTTGCCGGGGCGGCAGAACTGCATTATACTGCCCCGCATTATAGCCTCCCCCCTAGTAAAGCACATGTCCCATCTCGAACTGGTCATTGTGGCAACGCCACTTACGAGTGCCTAATCACCATGGTAACGTGGCAAACAGACGCCAATGGAAGAAAAAACCGAAGTTGAAGCCACGAATGATTTTAAGTAAGCCAAGCAGTATAGTATTGAAGAAAACACTTTGTTTTATTGAGAACCTATGTTTAACGGAAGGTTATGCACATGAAAAAGGGAACTAGCTCCTCGACTTTACTGATCTTGATATCAATGCGGTGCTATAATCGTATAAGAAAATGGGACATTTGGGTCAGAATCTGAGAAGTTTTGAGTTGAGAAGAAAGAAACTTACCTTTGAGAAAAACAAGCCTTCCAATTGAAATTGCTTAAGAGCGTTCACCACGAAGACGACGGGCTATAAGGAAGTGAAGAAAATAGGTGATTTAGAAAAACAAGGCGTTGAAGGTCGAATAAAGAACCACTCCATCCGGAATAAGCACATGAAGAAATATGGCAGTGAGGGAATTATGGAGTAAACTCACCAAGCTGGATATCCTTAGGCTGGATGGTGACACGCTTGGCGTGGATAGCG
Source organism: Fimicolochytrium jonesii (assembly GCF_025526975.1). Lineage (NCBI taxonomy): Eukaryota > Fungi > Chytridiomycota > Chytridiomycetes > Spizellomycetales > Powellomycetaceae > Fimicolochytrium > Fimicolochytrium jonesii. Next base: position 411,016 of record NW_026515678.1, read on the forward strand.
GCCAAGTTAGTGTCCTCAAACAAACCAACAAGGTAAGCCTCGGACGCTTCCTGCAAGGCGCCAATGGCGGACGACTGGAAGCGCAAGTCGGTTTTGAAATCCTGAGCAATCTCGCGGACGAGACGCTGGAAAGGGAGCTTGCGAATCAAAAGCTCGGTGGACTTTTGATAACGACGGATTTCACGGAGGGCAACGGTACCGGGACGATAGCGGTGAGGTTTCTAGGTAGGCGGACGAAGAGTGGAAAGAATTGAGTTAGGTGTGAATTGAGCATGAAGGTCAGGAGTGAAGACGAAGGAGTGTCACCGCCGTTATCCGTCCCTTGCGGGGTGGCCCAGGAAGTACTGAGAGGAACAGGGAACGCAATTTGCTGTGGGAAAATGGCACAGCGATGCTTACCTTCACACCACCGGTAGAAGGGGCAGACTTGCGAGCAGCCTTGGTGGCCAACTGCTTGCGCGGGGCCTTGCCACCAGTGGACTTACGAGCGGTTTGCTTGGTGCGGGCCATAACTGTGCTTTGAGGGTTTGTCGAAGGATGTTTCTGAACGGAAGCAAGATCTGTTGTTGGTCAGGTTGCGGAATGTAATGGGGAAGCAAGTGAGGGTTGTTCCCCTTGCGCTTCGCTCGCCGATGAATAATCAGCGACCGCGGATAGTAACGTCAATGCGTATCATTTCATCGCCGTCAGTCACAGCAGCGGCATATCCCATCGGGAAGTGGCTTAGGGACGGAAGGGTGCGCTGAGCACTCTCGCTGTCAACAACAAATCAACGGGCTAGCCCTTCAAAGTGGTTTCATTTCATCTCTCTCAGCCTCAAAATAGAAGGAAGGGTGTGGCAGGGTTGAACTTTGAACAAACATGCCAAGAACAGGAAGAAAGCGGGCCATAATCACATGAGGAGGCAAGACGTGTGCGACAAACCTAGCGGAGTTACATAGCATGGCATTCCGTCGAGCAATGCAGTCCAGACAGGAGACGGAGCACGTCCCCGGCGTCCACTGTACATGCAGTCAGGTCGCTGCCGAGGACACTTTCAACCTTTCCAGCTGCACGCGACATTCCAACTCCTCGTGTGCATCTCGACTCCACGCGACATTCAGCCGACATAATGAGAACTTTTCCTTACGATCGATAAGTTGGGAGTAAGGCAAGAGTTTCCGTCGAAGTGTTGGTATGCTTTTGATACTAGGATACTCGTCAAGTTCGGAGGTGAATGTCCGTTCCATTCCTCGTTTTTGGGGTGAACTGAGTTTGGCATTTCCAGCGAAATGTCGTAAGGAAAGAAGCTTCCTGGCTGTCGAAAGTGCCGAAATGCATGTCCACTGTCCAGAACTTGACCGGCACTTTCCACCCGCCGGAAACCCGGTAGCGGCTGACTTGCAAGCAAAGGTTTTCAATAAACCGGGTGGAATAGTCACGTGAGTTCCCCGACTTCTCGGCAAGACGGGGGCCGTGTGTCATACGTATGTTTCGGGAAGACATCATGATAGTTACTGGGGCCTCCCAGTCCCCTGGCTCGAAGCTTGTCTCAGGTCGGACGTCTTCCTTTCTGACCAGGGAACCCCGCCACCAGCAAGGAACAACAGAGCTTTCTCGCTCGGCTCAGCAGAAGGGGCTTCTTGGCCGCCTTCGCCAAAGTATAGTGGAAAAGCCTTGTCGACGCACTTGGCGTAGGAATTAACTTTTTAGGCTTTCCACTCTTGGACCAAGCATCATCCTTCTTGCCAACGTCGATATCCACGCCATTACAATTCAGCACGATTCCACAGACGCACAGCACGACACTGCTAGTAGCATGCCGCGCAGGTCGGTTACGAGAAGGCTGTATCGCGCAGCTTCCGCGTCGCTCAACACATTACGGTCGGCGAAAATGAAGAGTCTGTTTGTCTTGCTGGCACTCCTGGCATGTTTGCCGCCACGGGTTCTTGGCGCTTGCATATCCTGCCCTGCTACCCCGGATTGTCTAAATACTTGCGGTGGAAACGAACAGGTACGCCGATAGTCTACTCATCCGCGAGACCCTGGGTAGAAATTCATTCCTTGCTATTCCGCAAAACAGGTGTGTGTTTATGTGACCCGTCAGACATGCGACCAATGCCCGCAAGCAGAGTGCAGGACATCCTCAGCAGAATTGTTTGCGAATCCCGTCTTTCCGCGCCCAAACTGGACACCGGATGCGGCTTTGCCGCCAGCAGACATCACGACTGTCTTCCCAACCCCAGCGGTTCCGAGCAAACTCATGGCTTCCGCTCTTGAAGTCCAGGCCGGCCCTGGAAACTCCTCTCCGACCGCTGATGGTAGCTCAGGACCAGTGGTGTCGGTCGGCAACACTGGAAAGTCAGGGGAATCACCATCGCAGAGTATCTTTGGCAAGGTTCCAATCCCAATCCTGATCGCAGGAGTGGCGGGAGTGGGTGTACTATCCGTGGGGGCATTCGCGTTTACGCTCCGTCGTCGCTCTCGCATCCGAAAGGCGCAGGCCGCCAGAGGGCTCGAGAAGGCGGCAATCCCGGTTCTACGTCCCGTCGGCTCGTTTTCGACGGGACACGAAATCATGGATGAGTTCGGCTCCGCCTCGTCATGGCGGTCCTCGCACAGCACGTCACCGCACAGCCATGTGGCGAATGTCTTCCCTCAAAGAGCCGCCTCTCGTTCGTCTCATCGCGACCCTGCACGTCTGGCCCTCTCACTGGCCCCGACAGAAGCCGATCGGCCACCGTACCAGAGCAAGCCGGAGACGATGGCGACATATTCTCCAATCTCCGAACCGTTGCGCTACTCCTCTTCCTCTTCCGCACCCACAATACGCGATCCATCTGAAGACCTGTCCGACATGGAAACCGCGGACTACTCTCGGCGTTCATCTTTGCTATCCCCAAAAGCGCAACGCCGGTCTTATCTTCGGTTCTCAAGCGCTCCGCCCAAAGAGTCACCCTTGTCGATGAGCGTCAAACGCCAATCAGCAAGCAGCCTCATATCCATGTATTCGGAGTCGGTTATCGGAGACCCCACACTACCTGCGAGCACAACATACGAGGATAAGCGCGGCTCCACCGCATCGTGGATGGCGAGTAGTCAGGACTCCAGGCGGTTCTTCTATGCCGGTTCCCCGACTAGCACCGTTTTTGGCCGATGAGTGTAGAAACGACTGGCGGTGTGTCATCAAGTAGATTGGATGGCCTATTACTCGATAGATGCCGCATCCCAAATAGGAAATGTACATAGCGCTTTGGAATCGGTGTACCATGTGTGTATTTTAGGCTCTTCTCGGCAGACTCTTTCGGTTTGTCTGTACATGTACAAACGCTTTGTAAATAAACGAGCTTCTCATATGATCCCCAAGTCCCATAAATGAATAGGTGCAGATGTGGACGACGCGCCTGCCGCTCGAGGAGACCATCTCGTCATAGGGGCTGGCGAAAGCGGCTGGTATGATAACGCCCATTCCGAACTTTGAACATTCTGAGCACACATTCAACCGTACTTTTGACTTACATCTTGAGCTTCAAATCAGCGCTCTCAACAGCCTAACAGGTTGAGGATTTATTAGCTCCGAAAATCTCACCATGTTCTCCGCATTCTCGGCCGCCCCGAAGCCTATGGAACACAGTGAGTTGCAAGCCCTTGTGCGAGATCAGATAATACAAGAAGCAGGTTCGTATCCTTGATTATCTCACCTACGGAGTTAGAGCGGCATACTCACGAATGGCGGTCTAATTTTTGGCAGGTGTCGACTTTGAAAGCCGCCCCATCTTGGCCATGTATTCGTGTTTCTTCCCGGACCCTCGCGCGGCGAACTATGATGACTTGCTCAAGTGAGGCTTTTTGGAGAATAGGACCGTTGGAATGAATCTCGAGGAGGCGCTGACCCCTGCCCTAATGTGTCTGGAAGATTGCTTCTGCAACGGTTAGATGAAGTTGTGGAGAGCGATTATGTGCTAGTGTTCTTCGCCGCGGGCTCACAGTACCAGCCGGGATGGTCGTTCCTTTACCGGGCGTATTCATTATTAGGAAGAAAGTAAGCGGATCTGAGAACCGAATCATGATGGATGGTACCGCGCCAAAGCTAACGCCTCCACCTTCCAGATACCGCAAAAACCTAAAGTCGATGTTCATAGTCCACCCATCCCTTTGGCCACGCCTAATCATCCAAGGAATGGGAGCTGTGGTGAGGTTGTTATTCTACCCAGCGAGGATCATTCCTTAAGCATTGGAGGAGCGCTTTGAAGGCAAAGATGGCGCGAATAGCGTTTGAGCTGACAATTCCCGTGTATCTCTCCCCATCAGCCCGAAGTTTGCGCGCAAGCTGGTCTGGGTATACAGTTTGGCGCAGTTGGGAGGTTCTGTGCCTTTGAAGCAGTTGCACGTGCCTGAGGCGGTCTTGGCGTGAGTAGGCGAACGTGCTATGTCGTGGACGAGAGGATCTGGACGCTGAGGTTTTGATCTTTGATAGGGTGGATGCGAAGAGTAGCAGCGGGAAAGTGTCGATGGAGAAGCTTCCGCCAGACACTTCTAGTGTTTTCGGGAAACCATTGGAGGAGATCATGGGGCTGAATGGAGAGGAGGGGTTACCACGGGTCGTGACGGATTGCATCGAGTACATTCGGAAAGACGGTAACGTCGCCGTCGTCCTGGGCTTCGTGTCGCAAACGTGGGCTGACCGACATACTCAACTGTTAGGGATGAACGTGGAAGGCATCTTCCGCCGATCACCAGCATCACAACAACTGCAAGCCGCGAAACGGGCATACCAGACTGCAGAATCCACATACGATCTGCAAGCATCAGGGGATGTGCATCTCGCCTGCGTATTGCTAAAGACTTTCTTTCGAGATCTTCCAAATCCTGTGTTTTCGGCGGCGATGTATGATACGATACGGGGGATACAAAGTAAGATCACTCCTTCTTACTCAACGCACATTCCTTCTATCACGTTGACGCTCCACATCTACCCACAGGCCTCCCAACAGACTCCGCCCGCCTATCCTACACAAAGAACACCATCCTCCCCCTCCTCCCCCGCCCAACCTACCTTCTCCTCGAAGCAACCTTCGCGCTCCTCCACGACATCCACGCCAACTCCTCAACAAACCTGATGACATCAACCAACCTCACCATTGTGTGGGCGCCGAATCTGGTGCGGAGCGATAACCCGATCGCGGATTTTAGTATGGGCGCGATGGGCGCGCAGAGTGGAGGGGCGGGAAATGTGATTAGGATTTGTATTGAGCGGTTTGAGGAGGTTTTTGAGTAGGTTGGATGAGATCGTGTTGGCGGCCATTTGGGCGGGGAGGACATGGGGTCAGCGCGAACCATACAGCGCGCAAGTCGGCATCCACCACGGCGTCGGCACATATACTCCGAACAGTAAGTTGCATCTTTTTTTTCGAAGGCCGAATGGTTTTATACCCCGCCTTCTGAGATGCGTCGGGGAAGGTACCCCAGCAGCGCATGACGCCCGGGCGTACATACATGACTAGCTTTTATACCCGCTCTTCGGGTTGTACATACCGAGTAATGACATAGTACCACTTTTCCACGGCAATTTTACTGGAAGAAAACTCGATTTCCCTGCCATGCTTAGGATCATGGTATCCGCACGGCGTCGAAAGAGATAAGCAGAACTTTGTTGGGTCGTTGATCTTTGACAGACCTGTCGCGTCCTTTCGCTCCATTGAAGCGAAGGCCGTTTGATGTCCTTCGGACCGCATATGGTTGAAGCGTGGCTATCCAGGTCGAAGGTGATGCTGCGACGGAAAGAGCTGAGACTGCAACGGGGAGGGTTTGACCTTTGGCAACATATATACCAGAAGGAGAGGCAGTGGCACAGGAAATCCTTGCAAAAAGGTGCATCCAAGGATTGAAGATATTGAGAGGGATGATGAAGGAGAAGCTCGGACCACATCCTCCATTGCCAGCACAGGGAGATACACATCCACACCGCAAAAATGTGGCGAAATGCAGACTATAATATCAATTTCGAAGGCCATAAAAGAGCCGCACCGATATCCGCCATGTCCCTCCCTCATCACCTCAAAGATTGGCATTATCCCGAAAAATCCCAGGCTTCATGCGCAACACCCCTCTCTCCCGCCTACAAAACGGCGATGGGAAAGACCATCTCCTCCGCTCCGAGGACCACATCGCCCCGAACACCAATTTCACAATAACCACCTTATCCACGTCCTCGTTGCACGATGGCGATGGGGATCTCGAGGATACGTACGGGAGGACATTGCGGGGGAAGAATAGCACGTTCGCGGATCTGACGCCGGGGGCGCTGGAGAAGATCCTTGATTTCATTGACGAACCTACCGCGTTGCTTAGGACGTGCACACGGCTAAGGAATGTAGGCAGGAATGTCGACGTGCGGTACCATTGGTTGGTCTCGCCGCGGCGCGCACGGCGGCTGCCCAAACTCGTTGGCGGTTCGTGGGGTGCCCATGCCGCGGCGATGACGCGGGCGATGGATTTGATATTCCGGGCATGCAAGCGTCGGATTGTTTCGGCGGAATTGATTGAATTGCTGCAATCGCAGGGGGATCTGCCGCCTAATGTAGGCAGTTTGAGGAGGGATGTGGCGGTGATGCGCGGGGCGGGGCCACGGGTGTGGGGTGGGTGGAAGGTGTTGGATGATGCGGTGGCGGAGATGGGCGATGATGAGCGGGTGGTGGAGTGGTGTGTCGCGGCCGGCTTTGTGACGGATGTCGATGGCGTTGTGCAGGGGATGTTGGGGAGAGGATGTTTAGAGGGATGTGTCAGTGTCCTGCGAGGTGTCGTTGAGGGCAACAAAGATGAAGAAGGTGCAGACGGTGCATTGGTGTCGAAAAGCGCTGCGAAAAACTATCCGGGATCGCAACATTCGCTAGCCGGTGGAACAGCTTCTCTTCCACCCTTGAAGCAGACTCCAACATCCGGAATGACGATAATCAATCCACACCCCGCCATCCTCGACCACCTCATCTCCCAATCCCCACTGCATCCGCTCTTCCTCCGCATCCTCCCTCACCTCTCCCCACCGCTCATCCCCGCCTCAGCCCTCCCTCAGCTTCTCGCACACCCACACCTCCTCACGGCAATCTTCACGCACGCCCTCCTCCCGCTCGACTCGATCCTGCTGACACTCGCACAATCCACCGCGCCCATCCGCAAACAAATCCTGGCAACCCTCGCGATGCATCAAAAGGTGATCGAGGGGCAAATCAAAGGATGTCAGGAAGGTGCAGGGCGTTTGATGCGCAGGGCGGCGATGGAGGATGATGGGGAGACGTGTGAGTGGCTGGTTGAGGCTGGGGTGTCCGTGCCGGCTGTGGTTATGAAGATGGCAAAGGACATTGGGTCGAAGAAAGCGATTAAGGCGCTTAAGAAAGGAAAGACGTGAGAACAGAGTGAAGGAAACATGGACATCTTGTGCGGGATGGAATAGAAATCGTTGGGATAGTCAATTTCATATCTGACAACGTTCATCGTTCATATGCTCTGAATCCCCAAGAGATTGTAGTACGACAGCCGCCATGAGCGCACTCTCGCGCGCCAAGGTTTATGGTGATCACTCATATTGTCGGAAATGGAGTGAGAGGCGTCCTCGTTAATCGGAGTGCTTTGCAAAGACCGATTACCGTCAAGTCCCAATTGTGTGGGCGGCAAGTGGGTTTTCGCAATGCTGTTCGTCGTCTCTGTGCCGGCAAATATATGCCGTGCTTATCCCAAGGATAAGAATAGCATGTACCCGGCATTTGCCGCTCAATCTCAATGCTTTGTGATGTGAAAGGGTATATGCATTCTTTCTCTGAGATTGCCCACCACCACGTCCTTTGACACCATTCGGAATGCCACGAACGCTCCTCCATTGCTCAAGGATCATAGCCGGCTTCCCATATGGCTGCTCCACGAAAGTGCAAGTACGAGAAGAGTGGGCAGAAAACTAGTTGCTTGAAAGCGGGGATTGAATTCAAAAAAGGAAGGTTTACACAACAGATACAAAATACTGCTGGCCAAGCAGCCCCATCATCTCCCAGTATCTACAGGATGTCTAAAAGTTTGGGGGAGATGGGATTCTAGAATGAGATGTCTATGCAAAAGTTCAGAGTAAAGGTCTATGTCTATGTAAAATGTCTATGTTCAGTTCGATCACGAAGGTTGGATCAGTTCGATCAACGAAGGTTGGATGTCGGTTGAGTAGTCGGAGGAACATCTGAAAGATCGTCCGATTGCAGAGAGTGAGGAAGTTGCCATCGGCTCTAGATGTCGAGCGCACAGAACTGGTTGGCAGCAACAGTGTTGTAACCCTCGTTGTTCACCAGATCGAAAACACAGTCAGCCACGGCCTTCGCACTGGGCTTGCGGGGCGCCCCGATATCCCTACGGCGCTTCTCCCAAGGAAGGCGCTTGCCGTGCTTGTGCGCAAGCTTCACGAGCTTGTTCCACGCCTTCTTTATGCACGGCAAGCACGCTTTGACCCCGTTCTCAGAAACAATGGCACATCCGAGGAAAGCAGCGAAAGCGGCGCCGGAAGTGGCGAAAGTGCCGAGGACGACGGCGGCGAAGCAACCGCCGGTGGCGGCGACCATGACCGCGCAGTGGATGCCTTCGGTCCAGCCGCATTTGCCGGCGCGGGTGGTGAGGGCCGAGGTGGGTTCAGGGAAGCTGAAGTCGAGGCCATTGAACATGGTGGTGCCGGAGGCATCGCCGGGGGAGGCGAGGGCAGGGGCGGCGGTGAGAGCGACAACAGCCACGATGGCGACGAGGGCGGCGGTGAGTGAGAAGCGCATTGTGATTGGATGAGACTGGTTGCTCTTGTTGAGGTGTTGAGGTGGGTTGGTGGGTTGGTGGGTTGGTGGGTTGATGAGAAGGGAATCTGGACGCACCCCTCCCTCCTTTTATAGCCGACGAAGCAGTGTGGATGGATTGGACATCTTCAACCACATCCTTCGCCGAGTTTACTTCCTCCGCAACTACGCTCTAGCAAAGCTCGATAGGGTATCATGCATCGTAATGCGCTGGGCTCTTGCAAAGCCCGGATCAACATGTAAGTTAATCGAACCCCCGCAAGGTCCACCGCCCGCCCAACCTAGCACCCGCTCCACAAACAGTGCGGGTGGGAAGCCGGAACCCATTTACGGCGACGAAGGTGGAGTATGGCGACGAAGGCACCGAGACCGGGACAGCGCAAAAGATATCCCACTCCGACAGAGCGCCCGGCGCCGCCGGCCCTGGCCTCCACATATTCTTGCCGTACGGAAAGATAGCTGGTTGGGGAACCTTCTTGTGACGGCGCCTCATGGGCATCGGCGACTCGGATAAAGTTTTGGTCAGGCAGCGGACACGCTGGGAACTATCGAATGACTACGAGGGTCAGGTCACCCGCACTTTTGCCCGCCACGGACTCTGAAGAAAACATGCCGCCCCGAAATAGAGGGGGTTGGGGACCCCGTCTGTTGAGGGTACATGACAACTAGTTTTATGTAGTGTAGAACGTGAATGCGGCGAGGAACCGAGGTCTCTGACCGAAAAATTGCCAAATACTGTCAATCGTGCTTCCAACTGTCGAAGTTCTGTCAGAAATCGCGCATTTTAATTCCTTCGGATTAAAAAGCTTGAAGTTCGGCTCCTTTGCATCTGTTTGTCGAGCATCGGATGTTTGAAGTATGCAACCAATTTTCGCCAGAACCCGAGGTACAGCCATGCACCACTTCCTGTGTGAGAAACGAGGGGGATCATAATGGCGCCGCCGGACCTAAAAAGTGTCCCCCTATTCTTTCGTCTTGATATGTGAGTGCGGCGGCGCCGGAATCGTCCGGATCAGTAGAGAGTGGGCAGCGGAGTCGATGAGGAAGCGAGCTGGAAATCGGGGTGTGAAGGATAAACGGGTGTATTCTTTCATAACATACATATTCTATCGATAGATCCAAATGCCTATCATACCGCACAGCACAAGACATCGCAAATCCACCCACTTATATACGTATCACAGGCTACCATACTACTCAACGCTGCTCTCCACCGCACACTTCATAGGTTTGCTGCACGTCTCAAATGACAGTCTCCTCCTCAAAGAACGCCCGCACAGCAATCGCGGTGCCCTTATCCAGCGAGAAATCCCGCAACTGCGCAACGCTCGCTCGGGCGATGTTGGCGAAGGTTTGAGCGCCTTCTTGGATTACGAAGCAGTCTGTACAGAAGAGATATAACGCCGGAGGGTAATATCAAAGGGTACATATCGCAAATGTGAGGGGAAATGAGAGACGTACCATGAGGTTTCAACCGTGTAGCTGTGCCGGACATGAGCGTGATGAGCGGCAACCAGGCGCCTTGGGAAGTTATGTTCACTTGCGGGAGCTCCTCCATCATCTGCATCCGTCACAATTAAACTGCCTTCGTGGAAGGTGCGTCCGATGTAAAAGAACAGTATCTTCTGCAGTAGCGCATACCTGAGTAATCTTCCCCTGCACAACCCCCGCAGCCTCCTGACTCGCCAACCACGCAATCTTCATCACCACATCCCGCACCTCCGCAGTCGAGTGTACCGGATGCATCTGGATCCCGCTTGTTCCCAACAGGAGAATTTGCAGCTGGAGGAAGGGTGATGGGTCCCGTTCGCGCAGCCAGATGAGGAGATGGACGTGGGCGAATTTGTAAGTGCTTCGAGTGACTCTGGGGAGGGGCGATGAGAATAGGATTTTAAACGCAGGTAGCGTGAGATATTGAAGCAGCGGCTTCGTTCAGGTTACCTGTCTTGCAAAGCATCCACAAACTCACGCGATTCGAGGTCGGCGGATGAGGCATCGACGCAGAGAACCGCTAGGGATGAATTAGGGCATGTGATATCCTTGTTGGTCGCCAGGAGTCGGTGAGTGTTGTTCCGGCTTCACAAAGCAGTGACTGCCAGGAAACGTACGGCTGGCAAGTTCCGAGAGATTGTGACGTCTACGGTAGGTTGTGTGGGAAACACCGTGTTGAAGACATCGCGAGAATGAAGATGGATCTTCAGATGAACTACCTTGACAGCGGAACATGCCACGGATGGCCGAGTCGTTCGTGATGGCCCAATGTGGGAGCAGAGCGTTGTTGACGAGGAGGATTGGTTGCATTGGTGTGCGGAAGAGGCCTGGGAACTTGGGGAAAAGGAGATCGTTTGAAGGACGCGGTCTGAGCTCAGTTGTTCCGAGACCGCTTTCGATCCAACCACGAGAACAAAGCATAATAGCCATCTAGCCATAGAGCCATATTGATGCCAGAAAGCCGTTGAAATACAAGAAAACTCTATGATACAAAATGATTACGCCCCGTCTCCACTCTTCAACCCATTTGCTACGTAGTAAAGAAAACCGTAGCCTAGATGGATCTGCAGCGACGGCTATCTACTCGATTCGAAGCTAAGAGGCGCCCAATTGACGCGATTATAGATAAGGAATGATGTGATGCGATGCGGGGATGATGAGATGCAAGAGATGAAGGGATGGATATGAAATGTTGGAAAACGCTCTCTACATCATGCCACCCATGCCGCCCATACCGCCCATTCCACCCATGCCACCCATAGGCGCAGCACCCTCCTTCTTTGGTGCGTCGACGATCATGCACTCGGTTGTGGTGAGCAGGGAAGCGACACCGGAAGCATCAACGAGACCGGTCCTGACGACCTTGAGAGGGTCAATGATACCCTCCTTGATCATGTCGACGTACGTTCCCGTGGCGGCGTTGTATCCGTAGTTGAAGTTCGAGGAGTCGGCAGAGGCAGAGGTGCCTTCCGCGGGGATGTTGTAGGACTCGAGCAGGCGACCGACGACGACGGATCCTTCCTCGCCGGCGTTGTTGACGATGGTTTTGCAAGGGGCGAGGACGGCCTTGCGGACAATGTCGATACCGAGGGATTGGTCAAAGTTCTCGGGCTTGATGTTGGCGAGGAACTTAGAGGCCTTGAGGAGGGCTGTGCCTCCACCGGGGACAATACCCTCCTCGACAGCGGCGCGCGTAGCGTTCAGAGCATCGACGAATCGGTCCTTCTTTTCGCCGACCTCGACCTCGGAGGAGCCACCGACCTTGATGACGGCGACACCGCCAGCAAGCTTGGCGAGACGCTCTTGCAGCTTCTCCTTCTCGTAGTCGGAGGTGGTGTTGTTGATGAGAGAGCGGAGTTGTTCAGAGCGCTGGCTGATGGCATCCTTGGAGCCAGCTCCGTTGAGGAAAATGGTGTCATCCTTGGTGATAGTGACGGAGTTGGCGGCTCCGAGGTCTTCTGGCGTGCACTTCTCGAGCTTGAGGTCGACCTCGTCGCTGAAGACCGTCCCGCCGGTCAGGATGGCCATGTCCTGGAGGATGGCCTTACGGTTGTCTCCGAAGCCAGGAGCCTTCACGGCGCAAACCTGGACCTGTCCACGGAGCTTGTTGAGGATACATGCGGCAAGCGCCTCACCGTCAACGTCCTCAGCAACAATGAGAAGAGGGCGACGACGGGTAGCGGCGACCTCAAGAGCGGGGAGAAGATCCTGGAGAAGCGAGATCTTGCGCTCGGAGAGCAAGATCAAAGGCTTCTCGAACTCAACCTTCTGGGTGCGGGTGTCGGTGATGAAGTATGGAGAAATGTATCCGCGGTCGAAGCGCATACCCTCGGTGATGTCGAGTTCGTCGACGAGAGTCTTGCCTTCCTGGACGGTGATGACACCCTCCTTGCCCACCTTCTCCATAGCCTGAGCAATCAACGCACCGACGTGCTTGTCACCGTTGGCGGAGATGGTAGCAACCTGTGCGACCTCCTGGGACGTTGTGATGTTGCGCTTGTTGTCCTGGAGAACCTTGACGATGGTGTCGACGGCTTGTTGGACACCCTTCCTCATCTCAGTGGGGTTGACACCGGCAGCAACGTTCCGCAGACCTTCGGTGAAGATGGCACGGGTCAGCACGGTGGCAGTGGTGGTTCCGTCTCCAGCAGTCTCGTTGGTCTTGTTAGCAACGTCTTGCACAAGACGAGCACCCAAGTTCTCGAACTTGTCCTCTAGGACAATGGACTTGGCAACAGTCACACCGTCTTTGGTGATCTTTGGAGATCCATATGATTGCTCTATTAGTGGGGAGGCCAATTAGTGATGCTGCTAATGGGTCTGAATCGCAAGGAATACTCCCGATCTGGGACCTCGTATTCACTCACCAATGAGGACGTTCCTTCCCTTAGGTCCGAGGGTCACGGCGACAGCCTTTGCGAGGATGTCGACACCACGAGCGAGACCTTGCCTGCCCTCCTGGCCAAACATGATCTCCTTGTGGCCACCAAAGTGCCTGACCTGGTTGGCGGTGGCGGCCCTGCCGGAGAGGGCAGCCCTTGCAAGCTTTGCTGACGAGCGGAACATAGTGTGTGTTTAGCTTGTTTGTGAAAGCGAGACGTTTGCCTTGGGTGATGTTAAGCAAGTGCTACGGGGCAAAGGGTGATCACTGGCCGGCCTCCTTTTGTCCTCTCCCCGACCTTCGATGGAAGAAATTTCCTATTCGGCCTCTCTTGCCTGCGTGACCGACAAACGCGTGAGCTTCTCGGAACTTGGTCGATTTCCAAGTCTTTCCATAACGCTGTTTCCAAGCACTTCCATAACCCGCATCCACTCCCACACAACGGCACTTCGATCTTCGCCGAGGAAGACGATAAAGCTCGCAGGACAGTCCATACACGGCCTGCTGGACTGTCCTGCGCTGATGCACCGGAAATTTGGAGTCGACCTTCCAAATCAGCCCTTGTTCTTCGTTACCAAGACTCAAACGGCGAAGCGGCGGTTCTCTAACACGGCTCAGAACTTGGAACACCTCAAGGGCGTTCGGCATTCTTGGTAATGGATCGAGTGTGATATCAAAGATGGGACCCTCTTCTAATCTTTGCAATCGACCTGAACGTTGGATGCTTTCAGCTCAACACACGGTAAGTAACCCTCCGCGTACGCCTACGGTTATTGTTGTTTCCTTCGAACTTCCCAAAAAGCGCAGGGGTCCCTGAGAAATTGCAGCAGCGCTAATCGTAATTGACCGCCGCGGAGGAAAGCCACGCACGGCTGACACTCTCCTCACGTAAACTCGACGTCGACCAAAATTACGATAAAACTCGCGCTTGTTGATGGAACGAGCACAGTGTACGGTGAAGTTTGTGGCTAGGACGCCAAGCTAGGCTTCGGTGGAGACTCTGTGTGGAGAAAGTCATCCCTCGCGATGAGCGGAAGGTAAAACTGGTGCTGCATGGCTCTTACTCAGCTCATGGTATATTTCGAAAATGCTGGCCGCCGATGGCGCAACAGACCGGCTCATTGCGCTGGCTGCACGTGATGGGATAGTTTTGGGAGTTACTCATCCCGATCGGTTTTGGGAACGAGGGTCGGATGGGAAGCATGTGGAGAAAGCCGTTTAGTTCACTCAGACTTACGCACATGCTTTACATTACAAACATTTGAAAACTCGTTACCCAATGGGATGATGCAATTACTCTGCTGGATCGCACTAAATGCATCCATTGCCGTTCCGTAAGGAGAACATTGGGCAAAGTCTTGGGCGCTCCGTGCTGTATATATGTATACATATGTAGATTAGTCCATTGGAAGCCCCATAGTTTCATTGAGGTGAGAAAGAATTCCAAAACACTTCACATGCTATTCGGTTCTTCGCGACGGTTTGGAGGTCGTCTAGGAGGTCGTCTATGTCGCCGATGGTATGGATGACCACAAGTATGAAAACGCGTGGAGTTCGCGCTGTCGTCAATCCCGTCTGAATCCCGTCCCCAATTCCATCGTCTCCGACATCGTCTCCGAGAGTGAATCTGCCCACCATGGCGTTCACAACCGGCCACATGTCGACCTCCAAGCTCTCCTTCAAGCGCAAACGACCGCTCTCGCCACCTCCAGCGCCAGCTCCCCCACCGCAGCATCGCGCCTCAAAGTCTCAACCTACCGATCATTTCCGCCCTCTCAAAAAGGAACCACTCTGGAACGACGGAAAGAATAAAACCCAGTTCGCGCCGCAATCTAGCTCAAAGATACCCAAATCCAGCTACTACAAACCCATCCCGACTTCCGACTTCGGCGACGACTTCATCTCCATCAAAGAAGAAAAAGAATCTCTCTGGAGCGATGTAAAGGACGAATCCGAACAGCAGGACTCCCGCCAAGCTGAATGGGCGGCCTGGAGCGGCGCGGTTCCGAAACGTTGGCAGAATTACGATACATGGGCAGACGGGATACGCGAAGGGATGGAGGTGAAACGTGAGAAAGGGCCGAGGAACCGTTACGCACGCCGCCGAACGGAAGGGGAAAAAAGTTGGGGAAGGGGAACGAAAGAAGAACTACACCAAAGGAGGAAGGGAAAAGCCCAACGCAAAGCCGCGGACGCCTTGAGGGATCCGAATTCCTTCGCATCGCGCCTAACTGACGGCCGACAGAAATATCGCTCGCGATGGACCACCCTCAAAGCCGCTCCGCCAAACACTCTCGACGACCGAGACCTGCCGATCCCTTCCTTAAGCCAGGATAAAATCACTGCCAACAGCATACACCAGTTCCTGTTTGAAGGCTGCGAATTCACAAGGGACGAGAAGAGGAAGATGGTGAAGGATAGTCTGTTGCTTTGGCATCCGGATAAGTTTGGGAAGATGTTGGAGGCTTTCAAGGAGGAGAAGAGAACAAGGGTTGCATGGGTTGCGCAGGAGTTGTCGAAGGCGTTGACGGAATTGTATGGGACGTTTGGGTGATGCGATTGGAAAAGCTTTACGGGGTTGCAGGAGTTAGGACTTCTTTGTGTGAAGCGTGTCGGCGAGACATAAGATATACCCGAAAGTGCTTTCGAGTGGCTTCCAGCACGCATCTCTCTTATGTATTCAGCGTGCGGAAGTTGAAGAACGGAAGTGACATGACGAGAATCTTTGCATTCAAAAATGTGTACATAAAATACAAGACTCCTTTATGTTGAAACGACCCCACAATGCATTTTGATGGAAAGGTCTACACTGCTTAGATCATCTTCTGGATGAGACCGTTGATCTTGTCCTCACGGTTGCCAGACTCACCACCCTCGATGAAGTGGGTAGCCTTCTTGCCCTTGAAACCACTGGAAAAGGAGAAAGGGAAAGAATGAGTATGATGTCCACATTGCGGCAAATGCGATGCTCCAAAGCCCCCAGGAACCCCAAAAATGAGCTTCCTACGTACCCAGTCGGGTTGGAAAGGTTGAAAGGCCAAAGGAAAGCATTAGCTTGCTTGAAGTTGGGGCCGACTGTGTAGATCTCGTGGATCAAGTCCTCAACACAGATGATGCCGTTGGCGCCAAGCTGCTTCTCAATGACAGAGTTGTCAGTGATGGGAAGACGCTGCTTGTCGACCTTGGCGAAACCGCGCTTGTAGATCAACTCGCGCACGGACTTGAGGTTGGGGTAACCCCAGGCGACGTAGGGGCCGACCCACTGAAGCATCTGGAGAGTGGCCTTGGTGAGACGGACGAAGGTACCGCTGTTGATCTTGGTCAAACGCAAAAGCTGGAGGATCTTGCGGGGCTTGGGGGCGATCTTCATCACACCCTTGATACGGACGACGAAGGCGAGGGGAGCGTCAGCGGGCACGTAGAAGTTTCCGTTGGCCTTGGCTTGACGCTTAAGGCGAACTTCATCCTTCTCCTTGGAGCGGTACTCCTTGACGTACTGCTCCGCACGCTTGAAGATGACCTTGCGCTTAGCCTTGGCAGACTGATAGATAGAAGGAGATGGGAGTGTTAGGAACTGAAGATCTCCACAGGGATGGTATCCGGAACCCCTCTCCCAGGTCACCCCCGAAATGTGATGCGTCGAAAGCGTCAGTCCCGAAAGATGGTATTTAGACAACTACATCTCCGTAGTAGCGGATTCGTTGGTCGTGGTAAAATTGGCGTCATCATCCACTTTCGATGCATCACGGTCGTTGTGTCCTCCCGCCAAAGCTCCACCAAAACAACAGAAAGGGGATTGAAGGAGATACATACCTTCTTGCGCTCAGCCTCAGCGACGGCACGCTCAGCGGCGACCTTCTCGGTGGTCTTGCGCTTCTTGAGCACAGACTCGGGCACGAAGACCTTCTTCTCGGCGCTGGAGTGGGTGGCAAACAAACGTCAGAGACCGATCTGCCAAAAAGGTACCGGTGGGGGGAGCCCCTGTATCCATTCTCTATCTTCCCATAGACAAGAATAGCGATAGATAGCAGGGTCACAAAACGGATCCAGGAGGTATGCCTCCTTTCACAACGTTGCGTCGTATGACTTTGAGAGGAAAGCACTAATTCCGTGAGGAACAAACGTGCTTAGACCTCCAATTCCTCACGGCGTCAGACTCTGGGTGAGCAAAGAAGGACGCCAGTGAGAGGTGATGGCAGATGGCCCGACTTGCGCTGTACTTGGAGGTAAATCCTGTCTAGTGTTTCTCCGAGAACCCTCGGTTGAGAAGGGCTCTCACACGAATTGCTCCCATCGCTAACCGTCAACGCCCCGCACAGAGAACAACAGAAGGAGGAGTAGAATACGTACGTGGCGGACATCTTTGCTGCGGGTGGAATGACCGAAACGAAGAGCTGTCGTCCAAATGGTCGTGAAGAGAAGGGAAGAAAAAGCGAGAGAAGCGAACTTTGGCGCTTGCGAAACAAAAGCTGCGAGCGCCGGGAAAGAAATTTACCATCCACGTGACGCTCACGTGAAGGTAAATGATTTCGTTGAGAGAGCATGAGAACACGGTGTGTAGAAGACGCGCTCTGACTCTGGGGACTGGGTCGATTTGGACACCGCTGAAGCCAATCGCTCGGTTGATCTCCCTCTCGCACGCCATCGACGACATAGTAAGTATCAACGTCCGTCCATCCATCCATCCATCCATCCACATAGCGCATATCCATCCATCCATCTGTCGTCCCCAGCGGTGGCGGTGAATTCGCAGCGTCGCATTTGCTTACAGAACCTCTGCTCGTTTGATTTACAGTCTCAACATGACGGAAGCGGTCCAGACTTACGGTCGTAAGGTACATGTCGGAAATGCAGGAGTAGAGATGTTGTGTAGGGGAGGTGTCTATGGAGGGAGGGTCGAACGGGAGAGGAGTGGATGTGGGCTCGAGGGAGAATAGCACAAGTCAAAGCGAATGGTCGAAACGGAGGTGGCAGGAGTTAGCCATTCGCAATTCCCACCAGGATCGACGACACGGTACCGAGCCTAAGCGAATTTGGGTGTGGATAGATGGAATAGCAGCACGCATTGGCCGGGGAAAGGAATGGAGATTGCCAGTCGACATGGAACGGCAATGGTGGACGAGAGATTCTTCAAGGCAGACAGGTCATGTCGAATTGGGACACTGACTCCCAATGTCTCCTTTCTTTTCGAATGAGTAGAAGACTGCCACTGCTGTGGCTCACTGCAAGCGTGGCCATGGTCTCATCAAGGTCAACGGCTCCCCCATCGACCTGGTCGAGCCCGAGATCCTGAGGACCAAGGTCTACGAGCCCATCCACATCCTCGGAAAGGAGAGGTTCGCCGACATCGACATCCGTGTCCGCGTCTCCGGAGGAGGTCACGTTTCGCAGATCTACGGTATGTACATGAGCACTGTTGTGTCGGCATGTCGAATACCGAGCTGGAGATTTACATTTTATTTTCCCCCGCATGTAGCTATCCGTCAGGCTATTGCCAAGGCCATTGTTGCTTTCTACCAGAAGTGTAAGTCACCAGTTGTGGTGTCATGACGGTGCGGACAGTATCTCATATGTGTAATTCTTTGCAGACGTTGACGAGGCGTCGAAGAAGGAGATCAAGGACCTCCTGGTCCAGTACGACCGTACCCTTCTTGTCGCTGACCCTCGTCGGTGCGAGCCCAAGAAGTTCGGAGGTGCCGGTGCCCGCGCTCGTTACCAAAAGTCCTACCGTTAAGGGAAATACATTCTATCATTATCTGGGAGGCAAACCAACCGTCGATCATTTCATCACTTTCTTCGTTCTGGATTCTGGGTCTGTTGCGTGGTCAGCATCGAATGAATACGCAGTTTTGTATATACCATTCCTGCGGGCCCAGACTTGAATAGAATTGATTGGCAAGCACGATGTGCACAGATTGTCTGCAGGAGATGTGGTCGAGCGGACAGATGGTCGTCGATGGTGAGGCGTGGAGGAGGATTGTAAACCAAAGGTCGAGAAAACGGGTGCAGGATGTTCACATCCATTTCGATCACGAGGAACTTTGCAAAACTACTGGAAATATGGAGTAGGTCCAAGCCAACTACGCTATGAGTACAGTGAGACTCCCGAGCGCCACAGGAACGGCGGCTCAATCACAAATTGGAATCGGGGGACAATGCACAGATACGGAGTCTCAACGTCGTCCAGATGTCCCACATGCACCAAAGGTCCTACACAAGCCAAACTATTAGCAAAGTGCTTCCCATGGATGATCCAATCTGAAAACACACACCATATTCCCTCCCATTCAGAGTGAACCCAACACATCCCTCCTTCGTGTCCACACCACATCCAATGACATCGCCTTCCCTCAACGCAGGCCCATCCCACTGTCGCAGCACCCTAACCAAATCATCTTGCCCAGGGTTTTCGAGTATGTCTTGGATCCGTGATTGGAGATCATTCATGAGTATACCGCCTCTGATGGAGAGCAGTGTTGCGATTTGGCCGCTGGGGAGGGCGAGGATGAGGAGGGTACCGGATTTCGTCGTGATGCCGATTTGAGGGATGCTGGACGTGATGTTTAAGATTTCTGCGTCTTTTTTGGCGGTGATGTCTGAGCGTTGATGTCTGGCGTTGATGCACGTACCTTTCATAATTCAGTCCTCGCAGCCCGATATGCACTTCGTAGTAGGACGTCGGCGTAAACAATGCGATCCAACTATGGCTATCCACTCCCTGCTCCACTACGTCCACGGGGGGGTTTGGGCCATGACCTCCCACGATATCTTTGCCCTCTTTGCTTTTCATTAGTGCTGGGATGGGTAACGTGCCATCTGGTAAAAAGCTATGTTTTGCGTTGGCATCTCCTAAACCGGCAGATGTACATCATGTATGGGACTTACCAAATCGGATCAACCCCATCTCCAAACCGGACCTTGCACCCTTGACCAGCAGCAAGCGATATTGCAGGGTACCTAAAGATATACAATCATCAAAAACAACCGTCGATGACGTCTAATCACGGCCTCTGCACATACCATGCAACATCGGCGTCAATGCCAGTAAACGCAGCCCCTACTGATTTCCCATTTTTAAAATACTCCAGCTCACCAGCGTCCAGATCGATCACGGCGGTGATGATGTCGCCGATGAACCAGTCTTCGCCGTAATCATTCTGAAAAACCAACGGATGTATGAGCATCGGATAGCTGAAATGGTATGCTAGATGCAACGTACATCCGTGGTAACCCCCGCATGCCACTTCTTCCCCCGATTCCCATCAACCGCATACGAATACTCATCATCTGAACCCCTACTCAATCACCCTTCTCTCAACCTCCAAACTCCTCATCAACCACAAACTTACCTCCAACGCCAACCCCAACCTCAGGATCCCACCCCGCAACCCTCTCCGCCCACCCAATCTGCAAAATCCCATCAGACCGTAACTCCACTTCGTATGCGTACCGCCCCGACCCGCTGACGGAGGTGCGGGAATAGGCGGTTTCGAAAGTCCAGGAGTCGTTCAGGAGCTGAGGGGGTTAAGGGGTGAGTCATGTGTGAGATGATGCGGGTGGTGAGAGTTTGGGGGAGCTACCTCGCAGCCTTGGGGACTGATCTTTAGGCCTGATGTTGCGGTTGGTGGCCGAAAAAATGTGATGTAGTTCTCGGGGAGGATAGATTGGGAAGTGGCAGGTGTGAAATCGAAAGCTGATTCTTGGAATGCGGTTGTGTAGAGGCGGGTTGGGCCGTTTGGGAGGGGGAGTTTGAGGAAGGTGGAGGATAAGGGGAGGATGGCGGGCTTATGTGCTGTTTCGTCCAGAGATTTTTTGGATTAGTGACGGCGGCTGAGGTCTCTTCTGGGCATGTGGGGACGTACCTGGGATGCTCGCCAGCACTGAGAGCAGAGCGGCGGCTGCATCATGAGTCGTCGGCCGACGCAATAGCGTCATCAAATCCGGGAGGAGGGCATTAGTTGCAGCGCCATCATCGCCAGCTGCTGTAACTATGCCTGATGCATCATGCTCCCATGTCCTATATCACATGGTTGGACATGCTCTACGTACCTTGCTTCACAATCTTCGCATAAACCTTCAAACATTGGCTCATCAGAGTATCATCTGTGTCGGCTTCCGTCGAGAATGGATCGTCAGTTCCCCCTGATATTGGCGTGGTGGGTTCACTGGTCGGTATCGCCCGATGCCAACCCTCCAACCTCTCTTCCGACTTAATTCTGCCCTTCCCACTCAATGACCCATCATCTTTCCTCGCCGCCACCCCAACCAAATCCCTCAAAAGCTCCTCAAGCGCCTCCCACGGAAACTCCCCAGGCAGCGTGAAGACATCCGAGCACAAAATGACATCCAACGCCATCAACCTTCCAGTAATCTCCTCCACGAGCGGGCTAACCATATGCGTGTCGTGCGCGTATACCTCCCGTTCCTTGATGTACTCGCCGCCGTCTTGCCGGAGAAGCCCGGCGAGGGGCATGATGGCGGTGTAAAGGATGTATTCCGTGAGGGTGGGGTCTGGAGGAGTAGAGGGGTTAAGAGGGATGGGTTGGGAAAGGAGGACAGGGAGGACTAACCTTTTCGCCCAAGCGTTTCGAGAACTTTTGCGGCCACGACCTGAACGTCTTTTCGCTCGCCGTCTAGTAAGAGGGCGTTTAGATGCTCTAATGCACCCGCTGCAACTAACTTCTGCCTCGTCAATTCTATTCCCACGAAAGCAGTCAGCACACCTTAATCTCACCCAAACGCCTGCGCAGGCAAGCAGACGCTACCAGACGTTACCAGAAACACCAACAAGATGCAAAAGCAACGCACATCCCGCATACTGCAGCTCTGGATCATCAGAGCTGCAGATACGCATCACCGTGCCGGCCACGTCGTGAGTTTCAATGTGCGGGCGGTTTGAGGGGTTACCGGTGAAGTACATGAGTATGTCTACGATTCGTCTGAAGGAGGAAGGAAGTGTGAGTTGGGATGGTGGTATGTGATGTACTGAAGCAGGATGGTGTACTTACAATGAGTTTTGATCTGTAGAGGCATCAAAGGCGAGCAGGAGTGAGAAGCCGTTTGCGGCGATGAACTCGGGATGGGCTTCCTCTGGACATAGCGTTACGTCAAGAGCACATCGAATGGATGAATGCACATCCTTCACCTACTGTGAGCCAGAAGATCATGCAAGAGCGCCTAAGAAGCTACCCTCAGAAAGGATATCGCAACCAATACGCTATGCACTGTGGACCTACCAACGCATTGCAACAGGCCGACTCAGCACTGCCACCCGGCACCGTCTTCAACATCGGGACGACCGCTCCCACTATTCCCGATGCGATCATGTCCTTCTGAATCTGTGCTGGGAGTTCATGAGCCCGAGGACGTGCAACGAAACGTCAAGAGATGCTTACAGTTGCCACTCGCCAGATGCTTCAGCGTCCCGAACGCCAGCCGAGGAACGTTGTCCTCTTCATGGCCGAGGAGAGCGCTCAGGGACGTGTAGACAGTTCGGACGGACGCCAGTTGTTCTTTACCGATATCTACATGTGTAATATGGGGTTCTGGCTGCTCATCTAAGGCTAGACTTACTGTAGATGCATACCTTTATTGACGAACTCGTGGATGAGGAAGAGGGACCAACAGACTAGCTGGTTATCGTCTATTAACACGGGTTGTGAGATAGATGCATCGGACGGATTACAACACGTGTGTGCGCACCACTCCGTAAGCCCATGGCGAGCAAAGGGAGTAAATCGAGGCTCTGTAACTCCTGGAGCTCCCACAGTAGTTCTGGAAAGACTGAGTTAGCTTCAACCCGGTGAATGTGAGTGTAATAATACAAGCCAAACCGAACGAGGGGATCTTTGACAGCAGCCGAACGATGGAGTGCATACATAGCCGCTGTAGACTGTCGTTGCCATATGTCAAGCGAACCAGGCGTCCCATGTGCATGAGGAAGCCGGCATCAAGCAGTCGTATTTGGACGTCCTCTAAAAGAACACTGCAATAAGACATTGTCTGAACTCCTTTCAATACGACCACATGCCCTTTCACGTACCGCACAGAGTAAGCTGATGCGCCAAAAGCTGTACTCAAAGTCAGCTAAACGCCAAATCTCGCATGAGATCAAACCCGCGCCTCACCAAAGTCCAATGAACCAAATCATCAACGCAAGAACCAGAGAGCGCAATGATGGAAGCCAGCGGAGGAATAACACCGTATCGAACGATCCGCACAGCGCGGCTCTCGCTCCCGTCGATCAGCCGACACAGACCCATTAGCGCGAGTCGGGAGACGTCTTGGTCCGTGGACGATAGGAGGAGCTCGACGAGCTTCTTGAGGAAGCCGCGACGGGCGAGGTCCTTGCTAAATGTTTCCTTGTTAGATCAGATGGGGATCGATGCCGTGCCCAGATTCAAGGAACCAACCGATATTCTTCATTCTTAGCAAGCTGATGCACGGTGCTCAGAGCGGTTCGAACGGTGCTCAGCGGCCTCCCCGGTTGCAACGCATCCATGATGACCGAAGACTGTTTCATCCTGCTCAGAAGCAACTGGACTACGTTCATCCGCAACTGTGGATTGGTGCAGGATAGCATTTCTTATTGAGGAGCATGTCAAAATCATGATTGATGGGCTCATGGCTACATGGATATGATTCTTTCGCTGACCTTGCAGTTCATGAACCTTAATCACTATGCACACAAACAACGCTCAGACCACTTTTACATACGCGAGTTTTGTAGCAATTTGAGGATACCCACCGTCCTTCGACCGCCGCCTCCTCCCAGAATGCGGACCATGGTCCAGCGACATCTTTGCTAGCGCTTTCCTTGAATGCAGGCCGTGGCGAAGGCGGAATTGGTTGCGAAAAAGGGCTAGTTCCAAAGTCAATAAGGCCAAACGTGGCTGCGCATCGCGTCGATTACGTGTGGACGCGACTCCAACGCGCTGGTGTCCGAAGGTGAGTTCTCATCAGAATTTGGACAACGACCTGGTAAAACAGCAATTAGAAGCTCCAATATCGGATTCAGCACATCCCGGTCCTAGGCGAATATATCATAGAGAAAGATTCCAAAACCATCGGGAGCGGACAACACTGAGAAAATGGCCGCCGCTGCCGCCGATAATGCTGCCTTGGCTGCCGGAGCCGCAGCACTGGCAGCTATGGCAGAGCAAGAGGCGATGGGAAACGAGCGGGTGGAGGCCGAGATACCCGACGAGCTAAAAGAGCAGCCGCCGCCTGAGAGTTTATTTGCTCTGGATAAGCGCATGGATGAGGTACCGTTTCCCACATGCATATGGCATACGGCGAAAACCTGGGAGTCATAATGACTTCTGTTGATAGCTGTTATCCGATATCAAAGTTTTACAGCAACAGCGGGCGAAGGACTATCAAAACACGAGTGGGAGAGTTGACCGGCTGGCTGCGTTCCAATCCATAAGGTATGCACTTCGAGGAGTACCCTGAACCTGAACAGGATTGTTAACATCTCTCAGTGTGTTCGAAAAGTACAAGCATATGCGCGCGGAGCGCATAGAGGAAATAGTCAAGACCAGCGTCCCAGAGAGAGCTGCAAGCTCCTCCAAGCTCATAGCTGATGAGGTATGTGTGCTGAATCCAAGCGCTTTCTTTTTTGGCTGCTCCTGACATTTCTTTCGCGCAGCTCGATACCTACTGGCAACTTGATGATAGTCTAGCGCACGACCAGCTACTCGTAATGCTGGTGGATTTCTTCAAGCATAAAGCATCTCTCCTGTTGGAGCAAAACGCCCTCATGCTCTCAAGATGGGCTCGTTTCTGCCGAACATCACATGACGTCGCCAATTTCTTCCCTGTGTTCCAACGGTATCAAGAACATCTACATGCTGAATATGTGGACACAGCAGAAAGGTTCGAAAGGCTGTCGGAGGCGCACGAAGCCCATCTACAAAAGCTGAGGGAGGAGGAGGTAAGGCACATATTACATATTTCCGTATGGGACGCCTGACCAAATCCTTGAACGTAGGCGCGAGCAGAAGCCGACAGAATCGAGCAAGAGAGACGTGGCCTGCTTCCTGGGCGGGCAAAGCCGGCTGGAACACCGTCAGGAAAGAGTCGAGCAACCACCAAGTCTTCTGGGGTATCGAATGATCAAGATACTGGGAAGAGCAATGGTTCTGGCGCAAGCAACTCGGATGGGCTAGGACTGGGTCACAGCGACCTCGGTGATGACCCACAATTCGACATTGGCGACCTGGTCGTGTTCTTACGCTGGGCTATAACCCATGGGGTTGGTCGAAAGCATGTTCAGATCTTCTTGCAAAGAGCCAAGGTGCGTCCGACACATCCAATCTAAGTTTAGCCCTTTCTTCAGTTGTGCTTGTGTCGCTTATGCTCAAACAGATGTTCGTGCACAGCGATCGGATCCAATTCATCAAAGACTATCGAATGATATGTAACACGAAACCCTCCCAAGGATCGCTTAACACCCTGAATGCGTTCGAAGGGATCAACAAGTATGTGATTCCGGCGTGAATACTGAAATACGCAATCGCACCTCTAACACGACATCTTTCAGTTACATTGAGAATCTCCCTGTGAAAAGGTCATCCATAGAGGATTTCCTGACGGAGTTCGATATTCTGGTCGGATACTGGAACATGGAAACTCCGATTTTCCGGGAAGATGGAAGACCTTTCGCATACGAGGCGGACTCTAAGTTCCGAGAGGCCTTTGCGAAGCAATCCGCCGAAAGCTCCTTTCCGCCCTATGAAGGCATCTCAAGTTCGGATATTGATGGGCCGGCCCCTCCAGGAGACGCTAGCAGAGCCCAGCCGCCTGGGCCAGCACAAACCACTGCTCCGCCGAAATCTTTGGCTGCGATATCTGGCATTTTCTCGCATCCTGGGTACAAAAGTGAGGAGAACCGTTGGGTCGCGTAGCTTGTGGTGACACCTAACTGAACTTGCATTCGGGTGTAGATGCCAACATTCCACGGCTCATCCACGCGGACTGGCTGGATAATCTGCGCTACTTCTCAGACCCAGAAGTGTGGAGGCAGGGTCAGCTGGATTTTCTGGGACAGGTATGCTGCTGAGAGAGCAAGAGTTCCCCGCATATGGACACCCACCGACCCTATTCCGAACAGCTAATAGATATAGACTTCGAGCTCCGATACGAGCATGATGTTCTGTTATCGAATGATCTGGAATACACCGTCAGCAAGCTTAAAGAGGCAGCACGCCGAATCTATGAGATGGGAACCTCTTCACAGGGTGGCAATCCCGGCAATAGCGGGTTCAACCGAGCCAACTCCGATCAAATGGGACACGATCGAGCCAATGAGAGCGACAGTTCCGCGGTTATCATCGCTAGCTCGAACATGCCAAGCAAGACGTTCGAGTTGGGAATCAAGGTTCCTGATCCGCAGGACATGGAGTCAGCGAAAGACTACCGCGTCTTGGATGGCAAAAAGCACGCATATGGCGTACTGTTGCGTAAAAGCGCTGAGATGGAAAAGATGGAACAAGCTGTTGCAGGGGACGGCGAATTTGGAGCTTCAAATGCTGGAAGGATAGCTGGTCCTATGGTCTCCGCGTTGTTCTCAGAACACGAGATCATGTCTTTCCTGCAACTACGGCATGTGCGCATCCGGAATTTGAGGAACTCCTTGCTGTCTCAGTTCAACTTTTATCGGTCTGTGGAGAAGCGCTTGACGATGGACCTGCATGAAACTTCAGCCCGCGTGAACGCAGACGTCTCCGATCCGATCCGTGCGCGGGAACAAGGACCCGACATCTTGGCAGCTTCCGCGGCTGCAACACATATGTGGCATCAGCAAGAACTCTTTGACATGCCTGATGCCGAGCGAGGAGGGCCTGGTGGGGCACCGGCAGGCGCGTCTGGACCAGCCAAACCCATCCTCCCATCCGAGGACATCCGTCAGCTATGGAATAACCAAATGATCATCAAAGATCAGAAGGGCACTCCGCTCATGTACGGTGAGTTTGAAGCCGCTTTGAATCCTCCAAACGGCTTCTAGACCTTATAACTTCTCAACTCAGATGCGGCGATAGAGGACATGAAGAGCCATGAAGCGATTCTTCTGAAGCTGGCCACCATGTATATCAACCATGGCCGGGCAAGTCGCGAGGGCAGGGAAGACGACGAAGTTTTTGCCAAAGATTTGGAGGCTGAACGAGCATATGGGGAAGCTATCCGATTGCGCATCGCCGAGCGAAAATGTGAGTTCAGTTTTATATGCGAGCTGTAGCTCTCCACCCTGAGGAGGCGAGCCTAATCCCATCTTGTTTTGTAGCGGAGGTTCTGCAATTCATCGAGGGTAGATACACTTTTCTCAACCCAAATGCGGATAGGATGCAAATGCTTTTGGAGCTCTACGACCACGAAGTCAAATTCCAATTTGCAAAAATTGAGGTAACCATCATCCCGAACCAACTTTTTCCTCGAACGTCCCGAAATATTTACGATGTTGTGATTTTCCAGTTGATCAATGCATATCTGGAGATTTATGAGCACACCAGCGATCCGAAGAGCATCAAGGAGATAGGCCAGCTGATAACGAACATCGTTCATACTCGCCCTGGATATGACTTTGAGGTAGTTATCCTGCCTACGAAAAGCGCTGATGGAAACGATGACTGATCACAAGTTCTCCGTCATCTAGAGTCCATATTTCTCGAGGGCATACGCAATGGCAACTCGCACCTTCCGCATCCAAGCTCAGCTAATTCTTGACATGATCAAAGACGGGGTCGATCAGCACCGCAGCTGGTACCAGAAATGCTTTGGGCGTTTGGACCCAACACTGGCACAAAACGATCTTGACGGAAGCCAAGAGTTGACTGTCAAAGACGAGTGGGAGAACGCCGAGACCGCGAAAGGATTAAGGAAGCTGGACAGCCCGATTTCTGCCGGTTTGCCACCGAAAGAGGATGGTGAAAAACAAACCGTCACAATGCACCATGCATCTGTCATCCTGGGCATGACCGAGTTTGTTCCCACACTGGATGGCATCATACAGATTCACAAGATTGCGTTCAGTGCAGCGTCAGAGATGTTTGGGGTTACAGAAGAGTTGTTTCGACAGGGAAGGGCGTCGAACCTTGTGGACAGTAAGAAGAAACCGATTGCCAAAATCGACAGACAAGCGGTGGAATGTGCTGTATGGAAGGGATTCCACAACATGTGGCAGGCCCTCTATGACCACAGTTTCCATATACCTCAGCCACGAAACCGGCGGCTCATAGGGCGAATTGATGCGGAACTCTGGATGGAGAACCCGCTGATGCCCGATATCATTCTGATGGACCACTATCAAACTTACGGCAAAACGGATGCGGAGCCCGAACTGAAACATATTGCTGCCCGCACTCCATTTACAGATCCGGTATTCAAGCCGAAGGCAGCACATATCTGCCAGCGCCTGATCAAGCTAGTGGTACTGAAGGATAGGCTCTATTATTCATGGCGCAGTACCGAGAACTGGCGGAGAATCTACGAAGGGCAGTTTCCGCAGCTTAATGTCAACAAAGATGCGTTTACGGGCAGATTGAACTCGTTAAAGTTCGATTTCCCGGATGTGGCAGATAATACCGCCGTGGAAGAAGATTATGAGGAGGAGACCACGGACGGTGGCCCAGATGATGCGCAACAGGTGGCGGCAGAGTCGGACGATGAACGAGACCCTGCAGTGCAATTCGGGCATTCTTACCTGCGCTTTGGCCCGCTAGCTGTTGCCGAGCTTGACGAGCATCTGGCTTCAGCGATTTCACTGCCGACTCCTTCGGCCCCATTTGACCTATCGACTGTTTCCGGTATCAATACCAGCTTGCGGCCAGAGCCTATGCGGCAGATGGCTTTCAGTTTGAAGATTCAGACTGTAGAGAAGTTTTGGCATATGGCAGCCGTTGAACTGCATCACTTGCTGCTATCGGAAGTGCACGCCAAGCTGCTCATCGAGGGCACTCCTGCAAAGATTGAAAAAGCGAAAGGTTGGGAGCGGCGAAGCCCTCAACGCCATGGCGAAACGCCGACAACACAAAAAACGCTCGATGTGGACTATCGCCTTCTCATTACCGCCATCGTGCCAAAAAAGAAAGCGTTACGCAAAATGATGCTCACGGAGTACAATAAAGGGTTCCGAACCAGCGGAAACATGACCGAAGAAGAACGTGATCAAGTCTCGACAACATACAAATACAATCTGTACGAATGGTACTACAATAACATGCTGGAGATCACACTCGAGGAGTGTGAGAGAGCAGAATACGCGAAAATCATGATTGACTTCCGCAATACGGTCCAAAAGACTTCCTATGGACGTCTCCTGTTTCGGTCGACGAAAGTTGCGCGCCACTTCGATTATTTCTCGAATCAGGATAAGCCATCCGGGGCAGAGGCGGAATTGGATCCTTCGCAGCTCAGTATGGATGGCGTGGCCACTCAGGAAATCATTCAGACGGATCTCGTTACAACCGAGAAAATCTCCAAACTATGGTTTCTTCCCTCAGTAACCGAAATCGTCATGACCTCAAACTCGAGCGAAAAGTCCCCAAAAGGGCCGTTTGATCTGTCTCAGAGGGTCTATCGCAATATCGGCACATTTAGGAAAGCTCTCAGCATCCAGTCTATGCTGTTGGACATCTTCTTGTTCGTCAAGTCATATGCACATTTGCTGCAAGACAACAGACGTTATGTTGTCCAAGGTAAGCTCAAGTTCAAAAAGTTGGAATATGTTTAGCGAACCTCAGCATTTGCGTTTTGCACAGTGCGCCAAGTTCGTGAGGCCGATTACGTCGTGAACACCATTGGCGCCATCAAGAAGGATATGTCTTACCAAGGACAACAAGCAGACTTTGTGCGAGTGGAACAGTATTTGGCAGCGAAATGGAAGCTTTGGATCTTGAAGTTGAAATTGGCACTTGGCTGCTCCATGTATACTCTGGGAATGACAGTCAAGCCATACGCATATATGCGACTGCTGTCTTATCAGGAAAACCTGGCGAAAGAAGAAATACCGGACTCCATACCTCTCTTCCAGCAACTTACGACAGTCAGAAGGATCTGTTTCACGCCGCGCATAACGCCTTATCCCAGTCCACACATCTTTGGGGGTACAGGGCTCAAAACTGATGCCAAGCGGTTATGCGATAAGAAAATCCTAGAGCTGGAAGAATGCTTGGATGAATTTCTGCAAGCCACGATGCTGAACTTCGGTGAAAATGCAGACGAAGTGAACCGTCTCCAGAGCGATTTCTTGCTTACGGGCCTCAAGCTGTTGGCGCTGCGTCGCAAGTTCTTAGCGGGCATTGTACCCAGTGGCATAATCCATGTACGTGTTTTGTCTTTGAGCAATGAAAGCGCCGGAGGAATGAACTGATATCAACGCATCTCCCCCTCACAGACTCGCGAGCAGTTGCAGGAGTTCTTTCGCCTGTACAAGATGAAAGTCATGGTACCGGCCATACGTCTTTATCACAAAATGGGAGCGAAGGGAAATGCCAGCATACGTAAGATATAATAGGAGCTTTTTGTGAATTCTCCCAAGCTCACTCTTCTTTCCTGCAGCGATGTTGCTGAGGGACGAGATGGTAACTGCTACTGTGGACTTTGACTTCAACCGAATCGCCCAAGCGGTAAGGGTTCTGCAATTATGATACACTTTCTTTGGCATCACATTCGTCAAGATCTCACACCATTCACGATTTGATAGCTCTTCGATCGCTGTCAGGTTGCAGTCCTACAAACCGAGCTTCAGCGCGAATACACATTCAAGCTTATTCGTCAAACTCGAATCTTTTATGATCGATTGGCGGACGAGCGCACCGGCCGCCTGTTCAGGGTCTACGATAGCTTGGATATTCCGTCGTCCACAGCTAACAAGGCCTTTGCATTCCGGATGACTGAGGATGATTATGCTGTTAAGACCGCAATGATTCACGATTTCGTCAAGGACCTCTGGCGAGCGAATTCAGCTTTGGTGCGCCCTTTCTCTGCATTGTGTCCTATTTACCTCAGGGTTACTCATTCTTTTCGGTCAACTAGCTGAAGGAGATCCAGGAACCAGAAAAGAACATGCCCGCCAATAAGCAGCCAAAGGTTGTTAGTGGCCCCAATCCGCTCTTAGAGCACGGAAGAGTCTTTACGTGTACCAGAGATATGCTTGGTCAAGCGGTGCGTTGAGTTACTTTGTCTTTGAAATCTGGAATGTGCTCCTAAATGCTTTCCTTATCACAACGCAGATCACCAAGCTAGCTCGACAAATGAGCAAATGGCAGGAGAAACGGCGAGGGGAGCAAGAACACTTCATGGGCACATTGATGGGCCGAATGATGGAGATGGCCAAAACAGGGGAGAAGCTTGTTAAGCACTTGGTGCAGGAGAAGAAGGAATGGATGGAGGTATGGACATGACACCCTGAACGCGCAAAAAGGGCTTGAGGTAACGAGACGCTTGAAACCAAACCTAGACGTACAAGAGAGATGTCAGAGTCTCCGCATTCCAGCTCAGCAGCGAACTTCACACGGAACTAGCGTCCACATCCGTTGAGTTGGCCGATTTGCGGAAACAACGACGAACGGATGAGAGACGAATCCGATATCGGATTCTAGACGAGTATGATGATCTCGTACAAGAGCTGGTCATGGAAATCAACGTGCTTAGAAACCGCTTCTCGGAATATCGCGTAAACACATTCCAGGAAGTGATGAGCATCATGAGCGAAGCGAAGAAGGACGAGCTTCACGTGCTCATTGATAATCAGGAGATGCCGGCGAACATGAAGGACAGTGCCAAGTGGATGATCCGACATGAGGAGGAGGCCCAGGCTTTGAGACAAGAAAACCACGAGTTGAAAATGACCCTGCTGAAAGTACGCTCGATGTTTATCATCAAGGAGCAAGCCTTGCGCTCCATGTACGAGAAAAAGACGCGCAAACTAGCTGAGGGGAGCAAGTCCGCGGAAGAGAAGCTGTGGGATAGCTATCGAGAAGCGGAAGTACGCGAAAGTACGCTGAGGAGGCAGCTTGCCAAGGCTCAAAAGACCTTGAGCAGCAAAGAAGCGGAGTGCGACACGCTTCAACGGCACCTCCGCGAGGAGCAACAGAGAGTTCGGCAATTGACACCAATCACGAGTAGCAAAGATCGGGCTGTTTCCGCTGGTGCCGGTGGCCGCCGATACGCTGCTGTCGGTGGTGATAACGATCTGAACAAGATTGCGGAGCTTCAAGACAGACTTAGCAGATACGAGGCGCTCAAGATTGACCTCATCCTCAACGAACTACAAGAGAAGACCAAGCTGGTGGAGCAAATGGTGGACGAAAAGCGGAAGAAAGGCGGTGTGGGCCAAACCGGGCGAGCAGGCGGGATGGCCGGTGACAGGAGCAGCGGAGGCCATCCATCTGACCACCGTCGAAGAGCTGTATCGGCTCGATTAGCCAGACCACCAATGGTCATTAAAGCTATAGCACCGCGACGGAAGGGTCTGGGACCTTACAGTGAATATCGGGAGTGGACTGCAGAGGATGAGTCGCTCTCAGGACCCGGACAAAAGATCGAGAAAGCCGTGAACGATCACATGGTCGAGAAAATGAACAACCTAGCCCTCCAGAACAAGATTTTACGCCAAGTACTTGAACAGTGCAACATACCCGTACCGTCAGAGGCTGGTGATTTTATGGAAGAGTCGCCTCTCAAGCGAGGCACATCGGAATCGAGAAAAAGCGTCATGTGGGTGGATCAACAACAGCCCAGCACCTCGGACGATCTGAACTCCGAAGACGAAAACGATGACGAACCCGATGGCAATGGAGACCTACCAAGTACACCGAAAGCAAGGCCGGCGCAAAGCGCACCACCAGGGGGTCGATTGCGCGCAGCCCAACTCCGATCGAAACCCCTGGGAAGTGCTGCATCAGCAGGCGATGTAAAGCGCCCACCACGACTACCACGTCCAAATTCATTTGGTCTGGAGCCGGGACCAGTCGTCGGATCGGAAGGCCGCTTATCCGGTGCCCGTGAGTCGGCGACACCTGGATCATCCACGACCTCTCTCGGGCCCGAAGAGATGCAAAAGAGCGTGCAACCGGGCTCCACGAGAAGCATCAGAGCAGCTTCAGCAGTGTCGCTCACCGGGTCTACCGTGTCCGTGCGACAGTCTTCTTCTCTTTTGCACTCAAGACCAACGTCAGCATCGGATTACAGAATATCAGATGGTAAGAACTCAGACTGGCGCATATTCGCTTCCCGGTCACTCAGTAACACGGTTTTGCGATCTTCTAGCATTGCGTACTGGCACACCCCCGCCGTTACTACCTCAGTCTCGCACATCTAGTGCCCGTCGGGACTCGGTGGGTTCACTCCATGCTTCGGGATCCGAAGCTCGGTTTTCGCTACCTTCATCACCACGTCCGATGACTCCGCGAATTTGAACAAGTTTCATTTCTCCTCACACACCTTCGATTTGTAAATCGAGATCTGTCTCGGACGCCCAATATATGGGTTTATTTAGCTCTTATACATATACGAATCCAACGGAGTAAGCACAGTATGGGCCTATGGTCTCGGTGGGCGGAATTGAACCCTTTTGCACCTCTTCGCGTGACGTACAGTCAACGGACATAAACCTGTGCACCCCCTCTAATTGAAATCAAAGTCGGTCACTCACGTGAATTTGGCGTTGCGGCAGTCGCTGATTTATATCGTCTCAAAGTCCCTCGGATACCCATCATCCACACACTCCCGCCCACGAACAACCTCGTTGGAGCCAAATCATCCGCTTGTCATACTGTCCGTGCCTTTCACGCCTTGGGTTTGCGGTACCGGTCTATATCTCCCTGGCAGTTGGTCGATCCGCAGCAGCACTGGACAGCAATCGACAGGGTTTTAGATCTTGTGACTCAGCCCGTACCCAAACACTCATGTCCCTTCGCCTCGCCCTCACCTTGAAGTTCCATGCCGGATCCCAATAATCTGTATCATCCCCCAGGTTATACAATAATCTCCTCATCCTTCTTTACGGGCCGAGTGAGGATGATATGGAGGTTGGAAAGTTTCGCGTTTGGGTCACAGGAGTCTGAGATTAGAGGGGAAAGGAGGGGTGATTTAGAACGGGTTGTGCTGGAGTGTTGTGGGATTAAGCAAACTTACGATTTGCGAATCGTGCGTCGGAGGTGGGGAGAAGCCTTAGCTGGGAATGAGAAAGGACGTTTAACTCCTGCATCATCTGATCTGATATCGTATGTCGCAAACAGATCACGGGTGACGATTGGAAGAAGCCTGATGTGCAGGCGCAACATGGGCTGGAGCATTTCTGATCGCATATCCGGAAGAACATCATCAAGGCAAGGGCGAATGGTGCGAGAGAGGGTGAAAGTGATGGGAGGAGGAAGTTGCAGAGACTGGGTGTGGAGGGGGAGTTGTGAGAGAGGGTGAAGGTGGGGGTCTGGGCAAGGTGAGCCGCTTATGTGTATATATCAGATCTCTGGTGCGTTTGCAGTGCTCTATTCAGTTACATTCCAAATGATATTTGAGAATATATAGTGTTGATTAGTACAAGTTGCCTTCATCGGCGACGCCTCAGGCAGAGGTACAATGATGTGGATGGCAGATAACCACCACGGAAAATGGGATGGGGTGAAATCTAGACTACCCGTTACGGGAGAATGCGTCTGGTCTGCGGCCATTGCCAAACACCACCGAACGCACAATCGAGAGGAAATTCTTGGTGCTCAGGACGTCCCGATTGTACACTCTCATCCATAGTCGTAGTGGTCGTCTTCCAGGAATCTCAAATGCTGTCCAGTCTTGGTTGATACATTCGGGGTTGGGGCAACCCACCAATCCATGGACGTATTCCATTCTTCCCTTTCTAGCTTGCCATGGCCGAGATGACAGCTGCTGTCGGATGTTTTTCTTCACACGGCCGTGGCAGTCTGGGCACACAGAAGAAGTTCGATACTCATCTAGCAAGTAGCACGGAATGCTGTTCCTTGCAAAGAGTGTGCGGAATCTGATTTCCATGATGAGTTAGCATATTATAATACATAGTAGGTACCACGAATGATGGTCACTCACCCCTTGGTCTTCGATGACTCCTGAAAGCGCATGGTTTTTCCAGCGTCGCTCCAATCACCCAAGATGACCGAAAGATGCTTTCCATACAGGCGTTGCATGTTCTTGATGAGCTTGCTCTCAGACTTTTGCCGCAGTGAGAACGCCTTGAACCTGCGAGCAACGTGAATCTCATCCTGGTAAAACTCATCCAGGGCGGGATCTGGGATATGGATGGATGTCAGCCCATGTGTTACTAAATTTGAAGACAGCGCATAATACATCATACCTGCATGTATGTGATCCACAATGAACGCTGAGAACGCCTCGATGTTCATGCTCTTGTGCGATGGAATATGTGATTCCATCTCAGCGATGCCAGCATTGATCTTTCGCTCTCGCATGTCTCTTTGAAAGTACCGAGACTTTGTCTCGACCGCCCGTTGATTGGATGTGTATCTGGTATGGGGTGGTGCATGTTACGGACGACGCGCCCATACCGTAAGCTTACCTACTGACGGCCGCCAATGTCAACCGCCAAATGTCAAACGCCAATGTCAATGTCAATGTCAGTGTCAATGTCAGTGTCAATGTCAGTGTCAATGTCAATGTCAATGCCACTCCCCCTCTCTCATCTCATTTCGCCAATCCTCCCGCAATATCGCCACTCCTCCTCTCTCCTCTCATTTCGCAAATCCCCCCTCGGCTTCTCCACACCCCCCACTACTTCCCCATAGCCAGCAGCTGTAGCAATGCTCTCTACGCTCGCCACCCACGCTCTAGGAGCATAGCTGGCGCCCCCCCAGTCCCCTCTTGTTGTTGTTGTTCTCTGATCTGCTGGGTTGCCTATCTATAAATAGCCGGCCTCTCTTCGTCCATTCCCTTCCTCCCCAGCAGTTCAAAACCAGTTCTTCTCATCTCCTGTTCTAGTCCTTGCTTCTTGTTTCGCCAATACAATCTCTTGTCGCCTATCACACTCGCCCTGTCTTCTCTACTTCGCTTCCGCCCCCGTTGTCGAGATCATAACAGTTTGATCTGCTCCAACACTGCGAAGTTCAGAACCTGTCCAGCCCTGCATCCGACAAACCTTTTTCGCCATGTCCCAACCCGAGTCCGTACCTTTCACCGCCAAGCAATGGAACGATATGTGCCAAGCCATCGCCGCCTTGCAAACCCAAAACGCCAACTTGCAGGCCAACCTAGCGCAAGCCCAAGCCGACGCACAAGCTGCCCAGAGCATCGCCGCCCAGGTTCAAGCCGATATGTACACCCGTCCCCAAGTCGCCAACCCTGCTCTGGAGCCAAGAATCAGCTCGCCCGAGAAGTTTGATGGTACCCGCAGCAAATTCCGTGGGTGGTTGAACAACATCCGGTTGATGTTTGCTCTCCAGCCCAACCGCTACCCCAGCGACATCATCAAGATCCAAACTATTGGCACCTACCTCACCGGCACTGCGCAAGCCTGGATAGCGCCCCTAGTCGAACGCCAAGATCACAGCCTTCAGGACTTCGATAGTTTTATCAGTCAGATGCAATCGGTCTTCGGAGACAGCGACAGGGTCCGCACCTCTGAAAACAAGCTCCAGAACCTTCGCCAAACCCGTGCAGCAACCAAGTACGTCGCTGAGTTCCGCCAGCTACAATGCAATGTCTCCTGGAACGCCCAGGCCCTGATTGCTACCTTCCGCCGTGGCCTCAAAGAAGACGTCTGTTATGGACGACGCGTCCATACCATGCGCTTACCTCATGACAGCATCCCAACAGTCAGTCAATGTCAATTCCCTGTCAAAACCTGACATCTGCCAAACCTCGCAGCCGCACGCAGCTGCGCTACCCCACACCTGCCACTGCCTTCATTTCTCCACGCAGCCGCACGTAGCCACACCTCCCAACACTCGGCGCTTACAAACCCTTCTCCATACTTCCCCACGTACCCGCCCACAGCCTCAGCGTAGCCACCCCATCCCCGGTCTTCTGTTTCTATGCTTCCCCACCCTTGGCGCTTCTCTTGGCTTCCCTCTCATTCCGTACCCTTCTGCTTCCCCACGCTTCCCCAGCCTTCCCAGAAAAACATAAATAGCCGCCTCCCCTGAGCTCCCCACTTCCTGATCCCCCCAGCAGATCAACACCAGTTCTTCCTAGTCTTGTTCTAGTTCTTGTTTCGGTCTGAATACCATTACCTGTCAACAACCTGCACCACAAGTCGCCTCTATTTCCATCGGCTCCGCCCATTCATAACAGTTTGATCTGCTCAACAACCCCCAGCCGCTGTACCTCCACGCCAAATCACCATGTCCGACGCCCTTCCCCTCACGGCCGAAGCCTGGCAAGCCATGTGCAATGCGATTGACGAACTTCGAGCACAGAATACCACCCTACAAGCCGAACTAGCGCAAACCCAGACCACTGCCCCTGCCACCCACGCCCCCGAACCCAAAATCAGTCTCCCAGACAAATTTGATGGCACCCGAAGCAAGTTCCGTGGGTTCCTCAACCAGATCCGGCTCATGTTTGCCCTCCAACCCAGGCGCTACCCCAACGATCAGACCAAGATACGAACTATTGGCACCTACCTCACTGGCACCGCCCAGGCCTGGCTGGCGCCCCTTGTCGAACAAGACCATCATTCCCTTACGAACCTGGATGATTTCATCCAGCAAATGCAAGCAGTCTTTGGAGACAGCGACAGGATCCGCACATCCGAAAACAAGCTCCAGAACCTTCAACAAACCCGTGCAGCAACAGAGTATGTAGCTGAATTTCGACAGCTGCAATGCGATGTGTCGTGGAATGACCAGGCATTGATTGCCACCTTCCGTCGCGGCCTCAAAGAAGACGTCAAGGACTTAGTGCTCACGATGCCCCCTACCGCCTCAATCGACACTGTGATGGAACAGGCCATCCAATGTGACAACCGATTGTTTGAGCGCCGTCTAGAGCGAAGCAGGAACCGACAGTCATATGTGCCAGTTACCACTAGCCCCACCCTCATGAGCCCCGACAACCGCCCAGACGACCCTATGATCATTGACGCTGCTCGTCCGCGAGGACCCCTCACGCCGCTAGAGCGCCAACACCGCATCACAAACAAACTTTGCCTCTACTCTGGTAAACCCGGCAACATAGCCAAACTCTGCCCGAACAAGATACGCACGGCGAATGTCGCGGTTAAGGAACCTGCACCCATCCAGGATTTTGCCCAAGTCCAGCTGCAGTAAAGGCCGAGCAGCTGGGCAACACCTGTCCTGGGCCTTCTCACCACGCAAGTACTGCCAAGGGAGAAGCCACAAAACCTTGCTCCGATCCTGGCATCTCCAGCAACACCCTTCTCCTGACCACCAACAATGTCAATCTCCTATCTGAGATACCCTCACCCATGCGGACTTTGGGCCCATCCTCACCATTCGAGTACCCTGTTACCCTGCAGATATCGGCCCAGCGAGCTCCAGTTCAGCTTTCAGCACTACTCGACACCGGTGCGATGTCGTGCTTCATCGACGAAAGTTATGCCCGCAAGCACCGCATCCCACTTGTCAAGAAGGAGGACCCCATTGCGCTTGAACTGGTTGACGGACGTCCCAGCCATGCGGGCTCCATTACCCATCACACCCAACCTTTGGGCATGTGGGTCAACGACCATTTTGAGGAGGTGGTATTCCATGTGACATGTTCCCCGCATGCGCCAATCATCCTGGGGCTTCCCTGGTTTGAGCTCCATGATGTGGAGCTACACTGGAAGACTCGCACTCTTTGCGTCCGCTGCCATTGCGGTTTTGGACAATACGCCTCCTGGGATGCCCTGCCAACAGAACCTAGCCCGAAGCCCTCAAAAACCCCTGAACCTCTGATCCGTATCCATCAAGACGAGATTTCAGTCTCCCTAGCCCAGACACCCAACACACTGGACCCAGCACCCACACCGATCCACGTATCGTTTATCAGCGCCCCAGCTTTCCGTGTGGCGGCAAGGCATGACCAGGCATTCATTGCCTACGCCAATCCGACCAAGTCAGATTCCCAAGCCCTGGCGACCACTCCTCCAAAAGATCCGAAGGCCATCATTCCTGAAGAATACCAAGATTTTGCGGACGTCTTCGCCAAGAAGAACGCGGATACCCTCCCAGAGCACCGACCCTACGACTGCCCCATCGACTTAGAAGAGGGCAAACAGCCACCGTTCGGCCCGATCTATAGTCTCAGCGAGCCTGAAATGCAGGCACTCTGTGACTACCTTGAAGAGAACCTAGCTAAGGGGTTCATCAAGCACTCCAAGTCTCCCGCCGGTGCCCCAGTCCTCTTTGTCAAGAAAAAGGACGGTTCCCTCCGTCTGTGCGTCGACTATCGTGGACTCAACAATATCACCATCAAGAATCGCTATCCCTTGCCCTTGATTAACAGCATCATGGATCGTCTTCGAGGGGCACGCCGGCTCACCAAGATTGACCTCCGGGGAGCCTGCAACCTTCTTCGGATCCGGCCAGGGGATGAATGGAAGACAGCGTTCCGATGTCGCTACGGCCTATTCAAGTATAATGTCATACCGTTTGGGCACACCAATGCCCCTGGAGTATTCCAACACCTCGTGAACGACATATTCCGTGACATTCTCGACGTTTTTGTTGTGGTCTACCTTGACGACAGTCTGATCTTCTCAAAAAACCCAGAAGACCACCCCAACCACGTCCAAGAGGTGCTCTCACGACTCCGCCAGCACGGGCTGTATGCGAAACCGGAAAAATGCGAATTCAACCGTGACTCTGTTGAGTTCCTGGGGTTTATCATCTCTCAGCAAGGCATTTCCATGGACCCAAAGAAGACGGCTGCCATTACCAAATGGGAACCCCCGACGAATGTCAAAGGCATCCAACGCTTCCTTGGTTTTGCCAACTTCTACCGGCGATTCATCAAAGGGTACTCTGCGATCGTTGCACCCCTGACCTCGCTCACTCGCAAAGACTTGCCATTCAAATGGACCCACGCTGCACACCTAGCTTTTGAAACCCTCAAGAAAGCCTTCACCTCCGCACCTATCCTGACTCACCCCGACCCTGACAAGCCCTTCATTGTCGAATCCGATGCCTCCGACTTTGCCCTTGGCGCCGTCCTCCTTCAACCCGATGACACAGATCAACTCCACCCCGTGGCCTTTCACTCCCGCAAATTTACTCCTGAGGAAATCAACTATGAGATCTACGACAAGGAACTCCTGGCTATCCAAGACTCATTTGCTCAATGGCGACACCACCTCATTGGTGCCCGCCACAAGGTCATCGTTTACTGTGACCACAAGAACCTCCAGTACTTCATGACTACCCGTACCCTCAACCGCCGCCAATCCCGCTGGTCAATCTTCTTTGCTGATTTTGACTTTGTCATCACATACCGCCCTGGTACCCAGCAACACCAAGCTGACGCCCTCTCTCGTCGCTCTGAATACGAGCTAAGGGAGGGGGAAGAAGCATTCCGCTCCCAGGAAACCACGATCCTCACCCCTGACCATCTCCGCCTGGCCGCCACTTATCTGACCCCACTGGACTCCTCGCTCCTTGACCAAATCAAAGCTGCCCTGGCATCCGATGTGTTTGCGCAAACCATCCGGCGACAGCTTAGGGCCCCCATTGCCCAGCAATCTCAAGAAGACCAAGAACGGATAAAGCGATTCTCCGAGGAAAATGGGGTTCTGCTGTACGACAACCTTGTCTACGTCCCCACCAACAAGCTCCGTGCTGAGATCTGCCGGGACATGCATGACACGCGTTTGGCAGGACACTACGGCATGTCAAAGACCCTGGAGCTCATCTCACGCAACTACTGGTGGCCTAGCCAGTGGCGTTTTGTCAAGTCCTACATCAGGTCCTGCGACGTATGTGCTCAAGCCAAGACCAGCAGACACAAGCCCTACGGTCTCCTCTAACCCCTGCAGGTCCCTGACCGCCCCTGGGGGTCAATTTCCATGGACTTCATCACGGATCTACCCGCCAGTGATGGGGTTGATTCTGTGCTCGTTGTCATCTGCCGGTTCACCAAGATGGCGCACTTTGTACCGTGCAGGAAAACTGCCACCGCTGAGTCAACTGCAGATCTGATCTGGCACCATGTCATCCGGCTCCATGGACTCCCCGACGATATTGTATCTGACCGTGGCCCACAGTTCAACTCCCACTTCTGGAAACGTCTCTTCGCTCTCCTGGGAATCAAGGTCAACCTCTCATTGGCGTTCCATCCCCAGAGCGATGGACAAACCGAGCGGACCAATCAGATTCTTGAGCAATACCTTCGCTGCTTTTGCAACTATCAACAAGATAACTGGAAGGAACTCTTGTCTTCTGCTGAGTTCTCTTACAATAACACCATCCACTCCGCCACCCAGACAACCCCCTTCTACGCCAACTATGGGTTCCATCCTCGATTCAGTCTGGCTTCCGCCACCACAACAGAATCCCTTAATCCTGCAGCCGAAGCTTGTGCCAACCATCTCAAGGAAATCCATGAACAGCTTGCCACTGAGCTCAAGGAGGCCCAAGGACGCATGAAGCGCTTTGCCGATGCTAAGAGGGCACCTGGCCCAGACATGAAACCCGGTGACAGTGTCTGGCTCTTACAGCGGAATCTCAAGACTCTCCGACCTTCCCAGAAACTTGATCACCGTAAGATTGGCCCCTTCACAATCACGGAGAAGATCAACTCGGTCACATATCGCCTCAAGCTTCCCCCATCCTACAAAATTCACAACGTCTTCCATGTCTCCCTTCTTGAACCACGTTTCACCATTCCGGAGCGAACTGAGCCAGAACCCACCCCACCAGAAGAAGTCGAAGGACAGGAGGAATGGATTGTGGAAGACATTCTTGACTCCCGTATTCGACGCACGCACCTTCAGTACCTCATCCAGTGGCAGGGTTGGCCAAGCTCGGAGAACACATGGGAGCCAGTGGAACACCTTGCCCGATGTCAAGAGCTTGTAGCCCAGTTCCACCAAAAGTACCCCGACAAACCCCGACCAAAGCCTGCCAACATCAAAACAACATCCGGACGCCGTGGCTAAAAGAGGGGGTGATGTTATGGACGACGCGTCCATACCATGCGCTTACCTCATGACAGCATCCCAACAGTCAGTCAATGTCAATTCCCTGTCAAAACCTGACATCTGCCAAACCTCGCAGCCGCACGCAGCTGCGCTACCCCACACCTGCCACTGCCTTCATTTCTCCACGCAGCCGCACGTAGCCACACCTCCCAACACTCGGAGCTTACAAACCCTTCTCCATACTTCCCCACGTACCCGCCCACAGCCTCAGCGTAGCCACCCCATCCCCAGTCTTCTGTTTCTATGCTTCCCCACCCTTGGCGCTTCTCTTGGCTTCCCTCTCATTCCGTACCCTTCTGCTTCCCCACGCTTCCCCAGCCTTCCCAGAAAAACATAAATAGCCGCCTCCCCTGAGCTCCCCACTTCCTGATCCCCCCAGCAGATCAACACCAGTTCTTCCTAGTCTTGTTCTAGTTCTTGTTTCGGTCTGAATACCATTACCTGTCAACAACCTGCACCACAAGTCGCCTCTATTTCCATCGGCTCCGCCCATTCATAACAACGTCAAAGACCTGATGCTCACAATGCCCCCTGCGGCCACCATTGATGTGGTGATGGAGCAGGCTATCCAGTGCGATAACCGGCTGTTTGAGCGCCGCCTGGAGCAAAACAGAAGCCGCCAGACCTTCCCGGTTCCCCATACCTCGTTTACTACTACCACCACTGTCGACCACAGCGAGCCTATGCAGATTTACGCCGCTTGTCCCCGCGGCCCTCTGAGCCCTCAGGAACGCCAACGCCGCATTTCCAACAACCTCTGCCTTTACTGCGGTGGCGCGGGGCACATTGCAAAAGTCTGCCCCGTCAAGAACAAGACCACCACCCGTGCCGCCAACATTGACATCAAAGAACCCTCCACCAAACAGGGTTTTCCCAAAGTCCAGCCGCAGTAAAGCCCCAGCGACTGGACAACACACACCGCCCCGGGCCTCCTAACCTCGCAGCTCCTGCAACGGGAGAGGCCACCCCCCTGGTTCCCGACTCCGTTATAGCCGACACAACCCTCCTAGCCGCTGCCCATGTCGAAAACTCCGAAATTAACCCCCGCGCCATGCTTGCGCTGGGTCCCGTCAAACCCTTCAACTACCCCGTTACCATCATGGTATCATCCAGCCGCGCCCCGATACCTACCTCAGCCATGATCGACAACGGTGCCCTGTCCTGCTTCATCGA
The DNA here is from genome assembly GCF_025526975.1 of Fimicolochytrium jonesii. NCBI lineage: Eukaryota > Fungi > Chytridiomycota > Chytridiomycetes > Spizellomycetales > Powellomycetaceae > Fimicolochytrium > Fimicolochytrium jonesii. Next base: position 454,478 of record NW_026515678.1, read on the forward strand.
CAGAGACTTTGCCCGCAAACACCGCATCGCCCTAGTCCCGCATCAGCGTCCACTGACGATCGAACTCGTTGACGGTCAACCCAGCTCTGCTGGGCCAATCACCCATCACACCCAACCAGTAGGCATGTGGGTCGACGACCACTTCGAAGAACTCGTCTTCCATGTCACCAAATCACCCCATGCTCCGATCCTCCTTGGACTCCCCTGGCTCCGCCTCCACGACATTAACCTTGACTTCAAGAACCTTTCGGTCGGTTTCCGTTGCGAATGTCAGTACCATGAATTCGCAAATTGGGACAACTCTCCAGCACCCCCGAGCCCAGCACCCGCCAGAACCCCCGAGCCCTTGATCCGCATCCCCCAGGATGAAGTTCCCGTCGACGAAACATGGTCGATTCCAGTACCCAAGGTATCTCGCTCCAGCACCCCAGAACCGGCTCCCACGCCGCTCCGAGTCTCGTTCATCTCCGCCCCAGCCTTCCGGGTCGCAGCAAGGCATGACCAGGTCTTTGCCGCCTACGTTAACCCTGCGAAACCCGATCTCCCAGCCTCGCCTAGCCCCAGTAACCCCCCGACACCCGAGAAAGACATCAAAGACTTCCTGCCCCCCGAGTATCAAGACTTCGCCAACGTTTTCGAAAAGAGAAATGCTGACACTCTCCCCGAGCACCGGCCCTACGACTGTCCAATCGATCTGGAAGAAGGCAAGCAGCCACCTTTCGGCCCGATCTACAGCCTCAGCGAACCAGAAATGAAGGCACTCTGCGAATACCTCGAAGAAAACCTCGCCAAAGGATTCATCAAACCCTCAAAGTCCCCTGCCAGTGCGCCAGTCTTATTCGTGAAGAAAAAGGACGGTTCTCTCCGCCTCTGCGTCGATTATCGAGGCCTAAACAGCATCACGGTGAAGAATCGCTACCCCCTGCTCCTGATCAACGGTATCATGGATTGTTTGCGCGGCGCCCGCCGTCTCACCAAGATCGACCTCCGCAGCGCTTAAAACCTCTTACGCATGCGCCCGGGCGATGAATGGAAAACCGCCTTCCGCTGCCGCTACGGCCTATTTGAATACAATGTCATGCGCTTTGGACTGAGCAATGCTCCTTGCGTCTTCCAGTACCTAATGAACGACATCTTCCGCGACATTCTCGATGTGTTTGTTGTCGTCTACCTCGACGATATCCTGATATTCTCCAAGAACCCCGAAGATCACCCCAAACATGTCCGCAAAGTCTTGTCCCGCCTCCGACAGCATGGGTTGTACGCCAAACCAGAGAAGTGCGAATTCAACCGCGAATCCGTTGAGTTCCTAGGCTTCATCATCTCCGAGAAAGGCATCCAGATGGACCCCAAGAAGATTGCTGCCATCACGGATTGGGAACCTCCCAAGACTGTCAAAGGCGTCCAGCGGTTCCTCGGCTTTGCCAACTTCTATCGCCGATTCATCCAGGGTTATTCCAAGATCGCTACCCCGCTCACAGCCCTGACCCGGAAAGACATCCCGTACGCCTGGACACCCGCCTGGACACCGCCTTCGAGAACCTGAAGAAAGCATTCACCACCGCCCCCATCCTTGCTCACCCTGACCCAGAGAAGCCCTTTGTCGTCGAAACTGACGCCTCCGACTTCGCTCTTGGCGCAGTTCTCCTCCAAACTGACCAGGACAATCAGCTCCACCCCGTGGCCTTCCACTCTCGCAAATTCACGGCCGAAGAGATCAACTACGAGATCTACGACAAGGAACTTCTGGCCATCCAAGACTCCTTTGCCCAGTGGCGACACCATCTCATTGGCGCCCGTCACAAGATCACCGTTTACTCCGACCATAAAAACCTTCAGTACTTCATGACCACCCGCACCCTGAACCGCCGCCAAGCCCGCTGGTCGATATTCTTCTCGGATTTTGACTTTGTCATTACCTATTGCCCCGGTTCCCAGCAGCACCAAGCCGATGCCCTCTCCCGACGCTCCGAACATGAGCTTAAAAAGGGGGAAGAAGCGTTCCGCTCCCAGGCAACCACAATTTTGACTCCCGAACGCCTTCGACTCGCCGCGGCCTACCTCACACCCATGGATACCACGCTGCTTGACAAGATTAAGGCCGCCCAGGCCTCTGATCCCCTCGCTAAGACCATTCGCCAACAGCTCAAGATACCCCTCGCCCAACGAACCGAGGAAACCCAAGATCGTATCAAGCGGTTCTCAGATGAAGACGGGATCCTGCTGCACGATAACCTGGTCTATGTCCCCACCAACGAGCTCCGAGCTGAAGTCTGCCACGACAAGCACGATACTCCCCTAGCCGGCCACTTTGGGATGTCCAAGACGCTCGAACTCGCCTCCCGCAACTACTGGTGGCCCAGCCAGTGGCGCTTCGTCAAGGCCTACGTCAAGTCCTGCGATACCTGTAGCAAAGCGAAATCCAGTCGACACAAACCATACGGCCTACTCCAGCCCAACAGTATCCCTACCCGCCCTTGGGGATCTTGGTCCCTGGACTTTATCACCGGTCTGCCTCCCGTGGACGGGTACGACTCCATCCTGAACGTCAACTGTCGCCTCACCAAGATGGCCCACTTCATCGCCTGCAGCGAGTCAGAATCCGCCGAATCCACCGCCGACCTAGTCTTCCACAACATCATCCGTCTCCACGGCCTCCCCGACGACGTCATCTCTGACCGAGGACCCCAGTTTAAGTCCCGGTTCTGGCGTTGACTTCTCGAACTCCTTGGGGCAAAGCCAACCTCTCCTCGGCCTTCCACCCCCAGAGCGATGGCCAGACGGAACGCACCAACCAGATCCTGGAGCAGTATCTCCGATGCTTTTGCAACCACCAACAGGACAACTGGAAACAGCTTCTGTCGTCCGCCGAGTTCGCCTACAACAACACCCACCAGTCCGCCTCCCAGACCACCCCCTTCTACGCCAACAAGGGTCTCCACCCCCGCTTCAGTTTCGCGGCCTCTGCTACCTCCGAATCCGTCAACCCCGCCGCTGAAGCCCGCGCTAAACAAATCAGGGAAGTCCATGAACAGCTCGCCCTCGAGCTCAAGGAAGCCCAAGATCAGATGAAGCGCTACGCCGACGCTAAATGAATTCCTGGACCGGACTTCAAGCCTGGCAACCATGTCTGGCTCCTCCGCAAAAACCTCCAGACAGCCCGGCCCTCTCAGAAACTCGACCATCGCAAGATCAGGCCATTCCCCATTGTTGAAAAAATCAATCCCGTCGCCTACCGGCTCAAGCTCCCGCCTACGTACAAAATCCACGATGTCTTCCATGTCTCGCTCCTCGAACCCCGCTTCACTATCCCCGAACGACACGAACCCGAACCCGCGCCCCCAGAGACCGTTGAGGGTCAAGAAGAGTGGGTTGTCGAAGCCATCCTTGACTCTCGCATCCATTGTCGTCGCCTTCAGTACTTGGTCAAATGGCAGGGCTGGCCTGACTCCGAGAACACCTGGGAGCCCGTGGAACACCTCACCCATACCGACGCACTCCTCCAGGACTTCCACAGCGCGTACCCCAACAAACCTTCCTCTGTCCCCGTAGCACCTCCTCTGCGGCCACACCAAACTCGACGCCGCCGCCGCCGCCGCTAAAGAGAGGGGTGATGTTATGGACGACGCGCCCATACCATAAGCTTACCTACTGACAGCCGCCAATGTCAACCGCCAAATGTCAAACGCCAATGTCAATGTCAATGTCAGTGTCAATGTCAGTGTCAATGTCAATGTCAATGCCACTCCCCCCTCTCCTCTCATTTTGCCAATCCTCTTGCAATATCGCCACTCCTCCTCTCTCCTCTCATTTTGCCAATCCCCCCTTGGCTTCTCCACACCCCCCACTGCTTCCTCATAGCCAGCAGCTCTAGCAATGCTCTCTACGCTCGCCATGCACGCTCTAGGAGCATAGCTGGCGCCCCCCAGTCCCCTCTTGTTGTTGTTGTTCTCTGATCTGCTGGGTTGCCTATCTATAAATAGCCGGCCTCTCTTCGTCCATTCCCTTCCTCCCCAGCAGATCAACACCAGTTCTTCTCATCTCCTGTTCTAGTCCTTGTTTCTTGTTTTGCCAATACAATCTCTTGTCGCCTATCACACCTGCCCTGTCTTCTCTACTTCGCTTCCGCCCACGTCGTCGAGATCATAACAATCCTGGGGAGGAAACAGAGCCCATAACTCGTCGAGGACGGTCCGCTCAAGTCGTGTGAGGCGCGCAAACTCTTCTTCGGTTGGAAACTCTTCAAACGTCGCATACTTTTTAAACTGACGGACACGCTGATAATAGTGTCGCCGCTGCGCTCGGTTGACTCCAGCTCTACGGAGATGCAGTACGACTTGCTTCAAACCAAGCCTTTCATTGACGTAGCGCAGAAAAATTTGCATGAAATGCTCTTGTACGTTAACTTTGAGGTTTGTGAAGATGCTCGTAGCCGTGTACGCTGCGGTCTGATGGCAATACTGCATGCGGATGGGGGCGAATCCGTGAACATCACAGTAGTCTTGAACCCATGGATGCAACACTTGCACGATGACCGGATTGCCGTTGTAGCCTGGATTGTTTAGCAGCTCAAATATCACACTGATGTGCTTGTCGGTGATGTCCGGGAAATCGTGTAGAGGATGATCAGCTGTGGTGGGGGGCAGACGTAGCAGTCAGGACATTGGTTTATGGGAAATATACTGTGTACCTCAAAAACTCACCAAGGTAGTACTTGAGAAAAAAGCTGGTGTGGCGCGCAAGGATGTGAACATTGCCGACGAATGTTGTCAGGCGCTCCCTTTGCTCCCTTTGAACTTGATTATGGATGATTCGGTGAAGCAAAACCTTGGTGCTGGCATGTGTTTGCGGGCGGGGTCGTTGAGCTGGTGGTGGTGGCGGGGGTTCATACACCAGGGATCCACCCGGTGTGCTGGGAAAACGGAAAGGGATGGGCGCGGGAAGGTTCAGTGGGCGCTGCAGACCCCTGTCCGCAGGTGAAAGCCCTCGCTGCGGCTGCTGCTGCTGCCTGTCTTCATCGCCGGAGCTCTCGCCAACCATGTCTGCAATTGCTTGGGGCAAGTGGCGATGGACAGAGGGCGGGAGCTCGAATCGTGGGGTTTGCAATGGTGTGGCTGGCAGACATATGGGCAATTGCTGGGTAACCAGAGCAACCTTCCTCCTCTTCTGCCGTGGTGTGGTTGCTCCAGTAAATATGCACCACCACAGGTGCCCCTGGAGCGCCTGGTGTGATGACATGTTGGCTGTGCTGTGCCGAGACAGGTGTTGCAGGTGATTGCCGTGATGGCTGTGTGTCAAAGAACTTGCGTCAGTGCTGTGGTAAAGATTGCGGAGAGCAGGAAGGATTTACAGCCTGGCGCAGTCGTGGCGCAGTTGTGGCTTGTCGCCGCATCTCCAAGACCACGCTCTCCTCCTCTCAAACGAAACGTCAAGCGCTCGCAGCTCACGCAACTCACGCAGAGCACACTCTGAGCATGGAAACGTCTCGACGACAGCCCCCTCACCCCTGGCCAGCGCCCACCTCCTTCCAGCTCAAGCCCGGCAACTCACGCAGAGCAAGCGCATTTGAGCATGGAAACGTCAAGCAAGGTGAGTGGCCGCTGGCTGTTGACCGCCTGGGCTGGCGGTCCATATGGAGCACGACCGCCGCTTGCGGGAGGTCGACCTGCATGGGCCGTGCTGTCTGGGCGTCTCCGCTGGGTGTTGGCCGCCTGGGCTCGCGGTCCATGTTGAGCACGACCGCCGCTTGCGGGAGGTCGACCTGCATGGGCCGTGCTGCCTGAGCGTGTTTGCTATACGCTGATCTCACGGGCTGAGATGCTAACACCTTCCCTTCCCCCCTTCCCCTCTACCGCGCCGCAGGCCACGCCCCCGGTCGCACCCACCGCGGTCGAGGCTCTTCTGATGGGCATGGGCGAGACCTGCGCCACAGCTATCTTCGGCGACACGGTGGCCTTTTTGTATCCGCTGCTGGTAGACGCCGGCCTTGCCGCCCGGGACGCCAGCCTAGAAGACAAGGCCAAGGCGATTGGCCTTTTTTCACAGAAGATCAAGCAAGACAACCCCACCCTTGCTTTTTATATGGCCTTGATCCGTGGAACATGAGCATGGTGGAGGCCGCTGAACAGGTGCGCGCACCAAGTGGCACGGTCCTGGTGATTGCTGGCACATCGTTGGCGGAAGGGCCCACACAGACACTAGTCAAGAAACTCGCGAACAAGGTCCGGGAGGTAATCAACATCAACAGGCGACGGTTGACTGTCGACCTCGAACGTGCCTTATATATGCTGGGGGACATCGAAGACTTCTTCGGCAACCCCGAGTGACCCCGAGTGACCCGGGGTCATCTGAAGAAATGGCTAGTGTAGCGTGGGTAGCGTGTAGCAGTAGGTAGCGTGGCGAACGTCGTGGCAGTAGCGATGAAGCCCCTTTTGTATTACCGTGGCCTGTGGCGTGGCAGTAGCGATGAAGTCCTTCTGTTGATAAAAGTTAAGCATGGATAGCGTAGCGGGCTAGCGTGGCATAGCAGTAGCAAGGAAAGAAAAGCTCTGTTGATAAATATGGTACAATCGCGCGGCAGCTACCCTACTTTCAGTTCCCGTATACAGCAGCTGCAAATAATAGGGCGGGGTGAGCCCGAATATACCTCTCGAAGGCGTCGCTTGACCATCGAGCGCCCCTCATATGGTACAGTACCTCTCTGTGTCACTCTTTACGGAAGAAACTGTCAAAACTGTCAAAATCCTCCAACGCCTTCCCCCTGCTCTTGCTCTCTCGAGACTCAACACCATCTCCTGGACGATGCACGTACGGCAAAATAGGTGCCCGCACGGCCCGTTGTAGTTGGCAGGGTTGATCATACAGATCGGGCAAGTTGGACCGCCGTTCGGCATCTTGATGGATTGGTTGGATTTGGGTGTCGGAAAGAGAGAGTGTGTTGTTGATTGGAATGGAGTTGAGAGCGGGAGTTGGACAGGCTGACTTTTGGACAGCTCGAGTCGGGGGAGTGTTGTGCAGAGACGCGAACTATCCTGTCAGTTGCTGTCATTGCGTAAGCAGACGCGTAAGCAGTCTGGTCACGGTCAGAGAGACAAAGACCCCGACGCCAGAGTCCGGAGTATATAGACATACAACAAGTAATACATTAAGACCAGTAATGGTTCTACTCTTCATCGGCTACTTCCCAGTAATAACTCAACAAGATACGACCTCGCACGGTGGCCATATGCGTTGTTAGTCTCAACCGGCCTCGCTCGTTGGTTCTTTTTCAACTTGTTTAATGGTGCTTTGGTGAACTTCCGCATCCTGCACGTCTTCCAAGTCCTCCACTATGCTATCGTCGTCCCTCGGGGCGTCACCATCGTCCAGACCATCTGCAGCGGCGGCCTCTGTGGTCTTTATATGCGTGTCTTTGACAGTTTTCTCGTAGGATATTCCCACCCGAATGCAACGGTACCTGCCCTGATCCATAGTACCATAATACAGGAAGGGCCGTTTTTTGAGGCTTGTGCTGCAACGGAGATTCCTCACAGTGCCGTCAGTATCCAAGAATCCGACATGTTCGCCTGACTTGGTGCATCCGCCAAATTGTGTTGTGCGAACATCAAAGCCTGATATGAAATGAAGATGCCCACACCCCAGATCCCACCCGTAAAGAAGCAAAGAACGTAGAAGTTTCCGAGAGTTGTCACGCCTGAGGAAAAGAGGGCATATGTACGGTAACAGTTTCAACCTCGGTGATCCCGAATGGCAGCTCTTGAAACAGGTGAAAGCTACCTATCAAGTGCGCCAACGTGACGCCCACGCTCAATGTTTAAGCTCGGAAAAGGTGATACTCCGACGGGGACCATATGTCACGAGAACCAAAAATCGTAGTCAGTGATTTTCAATACATATCATTAATTTGCATCAGGCGCTAGCTCACCATTGCGTCCTTGAAGAATGCTGAAGTGTACGGCTAGGTTCAGATGGCAGCAGGTGTGCGCGGGGCGGAAACCGAAGGTCCCATCACACATAGGCGACGGTCCGTCCCTATGGCTAGCCCGTTGCCGAACGATGGGATCGCCGTTTCCCAGCTACCACTGTCCTTTATATGCCGTTGCTCGGCTGGATCACGGTTGCGTACAGGTTATGCGCAGGGCGGAAACCGAAGGTCCCATCACACATAGGCAACGGCGTAAGATCCGTCCCTATGGCTAGCCCATTGCCGAACGATGGGATCGCCGTTGCCCCGCCGCAATCGTCCACACCGGCAGAAAACTATTACTCTGCATTGTAGAGCACTGTCGGATGAACACGTTGATTGAAACGAGCACGCAAAACATCCACACCCCGTCCTGGTGCAATCAACTAACCTGAGTCACCGTTCAATGATCGGACCCAGGGCGGCCTAGTTCCTTAGTGTGAAGCGGTCAAGCCCAGGGTAGGGGCGCGCGCGTAGATGCAGCGCGGTAAGGAGACCCGATCAGTTCAGAAACGGAGGAGACGGAGGTAATCCGGAAAGAGATGATCTACGACTGTGCATGGGAGGGAGGAGAACAATGAGACAAGGCATTCCCGTGATGTTCCCACGCGTGTCGGATGGAGATTTGTGCGCAGACGGGAAGATGTTTTACCTTCACCCTCGAACCGCTCTACCACCGTTCCTGCCTTTCGAATAGCATGGCGTTGGTCTATCAGGTGAGGGATGGTGTGTATGAAGCAGGACAGTGGGAAGGTGGTGCTTACCGGGAGATCAGCATCGGCGAACAAAGCCTTCCCATAAGAGACTCCGCGGACATGGGACGCGTAGGTTTTGCGTGGAGTTGGAAGGAAACGGAGAGCCGCAAGGGGCGTTTGAATTGCTGTTGCTGCCATTCTAGGGATGGCTAGGGACTGCTAGGGATGGTTATGGTTGATGGGGGGGACGACGATGGGATTGAGAATGTCACGGCGTCCTGCTCTGCGTCCAGCTCTGCGTCCTGCTTCCGCAGTTCAAAACGTCGTCCGCGTCTCTTTTCTCGGTTGTTCTCCACTCTCACTTACATGAATAACCTAGTTTAGCAGCACTAATATACGACAATGTCGGAAGCTGCTTTGAACATAAGACGCAACGCCGAGGAGTTGAAGGTTCATGTCCTCTGTAGTGTTGCTGACTTTGGGACGCTTAACTCATAGAGCAGCTTATGCAGGAATACCTTCGCGATCTACAGTCGTGGGAAAATGACATCAAAGAGAAGGACAAGTCTGCGAAGAAGCTTGCTCGACCTACGAAGGTGGAAGGACAGGTGCTCTATCTAGCGGTTTCGTCGAATGAGTGGACTGTAACATTCGGCCCATAGAATCTCCCGCCAGTTCGCGGGCAACCAGCAGCAGACGAAAGTCGCACACCAGCTGGAATGATAGGCGCAACCAACGAAGAACTGAAGAGCGTTGCGAAGGAAGAGAAGATAAAGGCGTACGACTATCGGTCTTGGGACAAGTTTGATGTGGTTAGTACCATCACTGTGCACAGACCGTTTACGTTGCACCCATATTGATAGGTCGCGCAGGACAAGGCACCAGGCGAGATAGATGCCCCACCGACAGCGAAGTCGAACGAGCAGCCATCATCCATTACCCCAATAGAAGATGAGGAAACAAATCTGGAGAAGGCACTGTTGGAGAAGGAAAAGGTTGGGCATCGGTCACAGTTTCGCTGCAAGTGGGATGCTCTGCTCATCATGGACTCTCTCAACCGTGCAGGGCAATGCCTGGTTCAAAAAGGGACAGTACGAGAAAGCGATATCATGTTATACCAAGAGCATGCGTCTAGATCCCTCGAGCCCAATCATGCCTGTGAATCGGGCAATGGCGTACCTGAAGCTGAACAGGTGAGGCCTACTTTTTCTGTTCATTTTCAGATGTACCATGTGGCTGACAACACCTGTCAGATTCGCGGAGGCGGAAGCGGACTGTAGCCAAGGGCTGAATTCAGACCCAAAGAATGTGAAAGCGTTGTGGCGGAGGGGCATTGCGCGGAGAGAACTGAAGAAGCTGAATCTGGCAAAGCAGGGTATGTCGGGAACTCTGGAAGAGTTCTCATTAAGAGAAAGCTAACAATGTCGCGACTTAGACCTAGAAAGCGCGTTGGTCCTGGAACCGACGAACAAATCGGTGAAAGACGAGATGAACACTGTGATGGGGCTCATCAGGAGTAGCACCGCCAAGCCACCAAGTAGCACTTCGAGCACGGCGAAACCATCAGCACCCACGCAACCGACGAGACGAAGGTTGCACATCGAGGAAGTGGGCGAAGAAGATGACAGCGATCAGCCGATTCTCTTGACCCCAGCTGCTGGCAAAAAGGCGCGAACGGAAGCCCCGAAGCCTGCCAGCACTGAAATATCGGGGCCCAAGGCAGTTCTTCCCACCGCTGCCACCAAACCGTCATCACCAAGCAAAAACATATCCGGTAACGTGAAGCTTGCCCAGTCAACGCCCCGGACATTGTCCCCGATACCCGCAAAGAAAGCAGAATACGCTGTCCCCAAAAGCATGTACGAGTTTGAGCGGGATTGGAAGTCGCTGAAGAATGATGCAGATGCAATCTACACGTATCTGAAGGTATGGACGCAGACGGCTTGGCCTTCATACCGGATAAAAGACTGATGATGTTGACTTTGATGATCTAGGCAATCGATCCAAAAGATTACAACCGTATATTCAAGAGCTCCCTCGAGAGCAACTACCTGTCTAAGATAATAGAGGTGCTGCATACCCATTTCCGCAGGTAAGAAGTCACTTCACAGCCAAGCATCGTTCTGTGTAGAAGATCTCTCATCTCCTGCGGGTTGAACAGAGACAATGACTACAATGTTGCGTTCGGGATGCTGAAGAATCTGTCACAACTTCCTCGGTTCAACATGACCGTCATGTTCCTGTCGAGGAAAGAGAAGCAAAGTAGGTGTCTTCCCCCACTTGGCCGAACAGCGCTGTGAATTGTGCTTTGTTGCTGACGCTGTCTCTGCTTTGTAGTGGTCACCGAGGTGATCGCGTGGCTTTCGTCACGAGAAGATGCCGGGGCAACTTACACCCTAAACGATGTCACCGAAGTTGCAAAGGCGTACAAATAATGATCACGCGTCGCCTCGCCGGGTCGCCATACGTCTGAAGTGGTCATATTGGGACCGGTATTGTATTCAGGACATCACCAATGATATCCAACCCCGACAACCCCTTGAACCGCTGGCGAACATCGAGGGGCACGTATATTGAGTGATGTGCCGGGGTCAGGCGATGACCGAGTACCTTGTCGGTCATGGCAATGACATGATCGGGAGTTATGGATTGGTTGCCGGATATGAGGGCCAGCAGGCTTCAATAGTTGGGAAGAGTCGTTAGAGAACGAGGAAAGGGGTGGGAGTAACAGACGACGTCATAATGGTTGCCTACCGAGCCGCGTACATGAGATCCGTTCCGCATTTAGGCGAGACCCCGGCGCCTACGGATGGGTGGTTTCGTAGTGCCGTAATGAGGTCCCGGAGATAGGAGTGCACGTCGGCGTGCATGTAGACGAAAGATGCGCTCTGGGTCATTCGTTCGAAGTCCTATAATTGTAACCCCATGACCCAGTTATGGATTGTTGAATAGGAAGGATATGATGTTTGATCCTTCACTTACGTCGAATCTCAGTAATGGCACTTTGAGTGGATACGTGACGATGCATCGATAGGGTGGAGCTGCGAGAGTATGGCAGAGGAAGAACTTGTCTAGCTGTGACCATGTGTGTTAGTTGGCCGATACTTGCTCAGGAGCATATGTGCAGCAACTCACCAATTGTTGGGGTATCGCTTGCTCGCGAGCGGATGGGGATGTTATCCCAATGATGAGGAATGGGTTCGGGCATGGGAACACCGAGTTCCGATCCGTCACTTGTCCTCGTTCTATCACCTGTGTGAAGGGTTGATCAGAAGTCGCAACGTGGAGTCGCATGACTCTGCATTCCTTACTTCATGCAAAGCGCTGTAAACAGATCTACTAGCAGCATCTATCCCCTCAACAATAACCACATTCGGCAGCTGCTTCGGACCCCCCAACGAAGTGTGCGACTCTGGCGGCGTCGTATCCCCTCCTCCAGTCATCAGCGGGAACAACATGGGCCTCGACCCCGCCGTCGCCGCAGCGCGCGTATGGCTGCGTGCGGATCGATATGGAACTCCGATTGATGAATGCATGGAGGAATGCACGGAGGTTTCGAGGGGTTCGGAGGTGTCTGATCGCAAGGATGTCTGCCGCATGTGCGAGCCCGAAAGAGATTTCTACGAATCAAACATCAAGCAATCTGTGGATTAGACGAATAGACATCAGAGTCTCTCCCTCGCCAGTGCCCAGATGCCAAGCACATGGCTTACCATTACGTCGCGATCATCCTCCGATGTTCCACGAGACAGATGGCCTGGCTGTGCTAGTTTCCGAGAGGTGCTGGACATGGGTGTGCCGGTGCCCCCATTGATGTCCCCGCGACCTCTGTAGAGTAAGGAGGACAGGAACTCGACGTGGGAAAGTGGACGGTCGGGCCGGTCGACTTGAACGTGAGTGACACTGAAGTTGAAGATGTATGACAATAGCTGTGGCCGAGTTTTTCGTAAGCAGGGTATACCCGATAAGGCAGGGGCATTCTTGCCTTCCGTCCCAGACGGCCCTCACCTGCTCCAAAGTCCTCCGAAGCTCCCTTGTCACCTCCGGCTTGATGGACACCAACATCGCGCGTTGCCCCGACAACAACGCTATGAATATGGTCACCAGCAGCTCCTCCGTAGGTTGCGACCCACTAGATCCAGCCTGGTACATTCGAGGGGTCCCGGTGCCTGAAGACCTTGCAGAGGATAAGTTGCCCGTCAGCGTCGGACGGATAACATCGAGGACTTCTTGTAGGAATGAGCGGGAACTTTGCCCGAACTTGGTTCCAGCGGACATGCTGAGTGGCTCTATCGGCTTCGACTTTGATACGAGCAGCGTTCAGATCCCCGCCTTCCGCTCGGGTTGGCAAAGCTGTTTGTTGGAGTGCTGTTTAGGTGACTGGAGTTTGAGCAGTTGGGCCCTGAGGCAGCGCGTTTGACGGTTTAAGCGCTGCAGTGAGATGTGTCATGCTTTCTGTGTTGTCCCTCAAGGAGCCTCTTCGCCTTCTTCGGCCCCGTCTTGGCGCTCAACTCCGAAGGGCGACCAACGCCAATCTTGCTCTGCTGCCGCAGCTGGTCTGCGTGGTTTGCTAGTATCTGGTCAGGTCGAGCGCTTGTGTTCGCTACGTTTCAGTCAAGAGAGCAAAGAAGGCCTCGCTGCCATCATAAACCTTCGACAAGCCTGGGAACGAACAAGTTAGGGCGCAAGTGCCTACAAAAAAAAAGCGAAAATGCTGGTCCCTATTCTCAATGTGCAGTCCATGACAAAGGAAGAGTTCAAGAAGATGGTTGACGAGGTCAGCATCGTGATCCCAATATCACTCATCTTACACGCGCACGTCAATAACCGGTCTTTGGTCTGGGACTCTTCTCCCTCGCAGATAGACAAAGCCGTTTCCAGCCCTTTCGTCCAGTCAGTCGAAAAGAAAGTGGGCGTTCACAAATTTCACATGCTGGGCATATTGATAGTCCTGGGCGCTATCGTTGGGATGTGCATCAATAATGTACATGCGGATTTCATCACCGATTTGATTGGATTTGTGATTCCGGCGTTCCTGAGTGCAAAGACGGTTGGCGATAAGAAGCAGCATGAGCAGTGGGTGGGGTATTGGTAAGTCTATAGGTGAGGGGATGCGAGCTTTGCCTAGCTTGCTGTACTGATTTTGCCCTTAACATCACAGGGTGGTTTTTGGTTTCCTTGATCTCCTCGAATACGCCATCGAAGCCGTACTCAGCGTATTCCCGTTCTACTACACCTTCAAGCTCGTCCTCATCCTCTGGCTCATTGCGCCGAAATCCAACGGAGGGGCCGTCATCTACAACACCGTGCTAAAGCCCCTCTTACCAAAGCTCGAATCGCTGGGCAAGAAACCCAAAGCAGAAGGCGACCATGCCGCGCCTGCCGCCGAAGGCGCCCACGGGCCAGCCAAATCTGATCATGGGGGCGGTGGGAAGAAGGACGCTCATGGAGACCACGGGAAGAAAGATGCTCATGGAGGCCATGGGAAGTCGGAAAAGAAAGATGACCACGGGTCAAAGGACGGTGGCCACGGACACGGCGATGCGCATGGAAAGGAGGGGCACGGCGATGCAAAGGCGAAGGACGGTGGGAAGGACACGAGGATAAAGTGGGGTTATGTAAAATTGAAATAGATGATAGTTTCCATTTGGTATTCTCGTATGTACGCATCTGATATAGGTAGTATCGATACTTTCCTATGATGTCGGTCTGCAAGCTCTAGAGATTCTTCCTACCCTGTCTTGCAATTACACCATTCCCGTATGGTACTCCGTAAATATAGGTATCAATACCATTCCGGGCCGGCTTCGGGACTCCGCACTGACACTCATCGCTACTCTATTTAGTTAAGGGCCGAAAGAAATGAAAACAAGCAGTAAGACGAACATGACGATGAAGGTCTTCACATCCCCTTTGGCGGCCGAACGATTGCCCTTCTTCCCAGCATCCCGGACAAGCATGACATCCCCCTTCTTGAAGTGGCTAAACGTCCTGTTGTGGTACTGCTTCGAACTGATCGGAACCCACAGTTGTTTTGCAGTAAACCGCGGACCAAACCGATGGTCCATGCTTTGAGACACCCTCGTTATGGCGATGCTCTCCGGTAACCCATCCATCTCGTCGCGCAGCCGTTGCACTGTCTCGGAAAGACGTTCGTTTGCGGGCGCCAGGAGTGCGCCGTGCAGATAGGCGTTGGGGCGGGACAGGTTGTAGTCGTTGAGGTAGACCAGCAGTTCCACCAGTTCTCCATCGTCTTTACGTTTGGTTTCAATTGGATTTGGCACAGGTGCAGCCTGACCCAAAGGTTTCAACGTCTGTGCCGACTCCTGATTGACAACTCCGGATGTCCGTTTCGTTATCGTCGGGGGTTGCCTCTTCTCCGGCACCACAGGAACAGAGATCCCCGAATTCTGTTCCGAATACAGCGCGGCAATTGGCGGGCTGGCCAAATAACTCGGCACAAACGCCTTCCCTTCGGTCTCTTCCTCCTTCAGCGTGGCGCTTTCGCCTCTCCCAACGCCGGCGCCCAACAACTCCTTCACCTCCGCCCCTTTGGCGAGATCGACTGGCAGCTCCCCTTTTGCGTTCTTCACACTGGCATCTGCGCCGTACTGGAGGAGTAGTCTCACGGCACCCGGCTGGTCACGTTTTGCTGCCCAGTGCAAGGCGGTCCATTGGTTGACTTTGTTGACTGCGTTCGGGTTGGTGCCTGCTTGGAGGTAATGGGTGCATTTGTCCAGAAGACCGACTGCCGCTGCTTCACGAAGAGCCTGAGGGTTGGAACGCAAGCAAATTAAACATACTGAGGTCAAGGATTCGCAGGCTCCACCAGCGAAAAGAACCACACTGCCCTCAGTGGCCGGCAAAGTTAGCTGCACACCCTGGATGCGCCTAGCCGCCAGCTCTACAATACAACACAGCGCCTACATACCTCCTCCCGAGGGTCTTCGATGTTAGTCATGTGTACTGTTCTTGTGTTGGACGTCGGCCAAAAATTCTGAGCTGTTTGGGAATTGGACTGGCGCTGGAAACTTAGAAAGCGTCCTGGAAAGCGTCACTAATCAATTTGCGAACTCCGTCAAAGAGGGAAGAGTGAGCATCAGAGTGAGCATTTGACATCGGCATTGCACGCAGACTCACGCCGAAGACAGCGTTGTGCGGAACACACTCCCCGTAGTACGCAACTACGCAGAGAACATAGCGAACTAGGGAATATGTCCACCTCCTCGCACCCATCCACCCCTCAACAGTGGTGCGCCAGCAAATACCTCATCGCCCAAGATGCCCCCTTCGACGCGGTGCTCATCGTTCTAAACCAGCCCATTGGCGCAAAGGAAGCGTTCTGGAGGATATGGAAGAACAGTATGCACTCCCTGGCGTTGTGTTCCGGGGAGAATTGTTTATGCTGTTACTGATCGATTGCAGTGGGTACCGTTTGAATGTATAGCTGCAGCCCATGTTTGTGCGGATGGAGGGGCGAACCGGTTGTATGACGCTTTTGTCGACGAGGGGGAACGGTCAAAGTGAGGCTTGTTTGATCGTGTTCTGTGAGTAGTCAGTGGATATGGGTTGAACTCATCGGTCGGATGCAGATACATTCCTGATTTTATATGCGGGGATTTCGATTCCCTCCGGTCGGAAGTGAAACAATGGTATGAGCGGAAGGTATGAACCATCCGCAATGTTTCCATCGCATGCACCGCCCTGAACTCAAAGGATTGGCAGGGAACCCAAACCCTCCACATCACCGACCAAGAAACTACCGACCTCCAAAAATGCTTCGAGCTCATCCGCCGACAAGTGGAAGGAGGCCAACAACGCGATCCCTCCCCCCCTGCCTCCCCAACAGCCACCTCATCAACCGGCCAGAAACTCTCCCGCCTGTTCTTCCCGCACTGTCTCGGGCCGACAATGGTATCTGCGGCATCGCAGCCATCGCAGCCATCGCAGCAGCGGCCGTTACTGGATGTGATTGTGTGGGGAGCGCTTAGTGGACGCTTTGACCATGTCATGTCGGGGGTGCATACGTTATTTATGGTGGAACCGCAGAGGAGGGTGTATTTGATGTCGCCGGAGAGTTTTGCGGTTTTGTTGAAGGCGGTGAGTGCTACGTTGAGGTTGTTGTGAAGGTTGGATTTCGACTCATGCATATGTTGTATGTAGGGCACGCATGAGATACCCTGCAGTCGCGCCCTTGAAGGCCCGACCTGCGGGCTCATTCCCATCGGCGTCTCGTCGGTGCGAACGATCACATCTGGGCTGAAATGGAATCTTGGTATGTCCTCCCTGAACTGTTGCAACGATCTAGTGTTCTTCCTCAACCCGCTCCGTCTCTCAGACCGCACAAAACCTCTTGCATTTGGAACTCTGGTCAGCACCTCCAACGCTTTTGAGGAGTCTGATGAGCCGGTTGTTATTGTGAACATCGAGACCGATGGGCCGGTACTTTGGACTACTGAGGTGGCGCTGCATTGATTACGGAGGCTTTGGCTTCCTACCGTATGTGGGAGATTAGGCGTAGCAGGTGCCGGGAATGGGGTTCTAGTGCACCACGGGATGGCTGCATGCAGGGTGAGCTTGTTCAAGTTTTAGAAAGTTACTCCTGACTTTACGGGATAACCAACCCCGCAACCTGGAGCGAGAGCAGTCGAGCGTATTCAAAAATTGTGCATAACCGTTTCGTACGAGGAATCTATAATTTACAATATACAAACGAAAAAGAAACAAAAAATCAAAGACATACTCTCTGGACAATGATGATTCCAAGTGAAACCGCTCAGAGCTTTTCAAGCTTGTCTTTTTTGATGAGCGGGTTTTCCTTCGCGAGCGCGATTCGGCCAGCGCCGCGGTAATCGTAGGTGCACCCGTGGCGGTCTGAGTACCGATGTACGGAGCAGAATACCTTACGAATCAATATTGGAATGTCAGTCAAACACGACATAGTCTCACATCATGCAGAAAGGCATCGTGAAGCATCTTACCTGTGTGCACCGACATTTAAAAGAAGTAGCCGGCCCAATCTTCTTCTTACACAGCGCACACCGTCGCGCAACAACAACCGATGAAATCGGCGTCCGCGGCGGCATCTGCCTGCTCTCCCGCTTCGACCGCGGCCTATTGATATTCGCCTGACTACCCTGTTGTTTCTCACCAGCACCCCCCGATGTCGCCCCATCGCCGCTCTGCCTCCGCACAGCGGTGGTGTTGACGATCCGCGAAACGCGGCCCGATACGGCGGTGGAGATGAACTCGTCCACGTGCTCGCATGTCGGGGGTGGGGCGGTAGGAGATATTGTGTGGGTGCTCCCACCGCCCAGTTTATGCGATCTGGTCGTCAACGGTCTCGCGCTTCTGGCTCTCTGTTGTTTCGCGCGCGCAACGACAGGCGACGCCGGTTTACCACCATGATTCTTTCTCTGCGACCCACCCGGCGGCGTCGACGGCGGCGTATCGTCCATCACGCTCCTCCGTTTCGCCAACTGGATTGCCGACGCCGGGCGTGCTTTGGGGATCACGATCATCGGCCCGCCTCCACCGGGTATGCGCATCACCGAGATGGCTGTGGCAGGTCGAACCCGTCGACGAGCGGTCTTGGGCACGACGCCAAAGATGCGTGATCGGCTGCCGACCGTGCTGTTGGACCCGAACATCCCGCCGAAGAGTTCCCCCATGGCTGATTCACCGGATGACGGACGGGAGGTCGAGTCGGAGAGGGGTGAGATGGGCCGGCCGCCGACCGTGTATGCCGACGAACACATCGATTTGAATGTAGAGGTTGTCGACCCCGTGTCCCCCGAATCCGGCCGGTCGACACTCTCATCCTCCCTCACACTTTCCGGGGCCGTCCTCACCATCCCCCTCATGGATACATAATCCCCATCCGTATTTTGCAAGGACCGCATGATCAACGACGATGCGTCGCCCGAGAGGTCGTGGAAGATTTCTAGCCCGGCGAGTTCGGCGAGTTGGAGGAGGCGTTTGCGGTTGGGTTGTTTGTTGTCCTTCGTTGATTCAGCCATGTGGAACTCGAGCATGTACATGTCGTCGTCTTCTTTGCAGAGGAGGAGGACTACCGGGTCGTCTTCTTTTTCAGCGGATTTTACTTTTAAGGGCGGGCCGGATCCTGAAATTCAGAGATATTAGAAACTTCAATCACTTGAAAGATGTTTTGTAGTTCCCAACCAATGTGAAACAGCCAAGAGGACTCGGCAAATCACCATACCACTAGACATATGCAAAACCAGCCTCAAACTCGACCCATCCTGTATTCCAAACGCCGCAATCGGGCTCGCATCATCCGCCAACGCCTTATCCCCCCACAACAAAATCTGGCTCTGCATCGGGATCCCCTCACACTCCTGAATCCGCCGCTTCACATCCCCAACATCGTCCGCATTGTGCACTTGCAGCGAGAACCGCCCCGTCAGTGTGCCGATATTTAGCGTGAGGAAGTCGGGGTGTCGGCCGTATTGGCCCCGGGAGCGGCTGGTGCGCGTAAGGGAGGTGGGGGTGGGTTCACGGGAGGAGGCGGCGGAGGAGATTGTGGTGGTTGTGGAGGACGATTCGGGGCGGCTGTTGTCTTGCCGCTGCTGTTGGGTGTCTTTGGGAGCCTGCGGGAAATGGTCCACCACGATGGCCGGCGGTGCTTCCGCAACCACCAGACTGCGCCCGTCTTTTGTCCGCAGCGAGGCTTTGGAGGTCGTTGTTGTTAGCCGCCTTGCAGACCGGAGCCCTTTTGTTGGCGAGGCACTGGCAGGGGACCGTCTAGGCAGCGGCAGTTTGGCGTTGGAGCCGGACTCGGAGTCTGATATGCCGGCGCTCTTCATTTTTTGAGGAGGGGCACGGTGATAGGACTGTGTAGCGGTGGTGATTTGGACTCTGGAGTGCGACACCTTCTCTCATGAAAATGCACTCGTGTGCCCTCCAGTCCGCCGTTGCTGCTTTGCTAGGCACGGAAAAAGTAAAGCACGGCATATGACGATTGACAGAAAATAAGCTCTGGGATCAACATGTGAGCGCCAATACGGATTGTACGAGGAGCGGAGGCCAGAAATCGCGCTGTCAGATTCCTCGATTGACGGGTACGGTACCTTCAAGCTTTAGTCGCAGCTTCTTTGACCAACGCACATCCAAGACTGCCCACGACAGAGCCAAAGAGAGAGAGAGGAAACCGCAGGGATGTGGACTCCTTCAGAGGAGGTGGTCCCCATCGTCTTCTTGAGCAATCGAAGAAAGCATGTATAGATGCTCGAAACCTGAATAGGGAAATCAGAGAAACAGAACTGGTATTTCGGTTACACTAAGGCAAGTGTAAGATCGTCTTCGCTCTCTCCTTTGATTCCTATCGCCATGGTGTGACACTACATGTATCGATATCCATCGGTAGCCAAACGCCGAGGTCTTCTAGCACTTTAGCGCGTCGAATTGCACAACACAGTGGAGGAACATGGGCAGGTTTGGGGGAAAAAGGAAGTACAGACAAAATCAGGTGTATTGAGATATGTGACAAATTGATCAGAAAGATTACTTGGCAGCGGGGGTAGCGGTAGCGCCAGTGCGGATGGCTTCCTTCTTGGCGTCCAAGCGGGTTTGACGACGGAGACGGGCCTCCTTCGCCTTGACACGGTGAGCTTGTGCCTGGTCCCTGAAAGAAAAAGCAAACTCAGAGTCAGCATGTCGGAACGGTCATATGTCGTAACAGTAAGAGAAGCAGGACGCAGATACATACTCGAGAAGCTTCACACGGGTCTTCTCGGCCTTGGCCTTGTGAATGTACTCCATCAACACACGCTTGTTCTTAAAGACGTTACCCTTGGACTTCATGTAGAGCTCGTGGTACAAGTGCCTGTCAATCTTTCCAGCTTCCCGGTACTTGCGGAGTAAACCTGTACAATGCGAAAACCGGGCCATGTCATTTTCGGTCATATTCCGCCGGGTGGTGGTGAATCGCTGCTACTTACGACGCAAGACACGCATGCGGCGCATCCAGAGGACGGTGGTGGGCATACGGGCCTCTGAAAAAAACATTGCATGTGAGCTCGAGCTCTTCAGGTGACTTTCAGGTGGCTCTCAAATTTCAGATTCAATACATACCAGCGGTACCCTTCCTCTTTCCGGGACCTATTCATCGACAAAGAGCGCACATCCCAAGTGAATTCGGTTAGGTCTCCCTCCAGGACAATCAGCCAACTGGAATCACAATTCCACATACCAGTGTGACGACCCAGACGCTTGGCGGCAGCCCTCTCACGGACACGGTACCGGGAGTGAGCGGCAACGGGCTTCCTGATGATCAAACCATCCTTGGCCAACTTGCGGATGTTTTGGCCTGAAGATCAAAGGTTCGACATGTTACTGTGGATTGTCCTCCATGAAAATCATTCCACCCTTCCCCAATTCTCCCGCGGTCTCCAATTCGTTTGTCGACCCCGCCCCTCCAGATGCGAACTGTCTCTACTCACGGGAGTTGGCGTTGGAGATTTCGTTGACCTCGTTAGGGTCAAGCCAGATCTTACGCTGACCGCACTTAAGGACGGCAGCGGCGAGGCGCTTCTGGGTGCGAAGGTTGGCCCTACAAGTTGAAAATGAAGTGAGAATTCCCGCTCAACAGCGTAACCCCAGCCACCAGCTGATGTGTGTTCCGTCCGGGCAGCGATTGCCCCTGCTGTGTACGTACATTTTGACGTTCCCAGGATAAGTTTCCGCTCCGAAAATGGGTCTCGGAGAAAGGAAGTTTGCTGTAAAGCACAGAAGCGGTGGCCAAGCTTCGAGTCACGCACCCATCATCGCTCCCCCTTTGCGAATCGCCGTAAGAAAAACGGTGGATTACGAGAGATCAGTCACGTGATGCAACACGCTGATCCCACATCCCAATCTGGGCTAACCCGGGCTTTGGGGCAGCCGGAACCAATTCCCTGGATCGAGCGAAGGGATGCAGCAACGGAAAATACTATTGAAACAGCGCTCACTGCGTGTCATGGGATTTAGGGTTGGGGATTAGGGTTATCACCGGGTTAGGGTTGTGAGGCTGGGGATTAGGGTTGGTAACCCTAACCGGGCTCGTCACTTTCCTTGCTCTTTTTTCCTCCCGGACGAACTTTGCCAATTCCATCCCTTCAGCGAGCGACCCATAACCACCCGCTCATACTGAAAGTTCGAAATCACACAATGATAACCCGGGAAGCAGCCCTCTCCCTACCCTGGGTCCCCACCGCCGCCGAAACCGCGCTCACGACCCCCTCCGAATTCACCTTCGGCGTCGAAATCGAAGTCTTCTCGCCCTACCCCCGCGACGAACTTGCCGACCTCCTCACCAAGAAACAATCCATCGACGCCCGCGTCGTCTGGTTCACCCACGACGTCACGCCCTACTGGAAACTGCTGCGTGACGGAACCCTCGTTGACGAGTGTCCTAAAAACCATTATGGGATTGAGCTGGTCTCCCCCGTGTTGAGTGGCGAGAAGGGGATTGAGGAGACCAAGAAGGTCATTAAGGAGTTAAAGGTTGCGCCGGTTATTACGGATGATCGGACTGGGTTGCATGTGCATGTGGGGAGGCCACGGGAGGGGTGGACGTTGCCTGAACTCAAGAAGTTGGCAAAGGCGTTCATCCTACAGGAGGAGACGTTTGACGGGCTGGTGTCAGAGAGCAGACGAGGTGATACGAACCCGCAACTACGCTCCAACGCCGCGTTATGGGGCGACCGGGACCTCGTCGAGATTGACGCCGCGACCGACATCCACACCCTCATCAATCTGGTCAATTCTAATGGACACGGGGACTCTTGCCGGTACTTCAAGTTGAATTTCGAGGCGGTGAAGATGTACGGGACGGTTGAGTTTAGGCAGCAGACGGCGACGGTGGATAGCGCCGCTACGATTGCGTGGATCGACGCTGTGCTGCATTTTTGCAGGTGGACTTTGCAGAATGACTTTGTAGATAGGTAGATAGAGATGGAGGGATCAGACTTCTTTTTTTTTTTGAGAATGGCGTCCATTTTGTGTTGAGAGCTTTCTCACGGACTGTAACTTGTTTATATATGTTGGCCGTCTTCTGTATCTATGTGCCATTATCAAATAGCTCGCCTCTAGCGGGATTCCATTTCCGCTAGAGTCTTTTGGAACAGATGCCATTCATCGGGCCGTGGTTGAGCGATCTGCAATCAGAACAGACAAATGGTATTAGAGCTCAAATTGAGGGATTGGGTCCCCACGACCCAATCGAATCTTACCTCTCCCAGATCATAAACATGGATCTGCCCATCAGCAGACCCAATCGCCGTCCGCTGTCCCTCCTTATCCCACGCAAGTTTGTTCAGGCCGCCACCGCTGCCCACGGGTATACGCACTATCGGTACCTGCAACACAAACGCAACGGTTTCTTGATCAGCACAATGAACTCTCCAACGTGGGCATGCTCTCACCGTACTCACCTCAACATCCTGGTTAAGATTGTAAATATCGAACTTCCCAGCCCCATCGACGCATCCAAACAACGATGGATGAGTGGGCGACCACTTGACATCGTACACATAGTCATCCGCCTCTTCGAACGAGTTTAACGGCGCCACGACTTGTGGTGTTGCCGATGTTTTCGAAACGGACTGTTTCCCACATGCAGCGTCAATAAACTGCCCACCGGTCTCATATACAAGATACCCCGACCCTACCTTAGCCCGCCAAAGCTTAACAGTCCAATCCACACTACTCGTCAAAAACAGATCCGAGAAATCCGCCGGCCCCGACATGGGATGGAAATCGATCCCCGTCACGGGTCCAAAATGCCCCTTAAACACGTCGTTGGCGTTGATCCCCGCTTTGCTGCCCGCGCGGTCGTACCGGTTGGCTTGGTACACCATGCCTTCCTCGGTGCCGACCCAGAAAGTGGTGGTTTCGCCGGGAGGGAAGGACATGGTTGTTATGGAGACGCCGTCGGCGCGGGCGGAGGAGGGGTAGATTAGGTCGAGTGCTTCCTGGAGTGTGGTCATACGTGTCAGATTTTGTTAAGAAGTGTGACGGCGGAATGGAAGGTTCCACCCACCTGAGGTCGAGCAAGCATATCCAACTGCCAAGAGCAAACCAACCCATCCGTCGATGCCGTCAACAAATTATGCGCATTCTGCGTTCCAATGATATTCATCGAATACACCGGATGCGTATGCCCCACCGCCGACAACGGCGATTTCAGCACCGGCAGGCTCTTGGCGCGCATATCCCACACTAAGATCTGCCCCGAGTACGCGCCGCCCACCACCAAGTTCGGGTGGAAATCTGAAAACGTCGCCACCGTCACGTCCGACTGGGATTGGAAGACGTATTCGGGCTGTTCGCGGAGATGCAGGTTCCAGATGAGCACCACCCCGTCGGCTTCGGTTACAGAGCCTTGGTTCTTGCCGTAGGCGCCTAGGAAGAGCTCTGGGTGCTTTTGGGACCATCGCGTGTCCATTACAGCGCGATTCCGTGTCCATCGCTCGTCTGCGTACGACCAGTGGAGCTTGATACCCTTTCCGTCTCCTGTTAGGTGCACCTCATCTGCTACGGTGTAGTCTTTGAGGAAATCGTACGATGGTTGATTTAATGCGCGTTCGAGGACTCGCGCGGAATGGTCGAAGAAAGTCAGGAAAGGCTCTGAGGATAGGATCTCCTTCCGCTCTTCCTCGCTCAGCTCTCTCGGCGGCTGTACTGGCTTTATCTTTTCTTCAGAGTCGCTCAGGGACCCGTTTGTCGTTGGAGACGTTTCTTCTGGCAGCTGCCGTGGTTTGGTGGGTTGCGTGGGCGACGTGCTTTTCTCCTCCGGTTTCCAGTCTGTATTCACAAAGTCGGTCTGTATCTCTTTCGTGTACATGACTTTCTCCTAAGAAGTCGGCTGGAGTCAGTCCCACATCTCTCGCTTCTGCAGCTAATGACAATCGTGCACCTTTGGCGGACAATCGAAAAATACAAAATCCACAGACGAAAGGTTGGGCTGCGGTCTGCAAATGACGGTGAGCAGAATGCACTAACTCACATCGTAACACCCCGCCCCCATCACTTACGGCGCCTCCACAACATTTTCCCCCCCCGTCGCCCCAACCACACTCCCGGGACTCCTAATCTCACTCAAACTCGGCAACGGCGACGGGCTCATACTCCGGAAAGCATCGGACCCATCATCCGCAACCGATGACCGTTCCCCGACCAGCGAGGCAACCAAGCTATCTACATCGCGTCTGCTTGTTGTTCGCGATAGGGTATCTGTAACCTCGAAATCAGAAAAGACGGAGTAAGGCCAACTTGGAGGCGTGGGGAGTGGGAGGGACTTTCAAGATGTACCTACAGGATCCCGCCGCTGGGCATCGAGGGCTATTTTACGGGCTTCTTTTGCTTTGCGGATTTCGGCGAGCTTGGCTCGTTTCTTTTCCAGCTCTGGTTGAGTTCAAAGGTGTAGTGGGTTAGGGAGGTTTCAAAGGACGCAGATCACAAGATGATAGTACCATCTTTTCTCCGGTCTGAGGGCAGCATAGCTCTGGGTATCAGAGACTCGGCAGCCGTCCTATCACTCTTGCTGGTCTATTGCTCTTGCTGGGTTCTGTCCGTTGTGGGAATGCAGTCGAATGCCTCGGCGGGGGTAGGAAGTCTGAGAAGTCTCAGCAACTGCAGAGATGTCCGAGAGAGCGCGTATGCCATCTCGGTGAAAGTGTGGCTTTCAACCCTGCTTTCAACCCTTTCAACCCTCAACCGGAACGTTACCGACATTCCTTTGCCTTGCAAACTCACTTGAGCGACATGAACTGGCAAGGTGCAAACGCTTTCTCAAGGGCAGCAGCAGCAGGTATATATATGGCGTCCAACCCGGTCTATGTTTGCAAGTCACTTGCTCACCACATCCACCCACAGGCGCCCGAAGATCACCGCCCAAGATATTATCCACCCGCCCCTACTCAACAACCGGGTTCTCAGCAGGAGCACCGTCGAGACGAACGTCAGCATTAGGAGGGTGGCTTTGGGCAGTGCCAGTCACTACGTTCTGTCTGGGCTGCTGGCAGGTCCAGAGACTGCAGTGGAAGCTGGACCTTATGAAACGTGCGGAGGATAAGCTGCATTTGCCGGCTGTGGACTTGCCGAAGGATGAGCGGTACATATTCGAAGACCTCTGAATATTTGTATCAGAGAGCGTAAGGAACTTCGCTGATACAGCCCAATTTCTCCGAACAGGCCAGTCTTCGACCGCGCCGAAGAGTTCCGCCGCGTCAAAGTCTCCGGCACCTTCCACCACGACAAAGAGATGCTGCTGGGCCCGCGGACGCGAAAAGACCAGCAAAACCAGGGCGGCGGGATCGTTAGTTCGGGCGCGTCGGCGGGGTACTATGTCATTACGCCGTTTGAGCGGGCGGGCACGGGGGAGAAGATATTGGTGAATCGGGGGTGGATACCGAGGGATCAGAAGGAGAAGAGTAAACGAAGGGCGGGGCTGGTTACGGGGGTTGTGACGATTGAGGGGTTGTTGAGGGCGCCGGAGAAGGTGGGACTGTGCTGTTTCGTTGGCGGATTGTTATCTTGACGGGGGGCTAATATTCGACATTGTGGGTAGGGCGGCATGTTCATCCCGGACAACAAGCCAGGTGAGCGGCCTCATTGACCATCAAACCATATGCTGCATCATGTTTGCTTACTGCTGCACACTCTCAGAAAAGAATGAATGGTACTGGCTGGACATGGACACAATGACAAAGCACACGGGAGCCCTGCCCGTGGTCATCGAGATGGTATCAGGTACGGAACCATACCTCCCAATCCTGCACCAACTCGGCAATACGGCAGTATTCACCTTCCTCCGTTATAGATTCCGCAATAAACGCCAAATTCGACAAAGAAGGCTTCCCACTATCCCGTACCGCTTTTCTGAATTTCAAGAATGATCACCTCCAGTACGCTATCACATGGTAAGCACGACTCAATTTTCGTCAGCACAACGTTCGTGGCCCGCCCTAACGCTCTTTTGTTGATTTTTAGGTACGGTCTTTGCATAGCGTCTACGGCGATGATTATTGGGAGTCGGAGAGCTGCGGCAAGGAATTGGAGTCGGCGTTGAGAACGGTGGGCGAGCGTGTGAGGCGTGTAATTAAGGGATGCCCGTAATGGCGTAATATGAACGTGAGCATCGTCAAAAGCTACCCCAGCCCAGTTGGACCCGGGCCGAGGATCAAATGTGTCAACGAGGTTTTCAATTCTAACCGACGCTATGACGAGCGCTGGCCCATTTGAGACTCCTGTAGACCAGTTGCATCCAATAACCTCAGAGCATTAATCTGGTTTGAGTGCCTTCAAACACTTCATTGATTTGAGAATTTCGATATAGAGTACACAAATATCTAAAAGCGAGCTAGGGAGAAGGGGAAGCCTGGACGCCACCACGCGCCATATTTTGCGCAAACGCACGAGGGCCGCCGCGAACCAATGCCTCCGCAGCGTGTGCCCAATAGGCGCTCCCATCGGCAAAAGTCGTCCGCCAGCGGATTTGCGGAGAATGAGTCGTGGTTGGGTCCCTGCAGCGTGCGATTTGCCCGACTTTCTAATCGAGCCGATAAGCTACCTGCGTTCAGGGCGTGTACCGCAGAATATCGGGCTTTCGGGTTTCGGTGCTACTGCAAACGTTCGAGGTTGAAAGCTTTTGCGAATCGACTAGCAGCAGAGAGCCGGTAAGCAGAGCGCATGTCTTCGGGGTTTATAAAATAAATTATTGGTATTTGGAGCCGACAGCAGAAAAGGGAAATGATCGTGTGTGTGTCCGTTTTCCAGTTTCACTACTGTTGATTGTGTTGTGGATGCTGTTGCTGATGATTGTTTTGCTGACGTGGATTTTGCGCCTGGGGCGGCTGCTGCTGCTGTTGCTCATCTTCATCTTCGCTGTTACCCCGCCTTAGTCTACCCTGCTCCATCAACTCGTCTTGTTTACGCTGTTCGTTGGCAATCTGATGTATTCTGAACCCAAAGATTTTCGGGACGTATCGTTTCGTGGGTTTTGGTGGGATGAAGGTCGGGTAGGCAAGGAGGAGGTGATGGGGAAAAGTCGTGCCAAAGTGGGCGCCGTCGATAGCCAGGTGGCGCCGCGAGACTGGGTTGTACACGTCTTCGCATTTCGGGCAGTACAGCTTGACGCACTTGATACCCGGCACGTCCGACAACCCCACGGGAAGGACCGGCTGGTTATCGCACAGCACACGGGGACATCTCCCGAATTCGTTGTTTCGGAATTTCTCCAGCATCTTCACCAGCCCCCGCGCGGTGAGAATGAACCGGGCGTGGATCAGCCCGTACAAGTGCCGAGCTGACTTTTCGACCTCCACCCGAATCGGCTCGTCTATGTCTTCCTCCAGGGCGTCGGTGATCAGGTCGAATGCCATGGCGTAATGCTGCACTTCGGTGTTCAATCCCGTCAAGTTGAACCGATCGAGAATGTACTCTTCATCCACGTCGCAGTAGAACTCGTTCCCCTTCAACGAATGGAACCACTCCGCCCAGTACCCGGCCGACTCGACGGATCCGGAGGACTCCCCAGACTGTATTTCTTCCTGCTTTGAAGATTTTCAAGGTCAGAATACCGTGCGAAACTAAGTGCGGTCTCGTAATCCACCATGAAACACTAAGCTTACCTCCATAATAGCGATTACCCAGTTTCGTTTCAATTTTAGTGCGGACAGACACACGCAGACGTGTAAGAGGTCTTTAGCACCGAACTATATGGCGAGAAGATGACCGATCCACCTGCGTGGACTTGAGTTCGAAGCGGCTACAATGACGGCGAAGTGTAGGACTCAGCGGTACGGGATCCAGCCGACGGCGATCAGAGGGGGTTATGGCAGCCACGGGATATGTCAAATTCACAGGTCGTGCAGCGAGAGTACAAAAAAGTGGAGTTTTGGGTTGCGTCGCTCAGGTCCTCCTTCTTGTTGCGGATCTTGGATTGCGACAGTGGGCGTGTTCTCATGCGTGCACAGCCACGCAAAGCCACTCCAGCGCGTTTTCTCGTCAGCAAATGCGACCAACTCCGATGCAACTGACTCCTGAGAGCAACAGAGCTGTGTAGCCATAGGCTGTCAACATCTCTTCAAAAGGTATAACACTGTGCATACCACAAGTATGTGCACGCGGGGGGGGGGGGGGATCAAATGCACACTCTGCCTACAGTACAGTACATCTTTCGAGTATTTAGGGTCCTTACCAATTTGCTGCCGATCCACTCCCATGTAGGGGGTCGTCCTGCGCGGGATGGGACGGGATTTGCTGGTCCCGCGTCTCGTCCCGCAGGATATCCCGTCCCGCTCACAGCACACCCATACGCGCGTCTACTGCCCATAGGGTTAGGGTTAGGGCGGCTTGCTGCTTCCACCATGTCGAAATGGTGTCGAAGTCATGCGGGATTCCTTAGGGTTAGGGTTAGGGTTAGGGTTAGGGTTTAGGGTTGCATGACGGGTGCAGGACAGGACGGGACGGGAGCGGGATATCCCACTGCGGGACGACCCCCTACTCCCATGAGCCCATGATTAGTGCTACAAAGCAATCTGCACCCTGCGGTCAGATGGAAACAATATGGTCAGGAAGAGATATACACAAGCATAATGCAGCCCAATCTTGCATCCCTTGACCTGACCTTACACCCAAATGTTCATCTCCGTCTACGGATCCCCTGAGCAACGGCCAGAAAGATTGAGGGCGCATCAACTTATTGAACTTCTCCCGGTCGATCACTGGGGATTTGGAGGAATTTAAGCCGAGTTTATGGTAGATAAGCTCTTCCAAAACGCTGTCGGCCTTGCTCCAGACACAAGTGGCGTGAGGTCGTGTAGCACTGCTTCTGTAGTGCACCGCATTGCCAATCCGATCCATATGAGCTAAGAAATGTCCCAAATCATATACGTGTGTTCTGCGCCCGATCGTTGTGTGCACCGTCGGCACGGAGGGCGCCCGTCCGGATTCCCAGAGCGAGTTCAAGAACTCAGCAATGCAAGCGTGCCGCAAAATTCCTTTCGGGTGCAGTGGGCGTTGAACGAGGAAACGATCATCCACACTGAGATTGGCGAGGTTTGGCCTGCATGCCTGTATGAGGAGCATCGCAATTTGTTCGCTGCGGTGACGCACGTGTGAGGGGATCATACGAAACGCCGTATATGTGGCAAGGAGCGTGGTGTTCTGCTGAGATTCCAAACGCCAACCTCAGCACCGGTTGTCCTGAAATTGTAGAATCAAACTGGAAGACTGACACCTGCAGTGTCAGCGTGAATTGTCTCATCCAACTGGCCTCCATGTTACTACTCTTATATCGCCCGATAAGCAATTGCAATGCCGAGCGAGAAATGTCTTCTACGCGCTGATACGGGGAAAACCCGGTCTCCCACCTTTGTACCATGGGTGGGTGAAGGCCAACACCAAACGCACACAAAGCCAGCACAAAGTATCCTGTCATTACCCCACCACACACCCTCACGTCCCATCCTGTCATCCAGCGTTCTCTCCCCAAGAGATTGGTTCGCACTGAAAGGCAACCGCCCTTCGGTCCCGTTAGGAGACAGGGCCGCCCGGCGTCGTGCGGAAAGGCGAGCACCCGAGGAGGGTTGGGGCCAGGTGGTACCGTCCACGTCCATTGCTTGCCAGTCACTCAGAAACAGAGGGTCCAGCTCCGTTTGTCGTTCAGAATGAAGTCTGGCTGTTAAGGCTACCGCGGCCCTGCTTGCCCTGCATAAAGATTTGCGTGGCAGGTACAGTCCTATGGCTAGCCTCTAGACGTTCGGTCGCCCAAGCGTGCGTCCCCTTCATGTTTCCTGACAACTGTGCGATAGTGATGGGCCGGGAGCGTAGCTGGCTGAGGTGGAGCTGGAGCGTAGAGCTGGGCTTCAGCTACCGCTATGCTGGCCCGCCGACTAACGCCCGGTCGATGGAGCGCAGAGCCGGATCTTACATACGTTTGAGTATTGTAAGATTGCTGATTGACCACCAGACAAAAACTTAGGGCAACGTGAGCAGCGACCGTTCAGTTATTGCTCAAGTCATCACTACATTCTCTCTCTGGTGGTAGTTCTACATACTGCTGTGGTGGTTATGATCTCAATGATCGGAGTCAATCCAAAATCCTCTGCCTCGAGTACCGGTATTGCGTTATGGGGGACTTTTACGGGGGAAGTGACGGACGCGGTGGAAATTGACGGGTACTGACAGGGAATGGCGGGAATAGACGGGTTCCTTCTGGGTTATTTACTGGGCCACCGTATAGTGGAATATGAAGACTCTTGCCACTTTTCCAGCCACCCGCTGCATCCTGCAACGATTGAGATTTCCCATGCTTTCGCAGAGATGCACCCATCCCGAAAAGCTCTGTGATTCCTGGAATGAACTAGCCAGGCGGACTGAAAGGGGCAGCACAGCGCCTTCCTTTTGGTACTGTGCTAGGACGATCAGGTTGATGAAACAATCCTAGATATGCCCACCCTTTTCCTAGGACCGCTGTAACATGTGGTCTGCATTTAGCCTTCGCCGGCCCCTATATTGTATGCCCGCTTCTTTTGATTTCCGATCCTCATTCTGCTGCTCACGTTCATAGTGCAAGCGGCGAAGAAAACGGACAGCACGGGTGGCCCGTCGTTCCCCTCCCTGGGCATGGAATTTTGGGCATGGAATTTGGCGGGAGATAGTGCCGCAGATTACATCTATGTGTACGAAATTCGGGCATAATTGGTTGGGTCAGAACACAACACGTAACAATGGAAAAAAAAAAATTACAACATGAAGGGAACATCTCTGCAAGAGGTTCCCAACTTCCCAAGGAGTCGGGTTGGGCATGAGACCCATGGGAAGCTGACATGGGACTGAAATCTACAGCTGAGCGGTCCCTTGGGAGAACATTCCTTCGAGCTAGCGGGACAGCTTTAGGATAACTGCGCACGTCAACGTGCATCAAAGTGAACATTTTGCTTAGGCCGCTTAACCCGAAAAGCGCGTTGGAGACGGTAGGCTAAATCAACGCTCGAATCCTATTTAGCATCCAGGGTTCACTACTGCAAACGCGTCGCTCGTAAGCAAGCGGAGCCTCCCAGCAAGGGGTAAACCCCGAAAAGTTATGAGGTCCGCGACGTGCTATCCAGGCCCGGCACTGCCAAGGTCTGAAGGGATTGGCGACCCGTCCGTGCGGACACCACCCCGCGAACACCACTATTTAAAGCCTTCTGCCCGCCTCTTACTTGTTCAACTCTCTCTCACATTCATCCTACGAATTATTGTGCAGTTTCGGCTCTCAGAACCCACAATAACTGAACAAAACATTCCTCTCACACAATTACGACCGCCATTCTCCACTATGACCGCCGTTCGACAATTGAGCTCTAGCTTCGACTCTCAAAACTTCGCCGAATACATCCGAAACACGGACGATCATCGAGAAAAGGCCCAAAAGTTGCTCCTCCGCGCCTGGGGCCTAAAGCGCGAGATCGGACACCAAGCGTTCAGGCTCGACATGGAGCGTTTCGATCCGGCCGACACCGGATGCGACTGCCGCGTCCTCGCTGGCGGCGAAGTCGGCTCGTCTTCGGACGAGTCGACTTGCCGCCCAAAGCACATAAACCGTGCTCTGTGGAAGTATTTCTATCCGGACAACTCCTTCGAAAGTGACCTCTCGTCGTCGTCGGCGTTGACAACTTCCACTTCCTCGAACGCGAGCTCGGTGAGCCGGGCTCGCAACGAAACCGCGAAGGCGAATAGAGAATCCGCGAGAGCGTACCAAATCAAGAAATTGGCCGCGCGATCATCAACGGCCACGTCGGCCTCTCGTCGGTCAGTTTCAACTGCCACGTCGGAAAAGTCAACTTCGGTCAAGAAACTTCACTTCGTCGCCGATGCCTTGGAAAACCACGGGACAGGAGGGATCCCTAACCCAGCCTCCATGGGAAAGCCCGATGAATCCCTTTCCACCCCTTCGGTGGACTGGGAGGAGGGTGAGTACCCCCTGTCGCAGGAGAACATGCCCAGCACCTACGGAACCTCCCGAGAGCCTTCGATGGCATGGCACTACAAGCCTATCAAGTCCCTCTTCGACCCTGCTTCCCAGAAAACGGCCTCCGAGAACACCACTACCGACGAGCGCACCGTCGAGCACAGCAAAGAGCCTACTGGTCCGGTAAACCCTATCAACATCGTTTCGCACGCACCCAAGCCTACAGACAACACCGAATCACGCTCGCACGCTGCAGGGGGGGAATCTACCACTACCGACCAGCGCACTGTCGAGCACAGCAAAGAGCCTACTGGTCCCGTAAACCCTACCAACATCGTTTCGCACGCACCCAAGCCCACAGACAACACCGAATCACGCTCGCACGCTGCAGGGGGGGAATCCACCACTACCGACGAGCGCACCGTCGAGCACAGGAAAGAGCCTACTGGTCCCGTAAACCCTATCCAAATCGTTTCGCACGCACCCAAGCCCACAGACAACACCGAATCACGCTCGCACGCTGCAGGAGGAGAATCCACCACTACCGACGAGCGCACCGTCGAGCACAGCAAAGAGCCTACTGGTCCCGTAAACCCTATCGCCTCCGGACGGGTCGAACGCAGCCGCATTCCCAGCCGCATTCCCCGTCCGGCACGCCTTCGCTTGAAAGTTCCGAAGGTACGCAGAAGCTTCTGTGTGGTTGGGAAGGGTGTCGGTGCTTATCCTCCATGCTTATATGGTTCATATTCTAATTGCGTTCTTGTTTACCCGCAGGCTCAAGTCAAAGTCAACGACGGACCAGAGCATGCTGCAAGGGATCAACCGATGACTTCACCCCAACTCCCAGCCCAGCAAGTAAACCATATCGCCTCCGGACAGGTCGAACGCAGCCGCATTCCCCGTCCGGCACACCTTCATTTGAAAGTCCCAAAGGTACGCAGAAGATGCTGTTTGCTGTGGTTGGGAATGGTGTTGGTGCTTATCCTCCATGCTTATATGTGACGTCCATATTCTAATTGCGTTCTTGCTTACACAGGTTCAAGTCAATGACGGACCACTGGAGCATGCTGCAAGGGATCAACCGATGACTTCACCCCAATTCCCAGCAGTAAATCCTATCGCCTCCGGACGGGTCGAATACAGCCGCATTCCCCGTCCGGCACGCCTTAGCTTGAAAGTCCCGAAGGTACGCAGAGGATGCTGTTTGCTGTGGTTGGATATGGTGTCGGTGCTTATCATCTGCTATATGCGACGTCCATGTTCTAATTGCGTTCTTGTTTACCTACAGGTGCAAGTCAATGACGGACCACTGGAACATGCTGCAAAGAATCAACCGATGACTTCACCCCAACTCCCAGCGATGCAAGTATCCTCGCAGGACGTCGAGCGAGTGTCGGTCCAGCTAGCCGTAACCGTGGGGGACGCCCTACGTGTTGCGGTTGCTGGCCCGACCGCTGCAACCATGGGGGACGCCCCATGTGTTGCGGCAGCTCGTTTGACCCCTGCAGGAAGGCCGGAGCGAGTGTCGGGTGAGCTAGCCGTAACCGTGGGGGACGCCCTACGTGTTGCGGCTGCTCGCCCGGCCTCTACAACCATGGGGGACGCTCCATGTGTTGCGGCAACTCGTTTGACCCCTGCAGGAAGGCCGGCGCAAGTCTTGGAAGATCCGGCGGCAGGAAGTGGTGCCCTGCCGGCGACAACCGTGGGCCTGATCCCCCCACGCGTCGCCACTGCCCGATCGAACGACCAACCTGACCGCGAGGAGAGGTCAGCGTTAGCGGCTGCTCAAAGAGAAATCAACCGTCTGCAAGCGAAGGTCGAACAACTTCAACATGATGAAGAAGAACGCGGGGAAGCCGAGTTTAAGCTTCGCGAGGCCGTCCAGGACTTACGTTTCCAGCTG
Organism: Fimicolochytrium jonesii; assembly: GCF_025526975.1. Classification (NCBI taxonomy): domain Eukaryota; kingdom Fungi; phylum Chytridiomycota; class Chytridiomycetes; order Spizellomycetales; family Powellomycetaceae; genus Fimicolochytrium; species Fimicolochytrium jonesii. The sequence continues at coordinate 488,998 of NW_026515678.1, forward strand.
CGGGAAGCACGGAAGAAATCCGCGGAAATCATCCCACGCGTTGCCCCTTTCCCGTCGAACGACCACACTGAGTGTGAGGAGAGGTTGGCGTTGGCGGCTGCTCAGGAAGAAATCCACCGCCTTCAAGCGAAGGTCGAACAACTTCAACATGATGAAGAAGAACGCGGGGAAGCCGAGTTTAAGCTTCGCGAGGCCGTCCAGAACTTAAAATTCGAGGTTAAGGAAGCGAGCGACCACAGGGAATGCGAGGAGCGGTTAGCGGCAGCCCAGGAAGAGATCGACCGCCTTCAAGCGAAGATCGATCAACTCGAACACGATGAACAAGAGCGCGCCGAAACCGAGTTTGCGCTTCGGGAAGCCGTCCAGAACTTAAAATTCGAGGTTATGGAAGCGAGCGACCACAGGGAATGCGAGGAGCGGTCAGCGGCAGCCCAGGAAGAGATCGACCGCCTTCAAGCGAACTTCGACTCCGCCACGGCGAAAGCAACCGCCCTGGCCGAGGAGATAGAATCGCTCAAAATGCAAAGAGAATTGAACCGACAGGCGGAGATCGCGGACCGAGGGGTTGAGATCGGAGAACTCACCGCGAAGCTGAAGGAGGTGGAATCGAACCGACAGGTGGAGGTTGCGAACCGAGAGGTTGAGATCGGAGAACTCACCGCGAAGCTGAAGGAGGTGGAATTGAACCGACAGGTTGAGATTGCAAACCGAGAGGTTGAGATCGGAGAACTCACCTCGAAGCTGAAGGAGGTGGAATTGAACCGACAGGTTGAGATTGCAAACCGAGAGGTTGAGTTCGGAGAACTCACCGCGAAGCTGAAGGAGGTGGAATTGAACCGACAGGTTGAGATTGCAAACCGAGAGGTTGAGATCGGAGAACTCACTGCGAAGCTGAAGGAGGTGGAATTGAACCGACAGGTGGAGGTTGCGAACCGAGAGGTTGAGATCGGAGAACTCACCGCGAAGCTGAAGGAGGTGGAATTGAACCGACAGGTTGAGATTGCAAACCGAGAGGTTGAGATCGGAGAACTCACCTCGAAGCTGAAGGAGGTGGAATTGAACCGACAGGTTGAGATTGCAAACCGAGAGGTTGAGTTCGGAGAACTCACCGCGAAGCTGAAGGAGGTGGAATTGAACCGACAGGTTGAGATTGCAAACCGAGAGGTTGAGATCGGAGAACTCACTGCGAAGCTGAAGGAGGTGGAATTGAACCGACAGGTTGAGTTCGGAGAACTCACCGCGAAGTTGAAAAACCGACAGGTTGAGCTCGCAGGACTCAGCGCGCAGTTGAAAAAGGTGGAATTCAACCGACAGCTTGATATCGGGAACCGAGAGGTTGAGATCGCAGAACTCGCCGGGAAGCTGGAAAGGTCGGAGTCGAACGTGGAACGTGCCCGGGAGCTGACTCGCTCCCAGCACAAGTCACACATGGGCAAGCGAAACGAATTGCAAAGACGCATCAACGATTTTCAATTCAAGGTCGATTACTACAAAAGGGAGAACTCAGTCCTCGAGAAGAATGTTCCACGCTTCCGGGCCGAGATAGAAGATTATGCGGCGCGGCTTGCGGAGGCGTCATTATGCGTCAAACGAGCGATGAAGAACCTGGAGAAGGAAAAACAAGAGCGGTCCTGCAACGACTTGGCATGCAAATGCACCTGCGACCGAAACGGACAGATCACCCCGCCGGCACGTTGAGCGTTTGGGCTGTTCGCATGTGGAGACGGCACCGAATGTTATAACTTCAATGGCTATAGAATCATCTCGCGTATCGCGACCCCCATATTGTTCTCCCCGTAGTGCGTATGTTGTCAGTGGGCATCGGTATTGCGATATTTATGAATAAATGTGACTTCTAATCGGACTGCCTGAAAGCTACTGTACATTCTCGATTGGGTGCTGACGAGGCTTGCACGCTGTGAACTTTGTCGTATCAAAATGATATAGCCCGCGGAGATGGTGGTCATCATGGAAACGTCCGCATCGCTTCAGAACGCCCCCGCACGTTTATGGATCTCTTTCACCAAACTCGTCTGATCAAAGCCGCTTGTCACGGACTTCGCCAGCATCACTCACAACTACGACATTATTTCCTGCTTCCCACTCATCGTTGGCAGCGGCACGCTCATTGACTCCTCTCCAACCCCTCCCTCCTCACCAACTCGGCGTCCACCCCAACCCTTTACAAAAATCTAGCCCGGACTCTTAAACCCCAACCCCAGCCATCCCGCTGTCATAACGGCGATGGGTGCTTTGCAGCTGCAGGCAGGGTCTTGATTTGCTGAGAAGCTGTCATGCACGCTTGAGCTACATAGTGCATATCCGGGCGTGCTCGTTGTGTGAGTATGCCCAACACTGTGTTTTCATCGTATGATAACAGGAAATGTCCATCGACCTGATCTATTGCTCTTCCAATCTGTGTGCTAAGAAGTGGGATTCCAGACATCCGTTGCAGTCTATATTAGCTTTGGTGGATCTCGCACTCAACAGCAGCAAATGCGGTGTATGCGACGACACTACTGGAAAACATATCCAACCCCGGATGCTGATGCCAATCGTTTCCGAGAGCGGCGAACGCGTGGGAGGGCTTGCATACGCACAGTGGCAGCTCCAAGCGCAGCATTCGTCTCGTCGGAAAGACTTTGCATCCGGACGGCAATTTTCCCACGCCGTAGACCTTAGAACACCACTCCCTCCCACCCCTTGTGTACTATGTACTGCTGTACCGCTGTACTGCGGATGCACGCCAATATGCTGCTTCTACATCCACGTCGGTAGGGAAGGGGCGCCGAGCACAGGAAACCCTACGCTCACGCAACGGCCCCGGCACGGCGTCAGCGGACGAGCATGACGGCACCAAACCTCGCTGCACGAAAGCAGCGAAGCAACGTGGAGGAGATGCAGCTGATGAAAACCCGGCTTCAGGTCAGTTTGCCTGCCAGAGTAAAGTTGTCCGCTTTACGAGACTTGCTTTCTGACATTCCGTTCATATCTTTCCAATCCACAGGAGGAGCAGGAGGTTGAGCGGGACGCGTGCGAGCAAAGATGGACCGACTGCTGAAGAAGAACGCACCCGTCTGCAAGGAAAGGTGGATCGATTCTGCACGCTTGCTCCCCACTCACACATACCGCAAGCGATCAATGGACGGCACGAGAACCTATCCCAGCGTCCCCTCCTTCCAGAATAAAATATTTTGTCATACCCCGCCTCCCTAAAGCCGCGGCACGGGCTGGTGTGACTGGGCTACTGGACGTTGTATGAGATCAGCGGTCTCACTTGATTGTTTCCCTGGTGTGGATATGGATTGCCAGGGATGCCTATCTTCGTGAACTTACTCCGGGCTTTTTTTCGGGCTGGCTGGACTGGGGCCAAAAGCTCGACGCACTGACGGATACTCACTCAGAAGCGGGGACATCGGGAACCAAGTGCAGCAATCCGTCGCAACTTCGGCATATCAGAACAATGTTATTGCAAACCTGGAGAATGCCGTCGCCGACTTACGCTCCGAGCTGCGGGAAGAACAGGAGAAAGCTGCGGAAAAGGACAATGTTACCCACTCAAACCTGCCGCACGAGACCAATTGAGTACTTCAGCGCAGGAGGTATCTGCGCAACATCCAATTGCTTCCATCCCGGAGTCGCAATTGAAGCGAGAAGCCGAGATAGCAGGGCAACTTCGACTCAACGCTGAGCTGGAAGAGCTGGAGATGAAGTTGCAAGCCGAGATCAATGGACGAAATAAACTCATCTTGGCAACATCTTGGCAACATCCATGCGGTCCAAGCCCTACCGTAGTCGTCTTGAACAATCCTGCGCCGTATGCCAACGCGTTCTCTTCCACAGAGAGAGATTGACAATTTGCAAGCGAAGGTCGACCAACTGGAACATGCTGAACAAGAACGGGACTCCGCCGCGGCGAAGGCAACCTCGCTCACCGAGGAGAGAGACACCTTGCAAATGCAAACAGTCGTCTTGAACAATCCTGCGCCGTGTGCCAACGCGTTCTCTTCCACACTCCAACATTTGGCGTTTCACTCGCCCGATCATCCACCCACCGCTACGTGCCGTGCGGTAGATGGCTGACGAAGAACAGTCGGACAGAGTATGGGACATAGGAGCCAGACTAATTGATTTTGAGGATTCGCCGTCCGACCGCGTCAAACCTATGTCCTAGAAGCTCGAGTCGGGGGAGTGTTGTGCGGTAGACGCGAGCTCCTAGTTGTGACGGGTTAGGGTTGTGACTAGTTAGCGTTATATGTGTGAGTCACGCGCCTTCAGAGTAGAAAAGACGACGGCATATACCCCCGTTTTCTATACCTTTTTTTTCCCTTACCATATTCCAATTGAAAACCATTCTCTATACGATCTGACCATCGACGGCTACTTCCGATCTCGCGCACAATAGGTTATGGCCACGGCGGCGTTGCTGCCTCCAGAAAAGACTCTAGATCTGTGGGCTGTGATTCGCTGTTACTCGCGCGCATGTAACCCTAAATGTAAGTTAATTTGCGCGAAAGGGTGTTATTTGGCGTGGAAGGCTGTTACTTGCCATGTAACCCTAACTGTAAGTCATTTCGCGCGGAACGTTGTTATTTCGCGCGAAAGGGTGTTATTTGGCATGGAAGGCTCTTACTCTCGCATGTAACCTTAATCCAGCCGAACTCACGCAAGAATATCATCTTGAAAACGGGGCGCAACTCCGCTGCAAACCCATAATCCATTTTCAAAAAACACATCTCAGAAAAAGTGGAAAAAGTGGGTTCAATATCGAACAAACCGGGTATATTGTACACTTTTGACTCCAACCATACGGGGTTGAGCAGGCTGGGACAGAGTGACTAGGTGAGAAAAAAGGGTACAAAATAAGGCAGTAACCAGGGGCTGAACTGCCGTCGAAATCCAGTTCGCGTCATATCAGACGGGTAGCGAACCATCTAACCGCTCCCGCGACCCGTTCGACGCGGGCCCCGTTGAAAGTCATTCAAAGTGCGCAAGGGGTATCGTAGAGAAATGCAAAATAAAAAAAAGAAACTAAAACCGGAAATCGATCGGGGTATCTGTGCGGGATATCATAAGTGTCCGTTTCCTTGTGATGGCTTGGCCGGCTTTGGTTCGAATAAACATAGATTGTCGTAAATGGGTCAGGGTGTGTGGTTCGTTGTTCTCGTCGGTGGGAACAAACATCTGTCGTCTGGGGCACGGGTGCCTTGATCGAAGGCAATGGGTGTCGGGTGTCGCACTCGTGCTTGTCGCCGATTTACATGATTGGGAAATGGCACAACCTACAGAAAGTCCGTTTTGAGTTAGGGAATCTATTGTTAAAGGAGCTCAGCAACACCTCCACCTACCCTCCGTGATGCGCAACCCACTCCAGATACAAGCCCCTCAAATATTACCCCCATCCCCCGACTCCACCGCCTCAGCCGGTTTCGGAAACTGAATCGACGCCCTCGTATACTCCCCCCTCGACCCGCCCGGTACCTGCAGGCTAACAGCCTCACGTCGCTCTCCGGTCGCCATCTTCGGTGTAGTTCCGCCCACACTCCCCGCCGACAGAACTCTCGCGATGATATCGACATCTTCGAGAAGTAGGGAGGGCCCGTTGACCCTCACAACGCAGCTTTTATTCTTCTGCGTGATTTCGTGTTCGACTGTGGCGGCTTTGTTGGAGCAGACGAGGAGGAAGGGGAGGCGGATGATGGGTGATGATGGGGTGGATATATTGGTTGGTTGTGAGGGGGTGGGTTGCGGGGGTTGGGGGGGCAGTTTGGAGTTGCGTTGCACGAGGGCTTTGAAAAGACGGTGTTTGCGGGTGGTTTCTGCGAGGGCTTTGCGTTCGAGTTCGGTTTGGGCTGTGAGTTCGGCGTTGCGTGTCTAGGAGGATGATTGACAGGGGAGGGTGAGATTTACGAAGTTGAGGGCTCTCGCTCATGATATCTTATGAGACGATCTCCAAAAAACTAAATGGCATTCTTTGCGGACGAAAACGAAAAAACACACCTTCAAAGCCTCAATGTCGTCCTCAAACGAAGTCTTAGTCGGAACACCCGTCCACCTAATATCCTTCCGATCCTTCACAATAACCCCCATAGCCATAAGCACATTCAACGCGTCATAAACACGTCTCCGGATATTCTTATGATCAAACGCATCGGCATTCCGCGCCTGGGTGGTAAACTCCTCCACCAGCTCATCGGCCACCTCGTTGTATGTGGTCGCGCCCTTCTTTTTGACCTTATCCGCCACACATTTGCTGAAGTGGCGAAGACCTTTGACGCGTCGGACGGCGTCGAGGTCTGGGATCTCACCTGGAGGTAAGACGGAGGTTGACGACTCAGGACGTGTCCACGTAGTAGAGGTGTGGGTGATGTCGCTGATGGTGGGCTGTTTGGCGAGTCCGGCGAGGGGATCTGGGCGGAGGGCTTCGGCGCCGCGTTGCATGTCGCGGTATGATGGAAGAACTGCTGCTTGGCGTTGCTGGGCTGCCCCGTAGTCCGTACCGTACAGGAGATTGGAGCTGCTTTCTCCAGCCGCGCTGTACGTTGAGTACATGGATGGGAAGGATTGTCGCTGCTGAGGAGGATAGTTCGGTTGCGAGAGGGCGCGGAGGTCCATGCGATGGAAGGTGTCGTGTTCGGGAGCCGCGTGCCCTGATGCGCGGAAGGTTGTTGTTCCGGGACTTACTCGGAGCGTCGAATACTGCTGAAGCGGGTGCCCATACATTGGCAAAGAATCCCTGGAAACGACGAGGATTTAGAAAGAGCCCCCCGTCAAGGGAAGACAAAATCCCATAGTATGCGCATACCCCGCTCCTGTATGCAATTGCGACTGGTCGCGATACCACAAGTCAGCGGACGCAGAGGGTCCCAAATCAGAACGATCCCCAAAATCGCGTCGAGAAATGCTTCCACCACTCCTCACACGCCTCGCGTTGCCCTCCGAAGTCAAAGGAGGGCCAAGATCCTGGAACGCATCCGACGCCGAACGTTTGCGCTGTGGGTCTGTGTGGAGAGATGAATGGGGGAAGCGAAGGTGGTTGGATGGTGAGTACCAGGATCAACCCTCGACCATCAAACATTGAACAACAGCCATCAACACATCAACAAACGATACCCTGTGCTTGCGACGAGGATGTTTCGTTGTGTTGAGCAGAAGCGTAGCTCGCTCCGCTCGCGCTCGCCCGCGTCAAGCATCCCTTCTCCTCGCTGCGCTCGGCGCAGTCCGCCTTCGCTCCAGGTCGCGGCTCCCTTGCGCACCGTTCTTCTCACCTTCATCGCCCAACGGATTGTAAGCTTGTTTCCGCCCACCACCCGATCTCCCACCCGCGGCTTCATCCCCACCGTCTCCGCCCCCACCCATACTCAGCGGGTTATTGGTGCTTCCATGGGTAGTATGCAACAAGAATTGCGGAGTCTGCGATGTCCTGCTGCTGCTGTCAGCAGCGGTAGGCGGCGCTTGGTTCGGCTGTGCAGAAGCGTTGCTGCTGCTGCTGGTGGCGTCCATCAGTGCTCTCTGCCCTGTTTATATTGTGGTGGTTTGGCGATATATTGACAATCCAGGATGTATTGGGCGAGTGGTAGAGTTTCCGTGTTGCGCCCTTTAGGGGGGCTTTTCGCACGCGACCGGCGAACCTTTGGCCCCGCAATTGCTCCTGGGTGTTGGGTACTGGTATCACGCTCCTGATGTGCGCATCCCACGGGATCCCTCTCAGACAGCTGTGCAAGATGGGTGAGATCGCTTGACGGCGACGGCCTGACGACCGCTAGCTAGTATTGGGTGGGGTTAGCTATGTCTTGTCTGACAGCGGAGGTCCCCACGATGTCTGTGCGCCCGCTTGGCGAAAGTGGCTCGTTCGTTGCGATCGGAGCGTTACTAACACCCGCTTCTCTTCTTCTCTTAGAGACGCGCGCCGCTTCAATCCTCGTGCAAGCGGTGAGAAAACAGGGAAACAGCAAAGCGCAGCCGCGTAAACCACTGTGACGAACGCAAAATCAACTTCAACGCGTCGGTCGGTCGCGCGAAGCGAAGCCTCGTCTTTCGCACATCTGAGAATTCCCGAAATATGGATCCAGCTTGAACACTTGAAACATGCCCAAAACCTCCTCAAAACCACCACCCCCGACGTTTTCATCCCGCTCAAAGGCTCCGACCAAGCCGATGTCTAAAAGTTCAGCCAGCAGCAACATCACGCCCGAGACCGTCCTCAAGTGAGTTTACGGAGGACGGTGGGAGGGGGGCGAATACCAACGCCTTTCTTGTCGACTTTTACAGATGTTTGCTCATAACCTTCATCGTTTGTCAATAGGTATGACAAACCGTCCGAAGGGTTTCTGTGTCCTATAGATGCGAATAAGTACTTCGAGGTGCGTCGGTTGGGGAGATGTGCGGTCTGGGAGTGGATATGGCATGTGATGTCCGGGATGACCAAGGGAAGGTGTACCCTGCCGAAGCATTCATACTCATGAGTCGATTTCGGCCGCGCACATTCAGTTCCTGGAGTTCCGGATCCGAGATATGGAATCAAACAAGGTGCGGTTTGCAGAAGTTGCGTAGGTTCATATGGGGAACGATCAGAACCATAGATTAAAGAACGCAAAAGCCTAACATCTCCTCGCCTTCCCTCTGCTTACAGATCATATTCGAAGTCCTCCGCCCCTCCCACGAAATCGACTGGACCCACCCCACCCCACCCGGGTAAGCCGCCTTTCCCTCCTCCTTCCCTTGCCTTCCACCCCCTCACCCGCGCCGTCCACAAATATATAGCACCGACGACACCCGCACTATAACCTACACATTCCTCGCCTCCCTCCTCGCCACCCCCACGATCGGCACAACCCTCGTCTTTGCCGTCTGCCCACAGGGTATCCCCAACTTCCGCATGATCGAGCGGCATTATTTCAAAGGGAGGCTGATCAAGGGGTTCGATTTCGTGTTTGGGTTTTGTGTGCCGGGAAGTGTCAATACGTGGGAGGCCGTTTATGAGGTGCGTGTCAGGGAGAGAGGGTGTGGGAATGTTGGGAGGGTGATGCTGATGTCTTCGTCTTTTTTTTTTGGGTTTAGATGCCGGAGATTAGTCAAGAGTTGCGTAAGTACCCCCTTCCCCATCACCCATCATCCATCACTCCCCACCATGGACGCCTAGTATCCAACTCCCGATCTCTTTCATCCCACACAGAACAAGAAATGATAGCATCACCAGACGAAACAACCTCCGATAGTTTTTATTTCATCGACGACCGTCTGGTGATGCATACCAAGGCGCTGTATCGGTATGAGGAGTCGGGGGAGAATGATGCGGGGGATTCCTGATCGGTGTATACCATTGGAGGAAGCGGACAGTACATAGGATTTTGGGTTTTCTGTTCTGTACAAAATGACATATCGCAAGTCAGATCATTGACTTTTTGATGATAACGATGGTTCGATTAAAATGACGAAAATGGAGTAGATACGACAGGAAAGTTGAAATAAATAACCTAGACCCAAATCTCATCCTACGAACTAAGAAAACAAAAATGCACTTTCTGAAGAACAGTAGCCATACGGCCAATGGTGGGTGAGTAATGATAGTATACAGGTGATACGGGGTGATGATGGGGGAGGTGATGATGGAAGTGGAGAGGAATGATGGCGAGGAGTGGAAAATCTTAACGGTGACTGGCGGACCCGTTCCCACGCTTGCCCGAGAACAAGTGCTTGGGCTTCTTGACCTGAATCGCGCGGTCGGACTCTCCAGCTTTGGCGAGGAGGTTGGACCGTGTTTGCGAGCGCTTTTTGATGTTTTCTGCCACCGCTTGTTGCTATTGGTTGGAAGATACAGGTCGTTAGCTATAGTGTAAAAATGACAAGAATGCGAAGAGATACGAGGACACTTACCGAAGAGTTCCGAAGCCCCATAGCACTCCGATCGCGAACCTGGCTCGTCGCCTGCCTCTTATTCGGGTTCTGGCTCTGACTCCTAACAATCTCATCGCCCGCCCGTGATTCCGACCGGGCACGCTTACGAGTCCTGCTCCGTGCGCGCTCGACAGCCGCATCCGACCCGACGCCCATCCCCGCGAGATGCTGCTCCAGCTGGGCCACGTTCCGCCCGACCTGCTTCTTGATCGGGATGACGGGGCGGTTCTTGCCTTTGCCGGCACGGTGGGCCTGCACGATGAGGTCCGTCTTGGCGCGCACCTCCTTGGCAGCCTCCTTGAGCGCGATCGCGTCGTCGTCGAGGATCTCCTCCTCCTCGTTGTAGAACCCTTCGGCAATGAGACGGTCCTCCTCGCGCTCCAGGGCGTCGAGCTTGGCCTCAATGTCCGGGTCGACAAAGTCCATGACGTTCTTGCCGTCCATGATCTCGGGGATGGTGTCGTATCTCCATTCGGGGTCGTCGAGCTGGTAGGGTTTCTTAAGGTCGACGTTGAACACACCGGCGCCGCCGTTGTCGCGCTCAATGTCCTTCTCGAGCGTCCGCCTGTTGGGGTCGTTGATGTCGTACTTGACGCGGGTCTTTGCGGAGTCGGGGATGGCGGCGGGACGGTCGCGGTCGTCACGGGCGATGGGTTGGGAGAGGTGGAGTTTGTTGAGGATGTCGGTGACTTTGCTGCCCTTCATCTTCATCTCGACACGGGAGGCGAGGAGCTTGTCGCAGGCCATGGTTTTGACGTCCATCACACCCTCGTCGGTGAATGTGCTCATTTGGACCATGGTGACGTTGTCCAAAGCCGCAATGTCGTCCAATAATGCCTTTTGCTCAGGCGCCAACTGTTCTGGGCGCATCACATCGATCTTGTTCACGACGAGCAGGGTGGGCTTGTTGGCAAAAAGAGGCTTGATGGCATGAAAAAGCGCCACTTGGTCGGCGACGCTGTAGCCACACTGCTCAGAAAGATCCATGAAGAACATGATGCATGCACGTAAATGGGCGAGGGCCGTGATGGACTGCATCTCGATGGTATTTCTCTCCTCGAGAGGGTGGTCGAGAATTCCTGGGGTATCAATCACCTGAAAAAGAAAGTTTAGCGTCAGAACAGTGATCCATATCGAAGTCGATAATCAAGACAGTCCGTTTCTCGCCTACGCACCTGCCACCTGAGGTACTTGTAATCCATGTGCCCAACAAACAGACTCTTTGTCGTGAAAGCATAAGGCTGCACCTCAACCTCAGCCCTGGTCAATTTGTTCATGAACGACGACTTTCCAACGTTCGGGTAGCCGCACACGAGCAGAGTACGGGTGTTTGGGTCGATAGACGGCAACCTAGCCAAATGCTGTCGGACCTGCTCGAGGTACGCCAAACTGTCCTTCTGCCTCTTCATGATGGTCGCCATACGTCCGAGGGCCGCCTTCTTCAGCTGCTTGCAACGGTAGAGGGAGTCTCCGAATTTCAACAGACGGGCGTAGTCCTTTGCAACATTATCTATCAGGTGTTTTGCCGTGTTGATCTGTCCAAGAGCAAGCTTGTAGTGATCCCTGTCATACAACACGTTCATCAAGTCCGCATAAAACGGGTGGATTTCCTATAGGAAAGAGGGACAAAACTTGCGTTAGCAGTGTTCCGATAGACAATCAACCATCAACCCATCAACCATCAACCCATCAACCCATCAACCCATCAACCCATCAGCAATCAACAATCCAAGATCCACCATCGCGGAAAAGCAGATCGCTAAGAAGTGGTGCTCGCTTCGCTCGCTGAGACTCGCTAAGAGCCGTTGTTAGGGGAAGCGCTCGCTGTTGCTCGCGGAAGGCGTTCGCTCGGGTCGCCTTCGCTACGCTGCAGACTCCCAGAACAAACCAAGACCCCGCCCTACGCTACAGGCCCCTAGAGCGAACCAAGGCCTCACTCCGTTCGGCTACTTACATCCAATTTAGGAAACTCCAACAGAATATGATCCAATTTCTCATCGAAACAATCCTGAGCGAATTTGACTTTCCGCATATAAAACTGGCGAATCCTAGAAATCTGGTAGTGGGCGTGAACGACTGTGGGAGTCTTCCTTTGAATTTTGGAGAGAACAATGTCGACAAAGTCTGAGGCGGTCGGTACCACCTGGACCTTCTTGAAGTTGTAGATTGACATGGCAGTGGTAGTGGGTCAGGGTGGTGGTGCGGGTGAGGGTGGAGGGTCCGGTCCTTAGAGTTGTCGGAATGGGGGAACAAAGGGCGGAATGAAGTAGCGTTCTTAGCGGAAACGCTGGTTGGTCTGCAAAGGCCCGGTTGTGAAAAGCGACCCTGATTGCTTCTAGTCTCTTCTCACACACTCCCTTTCTGTCCGTCTTCAGTTGACAAGAACGAAGTTTATCTAACGGCGTAGTGGACTGTTCGTGTAGGAATGGCAAGGCAGCCAATAAGTTCCTTGAGCCTGCTACGAAAAGAAAAACGAGCGCTGACACACTCTGCAGCAAGCCGAGAGGGAGACTTGCCCTTGCAAATCCTGTTCTGCTAGTCAGTCGCACGGCGTCACACACGCGGATCCCTGCGAGAGCGAGAGTCACGTGGATGAAGAGATCGGGCAGTTCGCTTATGTCATTGCGAGTGGCGCTGAGAAGGCGGTGCATGTGGCTTGCGCCCTGTCCTCCTCGCCTGTTGGGAATGACCGCATGGGACGCCAAAAGGCAAGGTTTTTGGCAACAGGTGGGAAGGCAAGGCATTTCGCAAAGCAGCATACAATAAGTGCTGATTCTCATTACGCTGACCCCCATACTCAGTATCTGCTAGCCCACACTCTCCCTCCCAGAGAAACACCTCGGGTCCCACATAGTAGATCGACAACGGTCGACGCATATAAGCTTACCCAGAACTTTTTCACCTTGCTGAGTTGGACACCTCAACCCTATCGAATTCAACGAACACCATATTGACAAAATGGCCGACGCGGACGTAGATAAGAATGTGGAGCTATGGAAGATGAAGAGGCTCATCAAGAGTCTAGAGGCCGCGAGAGGGAACGGGACTTCCATGATCTCCCTTGTCATTCCGGTGAGTTTCGAGCGGAGCCAGGAGAAGCGCGAGCGACAGGGAACCCCATGGCGGGTTCCGAGCGGTAGCGAGCCTAGCGCGAGCGAAGCGAGCGATGGTAGCCCGAGCGATAGCGAGCCCGACCTTTGCAAACGCCTTCGCGAGCTACAGCGAGCCTCAGATCTTCACGAACGAAAGGAGCGATCTGGTTCTGTTCAAAAGAACCTCGCTGCGCGAGTTTAAACCATCTCGTTGACGGTTGTTGACGGTTGATGATTGATGGTCGGAATACTAGGGCTAAAATTCATGTCCTCGATTCGCAGCCAAAGGATCAGATTTCACGGGTAGCAAAAATGTTGGCAGATGAATACGGAACAGCCTCCAACATCAAATCACGGGTCAACCGATTGTCCGTGCTCTCCGCCATCACCTCCACCCAACAGCGTCTGAAGTTGTACCCACGAGTCCCCAATAACGGCCTGGTAGTCTACTGCGGAACAGTGGTGACCGACGAAGGAAAGGAAAAAAAGGTCAACTTCGATTTCGAGCCCTTCAAGCCCATCAACACGTCTCTGTACATGTGTGACAACAAGTTCCACACGGAAGCCCTCTCCGAATTGCTCGAATCCGACCAAAAGTTCGGGTTTGTCGTGATGGACGGTCACGGAAGTCTGTTTGGAACCCTGGCCGGCAACACCCGCGAGATCCTGCACAAGGTCTCTGTCGACCTACCGAAAAAGCACGGCCGCGGTGGTCAATCCGCGCTCCGTTTCGCGCGTCTGCGTGAGGAGAAACGCCACAACTACGTGCGTAAAGTTGCCGAACTCGCCGTCCAATTCTTCATCACCGCCGACAAGGTCAACGTCGCGGGCATTGTCCTTGCCGGGTCCGCCGACTTCAAGACCACGCTCGCCGAATCCGACCTCTGGGACCAGCGTCTCGCCGCAAAAGTCATCAAAGTCGTTGACGTCTCCTACGGCGGCGAGAACGGGTTCAACCAAGCCATTGAGCTCTGCGGCGAAGTCCTGCAGAACGTAAAGTTCATCCAGGAGAAGAAGCTCATCCAGCAGTACTTTGACGAGATTTCGCAGGATACCGGGAAATACTGCTTCGGCGTGGACGATACCCTCAAGGCACTGGATTTGGGAGCGGTCGAGACGCTGATTGTGTGGGAGGATCTGGATATTACGCGATATGTGCTGAAGAACCCGGCGACGGGCGAGGAGATTGTGAAGCATTTGAATAAGGAGGCGGAGAAGAATTCGGATAACTTCCGCGATCCGGAGAACAATGTGGATTTGGAGACGGTTGAAAAGATGTCGTTACTGGAATGGGTAGGTGTCATGAATGTCGACAGGTATGTTACATCCCTATCCATCTGCTCACCGCCCCACCTCTCTTCATCCAGTTCACATCGGGCCAGCCATCCAAATACAAAGATTTCGGCGCCAACCTCGAGTATGTGACTAACAGGTCACAAGAAGGATCGCAGTTCGTGAAAGGGTTTGGAGGGATCGGGGGCCTGCTCCGGTACAAGGTCGATTTCCAGCAGATGATGTACGATTCGGATGATGAGTACCTTAGCGATTGAGAGGCGTAAATCGATGAGTAGTTGGATGCGTGGGGTTGGGGTTCATTGGGTAAGTGGAATGGTTTCGAGAGGAGGTGCTGCCTTAGGAATGGCTAAGGAACTCATCTGTGGCTATTTTAGAGCAGGATGATTGCAAATCACCAGCTGTTGGCACGAGACTGCGGCGACATGCGGACCCTCGCTCCACTTGATCTAGAGCGTCACATAGAGACCCGCAGCCGCCTCTGTACCTCACCTGCGACATATCTCAAACCCCGACTGGACCGTCTGTCTGTCGCTGAGAACACGATTCACCCACCACCGATTCCGATCGGCTTTTCACCTCTTGTTCTCTCTTGGCCCGTTTTGCATATTTTTATCTTTTTCTCCCACCACCACCACCACCACCACTCTACATGTATAAATATTCGTTTTGATACAGTACTCGCTCGCATGTTGCTAACCCTGTCACCATAATGGATGGGAGAGTGCGGTGAGTCAGGCTCCGAGGGAGACGCCATTGTGTCGCCATGTTGCGCCTTCTGCGGCCCTTGTCCCTTATGCACGCGTGACCCTGTGGGAGCGACCACATGCAGCGCATCCGCCGCCCACCTGCGCTCCCCCTTTTCTGCTTCCACAACCCGTTTTTTTTGGCTGCCCAGAACGTGCGCAATGTTCGCTACTTCTTACTGCTCCTCTCTATTCCACCCGCCATAGCATACGGCTATTTAGCCTAGCGTCAGCTCCTGTTCGCTTCTTGTGTTGGACATTATCTTCTTTCGTATATCCGTGCATACCGTCTTCTGATTCTTGAGGCGGACGTCCACTTCGCCACGGTCTGTTTCGAACCACCGCAAATTTCGAGAGCGGGCACATACATATATACCCCCGGCTCTTATCTTCCCGCTATACCCGGCGCAGCCAACCACAGCAAATATGTCCGCACCCATCCCCTCGCCCCTCACCATCCCTTCCTTCCGCGCCCACCGCCCCTCCGAAGTCCGCCATCCCGCCCCCATCACCGCAACCTCCTCCCCGCGCTCCATCCTCGTCTTCTCTGGCGGCTCCGCAATGAACACCTTCGTCAGCATCCTGCAGGGGTTTACGGATGACACTGCCTACATCATGCCTGTGAGCGATGATGGGGGCAGTACGAGTGAGATTATCAAAGTTTTGGGTGGGCCGGGGATCGGGGATTTGAGGAGTAGGGTTGTGAGGTTGGCGGAGACGAGGGGGTTGGAGGGGAGAGCTGTGCATGATCTTTTGAGTTATCGGTTGCCGTTTGATGAGGTTGGTGGAGGAGCAACACCAAAGCAGAATGGGCATGGAAACGGAACATTAGCGAGCCCGAAGAAGAAGTTATCGGCGAAAGAGGAGTGGTTAGAGATGCTTGAAGGAAGACATCACCTGTGGGACGGCATCTCACACCCGTATCGCGAGACGATCCGGACCTTCCTCGCCCATTTCCAGCACGAACTCTTCCGCTCGGCCACACGCAAACCGCTGTTCAATTTCCAGGGCGGATCCATCGGCAATTTCTTCCTCACGGGCTCGCGGTTGTTCTTTGACAACCTCGACGCGGCGGTGTTTCAGTTCATGCGGATCATGCGGGTGCCGCCGCGTACCGAGGTCGTGCCGGTGCTGACGACGACAAGGGGCGCGGTGGTGATTGCGGCCGCGCAGAGGGATGGGGGGGTTATTTATGGGCAGTGTGAGATCTCGCATCCGGGGCAGGTTATGCCGGAGGGGGCGAGGACACGGTCGGGGTCGTTGAGTGCACGGGGAGGTATAGGTACAACGGGGCGGAATGGTCCGTCGGCGGCGGCTGCATCACCGACAGGGATAACGACAGGGATAACAACAACACAATCGTCACTACTGTCAACAGAACCCACCCTCATCCCCTTCACCTCCGTCACGCGCAGCCCCTCCCAAAACCTCATCTACTCCAAAACAACCTCCCAATCCCTCTCTTCCCCCCTCCGCCGCATCTACTACGTCAACCGCGAGCGCCAGGAAATCTTCCCGGACATCAACCCCGTCGCCGCCGCACAGCTCTCCCGCAAACGCACAATCATCTACGGCTGCGGATCTCTGTATACATCCATCCTGCCGTGCCTCGTGGTTCCGGAGGTCGGACGCATGCTTGCGGATAACACGAAAAGTGGGGGGATTGCAAGTCCGTACCCGATCAGGGATGGTACACCTCCCGCGGCCCGTGTGAAACTACTCCTGTTGAACGGATCTCACGATCGCGAGACGGAGGGGTACACCGCCCTCGATTTCGTGTACGCCATCACCGACGCGCTCAATTACTCATGCATGGTCGAGCAGAAACGCGGGACGGCACATCGACCCTCCCTCCCGGACATCGACGGAAACTCGTCCCTCCCGTTCACCCGCGACCGGGACGGCAAGCCCGTCGGTCTCGACTGGTGGGTCTCCGCCACCAGTCCCACCAGTAACGGCCACACGAACTCAGAAGACGACGACGAGGGCCTAACAATGCGCACCTCCCGCCTCTCCCTTACAAATTCACAACACAAAGCGGAAATCCTGACAGCAGACTCGGGCCGCACCTACCTCGGCTCGCCACACCCGCCCGCGGCCTACATCACGCACCTGCTGTACCCGGAGGACGGGGAGGTGAGGATTGATGTGGAGAGAGTGGAGGCATTGGGGATTCGGTGTGTTCGGGTGCGCAAGGCGGCGCGGAGTGTTGGGCTTGGGCAAGGGAGGGGGTTGTATGGAGTTGAGGAGTTGGGGGAGGTTTTGGATTGTTTGGTTATCTAAAGGGTATTTTTTTGGTGTTTGATGAAGGTCGCGAGGCTGGTGAGTTGATGTTGAAGAGGTCGGCGGCAGGACCTGCCGACGTCTGAGGTCTTTGTGTGTGCTGCAATCTATATCTTTTTTTGGAATTGTGCGTTTGTTCCTTGGTGGACGGAACCTGATGTGTACTTATGTAAATTGATTGATTGAGTTGACTCGATGGTTGCCTGGCATGAACCTCTTCTCCATGGACAGAACCTGTTCATTCATGCTTTTTTGCGAAAGCTACGAGTTGGTTCTGGACTTAAAAACATCGGTGGAGGCTCGGAGGGCAAGGCCTTTTGACGGGGCTTCCCGCGCGTCAGAAGTTTTGACAGCGAGTGGAAACAATACCAGCCCTCCAAGCACCTTCTGCACGCAGTAAGTTTCCTTTATGACACACTAAATGTGGGCCATCGGTCTGTCAGGTATATTCACAGCGGCGTAGATGTCTCGGGCGTCCTTTGTACAACATTCTCCACCGCAACCGAAAGCCCACAAGCACCTCCCAGAAACAAAATGTCCAATAAAGCGCGCATAAGCCCCGTCGAACCCGCCCCGACCCCCTTCCACCGCCTCACCCAAGCCCTCAACCCCACCGATCGCCCCTGGGCCTGCTCAGCCGACGGGTTCCGCCTCATCCTCCCACACGGCCTTGACCACGCGCGTCGCATAACCGAACGTGCCGGCAAAAAAATCGCAGCGGGGTGGGATGGCGTTGTGGTCGTGCCATGGAGTCCCGCGGTGGATATCAGCAGAGTGGCTGCGGCCGCGAAGACGGTGGTTGTTGCGGTACCTGCGTTTCTGTGGACGCCGGCGTTTACGAAGTTTGTGGATGCCCAGGAAAATGTTGGGATCTATCGGTTGAAGAGGACGAGCGTGAGGGGGCATGTACGGACGGAGTTGAGCGAGGTTCAAAAGGGGTTTCTTACCGTTAAGGCCAGCAAACTGTTGACGCGCGGGGGGAATGTACATTATATAGAATAGGCGACCGTCGTCATGTGTCCCGGCACTGACACCGGGTGCACAAAGGCGTCCTGCGGCGACCGTACCGAAGGGTTGGGGGAGTGTCAGGGCGGCGCACTTATATTGGCGATATTCCATTCCCCGAAAGAAGAACGATGGACAGACGGCTTCCTATAGTCCGAGCCAAGGTAAGTAAAATGTCGCCAGCAGCCCCATCCTTTTCACGTGAGTGCAGAGATGTTCCCCTGTCCAGAAGATGTATGCAAAGGAGTCCCGCCTGTACAGGCACGTTCCCTCGGACAAGTGCTAGGACGTAAGCGTAAGAGCCTTGCCAGGGTTGCCTGAGTATACAGTCAAACAGTCCCGAGGCCATTGCTGGCCTCCGCCACACATCACCCATGCCAAGTGGGAGAGACTCGCGCCTATACAGGCACGTTCCCTCGGACAAGTGCCAGGACGTAAGCCAGCCTTGCCAGGGTTGTCCCAGTATACAGTGGGACAGTCCCGAGCCATTGCTGACTCCCACACACTCAGCAATCACTAGTCAGGTGGGTGAATCAAAGCGCCAGTACTTATCTTTTGGCTTGTCTTCCGCGATGAGATGATTGGCGCACGCGTTGTTTGGTGGCAAGGACGAGCCGCAGAGTTTTGTTGCGAGTTGCCACTTTGAAGCTAAAGCTTTCCGAGAGGTCCCTTGCCGTGTGAAGGAGATGATCAAAATCGCTAAAGCACTCTCCTTCCTGAATGGTGGGGGGTTGTTGAGGTTGCGCTCGTCGGGTTGCTGGTTGCGCGCGATGGGATGCCACATACAGAACCGACAGTTGGTTCGTGTCCGGACAGCTCGGACATCGCGTTGGTGTCGCGGGCGGCGCGTTTGAACGGCGAACGCCCAACGGCCCCCCAACCGCAAACTTTCGCCAGCATCGCACACAGAATGGATCGCCCAGAGTCAGCCTTGAGCGCTGCTGACTTTCTCTCCGAAAATCCAGGCGGCACGAATCACGAATTCCTGCAGTATCTGGCGGATCTCCGAGCTAAGGAGGTCAAGTACTCGCAAAGGTTGACAGCGGCGGATACCCGCAAGCTCGAACATCATGCCCGCAGACTCAAACGTTTGCGTCGACTCGAAAGCACGGTGAGTATCCTTGCTCTTGCAAGCTACCAAGCAGGCTTTCGACTCATTAGACTTTCTAGAGCGAAGCAGATTTCGCTGCGGCAAAGGCGGAGACTGCAGACCTGCAAACGAAGGCAGCGGATGCCCATCAATCCCTGTCAACACACGTGGCGAGCCTGTCGGCTCCACACAAGACGCTGATGAATCACGTGTTTGTTGCGATGAATCCCTTGCGGACTGAGTGAACCAATGATGTTTACTATCTCATGCCCTTCGCAATTCTGCCGTTCGTCAGCCTACGCTACGGGGATGGCGCTTCGGCGGCGGATCGCGACGACAACCGGTTGCGGACGTCAAAGGGGATCGGCAAAAAGGTCGACTACGACTACTTTGTGGGATCGCGCGAGCTCGGCGCGGGGGAGAACTCGGGAGATTCCCCCACCAAAGAAAAGGTCAACGGGGATCTCATCGCCACTATCAAGGTGCGAACTCGTCACTTTAGAAAGAATCCCCAATACTCACACTTCTTTCACGCTATAGCTGGCGATCAGCCAGATCCGCAAAGTCAAGAAAGAGGTGCTCGCGGATCTCCCTTTGTCGGATCGCTGCAAAGATGCGACCAACATGGCAGCGATGATCGCCCCTCCTTTTTTTGTTGTGGAACGCCATATGATCCACTTCTTTGTTCTTTGTGAGATCGGCAGCGAGATCTTCCCGGTCAAAAAATGCGGAGCGATCCCCTTTGGCTCGGCGCACCAGGATCTCCTGCCCTTTGCGGGGCTTGCCCGGCAATTTTTGTTGTTCCAGGTGAGGTCCACAGTTCTGTCTGTCTCTCAACCTGCTCTGCTGATCCCATATGTTCATTAGCAATTGGCGATCCAGGCGAGCCCCGCCGCGGACTCGGCCAAGCTGCGTACGCAGGAGGATCTCGCGCTCCGCTTGCCCGTGCCGGATCACACTTTCGTCCCTGCCTATGCCGTTAGTCGACACGCGGGCGAGCTGGACTAGGTTTCTGACGTCTGGGAGGCGCTCAAGTCCATTTCCACGATGCCATGCCGGGCGCCGAGGCGTTACTTGATGCCGAGCCTGTATTAGCCCCAACAACTAGGTCGGAATGGCATGAGGATTTCGAGGAGGCGAGTGGACCGGGTGCCTCAGAAATGCCACGAGATTGCTGTGAAAAGTGTCAAGCCGACCGTGCTTAACTTGGCGGTGTATACAATCCCTTTTGAACGTGCCTCGTCCTCTTATGGGGAGGCGGAGGACCTTTGCCGGTCACTCCCATAAAGAAGGATCTTCTTCTCACCAAGGCCATGAGGAAAGCGAGCGTCCCAATCCCCGGTCCCACGCCCGGCAAACTGAGGCGAGCGGATCCCCCGCAACACGACTCCCCGACGTGATCCCCGTTTCCCCGCAACGCGGATTCCCTACAGCATTTGATCCCCCACATTATATGATATTTTTTTTTGATATGATAGGGATTTGTTAAATCCACGGCCTCCATATTAGATCCACGGCTTTCCGAAAAAAATTAGCGCCACGGCCTACATAATTAGGGACACGGCCTGGCATCGCAGTGGAAGCTGAATACGGATCTGAGGGCACGCAGACAGCCTGTGTCCCGATCCTTTTGGGTCTCCTTTCCGTTCTCGGACAATGCGTATCTCGACCGGGCGAAGATGTGGTGCACCTTTCGAAACCCGAGCTGAGGCACATGCTGGAGCAAATGTGCGATTCGGATATATGGGCTCACGTGTGCCATACTTACGACGCGGACGCCGACCTGCCCAACGACAACCTCGAGGAAACCAACGTGCTCCAGATCTCGGTCCAGTGTGGAAGCCAACCCCCACCCGCTTGCGTCCCCAACGGATTCGCTGCTTCCCTCTCCGATCTTCAACGAGGATCCTTGCTGGACGCGTATCTTGCTGGCCTGATAGATCTCGATGGGCTCAAGGCGACCCGCGACGTATTTGCATCACGGGTCCGCGGGGGCTGGGTGCAAATAGCACCGTATCACGGCCTTGATATGCATCCATCGTTCGGTTTGATGAAGCCTCAGAAACCCAAAGCCCACATTGCCGCTTGTCTCGTTAAGACGCTGGTACCAGGGCTGAAATGCGAAACTGGAGAGACCAAGCCCTCGATTGTCACTTCGAAACTTGGGTCTGGCACAGGGTGCGGACAGCAGCCGGAAGAGACACATTTGATCATCTCCTCGCTCCTCGGACCCGTGACGAAAGGAGACATGGCAACGGTGTTTGCCCCTGAAAACGATCTCACGGTCTCCGGGACAACAATGGACCAAAAGCCGCCCGGTAACTCAGCAAGCAAGGACTTTCTGGTCTCTGCTGTAGTGAACCGGATCGCTGTCAGGCAGTGGATGTGCATCTGCATCACGGCGCGGGCGGACTTTCTTGAACGTCTAGCAAAGTGTCTGAACATTGAAGTCGCCGTCTTCGACGAACCGGTCACGGCAAAGCCGTTGATCGCGGCACTGCTTCTTCTTCACTTCTCCGCAGCCTTACCGATGCCGGCTCCACTTCGCAACTGCAGCGGTGGCGAGACTACCCACCTTTAGCACGTTACCCATTCGTAATCACGCCCACGCAAGCGGAGTTGCTTACGTCACGCCTGACCGAGATGTTTGACAGTTGAAAAAAGTGTCAACCAGATCAGTTCAGATCCACAAGTTCAGATTCTACTGTTTTCAATCAAGAAATCCACGCCACTTAGTCGAAAGTAGAATCCATATCCAAACTCAACCCTAATCTCTCGTACAACGTAGCATCAACGGTCTATGCAGCGCCCGTAAACCGGCCCGTCATGGAGGATACGGGGTATACTAACGAATATGAGGAGCTCCACGCGCAATCGCATCTCGCAGTCGTGTTCGAGATATCGGACATACACTGAAAGAGGTCCTTCCACCAAAGACCTCCTGCGTCAGAATCAGTTGAAATCGCATGAGCTCAGCAATATGAAAAGAGCCGAAGACACTCACTCGATGGGCTTTTCCGTCTCGACACCAAACGCTTTATTGATATGGAACCCAATGCTATCATTCCGGGGTCATGGACCACCGTCCCGCCATCTGAAACGTTCACACTGGGCAATGGAGTCGTCCTCCTATCTGGGACGACCTACAGGCGGATAGAGGTGCGATCGGGTTGAGAGTCGTCTGTCCGATTATTGTTGCCACGACAGGGGGTAAAGAGGGGAAAACGGATGATAACGAGAAAGACTAGGCGCAGCACGGGATCCAGTCCGCTGAAGCAACGTTGTCTAAGCCCTTCGTGGTCAACGTCCTGCCAACAGATTCTGGAAAGAAGGGCGTGTGCACTACCTAGAAGAAGGGACAACGGGACGGCGTTTTGCGGCTTTCCCCGGGGGTCGGTTACTCAATTAGTGTGAGTAGACTGAGGAGAAGCTGTTCAAGCATTTTATGGCGGAGAACCGTTCGACCACCGTTCTGGCGGATGCCAACTGGTTGGGGAAAAGTGAGGAGGTTCTCGAGAGAATCTTTTGCGGATATGAGGAAGAAAGAAGGCATTGCTGTACAAGCTCTTTCGAACAAGGACGGGTTAGAGATGAAAGAGAGAATCGCCTTCTCCGCGGGAACTTCTCGATGTAGGCTTCCGCATCGAAAAGGTCGCGACCGCCATTCGAAGTACGAAACATGACGATTTGGGACTAAATGGGTGTACATATATCAGAAATTGCGTGTGTATGCATCGTACGCTCGAGTTGTGTGGCGGTAGTGACAAAGGAAAGAACTCATTATTATATAACATAATAAGGAGGACATTGTCATTTAGCCAACTCTTCAAGTTGCGTGCATCAGTACGTTTCATCGGTACAGATCACTATATGTATGAGCGGTTGGCCGCTACCGCTACGGAAACGGTCAACGTCCCTTTGCCAGACAGCTAAAATCGGTCTTTCGCCGTGTGCTCGGTCGTACAGTAGTTGAAAGTTCTGATGACGAAGAGACCTGCTGTTATCCTCTGGATGCCAGCACATCGCAAAACGTTCAAAAGGTCTCTTCAAAAAATTTTGCTTATATGGAGAAATGGACGTCCAAAAGGTAGGCCGTGACATGCTATTCGAGAAAGAGATTAAGAGCGTGGACCGACGGTCATCCAGCTTCATAGCACCGGCCGGACTGCACGTTGCCATGGCTGACACAGGCCGTTTGGAATTCTACGTAACAGAGGGTTCCGAGAGCTGTTCCGTTCCGTCGCTTGAATTGTTGACTTTGACTGCCGTGGCCCGCAGATGTCTGCCTGATGAAGAAAGAGCAAGGCTCACGCGTCCAGAACCCGCCCGGCCTTTGATCGACAAAACCGATGGCCCCCCAAATTCTAATCATCTGCCTAAACCAACATAGCCAAACGTTTTCCATCTTTTAGCTGACGCTTGTTTGCCAATCGAGCGTGCTCAAAACGTACGTACGTGAGGACGTGAAGTTCACATCACAAACATAGGAAATTCCCACGCCCACAAAACCCTTGCCATTTCTACCTCAGCACCCGCATACTACCTCAAGCGCCGTATCTATCTCTCATTGTTCTTCCGACATCGGAAACCGCTAGGGAACGGAACGCTTCTAGTGGCACTCCTACGCGTGGTAAACAAGCAACCGTGCCCGTTAGCTCCACAGAGGAACCAATTATCTGCTCGCGCGCCTAGGATGAGGGAATACAAACTTGTTGTGCTGGGATCCGGAGGTGTGGGAAAGTCAGCTTTGGTATGTTGCCTGGAAATGGACGCGGGGATTGGGGGACGATGGGTGTACAAGATGATTCCTTCTGCGGGATTATGCGTGGCAAGAGCACCGCATAGGTGATGAAGCGAGGTGTTTGCAACTTAGGTTGCGGGCATTATTGCAGAGAGGTCCCGGAGATGACACCCGTAGCTTATACCAGGAAAAGTTGTTCTCCAAACCGTCCCATAACCCCTACTCTGACCTCCTGACTTCTGTTACTGTGGCTCACAGACAGTGCAATTCGTCCAATCCATCTTCGTTGAGAAATATGATCCTACAATCGAAGACTCATACCGGAAGCAAGTCGAAGTCGATGGGCAACAGTGCATGTTGGAAATTCTTGACACGGCAGGAACAGGTACGTACTGACACACATCGAAAATCTCACCATGATACACCATGTTTCTGATGCGTCGCGAATGAATTTCGTCGTAGAGCAATTCACGGCGATGCGTGATCTCTACATGAAGAACGGCCAGGGATTCATACTCGTATACAGCATAACATCGCAAGCCACTTTCAGCGATCTAGTCGAGTTACGGGAGCAAATCTTGCGAGTGAAAGATACCGAGAAGGTGAGATACGGAATTGCGCTGGCTGCCATCACACGCGTAGCTGCTGGGTTTCCGCTCAATGTTGTTTCCCACGGATTTTCAGGTTCCAATGGTGCTAGTAGGGAATAAATGTGATTTGGAGGACGACAGAGTGGTATCAAGAGATCAAGGGGGCGGTCTAGCGTCCCAATGGAGCAGCACATTCTTGGAAACGAGTGCACGGAAGAAGATAAATGTCGATGAAGTGTTTTTTGACCTGGTCCGTCAGATCAACCGGAGTATGCCAGACAAGGTACGGGCTTGGGGTATCATGTCGATGTGAAGGCTAAATCCAAACTGATTGGCAAAATTGTATTCGCAGGACAAGAAGAAAGACAAAAAGAAATGCATCATCCTGTAGGAGATATCCTCGCGCGACCTTCCTGTTCAACCCGAATCAGCTCCAACAACCCAAAAGGCCTTTGACCTGATTCTCTCTCAACGACCGCGCAAAACCATTACTTCTCCAAAAGCAAAGGCGGAACGACACCCACATATGCTTTTGGAGGGTTGTGTGTACTGCGTGACTGTCAAATTACTCTAGATACCCGACATTGGGCTTTGCTTGGGGTGTTTTGGGGTGGGAAAGACGATCGATGTAGGACGCGCTGGCCACCGTCCAGGACTCCAGAGACGTGCCTTTGCGTAGTCTGTTGGTGATTGTGCAATGACTGGCTTCGTTTCCTTAGGATATCGCATCTTACGTTGTTATGTTACCTTTTCCTTTTGTTTGTTTCGTGATACCAGTGGTATATGTGGAATATCCCGCGTAATAACTATCGCGTTAGCCCGTGTCCCTATCTGAGTCAAAACCTAACTTTACGCCGATGATGAAACGAAGAACCGGTAATGAAGCTCCGCAAAAGCAGCTAGTCTATCACTCCCATATCTCAACCCACGCATTCCTAATCAACTGCACAGATTCTTCATTTCCAGTCTCAAGTCCCCGAAGTCGTTGCAGAACCTGCTTCACCGCCTCCCGGCACGTGGGCGAAATCCTGATACGCCCGGTTTTACTTCGTCGGTCAGCCGTCTGCGATGAGGCGCTGGTCGTACACTCCAGCAGACGGATTAGACGTTTGATAATCTACGCAGGTCATTGTGAGCATTAAATGAGCCACCAAGATGCGGACAACATATGAAGACGGCTGCCATATGAATGAGCACATACCTGTTTTCTAGTGGAGTCTTCAACTCCTCCATCCCTAGAGAGCATCCGCGGCAACGCAAGCACCATCTCGCATCTCGCTCCCTCCCACCATCCCTCCCCGCCATCAACCACAACGCTCATCACATCCTTATCGTCAGCAGCGTCATCCTCACCCTCCACATCCCTCCCAACAATAATCCCCGCCGCCGCACGCTGCCACGCCATCTCCACGGCTATCCCTATCTCCGCAACGTCTGCATCGCCACCCACCGAAGCAAGCAGCAGAATAATGACGTCCATCACAGTGACGACCCATCTCGCCCGCGCGTTCAAGCCGTCCCCACTCCGGCTGGGCGTCATGTTCTCAACACACGTGCACAATGCGTCGATGGCGGCGCTCCACAGTTTTGGGTTGTCTGGGGAAAGGAGGGCGGTGCGGGTGCTGTGCATGAGGAGAGCGGGAGGGGATGTGAATGAGCTGGAAAAGTGAGTGGAGAGATGCGTAAGGATGTGCGGGTTCGCGGGTGCGAGTTCAGCGAGGCGGGCCAAAGTGTGTGTCGGGGGTGGGCTGGTGAACGTGGAAATCAGGTACGAGAGGGCAGCTACGTCGCTGGCGATGCATGTGACCAGGGAGCGGATTGTACGAATTTGATCGGCTGAAGACGGCAATGAGGGAATGTTGGCGTGAGCGCGGACCAGGACCCGGAGAAGGTCGGAGCGTATTGTTGCCTGGTTGCCATTTGACGCATCCGTGGTGGCTGTGAAATGCGGCAAGATAGCTCTCGACAACTGAAGCTGAATATCCTGATGCTCAGCTTTCTGAGTCTCCTTAAAAACCGCTAGGATCGCGCTCTCAAAGATCTGTAGGACTTTGCTTCCCGCCACCGGTGCAGAAGAAGGAGGGCTGGTCTTCGTGCTGTTCTCCTTCCCAGCATCCTCCTCATCAGGATATAGCCCTCCAAGCTCCAACAATTTCGGTACGCCTTTTTCGGTCGCAAGCAGTGCATGTGCCTCCAAATCGGATGCATCGCGCGCACGAGCGACAACGTCGGATATCGCAGACAAACAGAAGCCGACCAAGGATCTCGCAGATGTCGGCGACGCGTGCTTTGCGGCAAAATCCAAGCAAAGAGATTGCATCTCTTGCTTGGGTTGTGCATTTTGCACTTGCTTGATTAGAACCGGGGTCCAATCGACGGGCGGAAGTGGTACATCCACCTCGATGAGAACTTGCACCATGGTGAGGATACCCTCGGGCGTCGATTTGACGTTGAGGGATCCCGCGAGTAGATCCCATACACCTTTCAGGTAACTGGACCCAGAATGCAGTCTGTTCAAGTTCGCAGGATCCTTCTTGCTCGCTTGCACTTCACTCGCGGCACCGACAACTTCTCTCCGATCGGTGTTTTCCACCCGGCATTCCGAAACGATCAGTCCAAGCACCCACCCCGCCACTCGCGCGATCTTGGGCTCCGGTCCCATGACTAGCGTCCGCAGTGTATCCGCCGTCCGGCGTAAATCACTTTGATCAGCATCTACATGCGTATCGTGGGAAGCAACACTCCAGTCCATGCCCAGCATAGGAACGACGGCCAAAGTGTTCGCAATACGAGCGTTAGCAGACATCGCGGGTGAAGTTAGGAGACTCAGAGTACTGGAAATCGGTTCCTCGACCAGTTGTGGATCAGTCGCGCGAATCCGAGCTTGGAACGCGCGCGTGTAAGATACAAGCACGTGAGGGTAGCTCGAAGCGAAACTTCGTTTGCCGGCTGCCTTCTGGACGCATTGGTGTAGGAGCACTACGATTCTATCGGAATCTTCATCATCCACCCAGTGGTTCTTGACGGCCACTGATAACAACCAGGCCGCTCCTTCTATCGCTGATGCTCCTTCCGTTTCCGGGATGAGGTCATCCTTGAATTGCGCTAGATGCAGGATACAATCGTGCAACATCTGCTGAACGGACTCCTTCTCTTCGTCATCTGCTTCGGACATTTGCGCTAAGATCGAAGCCAATCCCATGTAGAATCCGGTTCGAATTGTCATCGGGCTTCCTGCTTCGTAGCACAGATTCTTAGCGGTCGCTACTTTCATCTGGCTAGTTCCCGTCATGGCAGCCAGCCCATATGCGGATGCAAACTGGCTCCATTCGTGTTCGTCGTTCTTGGCGCGCACGCCTTGCTCGAATACCGCAATAATCCGCTCCGTTCGCGTCTCATCTCTGGATCTGAACGTGTTGGCCAGATGTGCTAACGATATCTTGGCAGCAAACTCTACGTCGTCCCCACACTGTACGTCGTTCACTTCCGCAGCTGTATCGCCGCTCAAATACTTGACAATCAGCATATCCACCATACGCGAAGCTTGCTCTGCCGCTTCTGAGAGTCCTAGCCTTGCAGCTGCCACAATAACTCCAGCGGCAGCTAGGAGGATCGATACCGTTGTAGAGGGAACCCTCGACTCGGCAAGCTGCACATCCAGTAGGTCTGCCACGAGCGCAACAAAAGTCTCTCCAACATGTTTGATCCGATCCTTCTTCTCCGCTTCCAAGTCTCCCAAAGGAGTACCGTCCCGTTGACGCCTATCCCCATGAAACTTGAATATCGCGACGAGCGCAGAATCCCAGTACTTTATCCAAGCAGGGATCGCTTCCAGTCTGAGGATCGAGTTGTCACCTAGTGCGAAATCGCGGAGTGCGCTGCTCAGGCGGTTGAGCGGCGGGAGGTCTCCTTTGCGGGTGCTCGGTTCATGCCTTCTCAAGGCTGTGGAAGGAGTAGTCGTCATCAAGCCGAATGCTTCAGTTCGACAAAACAGAAGAGTAAGCATCGTTGTCGCCACATAACCAGCGCAAGGCTATCCTGACTCACCTGTCAATCCAGACCTCAGGCCCGGCTGAGCCCTACCACCATCCCAAACACCGGTAACGTCTGCAACGATATCCTTCAAAACGTCTTTCGTCTGCCCTGCACCGTCCCGTTCTCGGGTCCCTTCCAGTCGAGCTCCTCCTACAGCCGCTAATCCTTTGAAGACAGCACGTCGCATGTTGATGCATTCGTGCTCGATTAAGCTTGCTAGCAGAAAAGCAGCTGATTTGACGGGATTGGGGTCGGTAGCAATGGAGGTCACAAGCTCGCGGGGCGAAGGTAGCAGCGGATATAGATCTGGGGGGGCAAACGAGGCTAGGGCTTTCCAAGCCGCTTCACGGACGTCCGAAGTATCGTGCTTCGTCAGTGGCATAAGACACTTCTCGATAATCTCGGGCTTGAAGGTTAGGTATGCTTCCGATTGATCGTCTTTCGCCGCTACCAACGCATAAAAGGCGCAGATCTCCACGAGAATTCCGGCCGGGAGAGCCGCGCCCGATTGTCCGACGTAGTGATGCATGAACACATTCCAGACCGCTCGAGGATCTGCTACATCCTCCTCAACACATATGTTAGTCGCTTGCAATGCATAGACTGCAGTTGTCGGATGCAAGTCAGTCGACTGCAGCAAAGAAAACAGCACCGGCAATAAATCCTGGCAACAGTTTGCGGCTCTCGTTTGACAGGCATCCCTTATTGTGACTGCGATTGTCACTTCCATCTCGACCTCATCCGCCCACGTTTGCTTTTGAGCCCAACGAATCGGGCGTCCGTGTTTTCTCCGTTTGACCCAGGTCACCAGGTGTCCCTTTAGCTGGGGCCAAATCCTCGGCTGCCTCTTCCAGATTTCGAGCAAGATGCGGATGCCGATGCCGCCCAGGGGACTAGTTCCGACGTCACTTCCGTTACCGAGGAAGGATTGCACGACGTTGAGGACGCGAGATGTTACGAATGCATCGTTGGCCTCCACTAAGGAGGGGAAAACGCGCAGAAGGATATGCATTTGGACACGCGCAGATGGGTCGTTCTTCAAGTTGTAGAGCAGAAGTGGGAGAGCCGACATGCATAGGGAAGGAGATGCAGGGAAGAGCTTCGAAAGCTTCGTGAAAGCTTTGATTCTTCTGTCTTCGTGCGCATGGAATGTCGATGCTGCGGCAATGTATGCCTGAAGCGAAAGGTCTGAGCTGCAGACAACAGGGACTTCATCTGAAGTTTCCGGAATGCGCATCAGAGCACCAACAGCGGACAGCAGTACTGCTAGTTTGCCTGAGACCGGAGTCCCATCCAGCCATTTCTTCTAAGAAATCACATCGCATGAATAATATTGACACAGGCAAAGTGTTTTGTACATGCAATTCACATACATCAAACGCATTGCTCCCTCCATCGTTCATCTTTCGCAGAACTGCACGTTCTAAGATGGTGAGAATGTCGAAGGCTTTTCGCTTGATTTGGTTGTGAGAACTCTCTGCCAATGCCTGAAGAAGTGGTAGGACAGCTGCCGACAGCGGCCCTTGTATCTGGAAATTGTCGACCTCCATGACTCGGATCACTTGTAGCATCAGCTGAACGATCACCCCTCCCTGGTCACTGTATTCGGCAACTCCAAAAAGGCAGAAAGAGAGGGCGGAGAAGAGGCTTAGCTGAACTGCACCGTCCAGTTTACGATCTTGAATGATCAGACGAAGATAGGAAAGGGGCAGTGACAAGGATCTTCCGTTTGCTTCGCAATCCAGCAGAAAGTTGAGCAGACGATAGATTACGGGCGTCGTCGATCCTGTATCGGTTCTCGACGGTTGCGTGCACAAGAGCGATAGGTTTTCAAAGATCGTGATCTGCGTAGTGATACAGCCGTTTCCGACAATTGGCAGGTCATCCAGGATCTCACACAAAATCCGAATCAAGTCTCCTGCGCATGCTCGTTCCGGTGAGGCTCTACAAAGCACTGCTAGCACAGTTGCTTGCGACTGCCCAATGAGCACATCTGGCAACATCGCCGCCTCCAGACACGTGTATCGGATGAACGGCTCCAGCATTCGGTGCACAATCGTCCCGTCTCCTGCGACATTGAGCATTCTCCGCAACTCGACGATCAAATCTGGCCAAACCTCCGGCCGCGCAATCACTAGAGGAACGAGCGGATGTGCTCTGCGAGTTTTTACACCAAAAGGAGTGGCGTATGCAAAGGTTGGCGTCGCTTTCCGCTGTCTTTCCTGGAGTTGAACGTGTAACGACAGCAGCTCCGACACTAACCGCACCGCATAGGCCAATGACTGCGAGGGTACCGTCGATATCTGCCCAACGACCTGGTTTATGGCTTCGTGCCAGTCCAATATCCCGTTTTGAACAAGGGAGAGAATCGCTTCCCCACATCTTGCTGCTAGAAAAGCCGAGTTCCCTTCACTTTCGTGTAGCAGACCTTGCCATAAGAGTTGAATCGGAGAGTGTTTATCACTCAGCTGAGTGGGTCTCTCGGATATCGCCGCCGTAATTGAGATCACTGTCGAACTCTGCAAGCCACGGAGCCTATGCTGCAATTTTCGCCGCAAACTCTGAAGGTCGTCCATCGCAACAAGACCCAACGCTCTTCAAGAACGTGCAATTCCGGGAGGGGTTATGTGAACGTCAACTCGTTTTGTAGTCCTTTCCAGTAGGAGCTAACCTCCTCTGCCTCTGCTACAGCCAAAGGCAAACACGAACGCTGGCAGAGTCTCAGGAGATTTCATCCTTGTCAAAAGGAACTTGAAAATCGTCGCGTCTGGTCCAGCGTCGGGTCCAGCGTTTGGTCTCTGGGAACTCGCTTTACCTCACGATCTTCGCAATTGTGCTTGAAATTGCGATTGAAAAGGTACCACGTTGAACCCCTACCACAACGAATATTTCGACTCAGCGCAACGCTTCTTCGCCACCCACATCGACTGTGAAAATGGTCAAAGATCTCCTTACTTTCACGGTGAAGTCCGTTGTTTATGGCGGCACAATAATAGGAGCGGGATATCTCATAATGAAGGCTACCGTTCCTTCTAACGAAGACATGGCACAGGTGTGTCCTTCAAATCGTTTGCGGAGAGAACAGCTTTCCTTTGTGAATGGCTGATGTATCTCTCATTGCCCTTCTCGAATTATCAGAGACTGAGAGAGTCAGGCCGTGCAAGCCACTTTAACTCACCGGAAGACAAGAAGAAACTATCAGACTTGGCGGCTCTGATAAAGGAGAATGCTGGTAGCGACAGACCGGCCTGGGACGTAAGAGTGTAAGTACAAGAAATCATGGGAAGGGAGTCTGATTGGTGGTGGAGGACGGAAGTATTCAACAAATCTTGATCTGTCTGATAGGATCGATTCCCAACGAAAGTAGGGCGAGACGAGGTGAAGGAACTATTGATATACTAGGGGAGATTAGGGCATAGCACGGGAAGTGTTTTGTAGATCATTTAGATAGCGACCAGTGAAATTCATGCAGTTCATTGGGCGAAAGAGTTTTTGGAATCCAAAAATCATATTAGCAATCTCAAAGCGCACAGTATTGCTGACATTCGCGACGGAGAGCGTTCCTATACGAGGGCTGCGGTGGACAGTGACGAGCGACAGGCCAAGCAACCTCTAAGATTGGCAGATAAGCTGGGAAACGACAAGCTGGTCACCGAGGGAGGAACTACAAGACGCGCGGCAAGGTCTTGGAGAACGAATCGGAATCAATGGACAAGATATTGATGGGCTTCTTGGCTTCTTGGCTGGTCATGATCGAGGAATGCTCAAGTGCTTGATGGGAAATATCTGGTCGGTGGCTGTGAGAGAGTGCCTCCGCGATCGGATGCCTGTTTGAAACATATTCACAGCTGGGTCAAGAGATAGCTTCTGCAGCGGTACTTGGGCGTCCGGAGACACGGCTGGATCGTAGTGCACCTGGGCACACCGGGCGCGCTCTCGTGCTCTCAAGGGGGAAGTCTGCGGGAAGGCTTTTACAACGCCGGGCAAGTACGCCAACCATCTGTACAGCACATCTGGCCCAACTTGACGCTCACCGGCGAGCCGGGATGTCATCGAGTCTACCGTCTGGGCCGCGCAACTAGCTTATGCGGGCGGAGGGGTACAAGTCATGAGGCCAACCCACTGTGGCCCCTGCCCTCGTCGGCGCCATGGGCAAGAGACACATTTGGAGACCTGGATGTGATGCCGGTGAATGGAGGGGCAAGTAACGGATTACGAGGTTGCCCATGTCGGCAGTCTGTTGTAGGCTATCACACATCATAGTGAGCAGCAAACGGCAACGGTGGCGGTGAAGCAAGGGAAATGCCAAGGCCCGAAGGTAGAGGAGCCACTGGTAAGAAAGGCGTGCTCCAAGACGAAGCAATTGTTCCGTTGCAGCTCAATTTGTCCATCGATGAAGCAGGCGTTGAAGAAGAAGCGGTGCCGCTGCGACGAAATGGAAGACGTTGGGTCTTCACAGAAGTCCAGGACCCGCCCCTACGTTAGGGAGCTCAAGGTGGCGTTTCTCTGTCGGATGGCATACGTCGCCTGCGATAAGGGAGCGGTCATCCCCGCCCAGGCCAAGGGGTGCTGAAGATGATGGTGAAAGACGACGAGACAGATCTCCGCCTTGCGTTGGCCGACTATGTCAACAGCGGTGACAAGGCAGATCCCAGGAAAATGATTGACCGCATCGTGGCCCCCCCGCGGCCCCAGTGGCAGAAGGGTTTAAAGGCGATGGAGGGCGAAATCTGCCGCGTGACGATGAGGACGGCGGGGTCCTTGACCGGGCCTCCCATGAAGTGCGGTATCGTCGTAGATCAAGAACGCTGCAACGTGACTGTCGGAGATCTCACTGATGCCGCTCGCCATTTGAAGGTATACCACGGCCCTCCTGGCAGGAACCGGAAAAGGAGAGAACATCCGTGAATGCGGTGTTGATTACTGCCAGCTCTGCTCGACATGGCTTGTCGGGCGCCATGCATTCAAAGCTACACGTTGGGCTGCACCTCGACAGCGATCTTGCCGGATGGACCCACAACGGCCACTCCTTTGCATCTGATGCGGTAATATCGGAGCTTTGCCCTCGTTGGGAATTTGACGAGTCCCTGCACGCAGTGGAAAGGACGAAGTCTCACTCGTCGCCTTCATCTGGTCGCAGCGGTGGTCGGGATCTCATTATATACCAACCGCCTTCCACTTGCAACTAAGCAGTATTCCCGCTGTCAGTCGGAACTGACAGCACAGCTGTCATGGGCTCACGTGATTTTCCCCAAGCCACCCACGCCACATTCGTCGTTTCCTCCCGCCTATAAAAAGGGGCCCGTAGCTGCAGCCATTTTTGAAAATCCAAAAGCATCGAATGCAAGCCACAGTCGTCCCTTCCTTAATAGGGTCGGATTGCCAGGACCCATAGCGGTCCGTCGCATTCAAGACCAAGGTTTACCAAGGGGCTCTTATAGGAAGTGATCTCGACGCTTTGGCGAATGAGATGATTCGCGCTCCGATGAGTCCCAACATTTCAAAACGATTAGCCATGTGTAGTGTGCTGTTAGTTTCCGATTCGACTCCAGACGTCTTTGGACGGCGTGATGTGCCCGGGGGCGATCGTGCACATGTGAAGAGATGAGAGGTTCTGCCTCGGGGAGACGGCCCTTGCCATCAGAGCCGGTATTTGTGGCTGCCTCGCCTACGCTTCAGTTGTCTCAAGTTGTCGCTGCATAGTAACGAAGAGATGCAATGGCCGATGGGACCCTCGAGACAGAATCTTACACCACTATTGAGGATAGTATTTTGCGGTGCTTGAGCTTGCGCTGGACATCACAATCCTCAATGAACGCAGGGAAGTTCTGCACCACCTGCTTCTAGATGGCACACGTACTGTATCCTTAATCAACGGTGATTGCGTTTCTTTCCGTATTGCTGGGAGGTGATGTTTACCTGGGAGCTATCCGCTATAGGATTGCTGAGGCCAATAGGATCAGTAGTCCTTTCTTTCCCATCTTCATTACTTTATCTGTTACTACAGGGTGCTCCCACGGATTGGGGCAAAGATCGTATGGCAGCAAAACCTTTCGCTTTCGAGGATGTTGCGCACTTTGATGACATGCCGGCCGGATGGAACTCTAGCTCATGTACATAATCTACTGTACGCATCTGACGGCTCTCGATCTGCAAAGCAGTCTTTCATGGGGTATATATGGCCGCAATTCGTTGATCCGTTTCCCAAAATATGTTGTATGGTGAGGGCGATGCTAGTAAGCCCCTGATGATACTGGTGGTACTATGGCTGACCCCATCCTCGCAATAAGCTCAGTTTCTCCTCCACCGCCTGCAAGGATGAGAAACGGTCGTTAGAGCAAGCTCAAACCACCAATCTTACAATTGAACACCATAACCAACCTGCAAAACAACCTTCCGATCTGTCTCCATCTCCAGCGCATCAATCTCACCTTCCAAAACATGATACAGCACTTCCAGATTCCGCACATTCATCCCGTTCGTCAACGACAGCAAGTCCGTCCGCAATTTTGCCAGGTCTCCGCCTAGTTGCGCGACTTCTCGTTGCGGACGGTGGGGAAGGGTCAAGTCTTGTGATTCGGCTATCTCCATGTGGGAGGAGGTGTTGTGCCCGGGAGATCCGGATGTGCTCGAGTTCTGCGTAATGGCTGGTTCCGTGGTTGATGGAGGGTTTGTGCTCGCTGCGGTGCGTTCTGAATCTGAGGATAGAGAGAGCCGCCGCCGCTTATGTGCCGATGAAGGTTTGAAGAATGTTCCTACAAAACCAACGTACGTGTGAGATTTCCGTACAGAAAGAGAGCACAACAGATACAATGGCCGTTCCTACTATTGGATTCTGTGCCATTGGATTGTGTGCCATTCGATACCGTCCCCGCCGCCTCGCTAACTGGTGGCACAACCTCTTTCGCGCCTTCAACCTTCCTCCACAGCGCCGCTTGTAAGTAATTCAGGCGATACGTGCTAGGGATGCTTTGCACGAATGCATGAGCGTCGTCGCGAAGTTCATGTGCCTGCAAACCCCGAGTTAGCTTCTTTCTCCCTATGCCCTAGCCCCTCCCCAGTGATGATAATTAGCCGTACCTTGTGTACAATCTCAGATCGGGGATAATTATACTCCGACGCATTCTTCCATATCTGCTCAATGTCCTTAAGCCAATCTTCCGGAGTCTCATATTGGTCCGCATCGAGTTTCGTCATCATCTCCCCCATATCCATCGGTTCAGTAACCACCTCCCTATAGTCCGAGTACCGCGACTCATCCACCGGGTGACAGAAGACGCGATACTTGGTCTTGCCGATATCCTTGTGGAACAATCTCAGCCGTTGTTTTAAGTCTTGCAGCACGTTCCAACATTTGGCTTCCATATTCTTTTTTTGGATGTTGGTGAGCACGGGGAGGGGTGGGCCTTCGGCTAATGGAAGGATGGCTAGAGCTGTTGGTGGGATGGCTGTTTGCGCGGAGTCTGGTAGTGTTGCTATGGACTCTAGTAACGGTTCGAAGAAGAACGCGCGCTTTTCCTGGAGGAGATTCAGCGGATGTTGGAGATTTTGGAGTCAGGAGCTAACGCTTCTCATGAGGCTCTCATACCTCCGTGGGAACACTCATCTCGAATATTGCCCGGAATCCAAACAACGCATTGATATCGTCTTCGGTACCATTCATGAATTCCTTAATTTGGTCGCTGATCTCGCTCGTCGACTCCCAGGTCGCAAACACGAGAATGGAATGGCTTGCGATGCGTAGTTGATCATGCAGAAAGGTGATCGATTCCGCCGACCAGGAATCAAAGTTCTGTAGGACAATGCAAGGGAGTGCTTCGTCTCTTAATGCATAAATCGCCGAGGTGATACTCTGACTGTGATGCTAAGAAGTGTGTCAGCCGCCCGTGGCTTCCAACGGGCATTTTGATATCTCACGTACCTCGGAATCCAGGACATTCTGGATAATTTGCACCCTGAAGCCCCACTCCATCAATTGACCCATTGCCATGGACGAGATTTCCATCTGTCCAATATTAGGCGGCCCAGCAACCATGACGCGTGGTTGTATGGTGGAGAATGCAGTACCAGCTGATCGTCGACTGAGAGCCGTATGGATCACCCGCAACCGGCGAAGGACACCATCCCACATGTCAGAGACCAGCACTTGAGCACGGGACGATGGTGGCGGGCCGTTTGCATCGCCAATGCTACCGCTTGGCTTCACATCTGCATTACGAAAACTTTTAGTACCCAATACCCTGGACATTCGAGGAACGTGCTGACGTACCTCTGAGGGCTTGATCAAAATCGCGTTGTGTGACCTTGACGAGCGCCGGATCAACATGCAGCTTCTGAGGAGCGGTATATATTTGGGGATATGTCCTTCGCAGAGCTTTGAAGTATGCGTCGTTGCATAAAGACTGCAGGAAAAAGAAGAAACCGGTCAGCTCAGGGTCCTGGCTTCAAAACGCTTATAGCATATGCAAACCTTCAAGTCCGCGCCACTATATCCATCGGTTGCACTCGCAACCCGTTCCTTCAGACCCTGCTCGAGCTGGAAATGCTGCGTTCTGATGTCGATGATCTTTTGTCGCGCGCCCCGATTTGGCCGCTTGAACTGCAGACGTCTATCGAACCGGCCAGGACGGAGTAATGCTGGATCCAAGGTGTCCAATCGATTTGTAGCTCCGATAACGATGACACGGCCTGTGTTTCCAGTAAAACGAGTTGAACACTTCCATCATCGGATGCTTTCGATTAAACCCAACTCACCTCTATCTTCAAGGCCGTCCATTAGCGTCAGCAACGATGTGACCACCGAGTTGTGAGGCGTCGCGTTCTCCCCGGATGATCGAGCCGGTACCATGCCTGTGCAATCGCAAAGTCAGTGCCATGCTATAAATGCCGTCGACGAAGTACTGCAACTTACCGTCAACCTCGTCAAAGAAGATGATAGCTGGCTCATTTGCCTTAGCTTGATCAAACAGCTTCTTCAAGTGCTTCTCTGACTCGCCAAACCACTTCGAGTGGACGTCGGCCGCTTGGCACTCGAAGAAGGACACTGGGACCTGGAAACTCGAACAGCTCGAAGCGATGGCTCGCGCTAGATGTGCAAGTCAGCATGCTTCTCCCACAAATAATTCACGCCAGCGCGTAACATACCCATCAGTGTTTTCCCGTTTCCTATAAAGGAGCTTCGGTTAGAACAGGTACGTCTTCCCCTTCTCAACCATATCGTCATATCTACCTGGTGGTCCATAAAACATGACACCTTTGATAGGATCCGCATTTCGTGCCAACTCAGGGTATAGGAGCGCAATCTTGATCATCTCTTGAATTGTCTTGACGTGTTCTTCGTGACCCCCAATCATATCGA
Source organism: Fimicolochytrium jonesii (assembly GCF_025526975.1). Taxonomy (NCBI): domain Eukaryota; kingdom Fungi; phylum Chytridiomycota; class Chytridiomycetes; order Spizellomycetales; family Powellomycetaceae; genus Fimicolochytrium; species Fimicolochytrium jonesii. The sequence continues at coordinate 527,128 of NW_026515678.1, forward strand.
AAGTGACTCGGTTCTCTGTGAACGGGAGAGAAGCGGGGAAGTCGTTGTTTTCTAAATGCGTCTGTAAGCGATCTTTGTAGTATCCTTGCGTGACTTCGGGTAGTTCCTTGAGGAGAGCGGTGCATCGCGCGTATTGTAGCATGGGTTTCCCCATGTCGCCCTCATCATCTGAATCGTAGGTGGGGCCTCCTCCCGTTGTTGCCATCGGAATTTTGCGTGGCCTCGCTATGTTGTTGGGAGAACCCCATGGTCTTCCACCATCTGTCGAGTGACGAGGATGTCCTTCACGTATATCCATTTGGTCCAGCAGCATTTTGAAAACGCGGCCCTCATTGTAGTCAACAGCCTGGCGGTTTCTGCTGGGGCGCCCTCCGCTGGTTTCGGTCATGTTGATATCGATCTCATCGTTACGCCGCCTGCCCCCATAGTCCACAGGTTTCCGTTGACGGAACGCGTATCGCGAACTTTCGCCTTCTCCAATATCAAGTTCCGCGGTCGTCATTAAATCATCAGGGTGCCTGTCATCGGCGGGTAGCTTCCGCTTCCGAAGGATGCGATTGGTCGATCCGCCTGTTAGAGGTGGCATATCGGTAGCCCCGGACTCAGCGTCGCGCCTTGCAAATGAGAGTCGCCGAGAAGAGCGGCGGAAGTCGGCGCTGTTGTCTTGTTCATCTTCGTCGTCCCCATCATGCCCATTAAGAGCACGAGGTTCCGTTGGCGATTCGGCTAGAGACGTCCTCTCCGCGGTTACTGCGGCAAACTCTGTTGACATGGAGTTCCGCGTGGCTCGCCCATGACTTTTTGCGGGCGCAGGGGTTTGAGGCGGATAGGGGTGACTTCTGGAGCTCCGCCGTGTAGATGTTCGTACTACATGGTCGGAGGATCTGGGATTTCTCAGCTCTGCACTTTCATCGTAAGATACACTTTCATCTTCAGCCGAGTGTGCCCTTTCGTCATAGTAGCTTGGGGTGCGCACAGACCGGCCGTAGCGGGTTGTCTTCACCTCACCGTCCCTTTTCCCAGAAGATGGGTGGGAGCTTCTGCGCTCGCGCAAAGCGTTTGCCTCTTCCGCTTTCCGCTGGTCATCTATAAATCTTCTTGGCGCAGTTTTGGGTCTGGTAGAGTGCCTGCGCTCAGAAGCACCAAAGTCCTCGCCGAAGGCCTCGCCGTCGTCAAAAGCCATGTTGGGGGTTCTACGATTAATAAAGTGTCGACTGTGAGCAGGACAGCGGTTATTCACCCAAGGCGTTTCAGAGCATGTAATTTGACGCTATGGAAACTGCTTGAAGCTTCGGATAAGCAGCTGCGATGTTCGTGGGAATCCGAACGTCTATATATGTATAGGCAAACTCAGCGAGCAAGAATTGGAGTGGGAAGTCACTTTGCTGCGAGAATGCGTTATACCCGGAATGTATTACGTCAGCACTTCGGACATTTTTAACCCTGGGACTCCGCTGTCGGCTGCTGTCAAGTCTCCATCCATGCATTGGAACCTACTGACCATAGCTTGGGAGATCTCATGCTGACGCCTTTGGGAACAGGAGAACAAATCGCGGGCAGGATTGGAGTCTCTCTATCGATGCTGCTCGTTTGTTTTCCTCAAGCCCTGCATATATGCGCACTAGCCTGGTTTCAATTCGGATTGGACCTACACAAAAAGACATCATCTCGCGTAAGCAGTTTATTTGACCTCGGGAGTTCTGGTCATGTTCCCCCCCAGTATGTTGTCCAAGGAATCAACAACTTCTCACAAACATAGAAACAAAATGCCACAACTATTGATCTCCCAATTCTTTCCACGAATCGACCCGACAAGCCTACGCCCAGCGGGTCGACAGTCTAATGTCGCAAGAGATGAACTTGAGATTCCGCCCTCCACTGCGACTCGAAGGTCCTCGAGTCAGCCAACCCTCCACGACATGATGCGAAGAGCAGGCATCGTCATGCTGCGTCCTAAAGCACCCGCTGCCCCGAAACCTCGACGCAGCAGGCACAGAGAGGATAACTCCCCTGCTTAGGCCAACATCCGGAGATGCATTGACCTCCTGCCCTTACTTGAAACCCCGAAGACGTATTCATCCGCCGCCTTCTAAGCGTCGTCGCTGTACAAACACGTACGGTTCGAAGAACTCGGTGGAATCGCATCCGTTGAGAAGGGAGGACATCAAAGATCTCTTACCGATCTATATATCCAATGTCTAGACTGAATCGAATTTGCAACGAGAAAGCATACGTATCATTTCAATGGGACGGGTGTATGAAGAGAGTGCAGGGCATAAATCACGGAGGGACTTCGGTCATTTGATCCTCAGAAGTAGTATTATTTCACGTTCTTTTTGATAAAATGACATTTGACTCTGAACATTGATGAGCTCGCTACATTTGTTTCAGCCCGTCGCAGCGAGCGATGAGCTATTCACTTTATCCAGGCGAACTATGAAAAGCTAATATATACGGCCGACAATGGGACTTGACAGATTGAAGGCGTGGCTCGCAGTCAAAACCCACGCACGTCCAAGGGAGCGCACATGGTAGGTATAGAGACGAAGCACCGGCCATCTTGCAAGATTGTACACTAGTATGGAGTGAACAGAAGCCTCAGTAGGTACGCAGAGTTTGGAGGGAAGGCTTCGGTTGCGCGCAAACGACAGCCGCATACCGGGCCTGCGAAGCGGTTGGTTCTATCGTCCCATACGATATAAAAAGAACAAAAACAGAAGCACAATCCCGTTGGGGCGGGTAGCTGACTGGACCTCCGGAGATCGCTCAATACCATTGAGAGGATCGCCCAGTACAATTGAGAGATCACGAACCACTGTCGGGAGACAGTGGCTCCGCCTGTGTGCTCGTTTCATAACCCTGCACAGGCAAACCTGTACATATCCGGTGTAGAGCCCTGCATCCCGCCCCTGCTGCCGTGTTCCAGACGCCTATTTCTAAAGTACTCGACGTCGCTTCGGATTGCAATTGCCGGTGTGTGAGGGAGAACGCCCTCTTTACTGGAAAAAATGGCATGAGTCACACGGTCATCACCTGAATAGCTGAGCTTCGAATTATGGCACTTCAAATCCTCTCAACAACAACCAGCACAACGACGTAAAAGACAAGAAAAGGCCAGGCGAGGAAGCATCACCAGCACTGGGAAGGATGTCGCTCAGACCCAAGGTTTGTAGAGCTTCTGGCTTACACGGTCTCAGGAGGTTGTACACTTACATACTCACTGCCATCCAGCGTGTGGAGTTTGACGCGACGTTCTCAAAGTTCCGGGATGAGATATCCAACATGTTTGCGTTCACCAACGTCGGTGGTCAGCTGTCTGGCATGTGTAAGTGATGGACGTCTGGGAGCGTCGTAAAATGGTATGCGGAGAGCTGACAAGTTGAGTTGCGGGAAGTCATGATACAAACCGTGTATGATCTCTGCACGGCACACCCGAAGCCGCACACGGATTTGCTTTATCAGGCGATAGGGGAGTTCATTCACGGGCATGCTTGCTCTGTTTTGGAGGTACGGATTGAGGAACGGACCCCAGCCCTCCATCTCTCGTCGTCTGATACGCCATACCTAGGTCATCGATGCTCAAGATGATGTCGTATCCGCATACGCCACCGCGTGGGAACGATATCGGGTGGCATCGCAGTACCTGAACATCATATGCGACTACCTGAATAAGCTGGTGGTCAAGATGCGGACGCCGTATGGCGCTCCTAGGAGAGCAGGGCATGATTCCAAGTTCCCGCGGATGTCGGTGGAAGCCGTAAGTGGACTAGACACATTCGCCTCGCTTGTCTGACCCTTGTATCCGAATACTGAGTTTCAAGGATCGATGGCAGCTTGCATTCCACATATGGAAGGACAAAGTCTATTTTGGCCTGCAAACACATTTCGGCAACCGTCTAGTGTCACAGCTCCTCGACATGATCCACCGAGATCGGGACGGCTTTGAGATCTCTCTCGCGAGTGCCTATTACTGCATTTCTTCCTTAGGTAGGAGTTTGCAAAAACCCTCGGTCGTTTTCCATATAGCCGTTTTTGGTAGCTCAGACGTCTTTCCCCTCCACCCTTTTCCTGTCATCCCACCCATAGCCTTACTCAACCACCACACCGCAAAACCCCTGCAATTGTACATTGAGCAATTTGAAAAGCCATACATAGAACAAACAAAGATTTATTATGCACAAGAGTCGTCGCGGTTTTTGACCCAGATGTCGATCGCTTCGTATATGGTCAAGGTATGCGAGGTCATTACCCTCGCCACCCAGCCGGGTGAGATTGCGCGTCTTACTATGGCTCATTGCAGGCGAACGAGCGGCTGTCGGAAGAAGACACGCGATGCAAAAGGCTGCTGGACCCAACATCAAATGATAAGGTTTGCATATGTCACATTCCTAGTGCGGCCCTTTCAAGCCAGTTCAACATCTTTCTACGCCTCCAAGGTAGTCAGACAGTGCGACCATGAGTTCATCGAGGTTCATCAGACGGAGTTGCTCGCGGAGGTTGTGCCGATGCTTTCTGCTGCACGGATCAATGGTATGCTTTCCCGGTTGTGGTCGTGATTGCATGGCACTCGAGCTAACGTTCTACAGATGCCAAGCTGCTGCACTCCTTACTCTCACGTGTGGACGGTGGGATCCCGGCTCTGCTGGATATCTTCCGGGACGTCATTGTCAAAGCCGCAGTTGAGACGACGACGGCGTTGAGTCAGACGTTGGCTAAGGTGAGGACTCAATGGATTATCCGATGTTCACTGGGCGCCTGACCCGATGTACTTTTTCAGGATCCACGCGTTTACGCAGAAAACCTGATGGACATCCATGCAAAGTACATGCGAATGTGTGCCGAAGTGTTCAACGATGATCCCAAGTTCACTGCGGCCGTCGACCAGGTATGAACAGCACGAAGTCAACAATAGACATGCGTCGATCACCAAACTGAAAAGTACTAAAGACACGGTGCCCACGCTAGGCATTCCGAGTGATCACCAACGACACCAAAATAACACCAGGAACGAATGCACCAGAGCTCTTAGCCCGGTACTGCGACGTTTTGCTGAAGAAGAGCGCCAAGGGTTTGACGGAGGATGAAGTGGAGAAGCGGCTTGGGCAGATGGTCTGTTTTCTTCCACCATGCAACTCATAGCGTATTGGAATTGCGAAACTGACGGATATTCGTGACACCGTGACAGATCGTGCTGTTCAAGTACATCGACGATAAAGACGTCTTCCAGAAGTTTTACTCTCGGATGCTGGCCAAACGCCTGATTCACGGCACGTCGATATCGGATGAGGCGGAATCCAACATGATTACGCGGTTGAAGGTTCGCCACATGTCGGCCAATCTCCCCCGTTTTGAGTCTACGCAACACCTTTTTGTTCACCATTGGTCGTCCGATTATGTAGATTGCGTGCGGAGTAGAGTTCACTACAAAACTGCAACGGATGTTCACGGACACGGCGTTGAGTGCGGATCTCAATACCGCGTTTTCGCAGTTTGCTGCGACCACCGGGATCAAAGCAGGAGGTAGGCACGCCTTACACACGCTTTGTAGAGGACTGTTCGGGTAGCGGATTCACCTTTCTAGTGGCACGTCCAGTGGATATGCAGATTATGGTGTTAACGGCCGGATCATGGCCCTTAAGTGGCACCTCTGCCACAGAGTTCGTGCTTCCCTCGGAGGTACAGTACCGCATCTAGAACATACCCAGCTGACTTGTGTGAACTGACTTCCGCCCAAACAGCTCGAAAAAAGCATAACACAATTCACAAACTACTACGCGAAACACTTCACCGGCCGGAAACTCACATGGCTGCATCATCTCGCCCGAGGTAATACAATTGCCTCCACCCGTCTGACACCCTAATCTGACACTTGTTGACTAAAACAGCGGACGTGAAGCTCAACAACTTCGATAAGCGCTACGAGCTTGCTCTCACGCTGTACCAAACCGGGGTGTTATTGTTGTTCAACAATGTGACGAAACTGACTGTGGCGGAGATTAAGGAGCAGATTAAGCTTGGGGATGCCGATGTTGGGCGGATTGTTAAGGTGAGCGCGGGGCGGACGCTACTTTCAAAAGATACGAAATACGTGGGTCATGAGGGACAGTATCGCCCTAACAACTCTGTTTCTCGGATTATTTGCAGGGCTTCGTAGACCTCAAGCTACTGTTATACGATGAAACCACCGCGTCCTACACCATCAACGACAAGTTCACCAAGTAAGTCAAAGTCGCCCTAGAGGAGCAAAGCCCCTCAAGTTTCTCCAAGGAACTTCCGTCGCTGACCAACTCGATCATCGCAACAGCAAACGCATAAAAATCAAAGTAAGCGCCGCGGCACAATCCGACACGCCCCAAGAAGTCAACGCCACAAGGGAAGCCGTCGATAACGACCGGAAGCTTTACCTGCAGGTGCGTTTCCATCTCCCACCCACACCTACATTATAGAGGACTAACAGCACGACACATAGGCCGCGATCGTACGAATCATGAAATCCCGCAAAGAACTCAGCCACACACATCTCTTGCAAGAAGTCATCGACCAAGCGAAAGCGAGGTTTGCACCGTCTGTGCCGGTTATCAAGAAGTGTATTGAGCAGTTGATTGAGAAGCAGTATAGTAAGTGTTCGCATTTTGGGTGCGCAGAGGCTGTTGGAAAGAGCTAATCCCATCTCTTTGGTTTGCTGCAACAAAAGTTGACCGTGTACCAGATACCCGAGATCGATACATGTACATAAGTTGAGAGCGGAATGTCTTGCCAGTGTCCCGCTCATTGGCACGGACATCGCCGGAACCGTTTGAGCGTATGCGTAACACTTTTCATTCTGCAACGGGATTGTATGGGACGGCGCTTTTTCTCCCACATAACGGCAATTGCATCTAAACGGCGTCGCGTCTCATATACTAGCAAATGTGATCTAAATATAAAGTGTGGAGCCGCAATGTTGCATCTACGTGAGGTTGTGGCTGGCCTACGTGCTACGGATTTGGAAATGTCAACTACTCTCCGAAAGGTCTCTCCCGCGAAGGCGGGCAGTATGAGGGCGGGAGCAGTGCTGCTTTCAAGGGCCTGAGGTAGTCCCAAAGACTTCCATGCTGAGTATGATCAATAGCCGTTATGCCGCTATACGTGGAAGCGGACTCTGTCGGCATTATCACGAGCGAAGCACACACTGTCGCTCAAAAGATGCCCGGAATTCGATTGTGCTGACGTTTTTCCCTAAAAGCCAAGGTCTTAATATCTGCCACGTTCAGCATATTGAACTTCGTCTCCACACCTACCTATAACAACCACCTTATTCACCCTCTCCTCACCCTTCGCCCACTTCGCACCCTCCTGTACATCATACAGCTCTCTTACCGCCTGCGCGACGTGTTTCCGATCCGACCCGTCGGCGTTGATGAGTGCTTTGAGGCGGAGTATTTCAATTTGGGTTGTGGGTTGGTCACCGACGGTGTTCTCCCACAAGAGGTTTTGGAGCCAGGTATTTAGTGAGGGGAGGGATATTGTGCCCGGGAGGGTGAATGTGACGGTTTGCACGGACTGCGGGAATGCGAGATGACATGAGCATTAATCATTTACCAAGAAAGCTCATAAGCTATAACTTACCTCGTCAAGGTGTTTCCTCGCCCCTGCCGTCGACTTTTCCAATATCAGCTGTTCCGATCGTTCATCAAACGCATGCAGATCCAGCAAGTGCTCTATTGGCACATCTGACCGCGTCGTCTTCGTCAAAGGCGCCACAGCATTGATGTCTCTTATCGACTCCTCAAGATGATTGACCTGCTCGGTCGAAACTGTGTCGATTTTGTTCAGGATAATGCGGTCTGCGAGTGCTATCTGCCTAGCCTGGGGAGATCAGCAGTTGTCATCTGTTTTACGGTGGGACGACGCGACGTACCTTATTGCTTCATTGAGAAGCCCGTCGGGCTTCTTCTCTTGCAGTTGCTGAGATTGAGTGGTGACCCTCACGTCAGTACGCGCATCAGCGGGACAGGTGAGATCGACCTTCACTCGATGTATACCTGTAAGCCAAACTTCGCATCTACAACTGTCAGGATGGCGTCGAGGTATATCTCGCTTTGCAGCTCATTGTCTAACCAGAACATGGATGCGATGGGACCTAAAGAACCCGATGCGTTGAGTGGGATGTCGAGGTCGAGCCACTGACCACTCACGCACCTGGATCCGCAAGTCCGGTGGTCTCCAGCATGATGTAGTCGAACTTTCCTTTCTTCTTCATTAGGTTCTCTACCGCCTTCACACCAGCATCCCTAGAAAATGTTCAGTGCCTGCCCAGCCGCCTCGCCTCCGCATCCGCAGCTACTCACTTCACAGAGCAGCACAGACATCCTGCAACGACGGATTGGTTGAACGCGGTTAGCGATGTTCAGAACCCTCCACAGCATAGATGACATCAAACCGTTCGCCATTTCTAGCCATTCCTCAGCCATCTCCCCATCTTTGTTCATCGTTAGACTTCGATCTATTCCCGAACCTGACGTTGAAGGAGTTAGCCACAAAAGTCCCAGAGCATAGGGAGGTTATGTGAAGGTCGGGAAGACTCACTTTCACCGAACTCATTCAGAATGACTGCGATGCGTTTCTTATGAGTCGGGTCTTTAAGGAGCCTCGTTATCAGTGTTGTCTTGCCACTTCCTGCAGTTAAGAAGCGTCAGGCACGAAGTCCGCGAGCTTTTATTCCAACCTCCCCTCTCGCCGTACCCAAAAAGCCCGTCACGATAGTCACAGGGACCGTCTTTTTCGGCTCAGTAGCCTCACTAGCAGTGTATTTTGTGAGCATCCGTCCTGGCAACGTGCAGTCTGTTTCACTTTCACTGCTACTTACCTCGTTAACGGCCCGGAGCTGAGAGTTGCGATCGCGCTCTCGTCGACCAACAATGGAGGTTCGTCAAAGTCTGCCATGATAATCGTTGGGTTCGAAGCTTAATAGACTAGCGGAGGCTGTGGTTGTCCTTAGAACTGGGACCACGTAATACTCTGTGCTGGGTTCTCTCGACGCAGGTTAATGCTCCTTGGGAAACACTCGCAACCGGGAAGGTCTCACTGCTGTTGACGTAACAGGCCTCGAGACAGTTTAAAGCCCCATGCACGTGATACAATGCAACAAGAGCCTCTTGTCCGAACGCTCTTTCGGACGGGATGGAAACTTGGCCCTCGTTCCACCGCAGTAGGGCTCTGGACCAGCCCCCAGCCCTTTGCAATCAACTATCTCTGAGGCAGCTGTCTGGAAAGCAAGCACCGCTACCGCTACGGTACCGCCAGCTACGTACAGGCTTTGCTCCCCAGCAGACAGCAGTCAAGCAGTCTCGTCGTCGTCATCGTCGTCGTCGTCGGACATTGGAAACAGAAGACAGCGCATGGCTCGGTCGGACCGTGAAGAGCAGTGAGCTTGGAACAAAACTACAAAGTCGAGCCAAACCCAATGGGTTACGTGGCTTTCGCACAGCTGGATGACGTTTATAAGCGATTGAAAGCAGACGCTTCACAAGGTGGTGGTTCCGCAGCTTCCACGGTCCTCATTTTCGTCAGTCCCGACGCTGACGCTCTGTGCGCCCTGAAGATATTGGTGGTGAGTTGGGGGCGAGCGTTGATGAGCATGCTATTCCAATGCTGACTTCGAAATCGCCCTCTGACGTACACTCTTTGTCTTTGTATGGTGGCTGGTAGACCCTGCTAAAGTCCGACTGCATAGCACACAAGGTTGTGCCCGTTGCGGGGTATACAGATTTGAGCGGAGCCAATGAAGACCATGTGGAAGACAATGAGGAGGTACGAAGGATTTCACATCTCAGTAGCGAAAGGTTAAGCGTACTCACACCGGTTGTAGTTGCGGAGTATCGTCATGCTCAACTGCGGGGGGTTGGTCGACCTCACGGAGCTGTTCACTCTCACGAATGCTATGACCGTATATGTCTGCGACTCGCATCGACCTCTCAATCTGCGGAGTTTGTTCGGCCATGATCAGGTGCGTGCGACTGCTGTTGTTTGCCTCAGAACTGAGCACCTGCTGATGACTCCCGTTCATAATCGTGATGAAGATCATATTTATGGACGACGGAGACGTGGACGATCTGAACGAGTTACGGCAGGCAGTCGAAGAACTAGAGGTAGTTACGGGATCGGAAAATCGAGGAATGCATGCATATCCTGACAATCGGTCGGTTTCCAGTTCGAAGACTCCGATGACGAAGACGACGACGAGTTTGAGGAAGCGGACGATGCCGAAGATGAGAACGATGGGAACGACTCTTCAGGCGATAAACCTGATGGAGACGAAGAGACGTCCGATATAGAGAACGATGAGGATGATATGGAGGATGCGGATATGGAGGTTCGTAGATGTCATTCATCATCGCAGAGCATTCGTTTGATGGTGTTGTGTACAAGAGGACTGAACGGGATATTTGTACAGGCTGGGGGAAGCAGAAAACGGAAACGAAAGCCACCAGAGTCGAGAAACGCAGGGGATCTGGAAAATCCGCCGAAGAAAGCGCGGCTTGCGAGGAGGGCGAAAAGGAAACGAAGGCAGCGTCATCAACGACTCATTGCGGAATACTATTCTGAGGGCGCGTACTATGGACTTTCAGTAGCAGGGATGCTATACAATCTTGCAACGCTGCTGGGCAGGGCATCGAACGATTTCTTATGGTAACATTCACCAGCCAGAGTTGATTTCACTGGGTTTTTTGCATCTGCTAATGCGGCTCGGCTCATTAGGCTTGCACTGGTTGGTCTAAGCGATCAATATCTCCACGACCGAGTGGACCATCGGCAGTACTCAGCACAAGTCTCCACATACAAGGGCGAGGTCTTACGATACAACGTCACCAGCGGCCCCGGCTCCCAGTCAACCGATATGGACGATCTCGAATCACTATTCGGCGAATCTCTGGATCAACAAGGGCGCACGGATCAGAGCAGACATAGCGCTGGGCCGGTGATCCGGTGTGATGATGAGTTTCGGCTCATGTTGCTGAGACATTGGACGATGCATGAGTCTCTGCATTACTCGGTTTACGTTGGAACGAAGCTGGGGATATGGAAGGAGAGGGGGCGGCAACGGTTGACGAACTTTCTGGTCAAGATGGGGTATGGTCGGTAGTGCTGTGAAGTATCCGATAGCAATACTTGACTGACCTTTCCTATCGATAGACTACCACATAAGGAGTCCCAACAGCGCTTCACCGAAATGAGTCTACCATTCAAACGATCGATCAAAGAGAAGCTCATAGCAGTCTCCCCCCGCTTCAACATGACGGAGATCGTCTTCCCATCATTCTACAAAAGTTTCGGCTTCCGAGGCCTCATGTCCGCCCCCGACGTCGTCTACTCCCTGACGTCCCTCCTCGACGGCGGCGCAGAGTGGATAGCACAGCACGGAACAGGGTCGGGGTACCCCGAACTGATGACAACCGTCGGACAACTGGGCGGTGGATCTAGACAAAGGAAGAACGAAGGCGCCGAGGCGGATGTCTTTTCGGGGAGTCTTGCTGGCGTGGGTGTGGGAACGCGCACGGGGATGGCGGCGTTAGCGATGCGGACGGGGGATATGGCGGGGATGCCTGTTGATACGGATGAGGAGGGGAGTGTGGTGGAGGAGGATGCGGAGGATCCGGGGAGGAAGGCGAGGAAGGAGAAGGAGAGGGCGTGGGTGCGGAATTTTTATGTGGCTTATGATGCTCTTGATGGGTGAGTGTCGATTTGACCGTTAGAGCCGTCATCGACTCCGATTATGGGTACGCCTTATTGACCGTCCACTATACGATAGGTTCGACCTCCTACAACACGGCATCCATCTAGCAATGAACTTCCAACGCGCCCTCGTCCAAACAGGCATCGCCATCATCGAAAAGAAACTCACCCAAACCCTCCGCAATTTCCAACTCACCGTGCTCACCGGCGAAGGTCTCGGGTCAGGGGTCGACGTCACAGGCGCGCTAAACGACGACAACAATTTTACCCTGTTTGGACGGAGTCCGGCGCATTTGGGGCGGTTGGCCAAGTTCTTGGTGGAGGCTTTCAAGGTTGGTTGCCTTAGACATGCTAGTGGTTCCAGTTTGAAGTGCGGGCTGATTGTGGGTGGTGGTGACAGGAATTCAAGGAGAAGGATCTTCCGCTGGTTATTGCGGCCTTGAACGAATCCGCTGATGCATTTTTGATCGTTGGGTATGCGGGCATGACAAGAAGGGGCGTCATTCGCAGAAAGTGAGTTGACTTGGGCTTGCCATCACATTCACCACGCAGAGACTTACATACCTTCTGATGTTTTCAGTACATTCGGACCAGCATTCCAACAAGCCGCCGAGCAAACCAACGCCAACGTCAAGCACGACGGGTTCGAGGCGTCGGTTATGGAGGTTAAGCGGGAAGATCTGGGCGATTTTTTGGAGACTCTGCAGAATTTGATGCAGTGATTTAGATCGATGGTTGTTTGGGGGGTTGGAGGGGGGTTGGTTTGTGGAGGAGAATCGGTGGAACGGTGGATTTGGGCAGCTGCTTCTTTGAACATATATGTCAATGATGATGTTTGCGCTGCACGCACACTCTGCGCTTTTTCATCCAATCCCGACTGACTCATGAACAGTTCCAAGCTTCAGCTCGAGAACCTCGGTTATGCATAAGTGCATCCAGGGTAGTTTTCCAAAGCAGGTCGGGGAGGACGCCGTGATTCATCGCCGTAGTTAGCCGCCCCCAGCTTGTGGTAACGGTTGTGAAAATGCGGCGTTTTTGCAGAGTTCGTGGTTGATGAGTTAACTCAACTCAACTCGAAAAACATAGTTTGTTATACGACTGTGGAGTTGCAGCATGCACAGAGAAGCAAGGAGAAAGTAATGACTTCAAGACCAGCAGGCATACCTTCGCAGACACCATTATTGAAAACATTCGCTGTGGGAGCAAACGCCAGAGAACAGCGTGTCCTTGAAAGTCCGATCCAGGTGGCTGTGCACTCCACAATCATCTCGTAAGCAAACGCGTTCATTGGCCACCCTCTTTTTCAGCGGGCTAAGCCACACTTCAGGCTGGAGTATAAAAGTCAGCGTATCGCTCACAACGTCCTGTTTTTTTCTCTTCACCGGTCTCGGGCTTAAAACCTCGAGGCCAGCAATACAAATAATACACATATCACCCGATGAAGAGAACCAGCGCTGAACAAGGACTTGATCCTTGAGTTCCGCAGAAGATAGCGGAGGGTGGCCTATGGTGTTGATTGTATTATGTGTTGTATTTGGAATCTGCGTTCCAGTCCGATTGCGGGATCGTCCCCCTCCGTAGAGGGTAGCGGATCTACGATATCTGCGAGTCATGTCGGGGACTTTTGGCTTCATGCCCTGACAACCATAGCAGCGTTGTCGGGGGTTTGAGCCTTGAAGTTCATCGGCGCAACTCGGCGGAGTGACGACTCGTAGGCTTGTATGGCAGTCGATTGTCTTGATTCAGAGATGTATTCCTCTGCGAGAGATCTATGTATCTACGTTCGTCGAAACGAATTATCTGTACGCCGCAAGCACTGCTATTGTAAGACTATGCTATGCTTGCAAAGGTGATTTGTACAGCCCATCCAGGCCCGGCAGCAACCGCCACATGCAGCGGGTCCAAACTATGTATGAAAGATCCTACCGTTTCAAGCCCGTCTTGCATGAAAGTGACGCACCTAGCGTCCGCCCGATACCGGCACATCAAGACCGACCCGGCCTCCACAGCTGGCACAACTCCCCTTGTGCCAGGTCTCCCAAAGCAGAATGAACCCTGGTATACCCGTCCGTCGTCCGTGTGATACCCAATGCTGCCGTACTCCCAGCCAATGTGGTAGAACGAAGAGCAGGGGTGTGGTGCGAAGCCCAGGGAGAGAAAGGATGGGTTGATGTTTGTTGAGGGTGGGGCGGATATGATCTTGACGGTGAATTGGAAATCCTGGGAGAGGTCGATTGGGAATGTTGAGATTGCCGAGCAGGGGTTCGGGTTTTGGGTTTCGGTGAGTAAAGGTGGGAAGGTGATGAGCTCGGATGTTTCCGATTCATCTTGTTGAATGTCATGGATAATGTGTACGATGGGTAAATCCGCGACCTCTTTCGGGAGGCAGTTGGGAACCATCCTCATTGGGCATTCCTGATCGAGCAGCGGCTGTCGGACAAAATCCCGATGCATTCCACGAAGGGCATCGTTTGCCAAAGTGAATCTGAAGGGTATTTCGCCGAGGTTGACGCCAACATGGCAAGGTCCGGCTGCCGAAACGACTGGGAACCAGTTATGTCGGTAGTCAAATGGGGTGGTGTGTATCGTGTGTGGTGCGTCGCCGACCCAATGCCCGTTCAGGGTGAAGAAGATGACCGCTCTCGACATGGCGAATGGTGCCCGCGCTGCTTGTCCTTCAGCGGTGCTTGCTTCCGAGGGTACATGAACGTAACCACACCCAACAACATCCCCGACCTTCCCCCACTTCGCCGCAAACTGGAAATGCTCGCCATCCCTGTGCCCAAGGGCCAACGACCCGTCATCGCTACAATACCCTACACTGCGCCCCACAGATCCCGGCGGATGCTCAAAGGAATGATCCTCACTTCCGAGTCCGACCTCCATCCCACATTCGTCCACGCCAACTTCCAAAATGGTCACCTCGTAATAGGCTATCCTGCAGTTCCTACCCTCATTCCACGGCTGCGGCCGAGCGTACAGCGGCATCCCACCCGCGACCGCTCTGTGTCCCTTCTTCCGCAGACCGAGAAACAGTCGGTTGTAGCTAACTATCCCGTTCACCTCAGACATCGAGCTGATCTCTCTATCGAACTTCGGTGCCGTCAGATCGTCGCCCGTTTGAGCGAACCGCACGACTTGCTGTCTCCCGCCCATGCAGCCGATGGTGACGAATGTGTCGTCCCCATTTGTGTGCACCGTCCAGCGGTCAATGTTGTCTCCAAGTACATTATAGATGCGTTGACATGCTTGCCGGAATAGCAGATAGGTGTCGGCGTCAAGGTAATCGGATATGCGGAGGAGGAGCTCGTGGGGTATTGTGCTGATCGATGCAATCCTTCCTGCATGCAAAGTCATTGTCGGTGTCCTCGTGAATTCCGCTGGACTCGTTGTCGGACATGCCGGTGAGAGTTGCTGAATGTCCCAAGTCGATGCGATGTTCCTGCGTCAAATTTGCGAGGATGGCAGGTAGCTCAGAGAAGGTCAGGAGTGATTTGGGTGTTTCGCGCGACGGACGTGAGTTGCTGACTAAGCGCGTGCGTTCGCGGTCCCGTCATTTGGCTTCCAGGAACTCCTGCAGGTTAACAACTTCAAGAAAGATCACGGAGCGAGACCCGCCGCAAGCTTCACTAGGATATCTCCGGTGAGGCGAAACTGAGGCGAGGAAGTCATGGGGGAGCTCATCAAGTTCTCCGTCCATTTGTAAGTGCCTCGGAGTCCCGCTGAGAGGCACGGGTTCCTAATGTTTGGGCAACTGGGAGACCCTGGAGATAGTAAGTGGATACTAAGATGTGCTGAACAACTGGACCGGATGAGCATATAAGGAGCAGCTGGAGCAGGCTGGTCGTGCAGCATACCCTGCACTGCAACAAGAGTTGGAGGAGGATGGACGGTGGGCACGAGGAGGGGAAGTGTCCGAATGAGTCCGAATCGACCGACGCGCCGCGCCCATTTGTTCGACGTCGGGCTCCCCTTCCCTTTCCTCCTGCTTTCCTCCACTTTTTCTCGGAAGCCAGCGCGAGACCCACAAAAAGATTTACTGCAACTGCCCGCCAAGGCGTCAAGAGAACGCTCCGTTGACAGCTCTCGGCAACCTGTTTGCAGTCAGCGCATGCCAGATCGTGCGGAGGCGCTCCATGCGCTTCGAAGTGTGAACTCTGTTTCTACCTAAAAACCGACACACTACCCAGCTGCTGGACGGCTAGATCAGTACACCCTACAACACCAACATGCTCGCCTCAATCCTCTCACGACGTCGTTTTCCGCGCCTTCGTCAGCCCATAAGGCGCGTGCACGGCAGCCCAACGGTGGGCGCCACGCATCTCCTATCCATCTTGCCACCAACATACGCCCCCGACCCGGCGTCCGTAAACGCGCGACCAGAATATGACGTGGGGGAGTTCAGGCAGCCGACCAAGTTGGTGTGGAGAAACGCGCTGAACGATCCGTGCAAACCGGCGTCGCTTGATGCCTTCGGGACGACGGACTTTGAGCCGTCGGAGGAGCAGCAAGCCATTTTGGACCATGTGAGAGGAGGGACGAGCGACGTGGTGGTGTTGGACGCAAAGGCTGGGACCGGAAAGGTAGGGTAAACAGCTAAGCTATCTTTATGTTCGTAGGTGAGGATGGATCTAACGTCTTGACCCCTTCCCAGACCACCACACTTCTACGGACACTGCTCCATATGCCAAGTACTTGCCAGAACGTAGCGATACTTGCTTACAACAAGGTTAATGCTGACCTTATTGCTGAGCGCGCCGCCGACATAAAAAAGCGGCACGAACTACCGTTTTCGATTACCGCTCGGACGTTCCACGGAGCCGGGCTCGATGCATGGACCGAATACATCCGCGGAGACGCCAGCTCCATCCACGTCAACCCAGAAAAGTCATGGCAAATCTTTCAGGCGATGCTGACGTGGGATGCAATCATGCTCTATGGGAACGAAGTCGCTCAGCTAGTGAGCATGGCGAAGATGCACTGCTTAGCTCCTGAACATGCCTCGTTGAGCGGCATAACGGTTCCAGACACCCCCGACGCATGGAAAAAGTTAATGACTTTATACGACATCAAGTGCAAGCCGGACGCCAAGGAGGATAAACTTATCGATATTGCTCAAAAGTGTCTCCGACGGTCTCTACAGCTGGCTGGAGGTTTGCAGGACGGCAACACGTTCTTCCGAAGGCGCCTAGCGACAACAACATCTGCCTTGTTACAAGACCTGCGGGGCATCGAAGACCTTCAAACCCATAACGCGCAGCTCGCATTCGAACTGCATCACGGGGATGGCATGCCTAACATGAACGAGTTTGCCAAGCGCCAGCTGGACATGGCGATCACTGCCTGCAGGCGGAGCAGGTTCGTGCTGGACTATGACGACATGCTTTACCTGCCGCTCGTGCATGGGGCGCCGTTCCCAAAGTATGACCACGTTCTAGTTGACGAGGTATTCTGGAGTATGCAGCATAGTCATGGTTCTCCCCTTTTCAAGGATGTCTATCAACCCTTCGATGTTTCATTCGCAGGCCCAGGATATGTCGCATGCACGAGCGGCAGCTGTCCAAAAGATGTGCGCACCGGGAGGCAGGCTGCTTCTTTTCGGAGACAACAGACAACGTATCTACCAGTTTGCGGGCGCGACCCGGGACTGGTTTTCAGAAATGCACGATGAAGGATTACGACAAGCCGGCATTTCGGTTGATGCACCATACAATTCAGCTAACTCGACAAATCTCGGATTCGGTCTTCCCCTCGCTGAGCATCCCAGGCGGACTTATACCCACGACGCGAACCTACCCGTCGCCGACGATACCCAAACTTCCAACGCTTCCAAAAAACCATGGGCGTCAGTCACCCTCCTCCCACTCTCCGTTACCCGCCGCTGTCCCCAGTTAGTGGTTAAGCTAGCCCAAACACTCGTTCCGGAAATTCAATCGGCGCCAAATGCAATCGAAGGCGAGATCGTTTCGGAGCCAAAGTTCGAACTCGCTGAGTTTTTCCGTGGAGAAACAACCATGGTGCTCGCGCGCAACAACCTGCCGATCCTGAACTTTGCCTACTACCTGATGGCCCATGATTTTCGCGTTCAGGTCCCCGGCCGTCACATTGGAGAGGATGTGATGCACCTGCTCGAGTTTGCATGTACAACATTGGAAGTCAAGGACACCGACTGGACGGACGACTTGGCAGCAAAACTGTACCTCTTCCGCGAGTCGCTGACCGCGGATACGTTGGAAGAACGCGTCGGCGAAAAGCTGGCCATCGGCGGACTAGAGGCTTTCGACGACCGGCTAGACTCGATCATGACCATCCTAACCTACTGCGTCGGCCGGTTTTCGCACTCGCGCAGCGTGCTCGATCTCAAGAAGTACCTGCTGTACCGACAAAACGACCCTCCCGACGTGATCCTCACCACCTTCCACAAATCGCGCGGTCTCGAGATGGACAACGTCGTCATCCTCAACCAGATGGACCACATCAAAAAGTTCGACTCCTCACACCGCCGCACATTCCGCAACCAAGACACCGAAGAAAACCTGATGTACATCGCCTACACCCGCGCCCGCCGCCGGCTCCGCTTCATGGAATGGCTACCGGAAGGCCAACACCAGTCCTACGAGTACGTCCGCTCGCGCGACAAGTGCCCGCTCACGGGCCACGTTGTCGAACACCGGATACGACCCTACGTCACAACGGACCTACTCGAACGTGTGGAGATGGAACGGGACGCGCAGGAGGCGTTGCGGAGGAACAACACCCCGGGTTTGGGGATGAGTTCGAGGGAGTTGGAGATGTTGACGGAGATGATCGAGGAGCATGTCGCGAAAAAGAGGGTGGGGTGTGCGCCGGGGTTGACGGGTTGATACCTCTCAGCTGATTTCGGGTGCTTGCGTCTGTGGGACGCTTTTTATCTTGTAAATACGGTTTTCGTTCTTTTCTTGCCCTCCGGCGTGTTGATCCGGCTTACGTAGGCGTTATCCCGCTCCGCCTCCGTGGCCCTCGTCGCGGCGTTTCTACGTAGTACTTATACCTTCCCCTTTTCAGGCGTTTTCGCCTTTGTTTTGCTAGCATGCTGTGCTTGCTTTGTAAATAGCTTGCTTTTTTCTGAATAGGAAGACTTTTGTCTTTGAGATGAATACGAGGCTTCGTGTCTGTGTCCGCAACCCTTCCATTTTCGCCAAATGAGGGCATAGGCGTGAAGCTCTGTCTAATATCACGCTCATTTTCAAATATGTTACAGACAAAAGGAAAACCGGTCTTAATGTAAGGAACTCTAAACGGGGGAAGGAAGGGATAATAATGATAGTGATGATATGAGGAAGGGAGGAGGAAAACCCCAATGCGAGGCGATGGCGAACGATCCTAGCAAGATGCAAAATATGTGTCCAAGTGGTTGAGAGGGAACAGACGGTGGTTTTCGAATCCGGCGCCGTCGGAGACTCACGCCTTCAATTCTCCACATCCATGAGCGGAATGAAGGGGCGTCCGCCGACGGGTGTATATGTGCAATGAGCGGGCGATACCGGTTTGATGTTGTGTCTGCCCGGCCGACTGTCGAGCAGGATTCCTGGACCTAGCATCTACCACTGTCCGTCGAACCCGACGAAACCGGTAAGCAAGAAGATGGGGAAGTACTTCTTCTTTTCGAGGGTCGAGCACCAGTTCCATGCCGAGGTGAGACGGCCATCGATACATGAGCCAGCATCTAACACACATTGCCAAGGTCAGCTTATGCCAAATCAAAGAGTAAGACCAAAACAAGAAAACGAAACACCTACCAAAGAAGTTATCAGCCCCACTCCCATCGAACGCATGCCTGAAGAAATCCGCAAGAATCGTCTTGACAAGCATCTCGGTCCCGCCAAACTCGCCGTCGACGTACGCGCGGATGCCTGCGTCGCGCTCGCGCACGGCAGCGATCTGCGAGAGGCAGTTGACGATGGGCAGGAGGATGCGGTAGATTTGCGTGTATTTGTCGATGAACATGAGGGCGTTGGGGACGTTCTAGGGATTTGACGACGGGATGAGATTGCGCGACTCTAGGGGGTACGGAAGCACGCCGAACTTACGTGATCACCCAAATGGATGACAGACGACCCGACCCAATACCCAACCTTCTTCTGCGCGCGATGCAGAATCGTATGCATGATCCTCGACACCTTCGGCGCAGCCTGCACACGGTTCAAACCCTGACCTGTATCCCTCAACCTGTACATGTTCCCCTCCGCAAGCAGATCCTGTTCAGCCAACGACCACACCATGAACATATCGTGCATGATTTCCCTCCACAAGGTGAGCGACTGCAGCACGTAATGGTATTGCTTGGAGTGGTCGTGCGAGAGACGCGCGCCGCCGCGGCCAGCGCGGATGGCGAGCGAGAACTTGTCTTCCATGGCGTCTTCGCGGAAATAGGTTTGGAGGTACTCGATCATCTTATCGCAAGGGTCGCGGTTGACTCGCAAGAAGGCGTGGTTGTCGCCAATGGAGTACAGACATTGACGGATCTGGTCGGGTTTCAGGTCATTCGCGGCGTATTTCCGTGCAAGCTGCTCGATGGCGCGTTCTTTGAGTTTGATGTCGGCCTGCACTTGGTGTCGGCTGCGGCCGTCGGAGGTGATTTCCTGCGTCGCGATGGAGATCAGGTCATCTTGGAGGAGGGCGAGGCCGTTCTTGGTCGAGGAGAGGAGGGTGTATACGGTTTTGACGGGTTTGACGCAGGCGAACTGAAGCATTTCGCGGACTTCGGGGATTTGGGAGTCTTGGAGCATGTAGACGAGCTTGCCGTAAGTTGCCCTCATTTTCTCGGGGTTCATGATCTTGTGTCGGCGGCCGAGCTCGAAGCTGGGGTGGTTAGGGATGGACGTTAGCCAAGTCTTTGCCTCAGCTCAATCATATACTCCGTGCCGACAACGCATGCCAACTTACATCTCCTGGAAGAAAGCTTTGTTGTTCTCGAAATCCCTGTCCTGGAATAGGTCCTGCCCGACCTTATAATCCGCAGCAAGCACCAGCCCCGACAAGATCGCACACAACTCTTTGATCTGCGCAACGATCCGCTTGCTCTTGTTTCCATACGTCAAGATGTCGATCTTATCCGTATACTCAGAAACGCTCAGACCTGCTTCGAGGAGCCGCAGGAACTTGCGTTCTTCGAGGCTGAGACGCACAGGGATGTACTTTGAGCGCTCAAGGAACCAGTCGCCAACCGGCCGCTTGCCTGTCGGCTGAGCTTCGAGGAGTTTCCAGTCGTCTGCTCCCGCCACCCCTTCTGTTGTGGTAGCCGTTTCCTCGGGCGTACTCCTCCCCGATTTGCCCCTCTTCTGCTTCTTCTGCGACACGGGCGTCACCAACGCCTTACTCGTATGCTTTTTCCGATTCCCCTTCCTATGCTGCGAGTGGAAACACACATCGCAGTAATCATCGGCGCACTGCTCGCAGAACACCACTGCCGGCTGATCCTCGCACTCGACGCAGTACCCCTGCGGCGCCGGCGCCGGCTTCTTCTTCTTGTTGCCCCCGTTCCGCGAGCCGCTGCCGCCCTGCACCGGCTCGGCGTCGTGCGACTCGGCGGAGGATGAGTCGCCGTCCTCGTCCGAGTTGCCCGTGTGCAGCTGCTCGACGCCGCCGTCGAGGATGTCCTCCAGACGTACGGGTTCGGCGGGCGCTACTTTCGACGGCGCAGGCCTAGCTTCGGTTTTGACTGCCGTCTGTTTGTGTTGTGTCGCTGCTGCGCGGACATCTACCTCCCTCGCTCCGACGCCGACAGCATGATCAGGAGCGTCCACCTCCATCGGTACGTGGTTGTCGTTATGGTTGTCGTTCTGTTTGTGATCCTTCCCGTTCGCGAAAATCCCTTTCTTCCCCTTATTCCCAGCAGCAGCAGAAGCGGCAGTACGCGGCGGCGAACTCGAAGGCGAGGGCGTCGCAGACCTCACTGTCCAGTTGTCACAAGTGGCAATGGGCCGGGCGACAAGGATAGACGACGACGAGGCGGCGGCAGCGTCGGAGTTTGCTGTTTGGTTGGCAATGTCTCCGTTGGCCGCGGCAGGCTTGTCCATAGTAGGGGATGTGGGGAAAAGTCCGTTGTGTCGTGCTGGTCGGCGAACAGTTTCTCAGGTTGTGGGAATGTGTCGTTTGCTCTGATGCTTGAAAAGTGCAAGCGAATGTAAGTTGGGGTCCATAAAAAAAAGAGGAGCGAGCCTCAGGTACAACAATACATAGTGCACATTGCCTACCAAACGTCAAGAAGCAAACTGGAGTTGGACACGGGTTTCGAAGACACAGAAATGCAGATATACGAGGACGTTGAGGCAGCTGCTTGCACCTTGCGTAGGTGGGAAGATGCGGTCGTACAGTATGTTGTGGGAGGTCACCCACCGACAACCACTGAGCATTAGGAATGTGAACGGGACCCGCGAGGGACATTCGGTTGGCAAATTAAACAACCGCATGGTCACGTGCTTCTCCACACCACAACGCGTCAAGCCCATTCTCACTCACTCACTCACTTATTATCATTGGCGAGAAATGCAAACGGCCGATGGATGGTCGTTCTATCGACAGTGTGAACCTCTATCTGACCTCTTGGCTGTGATGGATGCCGTGTCCCTCCAACCTTCGGTATTGTTGGTGGAGCTACCCTCGGATGGGGCGCCAGGATGGAGAAGATGGGGGGGGGCCAGTTTGGAAAAACCAGACGCGCGAAACTGTCGCCCACAGCGGAATGCCGTTTGCAATTCTCAACTCCAACATGCTATCCGCCCGGGCAGACGTTACATATGCGAACCGCGATGCCTATGTACCAGAAAGGAGTGCAAGCGGCCAAGCCTTTGCATCGATCCAGTATGTTGCTGAATTGAATATACGTAACAGACCAACAGTGGTCAGAAACATCACATCTCTAGAGACCACGCTTGAATTCTTTCTCTCGTCTTCCATCAATTGGTTCTCTCGTCTTCCATAAAATACTTTACTGTACTTTTCGAGCGTAACAGGTTCTTAGTGACTGACCGCACAGCGTTTTGAGCCGGGCTAGTCCGAGACGAGATTCAGATCTTTTGATTGCGTTGGAACACAATGCCATCGACAACGATCCCATCCCCATCCCAGCGAGAAGATGGAGGAGATGCCGAGCAAGATGATATTCGGCCCAGGCCGAAATACATTATTTTTACACACGATCAACCAGATTTTGGGCGAGATCAGATAAACGATAGAATGCGCTGTGCACGAAAGTATGTTGTCATTGATGCATTTTTCTCGATAGTATACAAGGGAAAGCGAGAGAGAGAGAATGCTTAGGGAGCTGAGAGCTCCCAACAACAGAGGGTATGCTACTATGGGAGTGAATTGAGAGGGCCGATATATGTAAGCGTTTCGAAACGCTGGCACAACTCTTGAAGGGACGACGAAGAGACTTGGAGTGGAAGGGCTTGACTTAGGAACGTTCACCGCGGAGACGACGGGCGAGCTGTAAATAGGGAAGGAGAGAAGTGTAAGAGAGCTGGATTATAGGAGCGTGCAAAATTGGAAAAACATCTCGGCACGCACCTGAATATCCTTGGGCTGGATAGTAACACGTTTTGCGTGGATGGCAGCCAAGTTGGTGTCCTCAAAGAGGCCAACAAGGTAAGCCTCAGAAGCCTCCTGCAGTGCGCCGATAGCAGAGGATTGGAAGCGGAGGTCGGTCTTGAAGTCTTGGGCAATCTCACGAACGAGACGCTGGAAGGGAAGCTTGCGGATCAAGAGCTCGGTGGACTTTTGGTAACGACGGATCTCACGAAGAGCGACGGTTCCGGGACGGTAACGGTGGGGTTTCTAATGATTGAGAGGGAGTGAGGAAGAGTAGAATGAGTAAAGAATATTCGAGCCATTTTGAAAGGTGAATGTCAAAAGACTGTGCTGTGTCAGTCAAGAGAGTAGAAAGAGCGTACACACCTTAACACCTCCAGAGGCGGGAGCCGACTTGCGGGCGGCCTTAGTAGCCAGCTGCTTACGGGGAGCCTTTCCACCGGTGGACTTGCGAGCGGTTTGCTTAGTACGAGCCATTGCGAAGGTTTAGCTTTTGGTGACGGTGAGGGTGAAGGTGGTGGGTAGCGGTGGTGCCGGGTCTGTTGTCGAAGGGTTGGTTGGCGGAAGCAGATTGCGGTGGACTGAGTTGTTGTGTGGTGAACAAGAAGGGGCGGGGGGGGGTGGTGCGTTTTATATGCCCGCGAGGTCCTTCCTGAGTTGAGAGGGAGCGCGTGAGGCCGTGGGGAAGTGACCGGCCCCCCTTCCTTGAGAGAGAGAGCGACGGTGCGATTGGGCGGGTGATTGGCTGCACGAGCGCGTCTGAGAGTGACACAGGCAATCTGGCCTTACAGGGAAATAGCAGGAACTCGCTCTCTCTCTCGGTCTTCTTGCGTGCGTCTGCGACAGAGAGACAGAGAGAGAGAGAGGGAAACACCCACGCGCGGATATAAAAGCACCCCGCGCCGTCCGCAACTCCCTCTCTCAACTTCACAAACAACAACAACACAGCAACCGCTCCCCCTTCTCTCGCCACCTACTCCCAACTACCCGGCCACCGACATTGGCCTTCGACAACCACCCGTAAAACCAACAAACAAACACACTACTCTTCACAATGACTGGTCGCGGAAAGGGTGGAAAGGGTCTCGGAAAGGGTGGTGCTAAGCGTCACCGCAAGATTCTTCGTGACAACATCCAGGTAAACTACTCCGAAGCCGTTGCAGTCTCTCCCAACCACTCTCCATACCACTCTCTAGCTCTGTACTCATCCATCCACCCCTCTCTGTCTCTCTGTCTCTCTCGTACTCCTCAGGGTATCACCAAGCCCGCTATCCGTCGTCTCGCCCGCCGTGGAGGAGTCAAGCGTATCTCCGGTCTCATCTACGAAGAAACCCGCGGTGTCCTAAAGTCCTTCCTCGAGAACGTCATCCGCGACGCCGTCACCTACACCGAGCACGCAAAGCGCAAGACCGTCACCTCCCTCGATGTCGTCTACGCCCTTAAGCGTCAGGGCCGTACCCTCTACGGTTTCGGTGGATAAATCCATTCGCTTCCGTTCTCCTCCAACTACATCCACCGCCAACCCATCCATCCACCCTCGCTTGCTTGTTGCTATCGACCCTCTCTCTCTCTACACACACACTCTTGTAATCTCCATACCCCAGCGCTTAGCAACGGTGTTTATCAACGCCAAAATTCCCCTCTCTCTCTCTCTCGCTCGCTCTTGTATAATACCATCATTGTAACTTGAGAAAAGATTGCGCACAATATCAAACTCCATGATGACAACCCATACTTTCTGTTCTTTCTCGTTTCGCTTCCGCTTTTGAATTGGCTCGGTTTGGCTGAGGTGCTTGGTTTGGGATCCGGTTTCTTCTTTCTACTCGGACCTTTGATTGGAGCCTGACCTGGTCGTCATGGTTTCCATATACTCTTCTGAACATTGCACATGGCAAAATCTATTGTCGATACCTAGTTGACTTACCGGGACGAGCGTTTTTGCCGAGATGAAACACAAGAGGGGCCCGCGCAACGGTCATTGAGATGCCTCCCAGCCAGTACGTAGTAAAGCAAAGCGGCAAAAATGAAAAATGTGTTATTCGGCCATGCAATACATCAGCCAGACAGGGAAAAAAGGGATAGAAAAACAAGCGGGTAAAAAGTCGATAATACATGCATGCGTAACGGTGGAAATATGAGATGCGATGCGGGGGGGTGATCGTAAAAGAATGCGGAATGGAAAATTGTTTTATCATATCAGCAGGAAAACGGGAAGGGGAAGAGAAGCGAAAGGGGGATGGGCTTGGAGATATGGGCAGGGCTAATCTTGAGATTTGGATTTGGTTCTATGAGACGATAACTACGAGGCCGGAAACGCTTTCAAGATGTAATTAAACAACGTGAGGATCTTGCCCTTATCGCCGTCCATAATATCTGCATCACCAAGTATGAAACATCAGTCAAATTCAACCCTCAATCTCCATCCCCCCCCCCCCCCCCACCGCCATCTCATTTTTGTTTCTTACCCTGCGGCGTACAAAACCCCCCCGGCGCGATCCCCTTCTTCGCCACAAAATTTAACGCCACCGCGATATTGTCGATCTTGAGCACGGGGAGCATCGCTCGCTTATTGTACTTGCCGACACTTTCGCCCGTCGCGTCCTACAAAAATCAACCATCATCATTAATTCCATTGTTGTGGGATGCCGGAAATGACGGCTTTTGATGGTCACCTCGAGGGCGTAAATGAGGTTCAACCCGTCGCCGAGAGACGTGTAGAGGTTGTCGACTTGGATGTTGTGGGAGTGGAGGTGCTTGTTGAGCCAGTCTAGACCGCCCTACAAAAAAGTCAAATATTGCGTATTAGCAACTGGGCCGACGAGTGGGGAAACCATTACGCCACGTACCTTCTCGATGGCCCTATCGTCTCCGCTCGTGCTTGCTTCTTTGCGTTTCAGGTTCTGTAACGGCGAGACAAGCATATTCAGATTGACGGCAAACGTAAAGAGACAAGATTATGATCGTTCCTCTTCACGTACCAAGGTTGTACCGTTGAACAAATCAGGGTTAGACCGCAGCGGGGCACCGGTTGCTCTTCGCATGGGCGGTGAGCCGACGGGTAATTCCTTCAAACACGTGCGGGACACTGTGTCAGTTGGAGTAATCAAGTACTTCACATTTCCACAACAATGATACATACCTCCTGTGCCTCAACCTCCGCATGTAATGCTTCAGCACCCCCCTCCTCTCCCCCACTCGCCTCTCTCGAATGCCCTCTCGAAAGCGGATGCTGGCCCACAACTCCGCCATCATCCCCAATCTGATCCTGACTCGCACTCCTCCCAAACCCACCCCCCTGCCTTCCCGTCACAGCCGCCGCAAGGGCTCCCAGTGCTCCATGGTTAGTTCCAAACATTCCCGGAATGCGGCGTGGTTTGGGTGATTCCACCGGTGGAGCGGGTGCAGAGTCTTCCGGGATGGTTTGTTCTCCGGCGTGAGAGGGGGGGGAGGGTGAGTCGACCGAGTATGTTGATTGCGGCCGTTCGTTGATCGGAGTCTGAGCGGCGGCGTGCGAAGGGGATCCGTAATGGGAAGGCGGGCGTTCGCTGTAGTGGGATTGGGGGCGTTCGCTATACTGCGATTGTGGGCGCTCGTTGCCGCCGGCGGTGGAGGTGGAGATTTGCGAGGCGGGGCGGACGGATGGGACTGGGCGGGGGCGAGGGGTGGGGATGGGGACCGGGTGCGAGGCCGCCGCGCTGTGTTGGGAGGATTCGGAGGCCGTGTCGTCAATGTGGGAGCTGCGGCGGGGTTTGGGTGGGATCACGGGCGCCGAGGGTGAGTGGACGGGAGGAGAACCTGCACCTTCCGAGGGACTCGGAGCCGGAGCGGGGACGGGAGTGGGATAGACTCCGCTCATTCGGTGGGCCGGAGACTGCACCGGTTTCGGTGGCCGACGAGGCGCCGAGCCGTCCGAAGACGGCGAGGTGCCTTCATCCTCATGCACGGTGTTGCGGCGTTCGTTATTGTAGATGGTCGACATGGGACGCGCGGGCCGCGGCGGGGGTTGTTGGGGGTGTTCAGCGCTTATCGGCCCTTCGGGCTCTGAATACACGCTCTGACGCTGTCGGCTGCGTATGCTCGCAGTCTCGTCTGCATCTGACGCAGCGTCGTCCTTGGCAGGGCCTCTCATGACGTTCGCCAACGCGCTCATGGCGGCGTTCTGAGGGGGTCTGCGGGGCTTGGATGGAGCCTCGGAGCCTTCGGTACCTTGCGAGTCGTATCCGGATGCGTTGGATTCGGCCATGGACCCGGTCCTGCTGTGTTTGAACTCTTCCGGGTGGGCGACCTCCTCCGGCCGGGGCTGCGGGTTCACCTGCGATGGGGGACGTTGCGGCACCACGGGTGCAGGCGCAACGGGCTCCGCGCGTTCTTCTACGTGCTGAGATACTGGTTCGGGTTCCTAAGGAATGTGTAGGTTTAGATTCAAAATGGGGGCGTATTGGTCCATTTGCCATCACGTTACCTCCACAGCATCCGCATCGTCCTGTCCATCATCCTTCGAACTACTCTTGGCCTTCTTCGGCCTCGACTTTGTCAAATGACTCAACATGCCCCTCAATCCCATCTTCGGAGACTTCTGCGCTTTAAGCTTCTCACTCGCCTTCCCAGCCGCAGCGTTTCCACCAGGCGTAAGGTGCTGAGAGGCCACATCTTCCGCGGTCGGACCATCATGGGACTCCCGGGGAGTGGAAATCGGCGTCTGCACAGCGGCGGGTGGTGCCTGTACTGATGCTGGGGCAGCGGCGGGCTGCACATCATGGTCGTACTCTGCGCCATCATGCGGTTCATCTGTAACACCGATGCGAGCAGGTGGACGGGGCGGGATATCGGGAGTGGGTTCGTTCTCATCATTCACCCGTTCCTCTTCCTCCGGGGCCCTTTGGACTGGAGGTCGCGCGAATTTCGGTGGAGGTCCTGAGAGCATCCTGTTCAAATTGGCTGCAAGTCCACCCGGTTTGCCGGACTGAGGTGCGTCCGCAGCTCCCTGACGCGCGACAGGTTCCTCCTCAATAGAATCCGAGCCATCCGTTGCCTCATCAGACACAGAAGTTCGCGACTTTGCAACT
Organism: Fimicolochytrium jonesii; assembly: GCF_025526975.1. NCBI lineage: Eukaryota > Fungi > Chytridiomycota > Chytridiomycetes > Spizellomycetales > Powellomycetaceae > Fimicolochytrium > Fimicolochytrium jonesii. Next base: position 555,480 of record NW_026515678.1, read on the forward strand.
GGAGACCGTTCAATCGCTGGTGGGCGAGAGGGTGGGGAAGGACCGGTAGTCACAGCTCCGTGGTTCACAGCCATGCTCTTTGGTCGGGGTTTGGTAGAAAGAGGGACCTGTGGAGGTTGAGAAGGATGTACTACTTCGGACGCCGGACGAGGCCCCGAGTCGGCTACCGGACGCGGCACGGCGGCGGGGACGAAAGCTTCGGACGCTACAGATGGCGGTCTTGGCTGTGCCGCTGCGGCCTGTTGTGGTCTCGATTCGACAGCGGGAGGCTGAAAATCACATGGCCTCATCAGTTATCCGACTGACAGGGAAGCTACCGAATGCGCGAGACATTGAGTCTATACCTGAGCAGGTTCAGCAATCGCCTCTAGCTTCTGAGAGACCCTCTGCACTCTCGTTGCCAGAGACTGTTCGACGGCCGTGTTTGCTGAATCGAGCATAGCGGAATACAGATCGCGCGCGCCGGTGCGGAACCGAGAGTCGATAAAGTTCAAGACGACCGCATCGAATTCCCCCACCAGGTCGATGCTTCCGGCTAGCTCGTGGAGGTTCTGCCGACACTGCTCCGCACGTTCGTCGCCTGCCAGTATAGTCATAAGCAATGTGCGTGGAGAGGGCCACACGTAGCAGTCATACACTCACTGTTGACGGTTGGATCCTCAGCACCCTCAGCCTCGAACACGAAGCGCACCTCATCCACCAAAGCGTCCGCCAGTTTCACCCACTCCCTCCTAACAGCAGCATCCGCTTTCCCGACCGCATCTCTAAACGACGATTTGAGCGCACGGACCAACCGATCATCGACAGCCTTCGGTGCGTTCCTCGCCAGCCCAGTGACCGTCTGCGTCGAAGAGTCTACGTCCTCCAATACACCATTCGCAGCGCGGAGGATACTGTGACTTGCTCCGGGGGAAGACGGAGTGGACTCGGCACGAGCTATGAGGTCTTTGAGCCTCATGGCTCTCGAGGCCATTGCAGGGGTCGGGTACCGTCCTATTGGAGCGGAAATCGCGGAGTGAGAAATTTGGAGTCATCCAAACGTTTCATGGCCGCGAAAAAGTGCCCATTTGCCTCCCAGCCAGTCCTCCTATGTCGTCCGCCTATCCTGAAACCTACCGGCGGTCGTCGACATGATAAAGTCAGAGCCAAACCACGGTCAAGATGGAACAAGATGAACTGGTTTTCCCAGAAACGCCGCTGTACCAACAAGGATACTAGATGTGAGCAGCTCGTCGGGTGGGTATGAGAGCAAAGCCCCTGGCTCCCTCACCTCCGCAAGCACTTTCCGAAGCCGATAAGCGATCGTTGACTCTGGGGGTATGGGATACGTTAGGGTGTGTGAGACGGTTGCTCCAGTCGAAAGCTGCTGTCGACGACCGCCCGCAAGCGATCCGCGATGAGCAGGGGGACGTCACTTCGAATAAGGCCCCTAGGTCTAAGTCTTTGAGAATATGGCCCTGACTTGAGCGACATTCAGCAGCAGCTCCTAATCCTCTGATAAGAATGGACGCCTGACCTGCGTTTGGGGTTTAACGGGCCAATATTAAATACCCAATCGACCGGTGGTTGGCGCAAAATATAATTATTCATACCCAGCGGATATATCAGACTCCAGACTCCACAAGTCCTGATGAGATCCAAAGAGAAACCCAGAAATGCTACTATGACACTGTGATAATTCTAAGAAAATGCGAATAGATTACAAAATTGGGGGGGGGGGGGGGGGGGTTCGGTTAAATGCAAAACGTCCAGACCAAGAACAAATGGGTGGAGGGGTATATAAAGAGAAAATAATCCCAAACGGCCAGACGGGGTGGGGTTGTATCATATGTCCCTACGCAAACTGGGGATGCCCTGTCCGGAAAATCGTTTCTTCTTGGAATGACTGGCAAGAATGTTGAGATGCTTCGCATTATGGATGGCAAGTCATGGTTGACTTGGGTGTCATTCGTGCGTTCATGTGTGTGACGCATGAATGGAGGACTTGCGTGGTGTATGCGAGTAGTGTTGGTGGAGCGAATGAGAATCGTGGGTGGTGAGGCATGACTCTCGGCGGTCACCCCACAGTGGGCACCGCCAACGATTTCCGTGACCGCACGAGCTTATCAATCTTGGCAAACAGATCTGGTTTCGAGTACGGCTTGGTCACCAGGTCGTCCATCCCCACCGACAGGGCTTTCTGCAGGTACTCGTTCCGTGCATTTCCCGTAATCGCGACGATGGGCACGCGCGCGCCGTGAGGTGTTGCTATGCCGCCGTTGGCTACTTCCAGTTGTCGGATCTCGGCGGCGGCTGTGAGGCCGTCTTTTACGGGCATCTCGAGGTCCATGAGGATGATGTCGAACTGGGACCCGATGGCTACAAACAGGTCGACTGCTTCGCCGCCGTGGTTCGCTATCCGTACTTTGTAGCCCACGTTTTCAAGCTGCTTCTTGAGGACCTTCTGGTTGACCTAAGCAAGTGAACGTGTGAGACATATGGGAAATATTAAACCCTTCTCACACCACCCGGTACTTACGACATTGTCCTCCACAACCATCACCAAAGATTCTTGCAAATCCGATGTCACCGACAGTGACGACGGCGTACTCCTGAACCCTTTACTAAGCGATCCAGACGACAATTTCTGCGACAGCTTCTGCTGCGATCCATGCTTCGGCCGCGACGACCCTTCAATCGGCGTGTTCGGCGAGAAACTCCGCTTGCGCGTCTCAAGCCCCAGATGCTTCTGCGACTCGGTGGTGCGAGTCCGGTCCGGCGGATTCGCTGGTGGATCTCGCAGCTCGTACCGAATGTAGAACTTGAATGTCGTCCCAACGCCTTTGGTGCTCTCAACCAATATTTGACCGCCCTGCAGCTCGACAAGCTTCTTGGTGATGAAGAGTCCTAATCCTGAGCCGCCGAAATCGCCGTACGTTTTTATGGCGGGTTGGGAAAAGCGACGGAATAATTGCTGTTGCTCGTCTTGGGTCATGCCGACGCCTGTATCTGATACGCTGATGGAGATGTAGATGGGTGGGCCTGGAGAGGTCACTTCGATGTCAGTGTGTTTGGCGGATTCTGAAACAAACACGCTTATGATCAGTAAGAGCGCAGATCGTCCTGACGGTCAGAAGTATGGGTATAATTACCACCAACACTAGACTCAGCATCGTCAACGTTCATCAAGTCTTCATCGAGCATCCTCGGTGCGTCGAAAGGCTGTGCAGAGCTGGCATTCAGTAAAACTTTGATCTCTCCCTTCTTGACCGGATTTGTGAAGCGCATTGCATTCGTCAACAGGTTGAGCTGTAATCGAAAGAAACAGGAGGTCAGATTCTTCGCCCACGTACAGCCCTTGCCAAATTCCACTTCCAAAAGCCAAGTATAACCCACCATGATCTGACTCAGCCTCTTCGGATCTCCACACACCCAATCAACGCCAAGCTTCTCATATTCCGGATCCACAATAAGGGACAGACTCGTGCCCTTGATCTTAGCCTCCGTCTCAAACACGCGGATCGCATTTTTGACCTCCACATACGGCTGGAAGCTATCGTTCGAAATATGCAGCAGGTTCATCGAGATCTTCGACACCTGCAGCACGTCGTCCGCGATGTTTTTCTGGTGGTGTGCGCACTGTATGATGGTTTCCACTGCATCAACGTCATGCGTCAGTTCCTCTTCCATTTTGTTGAGCACATTCTCCAGACTCGCCATGGATGGCTCGTTGGTCTCGCCCCACTGCATCGACCCGAGGGTTTTTCGCATCATTTGTGCTTGCCGGTTGACGTTTTGCAGAGATTCATAGACCAGATCCGCGTTGTGATATATCCCATTGAGCGGGTTTCGCAGCTCGTGGCAGGTCATGTCAATGAAAAGCTCTTGTTTCCGTTTCACAGACTCGGCCTCCTCCGCACGTCGTCGCTGGTACTTCTCCGCCATCTCCAAAGCTTCTAACCGCTCTTTCTCCAACCGCTTCCGCTCAGTCAGATCGGTGATGGTACCAAGAAGTCCTATCGACCGGCCCTCCTCGTTGTACTCCAGGATGGTCTCTTGCAACACCCAGTGCTCGACGCCTTTGGTCTCATCGTAATACCTGAACTCTGCTGAATGGCGCGGCAACTTTAGCGCTTTCTGCCACTCCTCTTTGGCGTGGTCGCGGTCTTCGTGGTGCACTGCGCCGAAAATCTTCTTGCCCGCTGGGTCCAGCACGCGATCGTGCATGCTGATTTCCCAGAACTTCTCGTTGGCGTAGGTGAGGTGGCCCTTATTATTTGACTTGAAGATCCCAACTGGGCTGAGGCTCGACATGGTTTTGTACCGCCACTCCGACTCCGCAAGCTCTTTCGTCCGTTCTTGGACCCTCTTCTCCAATTCCAGTCGCAGTCGTGACACTTCTAGGTGTGATTGTACGCGTGCTTTGAGCTCCTTTCCAGAAAACGGCTTGACTAAATAGTCATCTGCACCCATTTGCAAACCATCTACTCTCGCTTCCTCGCCCGCTCTCGCCGACAGCAGGATGACCGGTATCCCCTTCGTCTTCGGATCTCCTTTCAGAGCACGAAGGAGGCCTATGCCGTCGAGATTCGGCATCATGATGTCACTTACGATACAGTCTGGCGGATTTGCCTTGACGGACTCCAGCGCTTGCAATCCGTCAGAGACTTCCGTGACCCGCCAGACTTTGCCGAGGATAGATTTGACGTACGCCCGCATGTCGGCGTTGTCGTCTGCCAGTAGCACCCGGCAACCGCGCGTTGTGACAGGTAACCTGGGTTGCATTGTCGTGGATGTTTCTGACAAGGTCGGTTCGGAACTGGTGGTCGCGTGATCAACAGGTGTGCTGTTCCCATCGTTGTCCCGCAAAGACATCCAATGATTCGCCTCTTCGATAATGGAGCTGCCGTATGTCAAGGAACCGACGGTATGCTCAGCCTCTTCTGTTTTGTTGAAGTCTTCGGATACCATATCTGGTGGGAGATGACTCGATCCGAGAGGAATCTGGACGAAAAACGTGCTTCCGGCCCCAACTGTGCTTTCCGTCCACAACTCGCCGCCGTGCAACTTCACCAGCTCTTGCGTGAGCGCCAGCCCTATCCCGGTCCCCTCGTGACTACGCCCAGAAGCTCCTTCGACTCGATGAAATCGTTCAAATACGCGGTCAAGTTGATCGCTAGGGATCCCTATCCCGCTATCTTGCACGGAGAAGATAAAGCGCATCTTATCGCTGCTGGTCGCAACTGACACGCGGATTGTGCCCTTCATCGTGAACTTGAATGCGTTTCCGATCAGGTTGAAGACCACCTTCTCCCACATGTCGCGGTCAATATAGGCTTCGCATGACTCGTCACATTGCACTTCGTACTTGACGCCCCTCTTTTCGATGGCACTCCGAAACACGCTCGCAAGGTCTCTCGTCAGGGCGGCGACGTGGGTCTTCCGGAAAGATGCCTGCATTCTTCCGGCTTCCAGTCGACTGAAGTCTAATATGCTGTTCACCAGTTTCAGCAGTCTTCGAGCATTCCGGTTAATGAGCGTTAACCGCTCCATTTGGAATGCCGTAGGTGATTCCTTGGAAGTCGTCAGCAAATCCTCCAATGGGCCCAGCATGAGCGTTAACGGGGTTCGCAGTTCGTGTGAGACGGAGCTGGAAAAGGGATACTGAGTGTTAGAGAATCTGTAGCCATACATGAAACTCTGGAAAAGGGATGCTAACCTGAAGAAGGCGGTTTTTGCGCGATCGATGGTAGCCAATGCGTCTGCTCTCTTCACTTCCTCGTTGAAAGCCATTATATTCGACAAGCTGCTGGCCGTTTGCCTGAATAGAAGCTCAATGAAGGTGCTGCAAGCGAGTTGGTTAGACCAGGAGAATATGTCCGATGAATCAGTAGCGTAAGGACACATACATGTAGTCCTCATCGTATGGTAGCCTACTACTTGTTCCAATGATCATGACCCCTTGTATGTCCTCGGCTTCACTTCCAGCGATCGGACAGACCACTACTATTTTGGAAGGATCTCCGAATCCTCGCCCTGGAATACCTTCCACGAGCTCTTGATTTCGCACCTCCACTGTCGTCCGCTTGGTGCAAACCTCGTGGAAAGGCCATATTTGCGGCAGCTCAAAGTCCCTGGACAGGTCAACAGTGATGTCTTCGATCGCGGCTCGATGATCCCTTGTGATCCCGATCACTTCGGCTAGGCGTAGAGAGAACGGCCGCCCAATGTCGACATCTCCGTTGGTCGCCTCCGCGATTTCCGAGCTGCCCGTGTACAACAAAGCAAATGTCACGTCTCTTTCGCTTGCTCTGAGAACGTCCGCAGTAATGCTAAGAAGGTTCGACACGTCTTTGGCCTGTCCAGCTGCAACACTGTATTCCCTGAGGGCTTTTAGGCGACGTTGAGCTATCACCTGACGAGATGTTTCAACCGTTGGATTCAAGAGACCGCCTACAGATCCATCCTCTTGACGGATTGGGACATAGGACCACTACCGAAGAAACGCGCGAGTCAGGTACATTCCTCCTTTTGTCCAAAAAACGTTCAAAGTATTGACTGACCGTGTGGTATGTCTCTTCAGGGAATCCGTTGCGTGTCATGAACAGAAGATCGTCCACGGTGTGCTTTCCAGCGCCCAACAGAGCCTGCTCAGCAGGGCCTTTCAGATCATCCCAGATCTCACTCCATGCCTCGGCTCCCGGTTTGCCGAACAACCATGGATGTTTGCCAGCACAAATTGGAATGTAAGCGTCGTTGTACAGCAGGATGAACTTCGGGCCCCACCAGATGGACATGGGGAAAGGCGATGCCAACATCAACGCGAGCGCAGTCATAAGGGACTGAGGCCACGTATGAACTGGACCAAGGTGACTCTCGGTCCAGTCGACTTCTCGCAACAGCTGTCCCATGACACCGCCACCGGCAAAGGATTTGGCCAGCCGTGGAATTGCCTTCCATCCAGTGGGATGCGTGAGATCGCCAAATGACTCCACGATTTCACCTGTATCTATCTGTTCGATAGTCGTCGACGACTCGGCAAGCCATTTGCCGGTCAGGGTGATATACTCTGGTCTCATCCACACAGCGGACCACTCGACCAAAGCCGCGCTCCGGCTCGGCGACGTCCATCTCGAGTTAATGATTTGTGTTGTGAATGGTTGAGGTGATTGTCCGCTCGCACAAACGAACGAGATCCAGTTTTCGAATTCGCAAGGGTTGTCCACGAGAATTAGGTCGGCGATCGGAGAACCTTCAACAAGGTTGTGTGTAGTGTTTAAGGCCGCATAGAGGGAAGGGTTTACGTAGGAAATGGTTTGTTCTGCAAACGAGCTTCCAACCGTCAGGACGACTGCAGGTTGTGGCAATGAGTCGAGGTACTGCAGGAGCCCCAGAGCTGCCAACGGTCTCGGATTGGATTGTGTTGACATCGTAGGGTTGTGTCTGAGGGCGGGCCTGGTCGTAGTCCAGGCGAGGCCGAGACCGAAGGATTCTTTTACTAGCGTATCTTTGTCTCTGGCCGGACCCCCAAAGGCACAGTATAGTGATGTAGTTGGCTGTCTGTACCGAAACTCTCTCTTCCTCAGTTGGGAGCAGTTGGGAGGAGTCCTTTGCTTCAGGTGGGCGTGGGAAGATACCGTATGCAGGTGGAGGGGGCTTCTAGACTCCTGCAGACGGTCTACGACACAAGCCCATACCATACCGCCGCATAGTACTGTACCGAGGCCCTGTTACCTTGGAAATCGGCATCGACTGTATCGTTTTGCCACCACCCGCGCGTCCCACTGGCATAACACATTGTAGTATATACCACAGTATCCCCGATACTATCGAACCATAAATACTTATGTCCTTTTTATCTACATTTTACTCCGAGTCTTTATGGCCTAATATGACGTCAATTGCGACGTTATTAAATAATGACTCATGCCGCAGAGAAGGAGAGAAGCCGCGTTGATTTCTCATCTGGCGATCCTTTGTTTGAACTCATGGCGGAGAATCGAGAGATTAGGCAAAACCTTATATTACTGCCATCCGGCGGTTCCGCCAATTATAAAGGACCTTGCGTTGGGAACCAGTTAATTAGTTTCGACAGCGCGCGAACCCGCCGTCATTCCACTCCGGATTTCACCTTACACATTATATCGAAGACCACTTAGCTCCTTCACCATGACTGCGATGAACAAGGCCGTCGCCTCCAGTGCCACTGCGGTAGCTAGATGTCGAACTGTTTGATTTTGTAGCCACTTGCCAAGCAACTGAAGTTGAGCAATACTCGGAAGCAACCGAGCAACCGAGCAACCGAAATCCCCCAAAACCCCGACTGCGATCGGATATCTGAAGACTCTGCAAAAACGCTGAACACTGGCTCGGTCACACTGTCACATTGGGCCGTCAGCCCAGCGCGTCGCTGTCAGCTTCTTGCAAAGGAGCTCTCCATCAGCATCCGGAAGCGAGCGAATACAGGAACACCAATCTGATGCCACTCTCGCTACCAATGTGTTCAGTAACTTCAGTGTTCTGGCATGACGATGGCAGGGTGTGAAACCGGTGTACTTCGTAAGAGAATAAATTGCATTGTATAGTTGTGCTGCTGTGAGTGCTATATGCAAACGTGAAAACGTCGAAGGGACAGCCAGCCCGCATCACAAAGATCAATCCCTTTTAAATAGCAAGAGATCCAAAAAAGAGGCACACCCACGCAACCTTCAGTAAGTTGCCTTGGATATCCCAGAAGCCCTTCCCTCCATCCTTGCAGAATCACGATATTCCGTCACCACCTATGCCTCGGGGTCGTGGGTCGCCGCCGCGTCCTTGAGCTTCCACCAACAGTTATGGCAGATCATGTCTTCTTTCGCTTTCTCAGCAACCATTTTGGATGAAACAGCATCGACGACCATCCCGGTCTGACTCTTGTCGACCGATGGCTGCACCTTGATAACCAACCGCCCATCATCACCCGGCCCAATCGACACAGTGCTCTTGCGCCCGCGTTTCCCCACCGAGCGAGATTGGTATTCGCCATAATCCCCCTGCTCGGCTGCGTCATCGTCGCGCGATTTTCGCTTGTGAGATGGTCGGTTGACATCCGAGGGCACGAGGACGGGTGGTGGCGGCGAGCTGGAGGAACCTGAGTCCTCTTCGCAAAAGCCCGGATTGGATTTACGGCGTTTCGTGCGCATACCGCGGCCGAGAACTTCGGGTTCTGATTGGGGTTTGCCGTCGTCTGCGGCGAGTGACGAGGGTTGGGCGGGGTCAGAGTCGTGCCCATCGTCACTGAGAAGCTTTCGTTTCTTATCGTTGTTTGTGTTCCCAGCAGCGATCGCGTCGGCTGGTGTATCTGCCGGTTGCTTGGCGTCGTCTTTATGTGTCTTCTCGACAGGCTCCATCCCCAAAGCTTTCAGCACTTCAGCCCTCTGCCACCATATGGCCGACACTGTGTTCTTACAATCAATACACTCATGACTTGGGCCTGTCGAGGGGGGTGCCAAAGCGCTCGTAGACCCGGAAGGTCCAGCCGTGACAGATCTGTGACGCGCCGAAGAAGCCGAGTTGCTTGCCGCTCCTCTCTCATCTGCCGGAGATATGATGGTCCCGTCGGACCCCTTCCTGCCAATGTATTTCGGTCGATCGCCGTGTCCGCCCAACGAGATCAGGATGACATTCGGTTTGTGGACTTTCTCCGGTTTGACATCTGCCTGCTGCTGAGTGCTCGCTTGGGCAGTAGTTGCGCATCCATCTTGTGGTGCATGAGGTTGGTGATGTAAGTGGCAGGAGCATTTATCCACGAGCGCCATTGAATACGCCCTGCGCTGTCCACCGGTTCTCAATTCGTGCTTGGCGGTGGCGGTGTTGGACTTCCTGGTTAACGCATAATGCCGCAGCAAGGTCGACCTGCAATTTGGAGTCGGCTTCCCTTTCAACCCGTCAATTTGGTCCGCATCGGCTGGATTATCCCCTCTCTCGTAGGGCTCCAGTGTGAGACGTGTAGGTTGGTGGAGAGATGATGCCCTAATAGCGGCCCCAACTGCCTCGTAGCTCCCTGGAGTAGGCTAAAGGCACGAGATCGAGAATGTTAACGGATGGTATCGATTGAAACTGGCTCCATGTCCCAACGCGACAAGCGACGTACCAGTAAGCCATGTTTCCTATGGTCATGTTTCGCGCAGAAAGCTTGGCACACAACATCCCCCTTCTCCGCGCCTCCAACCGCATCCTGCTCCGTAACAGCCATCTCCAGCCCGCTCCACATCGCACACGAAACGTGGAACGCGACTTGACACCCGCGTTCAGAGCAAGTGATGCAAGCTCCTTCATGTCTGTGGCAGATGGAGCAGTTCTGCTTCCAGCGTTTCTTATCGATTATCCCGATGCATTCAATGGGCTCCATTGTGTTGACGTCGCCGAATTTGATCTCGGGAATCCAGATGGCGCAGGCGACGTGGGCCCAGTTGTTTCCGACGGTTCGTTTGATGGCAGAGAGACGGGGACCGGGAACCATGGCACATAGAACACAGTTGTAAAGCTGCCGTGACAGAAGTGCTGGAGTCAGCTGGCGGTTCCGTCTTGAACCTGAGCAATCTTTTTAGAACTCACCACAGAACACTCCGGCTGTCGAGTATTCTGACATCGAGCGCACAGGAATCCTTCTTCTACCGTAACTTGGTCTGGTAACCCGTAACAACCTGGAGATATCCGGAACAAACTTAGAAAGCCTTCCGAAAACCAAAGCTGCTCCCAAAACCCAAAATACCTTTATGCACCCTCAACTTGCATCCCGCACACTCCACAATCTGATTGTTCATCTCCTCATCCAAATCATCACAAACAGCGCACGGGCGCGGTCGAGATTCATCCCACTCGGGGCTTGGTGGAGCCGACTCTTCCTCTGCACGTGGTGCTCTGGCCACCGCGGCGTTTATTGTCTTGCCACGGGCGCTCTTCTTCTTTGGCTTATCTTTGTCTGATGCGGGCGGCTCGATGGATTGCTTCTTGCGTTTTCCGCTCTTCTTTTGTGCTGAGGATGCAGCTGTACCGCGAAATAGAAGAGTGAATGGCCGAAGAATTGGGAAGGATTCAACTTCCCCGAGTTAGCTGACTGGGCGCATACCATGCTCGCGATTTGCCTTGCGCATACTCTCAGGCACCGGCCTGGCAACTCCATACTTGAGCCAATAGACCCCGCAAGTGAAGCACAGTATCTCGTTCTTGAGATCAGGACGCTGTCGAACTTTCCACTTGGTTGATTCCGTGGTATAGCAATTGACACATTCCAGGTGATGATGCGCGTTCGGGTTGGACGGGGATTGCTGTGCGCGCCATTCGTCTTCGCTGATATCGCCAGACAGATTGCCTTCGGCGTCCAGCGCCGTTCCATCCATGGCATGCTTTTGCGATTTGAACTGCTTACTGTAGGTGCGGGATAGGTGTGAGCGTTCTCGTCATGCAATGTACGAGGTCTTGATGAGGCGTCTAACTTACCTAGGGCGATACTTTTTGCAGAACTGGGAGTATACCGGAGCATAACGCCTTGTTTTCTTCCATTTGTAAAAATATGTTACAATTTCCGGGAGCGTCTTTGTCTTGACCTAGAGGAGGAATTCGCGGAAGAGCGAGCGTGTTATTCACCTGCATTGCCGCCGAAGACCCCGATTCTTCTTCACAAACGAACTTCCGCTCTATCCTAACGTACCTCTCTCTGAACGAGGTGAAGCTCATGTCCAAACTTCGTAATGCCGGTTTCAAAAGCCTTGATCTCCTGCTCCGTCCAAGCCGGCACTCCCAAATCGGCTGCCTTCAAAGGAAGTATGACCTGCAGCGCCTTGGCGATGTTATACCCAGCTTTGTGCAGTTCTTCGTGTGCGCGGTTCAGGAGATAGTCTGAGCATTTGATTGAAGCGGGCATGGAGTCTTGAATGCGCTTTATGTAGTTGTCGACTGTAGATGGTTAAACTTGTTTTAGCACTTGAACGAACAGGCGAGACGAGCATAGAGTGAGCTAACCTTCTTGATCAGTCAAATCAGTCGGCATGCGGAACACGAGCTCCTCATCTGTTCCTCGTCCTGACGCAGCTGAATGCAACCAGGGTCAATGTCACTATGTGGGCATGAAGGGCGTAGCCCAAATTCGTCTGCTATTCGCTCCATACCTGGAATGATGATAGGTGGCAACCCTGAATCCTTCTCCTTTCGCTTTGATGCTTTGGGGCGACTAGGCGGGTTCAACTTCAAGGTGATTCTTCCAGCCTCAGGCGTTGACGCGCTCGCACTAGTAGGCGCAAGTGCATGCGGCGGCAAGGGAATCTCCTCTTCGTCCGGAATGTCCATTCGCATGGGGTCACCGATCTTGGGAGATGTCCGTGCGGCAGGCGTGGATTCCGGTTCATCAGCCCTGGCCTTCCCCGTCTCAGGGTCACGATTGTCGGTTCGAGTAGGACTTGTAGATGATGGGCTAGGACGCACTATGCTTGGAATGACGGCCTGATGACCATCGCCGATTCGTGGCGAGCGAGATGAAGATGACCCTGCCGATTCGCCCTTGGCTGCACGCGGGCTCGAGGGCGGTGACGCTGCTTGATGGGATAGCCCAATGCTAGGTCCGACGGCAGATGCGGTTGAATCTGTTCCAGCACCTATCAATGTCCCAAGACCAGGAGCCAATGTCTGCGGTTGGTCCTGGTTTGCGGGAGGGGTGCTGCCGGTCAACTTATTGATAGCCGCCGACCCCGAAGCTCCATCAGCTTCACGCGGAGATCCAGATTTTGGGCTTGGGGTGACGGACTTGTCATCTTTGTTCAGACTGGGGATCCGGATTTTCGATTGCATCAATGGGACGCATTCCGGCAGGTCTGCTTGATACGCTTTGCCGATTCTATTGTGTGAGAAAAATCTGTCAGAATGACCTTTATGGACTTGATTTGAGCAGAGCTCATGTACCTGCTGGCAGCGCGCGGATGTCCACGGTCAGGGCCTTCTTCAGCTGTTGAATCATGAAAAGTAGATGTTCACAAGAATCAGAATGAGATAGGTAAACGTAAGACATTTCACCACTTGGGGTTAACTTACCAAGAGATTCACGGTATTTTGCGTATTCGCCGAAGTATCGGTAAGGCCAGATAGGTTTCACCGTTTCTTTATTGACGGGCAAAGGAAGCTCGATCTTCTCCATCTGAACCTCGCGATTCTCTGGCTTCGAGGAAGACGGCGTAAGCGCATCTGCGGCAATACCAGAAGGTGTTCCAGGATTATCGCCTCCCTTGAGGGCAGATGTCTTAAGGCCCCGGTTCCTTCTCTCAAGACCTTTCTCGCGCTCTTCGCGGCCTTCGAGTGCCTCCTTATTGCATTTAGCGCATTGCCAGGCGAAGCCTTTGGGAGGTTTCTTATTGAGGCCGACACAGCCCAGATGGAAGGCGCCGTTGCACGCAACGCATTTGACGACCGCTTCGTCGGGATTGCACCATCTGTCGCAGCTGTTGCATACGCGTCGTTCGGTGAAGTCCGATGCTTTGCCTGCTTCGACGAGGATGAACAGGTAGTCGGATAAAGCGTGCGCCACTTCATCAGGAAGGTTTCTGACAAGCTCGAGTGGGACGACATCATACACGCGGTGGGTATAACGGTCGTAGACTGTTCGAAAGAATGGGAAGGCAGTGAGATAATAGGAAAACGCATTGGGCATAGTCTATACATGTGGCTGCATGATCGTGAGTCTTACGTTGATCGTAATAGAACGTATCGTCTTTCGCTTTCCACTTGTCCAAGTCCGCAATGTGGTGTATATGCATGATCTCGCATTTACCGCGTATGCTTGTTACGCTGCATTTGTAATTAGAGATATTTGTCAGGAAATGGGCGGTCGTGACATCAACTGCGACGACGATGGGAAAGAATCTCAAGTTACTTACGGATTGATGTCCGAATGCATGGAAGCGAGTAATAGTCTTGGGTCGTGATTTTTCTTCTTGCCACCGGGTAAGACATCCTTCGGCCTGTAAAACCATCCGATGCGTACAGACATGTGCTGCTTGCCAGGGTGCTGTTTCGGTGGTGGGACGAATTCTAATACCCGGCCAACGTAGTATCTGAATTCGGGATGTGGAAGAAGGGCGGAAAAAATTGGTGAGAAAATTATAGAAAATGAGCCCGATAGATCATTCACCGCTGTCATTTTCAATATGTGAGCGTGGGAATGGGGTGACTTACAGCTCATTGGAGACATCCGGTGCCAAATAAACGAAATCTTGAGAGAAAATGGAGAGGGCAAAGACGTCAGAAGATTGGAACCATGTTCTCAAGGCCAAATGATCGAATTTAGATCCCACGTATCAGATCCAATGCCATCTTCAAGGGAGCGAGTAAAGCTTACCGTTGATGGCATATACCTGGCCGTCCTTAGCTGTTATTTGAGTGATTGGCTGCTTAGGACTTGTCGCTGAAGCTCCAGCACGCTTGGGTTGTCTCGTGGGGACGACTTGGTCTGCCGAGGAGGCGCCTGAGCCACCGCCTCGAGTGGAGCTCCCGGCTGTCGCTGAGCGTTTGGCGTTCCGCATAACTGGTTCCGCTTGAAGCAGCCGGAACATGAAATCACCCGATTCGCCGGAAACGGCGGTGGTGCTGTTTCTGTCTCGGAGGTGTCTGGGGGTTTGCGGTCGGTATGTGCAGGTTATTTATTCAAATACTAGGAACGACGTCAGTTTTCGCCTGGCGAAGAAGAGGATAGGGCCGCCAGTTCAGTGCTTCTTGGGTTCCTTGCCGGAAGATAGAGCACCTGCGGGCTCTCGAAAGCTTCGAAAGGGAAGTATGTTGTCCTTCTTTTCGCACGAAGGCTCGTCAAAACCGGCCGAGATGATAATGAGGCGACGGGAAGAGTTGTCCGGCTGGAATCATTCGCTCTCTCTTGACGGGGGGCCGCTCATCAAGCCAGAAACACACGCAGGGAATACGCGAAGTTGCTTTATTCGCCGGCCTCTGCAAGCATATGTTCGTTTGACTTCGCTTTCTCTCTCCGCCGTGGCCTGTGCATATGCACTTCTCTAAATCTATCATTATCGGATGTAGGGACGAATGGCAACCGCATGGGCGAGTTCTGCGTCGATGGCTATCCTTAAGTTTAGTACCGGGCACTTTTTTTGTCTAATCATGTCTTCCTAAAGCATCCCTTCACATATGTGATTTTCGACGCCACTTTTCTGTCGTGCAGCTTTCTCCTGAGAGCATACTACGGGCGACTTCATACGATGGTCATCCGATCGCAAAAATGCCAGGCAAGGACCATGTGGAGCCAGAGGCTGCGCTCTTCTGAGAAGTGTCGCCATGGCCATTTTCCTTATGAGGTTCGCCGCAGGGAGAGTACCGTGCTGGGAATTCCGTCGGCCATCATCTCACTTATGGAGAAGCAAGCGACGCAGTGTTTCACTGAGAACCTCTACCGTAAATACCGGCCACGTTTAATGCATGCGAACCGTAGCGCCAGTGGCCTCCGTGAGCATCATGACACCAGGACGATTCTCGTAGCACGCTTTGCCTCAGACCCTCCGGGCAAGTGTCAGCTGCAGGAGCTACCTGCCCGAAGCTGTTTTCGTTGACCAGGGCCATGGGTGGAAATTATTGCAGTGCGTGGAGGTCACTGCGTATGTCCTGCGCATTTGCGAGCGTTGCATTCCCCAAGGTTCGCCTCGTAAGCCTCGTACAGCCTCCGTTGTAAACAGAAGACCGGAGCTTGCAAGTTGCAACGCGTCTCAACCTTTTTCTCGTTTGGCCATCTGGCGATCGCGAGAACATGTACGGAGAGTACAAATTCTGTTTGTACTGCCTTACAGAAGAGTATAGGCTGCCGTCTCTCCGCTGGGTACTACCGACTGTATAGATACTAGGTACTGTTTAGGCCCCTCTCCGTCCTTACCTGTTCGATTCTGCTGTTGAAAGGGTTTTCCTCCTAACCACAGTACCGCAAAGCCATTAGGGGTGGTTATCTTCAAAGCTACATTACATTGACAGTCTACTTTGATCAGACAACAAACAATCAGAATCGTTCATAAAACCATGTGAGATCATGGTCATGAAAGACTTGCGTGGTGTGCCTTAGTGCGGCATCGAATGCAACGAAAGCCTCTTCCACACTGATCTGCTGCTCTCCCTGCTCCCTTGACACAACCGCATCAACCAACGCCCCAACCGCATTCACATCCGACACGAGGGCAAACGCGGCCCCCAGCGCCGAGTTGAAATGGCCGGTACGCGCGCAGTCGCCAATAGCGATGACGTTGCGGGCAGCGTAACGTTTGAGATGAGTCTCCTGGACTTTGAACACCGTGATGGGTGTCTCCGGGTCGGGAAGGAGGGAGTCGCTGGTCAACGAAGGGAAAGCGTCGTGGAAGCGCTGACAAGCGCCTGAAACCAGCGCCTCGATTTGGTCCTGTAATAGAGATGGCCTTTCGGGGTGGATTGCCGCAATGGAGGGAGGGATTTGGACCGAGACGACCGCCTGCGTGGCAGGATGGCCAACGAGGGCTTGTTTGAGCATGGTGCCGAGCTTTTCGTCATAATGTCGACGAAAGTAAATGTCTGCACCAGCGCATTGTGTTCCGCTGGCGGACAGACAGTAGTAGAGAAAATGTTGCGGTGATGACTCCATGAGCACTTCTTTGGTTAGAGCCTTGAATGCCAAGGCTCGCCGCGACCCCTCTGCGAGAACGATGAGGTCAGGTTTGGCCAGCTGAGTTGCCGTTGCGTCGCCCGTATGATATCGGATGCCCCAGTGGTCCTTGTCTTCCACCAGCTCCAACTCCTGAACCCCAAAGTGAAACTCGATCACGTCGGCATATTTGGCGCCTGCTACCTCATATAGTGACCGCTGCAGCGCCTGAACTGGCACGTTGCAAACTCCGAAAGGGATGTTGTCGTCGCGCAGACGCTCGGGGGAGAGGTTGCTCAAGGCTGGCGCGGGATTTTGTCGCAGCACTTCACGTATTGCCTCAGCGTCGTGCACGCAGGGAAGAGCAAAAGTGAACGATGCTTCTAACCGAGTTCCCAGACGTTCTTTAGGAGAGCCGTCAGAAATCACGTCCGGGGGTTTGTACTGGTCGCATAAATGTATTCCACCCACGCGACTTGCTTGCAAGGTATCATTATCGCGATGGACACCCAAAGCGGTGAGCTGCTCGAACACCCAGTGATTCAGCTGAAATATGTTTTTCCGCTGAAATACACTGCGAAAACTCTTTCCCCTCTCTTCGGTATCGGCAGTGGGAGGAGACTCCATGAACGACTGGGTGTTACTATCGCTTCCGTTTCCTTCCTGGCCGTCACTGAGATGGCGGGACTCGAGAACAGTGACCTTCGCGGCGCCGCTTTGAGCACACCGGATGGCGGTGGTGAGGCCAGCCGGACCGGCTCCGACGATGATTATGCTTGTGGCCATGGTCATCTGAAACTCTCTGACAGATGTTTTCCACAAGAGGATGGATAAATCATGACAGGCGAGAATTTAAGATGCGGTCGCGTCCGAATTGCGGAGCACTTTAGATATGAAGTGCTGCGCCACTGTCGCTCCTCCCGTCTTCCCAAACTGCCATTGGCCTGGGAAAATTCCAACTTCAGAGTTCCTCGTGCAGGGTTTTGAGTTTACAGCTTCAGCGGTACCGGCGTGCTGTTTAGCTTGGAATACGTAGTATATGTAGGGTTTCCGAGCTTCCGAGACAGCTGGATGGATATCACCGCTTGAATTGCGGAAGGCAGGCTGCCGAGTATTTATCACTCGACCAAGGGAGACCTCGAGTGCTGAGCCCCGCATTCGATACGACATAGAGGCGGCGACAGCTGTGCAGGACGTATCCATCATTAGCAAGGTGCTTTTGGCTGCCGCTGTGTGAATAGGATTGAAGGAGGACAGTGCTGGCAGCCTGTGCGCCATGGAACCCCGAAGCAGCGAAGTGGAGGGCACTCCCCAAAGTTACTCCTCGGGCTCAATTACAAGAGAAGGATATCTCCCTGTTTCGAATACCGGTCAAGTGGTCGGAGGAGGTTCCGCCGAGCAAATGTTCGCCATTCCTGTGCCCAGCGATGAAGCCATGATCAACCCGCCGACGACTATATTGAGCGCGTTGCGAAGACAACCGCTTTCGACTCTGACGCCCCTTATGGATGGTACGGCCTGATCCCATTTGCTATATGCCGTTGTGCTGCCTTTTTAGTTGCATTGCTGGCATTGACTCGTTCAAACTTTACGTCCATCCCAACATCAGCGGTAGATCTGTTCCCTTCTTTCATGTCATCAGATGCGATGTTCCCTACGTTGCTGGACACCGTGGATCCGCGGATTATTCAACCTTGCATGCAGGATATGGATGGAACGTTGAGCGGCGTCAATGGTCTGGTGGATCCGTATCTTCTAGCCAATGTGACGCAATCGCTTGCGAACGCCGACACGTCTTACCTGTAAGAGTGATGAAAGGCACATGCACTGGATGATGTATAATCTGATCACATGGGTATCTTCGTAGGCAAACATGGCCTCGAACGATACGCTCTCAAGAAGAAGGCAACCAGCATCAGGTGGAACACCCTAGGAATATCGGCAGTTCTTCGATCGACGTCGTTGCGCCGGGGCCTGCGCTCCAATCTCTTATGATGGATTCCCCAGGAGGACCTTCGATTCCGCATCCGTCCGTGCATAACGTACAGTCTCCACAATTCCCAACCGACTCTTTCGCAAACGCCTCGTCACAGTATCCAACCCCTAATGCTATACCCACCCTGGTGAAGCATAGATCGCAATCACAGGGCTATATCGATCCCGGAAACTCGTCGCCACATCTGCCTCCGCCGACGCCTGTTGACAAGTTGCGTCCGCAAGTGACGTTTGCTACACGAGTTCAAGGCTCTCCGGATCCATTGATGTCGAATGTCGTTTCAAAGAAAGAGCACCCGCCGAAAGTGCATACAGGGGCACAGTTTCCCCTGAGTGGCCCGAAAACCCCTGAACCCTCGGCGCCAGCGAAAGCCAGATCATTCCTGGGTGTGGAAATCGTGAGCTCGGGAAGAAAGGTCCCTGCGTCGCTGATCATGGCTCAGAACAATGGATTACCTGAGATCGTGTCTCCCGCTTTGTCACAGAACCCGTCTACGGCCTCGAATGCAGAGACGCCGTCAGCGATGATCAAGGCAAGGCAACGAAGCACCACGAACGATCCCGCAGCCATTGTCAAAAGGATGGAAAAACTCATCGATTCAATCCTGGCGGAGGAGCAGAACCGAGCTGATCAGACTGCACAATCTGCGGAGCCCGATGTTGATGCAGCTGGGAAACATCTGGATGACGATGGCACGTTATCGAGCTCAGCTCTGACTTCCCTGCAGCAGTCTTTTCGAAAGGTGGAAAAGGCCGGATGTGTGGCGCTCTTGACGGAAAAGGTCGAACCGCTGTCCCTCAAGCGCTTGATGAAGCTGCTCGAAAGCAGGATCAAAGATTTGGAGTTTGTCGATGCCGGGGTGCGGACCAAAGAGAGCACTCGAACGCCGAAGAAGAAACGAAAGTCCATGGGGCCGGCAGACAGACATGCGGCAGAAAACCCAGAAGATTCGGAAGTCCCGCAGGTGGATCAGGACAATGACGACGAGTCCTTGTTTGTCTCCAACTTGACAAGCTTTCTGCATCGCGTCAATTGCAGTCTTGATGCTTGCAGGGTGGCGTTCATGTTCTATGGCCTCCTGGTGGAGCATGGAGTGCCAATGCATCAGCTTGCGGAGTTAGGATACAGCGAGGATATGATACTGTCCGGTGTCAATCTGCTGAAGACTCAACTGGTGGAGACCATCTACGCCATCACAGAAGCTTCAGCGGATGTTGGTGACAATGCCAGCTCTCAGGCCAAAGCTCTTCAAGCAGCGTTCGACCACAGCAGGCTTAAGAGCGTCCTGTCTCCCTTGATCGTGAAGATCTATGATATCATGGGCAGCATCTGCGTACTTTTGACAAACAATGCGCTGGGGGATGACATCGTGATACCGCTTGCCTTTGTTGCACTCTCCCCATTCTTTGTCCCTGGGATCCAGGCCGCGGGCTCGTCGTCATCGGCTAGTCTCGGCTTGGACAAGATCGAGATGCGAGGAATCGACATCTGCCGCACCATTTTCAGCAATCATGCGAATCATCGAACTTTCATACTGGATGAGCTGTGTGCCAATCTGATCAAGCTCATTCCATCGAACAACACGGCTACAAGTAGCAAACGCATGCCGAGGCAGTATCGTTTGGCGGACGGGAAAAACTCGATACAGATGGTCACGGCGCTGATTCTGCAGTTGATGCAGAGCTGTTGCTCTGGGGCGGCTTTGATTTCTACAGCAAAAGATGCGTGGAGCAAACTGAGAACGGATGAACAAGAGGAGCGCGTTCCGGTTGCCACTGCACTTGTCGAAGGATCGAGTAATAAAAAGAAGCTGAAACGGGCTTCGGACTCCGCCGCAGATGGCCAGGTCGAGGCAGAAACCCCGTCGAAGGAGTTCCCGGAGATATCCAGAGTGAGTTCAACTCTGTTTACCTCTACGCTCGAGCACAGCACTTACACGGGGTTTCAAAGGTCGTCCTCGCATGCAAGCAACATGTTGATGCAATGTCGCAGTGTGCGCATTACGTGTTCAAGTTTCTAGTATCCAGGAGCACACTGAATACCTCGGATGCTTATCAAGGCAAAGACAATTTGGTCAAGAACAAGCGCGGAGCGATCTCCAATGAGGCCGAGTACAAAGTCGTTTTGGAGCATATTTTCAAAGACTTGCTGGTTGTGCTGAAAACACCTGAATGGCCTGGAGCCGATGTTGCTCTCACGGTCTTGGGTAGAGTACTGGTGAGTTTCCAGTCTTTGAAGACATTCTTGAAAAAGTCGCTGATGTCGTTGTCGCTTTCAGGTCCAAGCGCTTGATGATACCAAAAAGCAAGGTGACACCGCCATCAGGGTTCTGGCGATCGAGATGCTTGGCGAAATTTGCGCGAAGCTACGAACAACGCGGGAAGTGTCGCCTGTCGTTACCTCCGCGTTACTGGGCATTAAGGACTTCGTCGGTGCGGAGTGGGGCAAAGAGTCCGCTCCAGAAAGTATCACCGCCGTCAGCTATATCCAAAATTGGATCGCAGATTGGCTGGAGATCGCAAGTTCGGATGATCCGGCGTTGAAGCATGCGCAATTGACATTTTTATGCACTTGGGCGGCTACCGTCGGAGTGGATAGCTTTGCAAAATGGCCAAAAGCCGTGAAAGACACTGTACGGAAAGTGATCTTGCACTATTCGGGAACCATTTTGCAAACTCAAGTGCCGAAAGAAGATGCTCTCGATATCACACCGATGCCAATTGCACTGAAAGACCTTTCTACTCCGACATTGGATACCCGACCGCTCATCGAGTCGTGCGTCGAGCTTCTGTCCGCACGTCAACCGCTGGCTCAATCGTTCGATGCCTACCTTCTCCGCATCGGTTCTGCGCTGGATTCTGATGTGGTGGCCCTCCGTGCGAAAGCATTGAAAGCTATGCAGGAGGTGTTTATGGCCGATCCGTCAGTCCTCCGCGTTGGCAGCGTCAGGAAAGTTATCGAAGCAAGACTAGTCGACCAGAGCCCCAGCGTGAGAGATGCCGCAATTGAGCTCGTTGGCAAGTTCTTGGTGAATGACCGTGGAGATGCTATCGTCGCGGAGTATTATCCACCGATTGCTGCTCGAATCATGGATGTTGGCATCACTGTTCGGAAACGTACCATCCGTCTGCTCAAAGACATCTTTGTTCGATTGCACAAAGTGGAGAACGAAACTCTTCGCCCCATCAAGCCTGACATCCTTGTGCGTCTACTCTCGAGATTGAGCGATGAGGAAGACACCGTAAAGGTAATGTCAATTTGTTCGGACATAAAGGGTTTATCAAACTCCTGACACTACACCTGACAGGATCTCGCTATTAAATCCGTGCATGAAATTCTACTTAGCCCGTTTGCCTTTGCACGGGAGAGCGGTCAGCTTGCTTCGCAGGCACACGGTGACTCGCATCCTTACCAAGCGTGGGCTACTCTTGCACCATCGGCGCGAACTGAGATCCGCGAGCGAGCACTGCTATTGGTCGCCTCATTGAAGGGCTCGTCGACAGAAACCTCCGACGCCTTCAAAAAACTTCTTGACAGGAGCCTGATCATTCCATCGAAGGCTGCAAGGGAGGATGTCTTCAACGTCTGCAAGAGTTTGGTGGAATGCTTTATGGAGGAGATTCTGTGTTTGGAGGAGAAAGAGAGCAAGGTTCGATTCGGGTTTTGTACTGCTGTTTGCTTGTAGAACGTCGCTGACACTCCTGTCGAGTAGGAGCCTATTATGGAGATTTTGTTTGTCCTTCTTCAATTTAGTGAGGTATACCCGGCCTTGCTTGCGTCGCACGTGAAAACGTTGCAAACCTACCTGGGCAGCTCTGCGGTAAGGATGGACGACGACGCCTCACTCTTTGCAACTAGTCTGAACATCATGTTATAGGTGTCAGAAGCAGCGCAGACCGCGGAGGCTCTGGTGGAACAGCGAATGAAGCAAGCAGTCATCAAGATTCTAGAAAACATCATTCCGTTCCTGGAAGACCCGGATCTGCAGAATCTGACGGCCATCGAAACGGATTTGGTGCAAGCTCTGAACCGCGGAAGTACTCCGCTAGTGCTGGTCGCGGCCCCATGCTTATGCTCGATCGTGGAACACGTCACTCATCACACGGAGAAGTTGACGATGCTCCTTCGAAGATGTGTGGAGTTTGCACAGCGCACGCGGAGCACAGTTCAAGCGAATCAGGCGGTACCCGAGTCTGGATGGCGTGGGACTTGGAGGTCCTTGCTCCTGACTGGGCAGTTTGTCCGATACTTTCCATTTGATGCGAAACGCGCGTCATTGACTGGAACAGCTGCTGAGGACTTGGACAAGCTGACTCCCGGGTCCATCTCGACACATGTCTGCGATTTGCTACTCTTTTTCGTCAGCCCGGCCGTCAATAATAGCACCAAGTACGCTGCTCTTGGAACACTTGGCGATATCTTTATCACCTTTCCGCGGCTCATGTTGAAACCGGAGTGCCGACAAGTGATGAACTCTGTGTTCGTTGGGCAAGCCCTAGCTTTGAAGATGCGCCTTCTTACGACATTCCGAGATTACCTGCAACATGAACAGAAGCGGGATTTAGAAAAGAAAAGTAGGTTCCGGTTCTCTTGAGCATCGAAGCATTTGTTCACTACAGCTAATATGCTTGGTATGTATCAGGGAACGCGGAACTTGTCGGTCAAGACGGTGTAGACATCAAGGTTCTCATCGGCAACGCAGACGAGATGGGAGACGCAGGAATCAGCTCTTCTATCATGCAAATGTACCTGGATAGAATTCTGGACTGCATGATGTGCAACAATGACGGCCTCACGCGCACAGCTTTTGATTTGATTGAGATAATCTTGGAGCAGGGACTGGTGCATCCCTTACTGGTAAGTGCATTGAAGAGCGAGTTCCTCCATCAAACTCATTCTTAAATTTGTCCTTTCCAGTGCATGCCTGCCATCGTAGCGATGGAAGCTTCGCCCTCCACAGACATCCGCGGTCGTGCTAGTCGATCGCACCATCGTTTGTACGAGAAGCACACGAGTTTCATCAACTCGAAGAACATGGATTGCGTGAAGCATATGTACAAGTATCTGGCCATGATCAACCCTCCAAACGGTCGGGAGTCTTCCGTTCAAGGTAACCCCCACGGAAAGGCATTCGGAAACCGCTATTGAAGTCTGGAGTCTGACTCTTCCATTTTGCCTACGTTTTGATAGGATATCTGGTAGTCAAGAGCAGCTTGGAGCCATCCTCATTACCGGAACCGTACCTGGGGCGGATGTACGCCCTCGTCCAGGCGAAGCGACCACGGAGGAACGAGTTCCTTGGGAATATGGTCAAGCAGATGGATGTCGACTTGAGTGGGAAGATTACCATGGTAAGACAGGATTCAACGTCGGTTCAACGTCGCTCGTCGTTGACCCACGTTGCGATTTTAGGCCCATATTGGATTATGCCGCTTCATTGCCGAAAACCTGACCCTCTTCCCTTACAAAACGCAAGAGGAAGTCTTGACGGTCATATACCACGCATATCGCGTCTTATCCGTCACTGGGGAGACGATCCTTAGGGAAATCGAAAAGAGCGAGAACGGAGAACCGTCTGTTGAGGTCTCCCTTTCAACCCTCGCCCATGCGTCTGTTTGCATGGGGATATTGCTGGTTTTGAAAACACACCTTCAGGCTCTGTATACCATTTCGGCGAGGTGCGTGATATTCGATGGACCGTGGTCTCCAACTTTGACATGGACCTAAACTGCTCCGCTTGTTCTTCTAGTCGGCTATCGGTTTTCAAACCGAATGAGGGATCGCGAGCGAGTGAGAAACCGGCGGTTCGCAACCCGCAGGTCTCGTTTGACTTTACCTGGTGCCGAATGCCGTTTGCGTTGGTGACCGCTTTTGAGAACGAGGATGAGATGAAGGATCAATGCATACAGGTAAGGGATTCACTTGGAGTGCGTTCGCCTGAAATACTATTTGCTGATGATGTGATCTCTCGTAGTTCCAGGAACTGATGCACTCAGACTACACCGCGGGCCACAACCTCAACGACCCCGACGCAGACGACCACGACGGCGGCGAGATACCCCTAAATGACGAATCTTTCGTCGACAAGGCCGGCCAGACAGTCATCACCGTTCCCGACGAGTCGATACCAACCCGCGGGACGTACACAGAGAGCGCGTCGAGTCCGATACCTAAACAACCCAAGCGACGCCCCTCGACAAGAGTGAGCGAAGGCGCACCGGCGGCGGGCTCAAATAAGAAGCGAAAGGGTGCGGATGGAGGATCGAGAGGGGCGTCGGCGGCGGATTCGGGCCCGCCTTCGCCGACGCAGCAGCCGAGGAAACGGCGGCGAAAGAGTCGGGCGAATGTGCTTTCGGATGAGGATTGGGAGTGATTCCATAGACTACACCAACACCACGCCAGCCATTTTGCAAACGCCTTTCGCTTTCCGTTTCGCGTCACGAGCTCAATGACATATACAGCTCAATGTAGATTACGTTTCTGATCCTTTTTTTTGTATATAGTTTTCCGCCCAGTCGCCATTTCCCCAACCACCCGTACTTATGCCATTCGCCAAACGTGGCTGTGAAGGGAGTTATTTCGTGACCATACGTGCACGAAAATGAAATACGTTTTCCATCAGTTTGCGTCTGGACGGTGTTTGATTACGTGGCGTCCGTTCAAATTCACTTCAGCACTGGCAGGACCATAACCCTCTTTGACCTTCTCTTGGCTGGACTCATCTCACAGATTTCATGCCGATACTCTCTGGATGTGGCCGAGAGTATCCAACTCACATGTGTCAGGGCGAAGGATTCACGGTCGCCCGCGGGAAGCGCCTGCATAGACAAGCTCTGGCGGCAAGAAGGAAGTCCGAGTGGCTGCCCGATTGCGATCGATTCGGGCGCTCCACGGCAGATCTCGGAGCCCAGCGACTGCCCTCCTTTGGGATTTACTATGCACATCATCTCTCCTACGAGGAGGTTTAGCAGTTAGTTTCCTTGACGACGATCCGGTGTTGATCTTTTTTTCATTTCCTGGATATTGGTCGGAGTGCATGAGATAACAGTTACGTCACTCGAGCCGTCCACAACGCGGCCGACGCCCAAGCCGGGATGTGAGCGGATTCCAAGTCCCTGAAAATCCAAGTTGACGATCAAGGAAGGATCATCATGCGAAGATCAACGAAATGCTGAATCATGGGGTTGATTATAGAAGGCGCGCCCAGGCAACCACATGGCGCCATTCCGGGGATTGGCTATGACGTCGCCATTCGCCACAGCCCCGGCGCGTGGAACAGGCGCGTTAAGGAGTGGACGTCGCTTGGACAGCTTGCCTACTCTGTATCCTTGTATGGGGAAAAAAGGACGGGAACAGGATGGGCAACAGAACCGCCAACTACTCAAACTGCTCGCTCTTCGCTGGAAAAGGACTTGGCCGCATCGCAACTCTCATCAGAACGACTTGAAAGAGCAGTTCGTGCTATTCTCGTAGATACCGCCGTCCCACTCTATTGTTCTCGTGGTGCTGAACTTTCCGCCGCTCAGCATTTGACGCACAACCCCAAACTCGCCACTTTCGAACTCGACGACACAAAAAGAGTACTGCCGGTTCTCAGCCATCACCCTCAGCTATATCTGCGTTGGCCTCAGGATAAAGCATAAAGGCAACTCTCCCTACTGAAAAGCAATTCACTCCTCGACACCAACGCCGAGGTCTTGCATAACTGAAACCGACACCTCGGACAGACCTTCAACCAACTCAGCATCTCGAAAGGTGGTGTGGAATTGGACGACCGGAAGCTGTACTGGACTCTCAACAAACGACCTTGACATAGGTCTGGCTGCTAGTGTGCAAAGAGCCTTCGCACCCGCACTGAGGTGACTAAGCCGGCCCGTTCGCGGGCTCTCTCAGCTCGGCTTCAGCAGTTGGACGTGCCTTGAGAACTAGGTGGGTGAACTGAGAATTACGTGCTGCATATTAGGGCATATTAGGGGAAGGTATACGTTCTAACTGTCTCGTCGCTGCAATAGACTACATAAACCACAATAGAGGACTGAACAGGATGGGACTTGGGAACTACATCCGGGACATATCGTCTTCCATCGGCGCGAAGGTGAAGGATCAACCGTCGCAATCATTGGAACAAGCTTCTATGCACAACGGCTCTGTAGAAATGAGATATTCGAACGATGATCCTGCCATTATCTGCGGTGCTGATGGACAGGTTCGATGGACGTCACAGGCAGTGTCCCGACTACTCGCGTGGAGACAGGAAAGCCTCGCGAAACAACCGTCATCACTATCAGGAGACATGCCAAAGAATCTTGGTGACACGCACGTCTCGGTTGACGAGTTGCAACACCTATCAACACTGGACGTGCCGCAGTGTATAGCGAAAAATCGGAGTGACGGCGCAACCATCTACGTACTGCAGAAAGTAACAGCGCTGAAAGCTGATGACCGATCACGAGCGAACGAATCTAACGCCTCTGGCTTCTTGGTGGAGCTACGGGACGTGAACGACGTAGTCCGAGGGATGGGTATGCCGGCCTTACAACTAGCGACACCACAAGCGCCACGATTACACAATCAGGCTACGTCTTCGTCCCTTCAGCGGTCGTCTTCCGACTCATGGGAGACCACCGTCGAGAATACCGATGACTTTGCGGCCGATGCAACATCCAGTAAAACAGCTACACTCGCACGGGATTCCGACGAAGTGTACCACTCGGTAGTTGAGAAATCTGACCTTGTGATGCATCACATTACGGATGCCATATTTGGCTCGACAGGAGACGAGCAGAATAATGTGCTCGTTCAGACACTGTGCGCCGCTTTAGGCCAGGTCTCCACATCTGTTCATGCCGCCTTTGTCGGTCGATACATCACCCGGACAACCTCAAGAGCTGATAAGGGGGAGTTGATCACCTCCCTGACACCACCGGTCGACTACTATTCTCTGATCTCCAGAAGACCCTCAGACGATAATGTCCTTCCGGATAGCATCATTGGCTTCACAGGCACCGCATATGTCGAAGGAAAAGGGTGAGTAATTGGGGTAACGGATTTCGGCGCACGTAGAGACTCAATATGCTAACTCGGGCGTGTCCTCCCACTTGTAGTCAAATCGACCTTGGGATCGTCCCACAGCTACACCGCTCCTTTATTCACGCTCTGCATTCCACAATACCCAGCATCATCCCCGCAAGCGAACTCTCTGTAGTTCCCAAGTCTACATCGTTCTGCCAGCCTGAAGACTCCATATGTCTAATCGGGCTGCATGACCTTGTGGGTCACCCAATAGGTGGACTGGGCATCGCATACAGAAGCTCGTCGATAAACTCAGCTGATGAGGATGAGGATGAGCTGATTGCAATCGTCAAGAGCGTCTTGAACCAACTAGCTCCGAAGGTTGCAAAGCAAATCACTCTGACTTTGGAGATGCTTCGTCTGAAGAAAGAGAAGCTCGAGACGGAAGTGGCTACCAAGTCTAAATCACATTTCTTGGCCAACATGAGGTATGTCAACAGAGAAGGTTCTTCACGTTTAGAATCGTTTCTGACCCGTTTCCGCCCTTCTCTCTTTAGTCATGAGATCCGTACACCTGTATCGGCAATCATCGGTCTGACTGACATGATCTTGTGGGATGAACGGAACCTATCAAATGACAACCGAGGGCGTCTTGAGCTCATCAGCTCGTCAGGCGAGCATTTGCTAGCGGTTATCAACGGGATCCTCGATTTCAGCAAAATCGGAGACGAGGACGTTAAGTTCCAGCTGAAGTCACAACCTCTCAAACTGAGGAAATGTATCAAGGAGGCTGGTATGTCTTTGTTCCTCGGCGCTGTCCAGCTTTTCTTGGGGTCTCGGTCCGTCTCATCGTCTTTTTTCTTCTTTTAGTTCAACTGGCAGCGCTGTCACCGGCCGCCTCAAGAAAGAGTATCCGAATCATTGCCAAGCATCGCGAGCTCTCAGCCCAACAGTCCGGACTGATCGGATCCGCACCCACATCAGTCTCTAAGTCGCCAACAGCTGCAGCAACAAATCTAGTTCCACCGGTCAGGAGGACGTCATCGCGCTCATTAGACGATGAGAAGGATGTCAAGTTCCATGACACGTCTCTAGCGTTCTTTTGGAGCGTTGCGGACGATGTACCGGATTGGGTCATCGGCGATGTGACTAGGATTCGGCAGGTCATGTTGAACTTGATGACCAATGCTCTTAAGGTAAGATTTGCGTAGATCAGCGGTAGTTCGATGTGGGAACGGCGTACCCACAGTCAATATCTTTGCTTTCGGTATTTAGTTCACGAGCCAGGGTTTCGTTTCATTCAACGTTCGCCGCCTTGCAAAGCAACCGGAAGGCAACCCGGGTGCCCCGCCCGGCAGTTCCTCCTTTGCTGGTGAGCATCACCCTTTGAAGCCATCAGCATCTGGGTCAGATGCGGAAACAAGAGCTACGCTGTCACCGCCTACCCCGCCCACAACGCGACGATCCTCTACATCCTTGTGCCTGGCAGATTTAAAGGAGGACATAGACAAGGGAGATGCGGCCGTCCTCCTGTTCACCGTCCAAGACTCTGGCTGTGGTATTCCGAAGGACAAGCTGAACTCCCTTTTCAAGCCATACTCCCAGCTGGACAACCCGAACAACATGGACTCGACTGTCGGCACCGGGCTAGGTCTCGCGATTTCCTCCCAACTTGTCGAGATGATGGGCGGCCAGATCTGGGTCGAGTCCTCGCTTTCGGTTGGGTCCAAATTCTCCTTCTGTGTGCCTTTCCCGATCGGAGAGCCGGCTGCTTCCTCGTCGTCGGGGCGATCGTCACCTGATGAGGAAACGGAAGTGGAAGCGCAGTCTCCTGAACCTGTCAAAATCACACCGAACAAACCTGCGCCTACCAAACTCGCCGCGAGGAAAGCCATCCCGCGTCCTGCTTCAGCGCAACGCAACCCCAGCGCCTCAAGTCTGAAAGGCGACGAGTCAAATGCAAGGCAGATGGGGGGCCGAAGTGATGACGATTCCACCTCAACGGATTCCGAGTATTCCGGCCTGAACAACAGCCAGAATGTGAACGCGACCACGGCAGACACGTCGGCATACCACGAGGATATGCGGTCGTTGATGGAGAAGCAACATCTGGTTAACAGCGCGGCGTCGGAAGACTCGTTGCCTTCAGACGCGGGATCTACTCCTACGACGAAGATTCGGCGCTCGGCGACACGCAGGACACGGCCGTCGTTGGCCGATACGGAAAGAAGGAATGCGGCGAATGATATGAGCAAGACATATCCTTTGCGGATTCTGGTGGCTGAAGATAACGCGAGTAAGTATCGGGTGCTGCTTTGAAAGGAATCTTCACTAAAGCATACTGACTTACGGTGCCATTTTTCTGTTTCAAAGTCAACCAACAGATCGCACTGACCTTGCTGAAAAACATGGGTTACAGCGCGGACCTAGCCAAGGACGGCCTCGAAGTCCTCGAGAAAGTCAAGAGCATGTCCACATACGACCTGATCCTGATGGACCTCTCCATGCCGAAGATGGGCGGCATTGAAGCAATGCAAGAGCTCATCAAGCGGTGGGACGAAGAGGAAGAGCAAATCCGCCGGCAACTCGAGTCCGATCAAGAGGAATTCGGTGCAGTGCCACCTTCTCCAATGTCGCCACCCCTGGCGAATACATCGCTTCCGCGATCCTCTTCAAGGGCTTCAACGATGTCCGGCCAGGAAGTGCAGACGGGCGCGTTCCCGAGGAGGCCGGTCGTCATTGCGCTAACGGCGTCCGGAACCGCTGCGGATTTCGAAAAGTGTCGTGATGGTACGTGTTTGTTTTGTCAACAAAGGGTGTTATCACTATTCTTTTCCCCGCCTTTTCCGACATTGATCCCCAACCACTCCCGTCATCAGTAGGCATGCAAGACTGGCTCAACAAGCCCTTCCGCCGCCTTGAAATGCAATCCAAAATCGTCCTGCATTTCGCCCACCTCAAGAAGGCACAAACACCTCTATCGCCTCCCGAAGGGCCTCTCGGAGCACCAGTACGCGCGCATGGACGCAGCGTATCCCAAACTAGCATATCGAACCCGTTATCTATTCCTTACCCAATACCTAAAGCCTCGGCATCCACATCGTCACTCAACCTGGCTTCGCCTGAGGGACGCGAGGCGGCTTCGTCGGCTGAGGAGATATCTCCGTCGCGTGCGCCGACTGCTATGGTATCACAGTAGGGAGTAACCCCTACCTAACCAGCGCGTGTATATTATACTCCCTGCGATGTCTCGTGGCATTTGGGACGTCCCTTCATCCTCCCACCCCTAACACACATCCGACCCTTTCTCCCTGCATAAAGACATCTTGTATTTAGTCATCCGTGGTTGACCATGATTTTGGGTTTGTTTGTAATTTGATTTTTTTCTTGGGGGTTTCATTTCTTAATCATGAACCGATCAAAATCAATCAATACCTATTCAGGGTTGCTTTGGGTCTCTGTGCGTGGCTGGTGATTCGGAATCATGTTGGGTTCTAGGCCTCTAGATTAGTACAGTGCATTCCATAGCGGTTGCGTATGTATTTAGTACCGACCTCTAACTCATAAAGGCGCTATTGACAGACGCCATGGATGGGCACGGCCAAAATCGCCCTGGCAGGCGAAATGATCATCTACAGTATCTACATCTATGTTACAAAGCGCCATACGCGCACAGCACCATCGTCCCCACCCGTTGCCAACAAATCCCCGTATCCGTTTTCCTTTAGAGGACACCATTTCACACAGTTTATGTCACTATGGCCGTGGGAGTCGGTTATGGTTGCTACTGTTGCGAATTGTGGCGTTGTTGAGTCCTGTGTGCAAAGCAAGTTAGTTTCCGAGCCGTGGTGATGTGGTCACAACGTGGCATCCGGAAGAACTCACATCCCCATTAGTTATCCCATCGTTCGCCGCCATCGATTCCAAAATCTTAACCTTGTTATCAGCACCCGCCGTGACGACCCGACCATGGACTTTCGACCACGACACGCAGTAGATGGTCCGATCATGGTGCTCTGGTATTGTAAAGATGTTGCGCCATTTCGGGTCTTGGCGCGGCTGGAACGATAATGTGGCGGGATCGGGCCGTGGTGGCGTTTCTCTTTGCCAAAAGCGCAGGGTGCGGTCGTCGCTTACTGAGGCTGGATGGAGTGTCATGATATGGGAAGTCAGTGTCCATCCCATCGTGACCACGATGATGAAGACCGCCAGCGGACCTAATAAATCTCCTGTATCGTTGAAATCCACGCCCCAGACAGTCGAGCCGTGGCCTTTCAGCGTATCTGAGCAGTACCAGTCGTCGTCGTCCTCGCGCCATATTTTCATCGTGTCATCATACGACGCACTGACGAGTAACTTCAACCAAGCAATGCTTCATTAGCATCGACAGTTGACTGAAGTTGAGAATTCACTCCTCTCGTCACCTACCTCTTCGTTCGGATGCCATTGTACCATCTTGACATCCTGCTCGTGCTCTTGCAGTACACTCAGGCACTCAAAGTCTGAATCTCCAACGACTAGATCAAGTAACGAAGATGTAGCGTTATCTGGAATGGCCCGTCATAGGTTCCGTCCCTTTCTCAAACTCCACACCCACCTTCCCAAATCCATACGCTTTTATCTCTGCTGCATGTGGCTAGAAGAGCCCCTGATGCAGACCACGAAACGCTTTTCACTTCGTTTTCATGTCCTTCCAGCGTTGCGACGCAGTCCCATTCTGGTGGAATTGCAGGAACTGTGAGCTTTCTCCCTGAAGGCTGTGAATGCATCGAATGCAGCACTGACCACCACTATCTATATCCCGCTCCCAAATCGCAGTGCTGGCATCGAAGCTGGCAGTAGCCAGTAGCTTTCCGTCTGGCGAGAACGCAACCGACCGAATCGTCCTCTTATGTGCGTCGTCCAGCGTAGATACACAACCCCACGACCCATTCCCTTCGTCCAGCTTCCATAACCGTACCGACTTGTCACCCGAACAAGAGGCGAAAAGAGGTAGTGTAGGGTGCCACGATATCGACCACACCCGGTCAGTGTGCCCTGGAAAGAGTTTCAGAAGGATAGAGGCATTAGAAAACTCCTCGGGTATGTAGACCTCTATTCGGCTAGATCAGCATAAACGTGGGCCGTGGGCAACAACTAACCTGGTAATTCCGCCAAGAGCTGGACTTCAGGCATGTTTCGTTGTACTGGGTCGTCCTTGGTTTCCAGATATGTGCCGATTTATGCTTACAAAAACGTCAAATGTTGCCTCCAAATGCCCAATCCCGACTTAATCGGATTCTGCCAGTGGGTACGACAGCCAACTTGCCCCAGTGCAAACAAGATCTCGACAGCGCGCCCCGGGACTGTCATTTCGAAGGAAATAAATGACAGAGATAATCTACAACGGCGGAAGGTACAGTATGTATACAGAAGGGCAACAGTGTCAGACTATGAGGTACTAAGCGGGCGTGCTGTTGTGCTATGATGAAATGACCTCCCAGCGTTGGAGTATACCTTTGATCGCAGCCTAAACGAGGGTCGCACAAGAATTAAAGTCATATTCTAAGAATTAACAACGGGAGAGGTAAAGGTGTCGCAAGGGTGAGGACAAACATACCTGGGTGAAAGGCTTCCCGATGGCAAAAGTAACACCGGCATTGTCGAGCAGCACCTGAGCTTCAGGATTGTCAATCCGATTGGCGGTCGTCACAACGATGGGTATCTTGCAACCGGCGTCGCGAATAGCCTTGGTGGCTTGATATCCGTCCATGACTGGCATGATGATATCCTAAAGACGAAGGGAAGAGCAATTAAGGCATATTCCGTGGCGCCTGGATAGCGAGCTAGTACTGACCATGAATATGAGCCGGTATCCGTCCCTGGCGCTGTCCGCAATCTCGGTTTGCGCTTTCTTGTACATATCTACAGCTTCTTGACCGTTCTCTGCCTCGGTAATCTCAAATTGCCCGGCAGGAAGTATTCTTTCCAGCATTCGGTGCAATATGCGGCGATTCAGCAAAGAATCATCGACAATGAGGATTCGTTCTTTCCGTGGGACTGTTGCCTCAGTGCCAGGGACGTTGGCCGGATGAGACTTCGATCCTGGAATCAAAGGGGTGTCCTCAGAGCCTGGAGTTGACTCTGGTGACTCCGACAGCGTTTGCTGTGTGGCGACTGAAATTTCGACCGTCGTCGTGGTTGACGTAGTCGTCGTCCTGTTCTCGACTCGATTTTCAAGCGGGTTCGCTAACTCGTAAACTGGAGTTGTATGCCGAGACGTTCGCCAGTTTTGTTGCGCCTGTACGGCGATGTCGGTTTGCTGGTGTTGGGCTTTGTGCAGAAGTTCTACTCGGTGTTGCATATCAGCTGGCGATATGCAGTCATCTTCGGAGCCGGTAGGAGAAGGGGGCAGTGGCTTGCCACCCGCAGCGAGAGACGAAACTTTGTGCATCAACCGTTGCTTGTTGATATGTTTGATGTCCGTCATGGAGGGTCCGTCTCTTGTTGGTGATGCAGTTTCCGCTTGATTATGTTGAAGTATCACCCTCGTTGGTCCCGCCAGCGGAGACACTGGGGTAGTGCGGTCCATGTTTGCGGTCGACTGTCCGCCTGTCCAATTCGAGTCCCGGTCTTTGTATCCGCTATGACTACGGAGTGGGTTGGTATCCGTCCGTTTCCAACTCCTACGCCGTCGTACTGGACCCTTCAATGGCTGAGATGAGCCACAATTTACGTTTTCTGATACCACCACATCCAGAACTTTCAGTGGTATTACAAAAGCGAATCGCGTTCCTTTACCGACTTCGGTTTCGACGGCGATCTGGCCGCCCATCAGGCGCACAATCTTTTCGGCTATTGGGATTCCCAGACCGCTGCCGCCGTACTCCCGCATCGACGTGACAGCCGCTGGCGTGTAAGGTTGGAAGAGGGATTCCATCACCTCCGATCCCTGATAGAGGAAAGCACGCGAAATGAAGTTAGCAGGTGTCCGGAGTCCTGGAACATCCAGTACTGTTTGGCTCCCTTCACGTACTATGCCAACTCCAGTATCTGTGACCGTGATTTCTATCAGATTCCAATGCGTCCATTCCGCTTTTGCGGTCCGCCAGGCGGGTGGGGGACATCCCAAACCCTCGATTCCAGTGGACGGGTCTGTCCACGTCCCCGGCGTCAAGGCCGAACATCGGAAGGTCGTCAATGCATCCTGAGAAGACTGTCGCCTCTCTCGCAAACGCGGATGAAGCTCTCCTTCCAGGGTTGAGTCAACAACCGTAATTGAGATCTGGTCCAGTATCTCCTGTTGCTCCAACTGTGGGTCAGCTGCAGAAAGGATTTTGTTGTTGCTGTTTCCTTTCTCCACTACCGGAACTGTAAAGCTGACACCACCCGCCGGGACATGCTGGGGTGCCCACCACTCCGTTGCCTGATGAGCTTCAACGATAATTTCACCCCCAGCGGGCGTAAACTTGTAAGCGTTCGACACCAGATTGTTCAGGAGCTGCTGCATCCGGGTCGGATCGATCTCAACCCGCGTAGGCACGTTGGCTTCCATCACGCTCGTAAACGAAATCCCATGCTTGCGCACCAGTTCCTCCGCGCACGCAAAGGAAGCGTCCAGCAAATGGTGGAAGTCGAGCTCGCTGAGCTCCAGCCGAACCCTCCCTCCCTCGAATCTGTCCAGATCCAGCACATCGTTGACGATCGCGAGCATGTACTCCGAGGAAAGCTTCATTGCTCTCGCCGACCTTGTCTGCGACTGCTCGCGCGATAGTAATGACATGTAGCTGTTGCCTCTCTCTGGTTCTTCGGACGCCGGACTCGTGGCGCAATTGTGCACAACAGGACACGAACACGGCCGTCGCACGGAATGAGATGAGCGCCGCTTCTTTCCCCTTCTGTCATCGGAGTTGCTGTCACTCGAATCCGATTCGTGGGAAGGATAGTTTTCGTTGCAGTCGTCCGAGAAAGAGACTGTGGCGAAATCGGAAGAAGACCGTTGAGCGAAGGATTCCTCCATGTCATCCAACAGGAATTCCGCCATATTGGTGACCGCATGCAGTGGATTTCGCAGCTCATGACATAGGAATGACAGAAAACTAGAGGAGCATCCATGAAAGAAACCGCGAAGTCAGCACGAATGGGTGTAGCGTAGAAGGCATTTGACAAGCTCACGCACTTTGCCTTATCCCTGTTCGCTTGCTTGGCACGATTTCTTGCGGCCGCCAACTTCCTCAGCGCTTCCGTGACTTCTGCTGTCCGCGCGGTCACCTTCCTTTCCACGCTGTAATACGCACGGTCCCTGTCCGCTAAAATTGTCACCATCCACATTGACGTGAATTTAAGGAGCACTAGGAACATCTGCATTGCCACGATATTCTCGAGAACGCCTGGTGCCCAGGGCTCGCCGGTGCTTCCGCGGGTGTAGTATGTCTTTCCCAAAGATAGTGTTAATCCTGAGGAACCTCCGGCCAAAAATGTTGATATCGAAGAGCCCGGTGGACCGAGCACCGCGCTGAGAAAGAGGACGATGGGGTAGCACATGAACAATCCAAAGATATTGGACAGAAAAGATCCCCGAAACGCAATGGCTCCAATAGGAGGACAAGCAGCGACTACCAGGAAGAGGAAGAGATGAAGAAAACCTCTCCAGGAGAGCATGGAGCTCCGACAACAATGGATGTTGGTCGATCGTAAGCTGGTAAATGTGACGATCAAGGGGGCTCCTAGGCTGAACAGAGAGCGGGATTAGCAGGATACAATGCGGTAAACTTGCGATACACCGGAGGGCATCGAACTTACGCAATGCCATTGACGTTCGTGGTTACCCATTTGACGTAGAAATGCCAGAAGTACAAGTGAGGAGAGATGATGCCTATGACCATGTATGCGCCAAGGAACCCGGTAAACAGAGACATCACGATCCCGCACCCAAATGCGGCTGCCTATCAGAGAGATCAGTAACTACATCGTAGCAGTATGGTTGGAATGAAGTCTCTTCCTTACATTGCGCTTCCGGGTCAAATCGAAGGGCAACCCCGGTGCTCCCAAGTAGTTTGCCACGTACTGGATGACCAAAGTGACCAGGAATGGATCTATACTATCAACCGCCGCGAAGGCGGAGGCCGTACGGACATCCCATGTGGGAATGCTTTTTGTCAAACGAAAATCTGTCTCTTAGTTCGGAAGCGATTGAACGTGGGGGACGAACAGGCGTACCTTATTAAAAGGCTGGCCACAAAGACCGTCGGCGGAATCAGAAGTCGTACCCTAACAGGCGCTTGCATTTGAAAGCCCTAGATGGAACGGAGATTCAGTTCCTGAGCCGCGGTGAAACTCGGGGAGTTTTGATTCCTCGACATACCACAGTGATTCCGCACACTGGCCAAAACGTTGAGGACCGATTGACAGCCGTCGCTCGAAAGGCCAGCGCTGACGATACCCACACCACTAGAAGGGTGACCAACCATGCCACCTACAAAAGTATATAAGCATGCACGATCCAATACGGGGGGCAACCCCAAACATTTTGGTCGTATATCCTCCTTTCCATACCATTTTTGGCCATGGAGTCGGCTTGCTGCCCGGCAGATCTATCAGCCCACACATCATGATCTAAGAAGACGCTCGAGTCAGTCTGGTACAAGAGGTCCCTCCCGTCTTGAATGGTACACCCTCTCGTACAAATTTCTTTGCCTTGCTCCAATCCTTGGTCAAATCATTTACTGAACACCAGCGGTCGACCTTCGCACTTGGCTTGACCGAGTCTCTCCGCGGGTCTCCCGCATTGGTGGCAAGCGACGCAGTTCCCGAGGAAGACATTTTTGTGCCGGCCCTGGTCGTGGCCCACGAGCTATTTGATGCGCCCGCATTCCGCCGCCCGGCGAGAGCAGACATGTAGATGTTTGCGCCAGAGCTGCCGCTGACTCCGCCGCTGCAAGCCGTTGACGTCCATGTGCTCGAGGACGCCATGTTGGTGACCGAAAGCCGCAGAACTCCGCTCTCGGTCTTGCCCCGTTCGCCGCATGTGATATCACTGGGTTCGGCGCTGGGCGGTATCAGGGTGCTCATTACTCGAGAACACTCTGCTCATGAACAAATCCACCTCCGTCGGAGCAACTTGACTGTCCGCCACGAAGTAAAACGAACGCGCATGTCGATTGTGTATAGGGTTAAAAGGGGTGACGAGAAGAGTTAGTGTTGGGTTGCAGTAGTGGGCGTGGCAGTGTTCTTGCAACGCCATTGTCTAGTCTCCAAGCAGATGCATGCGAAGGAATTACCAATTGGATAATACAGAGAGCAGGGGCGAGACACGCGGATCATCAAGTCGAAGTCCAGAACCGTCTGCAGGTATGGTTTGTAAATGTATGTATGCTTTTCGGTAGCGCCAAAAATTCGGAATTTCCTTTTTAGCGGAAGCCACACCCGGGAATTCAGAGAGATATGTATTTGTCACAGAGGGGGTGTCCGTAACCATCAGAGTATTGCCACTGTACGAACCATGCTGCCTGGCAATAGAGAGGCGGTGAAGAGTGCAACGGGGAACCGTTTTCCAGCACTACGAGGTCCGTCCCTGAAGCGTTATTCCAAAGAGCGTTTAATTTCAAACCCAAGAAACCCCGCCAGACCCCTTCCGGCGGGAGACTGTCTTAGGCAACTTTCCACCTCCGATTGTCGCCGTTGAGCACTTTGGGATGAATGGAGACTCGGCGACGGGAGCGCGTGACCCATGGCTGCTTCCGCATGCCGATCATTACCCACCTTAGCACTCCTTCGTCGTCAATAGCACTGTTTGTTAATCGCTTCAGCGGGGGGGAGAAACGGGGGGACAAGTGGGACAAAGGGGGACAAAAAGTGTGTCGGACTTGCTGACAGAGAAGCGCAACAAAATCGACACCGCGTCGTTCAGGGTCCGTGGTACATTTTGCTCGCTGGCATGTAAGGCGATGCGCCTACGTACAGTCTGTTGCCATAAAGCAGGTCGCGCCTGAAATTAAGTCACTGTCCTCGCGGCTGATCATGGTCCCGACTCCCTAATCACGGTATTAGGACCCCTAATCTAAAACTCGATCTGGGTTCCTAATCACGGTATTGGGACCTCTAATCTAAACTAGATCTGGCTGGGTGCCTAATATTTAGTAAGTCCCCCGTTTGCGGCAATGACAGCGGCCATGCGTCCAGGCATTGAACCAATAAGTCTCTCTAAATGAACATCCATTGTCTGCCAGACATTCTGCAGCGGGGCTGTGTCGAGGCGACGTCGGGTGAATCCCCGCTCCTCCGATACCTCCGTGCGCAAAGGATCAACAAAGGAAACTCTAATCCGCTGAAGCGGTCGCAGTGCGATGTGCCGAAAGAGCAGCGCGAGATTGACAGGCTTCTATTGAGCGCAAGAGGGAAATGTGATTTCTCGGCTGGCAGTCCACCGGCGTCATCATGATGCGATCTCCGACGCCCTAGGAGGCTACTATTGAATATAGATTTTCGTCCGGCCCACATCAGCCCCCTCCAATCTACATTCGCCCAAATCCCAACAATCCTGCCTACCAGTACAGTACTGTACATCAGGCACTTCTTCACACGCCTAGCCAGCTAGCCAACCAGCTTCTATACCACCCATTTCTACCCACAAATATTCTACGACGACATACAGTATGTGTACTAGAGTAGACTCGATTCAAAGATCCGCGTCGCCAGACGTATTGGGTGAGCAAGTGTAGCGACACCATGTTTGATGTTCAGAGAAGCGTCAGATGCAAGAAAGCGAATGTGTATAATGGGATGATGAGATTGTCGTTCTGATCTGAGAAGGCTTCTAAGAGACCTGGGACAGAGAGGCGATGAGCGTGGTCGGTAAGGAGATACCATCCTCATACAAGAACGTCACGACTACGTCGTCCAAACAAACAAACAACTTACTGCTGAAGATGATGCACACCAAAAACTCCGGCCACTAATGCAGAGGGAGGACGTAAACAGCTTAGAATCCGTGCAAAGAATAACTACTCGGCAGTGGTAAACAGTAAACGACTTCCGAATGCATGCAAGCAAACAATCTCGTTTATCTGCATTACTCAGGCAAACCACCAACGATTTCGAATACATCTCCCAACAATAGGGTTCTGTCCCCCACCTTCAGCCACACACTATCTGCAATTGTTTGCACACGTACCTTATGAGTCGGAATAAGGGGTATTTTAGTGAGCAAAGAGATGGTGACGCACGCGACGGTGATGGTGACAATGAACGCGAGCGTTCCCTCAACCGTTTTCGCGGTTCCGGGCCATTTGTTTCTGCCGAACCGTTTTCCGTGTATTGAAGCCTGGAAAGTGGAAGAGGATGACAAGTTGATGTATAGTCAGAATGTGGCTTCAATGTGACGACCCATCAACAACCCATTGAAGCAGAAAAAACAGGGAGTGTCATGGCCCCTCACAATACCATTGTATCCCCAATCCCCAACGTCAGCATGCCACTCAAGCCGCCAACGACCATCCGCATCGGTATACGGTTTAACCACACAGGTAACGCACACCCAACGAGGAGATACAGGTGCGACAAGATGACCGGCCCACAATCGCGGTCGTCTAGGAACTTGGACAGGAAATCATGTACGGGTTGTCCGAGCGGGTAGAGGCGGAAGTGGCGGAGGTACTCGAACAGGATGAGCACAGCTAGCGCGACGGAGAAGGCTAGGTGCATGAATTCCGGCTGTGACAGGGAATCGACATGTGTGAGATTGAGCCAGATGAACAACCCATTTGTGAGATCTGAACTCACATCCCATATGTACCCTGGAATGAACATCAACGTCGCCAGTAGATGGAAGTACTTCCGCTTCCAATTCAATACCGCACTATTTGCTGTCGTCTCTGGGAACTTCAGCCATGCGATCGTCACGCCGATCACTATAATGGACGCCCAATAAAGTGTGACGACGGGTCGGGTGAAGCCGGAGAACAATACAAAGTTGATGGTCCTAAGGAAGCACCATCAGTAACCATTATGCACCGAACGCAGTTTCACATGCGCTTTCGGGATACTCACCACATGAAAGGCTCAGCCCCCAAACAAAGCTGGGTCCACGGGGCTATTATAAACAAAACCAGCGCCACCACAGCAACGTAAAAGAATCCAGACAGCACCATCCATCTCTGCGTTTGACCATCCAGCCGCGCTTGAGATATCGCACGCAATAGAGGTGATAAAGCGATCCCGATAAGAAGCATCCCGTACACCAATGCGTGCATGAAGACGTTCATTTCGCTTCGATGCATTAGAGTTGGTTGGGGGTGTTGTGGTAGCAGCTGACGAAGGATATGTAGATGTTAGTTATCGAACGATTTCATGTGAGGAATGAGAACAGGAGCCGCCAACCTTTGATTGCAAGCTGAAAACCGCATCGATAAATAGCAACGCCAGCGTTTGTGCAACCACCAGCGCCTCGCCGAGCGTGAAGCTGGGCCGTAACCATGACTGAAGCATGTGTAAAAAGGCTTTGAAGATAACTACTCCTCCCAGACCTATGAGGGAGAAGAAAAGCGGAGCCATTATTTAGCTCTACAAGAAAAATAATGAAAGCATATGTACACCCCATGCTCGCCAAACCCGTACCATAGATAATTTGCATCCGACTCGTCAAAGACGTGAGGCATACACCGACCAGTACGGTCGCCCAAACATGCCGTGTCCACCCAGATCCCAGCCGCATAAACAAGCGAGCTCCTTCCAAGCTACTGAACCATAAGCTCAGCTTCAAGAAGAGGGCAAAGTAGTCTGGTTGTGATGATCGGCAAGAGGACGTTCGTTAGCTTCCTTCTGTGGACCGCCGGATCGGGCACAGATATGAGACTCACCACTCATTTCTGGATCCGTCACAGCCAACATCATGCTGGCAGTGACAAGCGGCGGTAATAAGAGACCGGCCACTATCCCTGGTTCCGCGTTGGGCCTGTGAGAGACGACGGTCGAGGTTACGCGGTAAGTGATCTGGGAAGCTTCCAAGGCTTTTTCTCCGCTTCCCGCCGGAGTGCGGTGGTTCGCTTCCTACCTGTAGTAGCCAGTCCGTATCTGGATCGTGCTATTCGTGGAATGCAGACTAGCGAACTGCAACATTAGCGTCGCCGCCAGAACAACCACCGCCACTGCAGGGACGTGCATTCGGAAGGGTCAGCGCCGAACCATCCAATATCCATACATCTGCCAGAACCGTCCACCAACGTCTGCCCTCCGCTCCGTACACACCTCCCATATCCCCACCCCATCCAATTTTCCCCAACACCCGCAGCCTGCCAAACGCCCAGGCGTACGGTATAACCAGACATGCTGCTTCGACGACTGTGTGGACCTTGTATGCCGTTTCGGCGGGTGCGGGATGGCTTGAGAGTGCTGGAAGTGGTGGTGGTGGTGGTGGTGACGAGGAAGGTGGAGGCTCTGCGGGAAGCGCTGGTCGTCGATATGCCATTGTTTCTGAACGTGTTGGCTGTTGCGTTGCGAATGTGAGCCGCGGGGCAACTCAATGGGCGGAATGCCGCAAAGAGGCAGAAAGGACTTCTCCGTTCAGCTCTCCCGACGGGCGCCATCCTTTCCCACAACCAAAAACATTGCACCTTTCCTGCCATTCACAACTGCCTTGCTGTTCTATTCAAGCCATGTACTGTACCAACGATCACCCTAATGGAGCTTGCGATCCAATCCCTCGCATTTTCTGCGTCCCCGTTGGCCCCAAATTAGATTGCAGAACATCTTGCAGACTGGCAGCGGTTGTGATGCTGGTGGCCAGAGCCTGACCTTGCCGAGCGACCTTTTTAACCTCCTCAATTACCGGCCCTAATACTCCAATAATAGTGTCCACCTCCGCCATCGCCCCATTGCCCAGATCGCCACATGCCAGCTTCTTCACTACAGGATCGATAACTCTGTACCCTAGAATCGACGTACACACTTCCAAATGTCGTGCAGTGAAGGGATGCGTCCACATGTGCATGTTCATCGCTGGGCAAAGAATCACCGGTTTGGACGTATCCCATGCACGGAGGACGCATGTTAGGAGGTTATCAGAAGCGCCTGAGGCAAGTTTGGAGAGTGTATTGGCGGACAGCGGTGCTATGAGTAGCAGGTCAGCCCAGGCTCGCAGCTATGAGGGAAGAGATGTCAGCTTCAAAAATTGGGTCATCACTGTGTCATGAGTGTTCACCACTTACGTCGATATGTAAGACTGGGTCCGACATTTTAGTCCAGGCTGCCCATTCTTCGGCGTCGGTGTAAACTGGAACCCCTTCCGCCTCAACTTCTGTACGATTGAAGAAGTGAAGGGCGTGTGTTGTGGATATGACCTTTATTTCTATATCGCTCTGTATCGGAGCCAAATAGTGCATGATGATCAGCACCTGGGTTCCCAACCAAAGTAAACCTGCTAAACTATCGGTGTGTATTTGTGCAAATTTACCGCTCCGGCCGTCCTCCGCCAGCCCAAATCCGAGCCCTTCAAGGCCGGACGAACATACTAGCCCCACTGCCAGTAACTACTTTCTTGATTTCCATTCCCCCTTGTCCTCTTTCAACGAACCTTATGCAGTTCCTTGAGCTTCCGCACTAAGATGGGCATCTTGATGCTCGCCACGCTTCCGGACGCGGCAAGGAGGATGCGTGGCGCACCGGGTAAGCGGACGGTTGTGCCGTTGGCGTACTGCATGCTGCTTTCCTATGCATATGACGTGAGTGTTGGGAGTCGTTGGAGCACTTGTATCGGATCTAAGACTATGTATGAGGACGAATGCTTTGTTGGTACTGTATGTATATTGGAGAGAGTTGCGGCCTTTGCGGCCTTCCGCTGGTCTTTCTCGTGACGCTTCCAGGACTTGCCCGCGCCTTTCTCAATCTCCACAATCACCGTGGGAATCTTGGAAAGTCTAAGACGACGACAGCAACGCCACAACAGGGAACGAACGATTACCAACCGCAGCTAACGTTGCCTCCAACCCTCGAACGAATATCACTCAGCCAGCAGTGAATTCCGACCGGCACACCGCTCTCTCCTCACATAAGTGCTCCAAAAGTGGGTGCTAACCGCAATGGAACCTCTTCGCAACAACAACACCAGCGGCACCAGCCACCGTTTCGCCTCCGACGCCCAGCTCCCCTCCCCTCACCAACCCGCACCTTCCGAGGCCCCCGCCACCACCGCTCCCACAACATCATCCCTCACAGTCGAATCCGCGACGACCACCGTCAACCCCGATCTCCCCCACCTCCGACTCCAAGGCGCAACCGTCCTCGCTTACGCCTCCGCAGCAATCGTGCACCCGCCCGGCACATTCTTCACCGAACCGGTCAACCCGTTCATGAGGGCGCATGGGAAGGCGGTCGAGGGGCAGGTTGGGGCTGTGAGGGGGGTCAGGGGGGGTGGTGGGGTTTGGGGGGAGGGGGTTTGAGCGGGGATAGGGGTCGGATTGACGGATGAATAGGGGAGGGTGGGGGATGGGCGTTGATAGGATGCGTGGATCAACATGGAGAGGGTTATTCCTTGCGC
This sequence comes from Fimicolochytrium jonesii, assembly GCF_025526975.1. Lineage (NCBI taxonomy): Eukaryota > Fungi > Chytridiomycota > Chytridiomycetes > Spizellomycetales > Powellomycetaceae > Fimicolochytrium > Fimicolochytrium jonesii. The sequence continues at coordinate 599,610 of NW_026515678.1, forward strand.
AAATCTAGTATAGGGTGGATCCCTGAAGACCATCGCAATGAAGACGGCCAACCCTCTGAGGAGAGAGAGCCAGGGGTGAGGAGAACGATTGTAGTTGAAGGTAATGTTCGCTTCCCACTACTGACCAAACCTCTCTTCGAAAGGCTCCCTAACAAGGATCAACACGCTATGGGATGAATGTAGTAAAGCATTTACGGCGTGCGGCCCCGATCATGCATCATGCAAACGCTCAGCGCCAGAAAACGAAAGAGTATATGTAAATCTCAGGCTTGTAAAAAAATTGCTCATTTGTACATATATAAGTTACTGGTATACGCTGGTTTTGAAATAAAGTGCCAGTATGGCAGAAGAATCTGGAACTATCGCGGCATATGGAAATATCTACACTGAAGGATTTCGGTCTCATGCCACCGGCGGATGGGCGAAGGATACGGCGGCGGTGGGATGTGGAGGCCGGGCCCAGGGTTGCGGCGCAACCGAAAGCGGAGAGAACGGGAGGCCGCGACGCGCGTGGGACTCCTCATACGTCGGGATTGGTCTAACAGCGCAGGACCGGGTGTGTGGGCGGCTTGGAGGGAGGGAGGAAGGAATACACCCTTGGGGGACATGTGCTGTCGTCTCCAGCAGGGTCTCCCATATTCCGTGTGCCCGACTCTAAGGACCGCCCATCATCGCCCCATTCATTTGCACCACTTCGTTTTGCTGCAAGACACGCCCCGCATCCCCAGAGACCAGCCCTTCGTCATCCGTTTGTACGGGTGCCGGACTCGCATTTGGAGGTTTCGGTAAACGAGGCGCCGGACGTTTCTCGGCGAGGGTCGGAGGGGACGGAGGTTGACGGAGGAGTGGCGTAGGTTCCGAGCGGTACGTACATGTACAGAGAGCCGACGATGGCTCATGTCCAAATCTCCCGCAACCGTACTTCTCTATAGTATTGTTCCAAAAAAAAAACGCCAGCATATGCCGGTGTTGACCCTCGCGGTTTCTCTGTTCAGGGATCGAGTCCACGGACTCAACATCCATTCACCACTGCATCTGTCCCAACGGCGGCGTCCCCAGCCCCGCCACCAGATGCTCCGACGAACTCTGCACCGCCTGCGGATCCACGACCTGCACCTGTTGCACCGCCTGCACCACCTGCGACTGCTCCTCCTCAAAAGCCTTAACATTCGCAATCCTCTGCTCGACCAGATAAAACACATACTCATCAAACAACAACCTCAACAAATGAAAGCTCCCAAAACTCGTGGCGCTCCTCAACGTCAAATCCCGCATAGCCAAACTGCTGAAAAACGCCCACTTCAACAAAAACTGCCGCGCGACGTACACGTAGCGCGTTGGGTCGAGCGAGAGCGAGGGGGCGAGGAACCGGTTCACGCAGGTTTCGAGCCAGGTCGTCCAATGCTGTAAGGAAGAGCCGGAGGATAACAACGCGCGGAAATCGAGCTCCATTAACTGCACCACGTCCTGTTTCCGGCACTCGCATACCCAAGAGGCCTGATCGAGGATATTCTCGAAATCGATTCTGTTCCAATCGGCCAGCATCTGGGCGACTTGGTCGGGGTTGTCGAGGACGGCGGCGGTGGCTTGGGCGAGGTGGTTTAGGGAGGTGTGGCGGCGGAGTTGTTGGATGAAGACTTTGACGACTTCGATTTTGCGGGTTGTTAGGAGGGGGGATTGTGTGTGCAGGGAGGCGAGCATCCAAGGTTCGAGTTGGCGGGCGAATTGCCGGACGGCTTGAATTATTTGGATGGGCATCATTTGGAGGACGTTGGGGAGGAGGAGGTTCATTATCGTCTGATGGAAGAAAGAAGGGGATGTTAATGTCGATTCAGTCGACATCATGAGCCAGTAGAAGATGAAGCGCACGGAAACCTACATCATACAGCAAAGAATCATACCGCCAAATATACTCAATAATATCCGGGCTATTCACAATCTCCCTATCCTGCGTCGACAACCCTTCCCAATACTCGCGTATGATCCCCTCGACCTCGTTGAACTTCATGCACTGTATGCTCTGCAACAACTCCTGGCAGTGCTGTTTGTAGCCCTCGAGGAACAACTGGCAGGCGGTGTAGTCGAGATTTGGGGAAAGTTGTGATGGGTCGAGGGCTGGGAGGGCGGGCATTTGTGCGATGTGAGATTTGGTGGGGTCTTGTTCTTCGAGTTGCTGGTCTTGGGGTGTGTCGCCTCCTCCTTGTTGCCCCTGTTCAACCGATTCTTCTGATGGCTGTAAACTTTGAAGCTGTTGCTTCCCGTGTTGAGTATGACCATGTTGGACAGATATGCCGGAATCATGATCCCCGACAAGCCCTGCTGGAGGTGTCGGCGACGAAGCTTGCGATTCGCCACGCCGTGCAGACGAGCTCCTAATCGACGACGTGTAGCCTTCCCCAAGCGCCACAGAAGCGCTCTCATTCCGCATCTGTATTCCGCAGTAGTGATACTTTGACTTTCCCCTCGTCCCCAGTCTTCTCGTTTTGATGTCCGGGAACACGCTTCTGATGAGCTTGCCAAACGAAGCAGAATTCACCGGGTCGATCTTGTGATCCACGCAGTACGAGCAATAGTGATCGTAGAGGTTGCTCCGCGGAATGCTTATCCCTTCGCGCTGCTCGTAATTCTCCATTAACCAATGTGTGACGAGGATGGACCGCGCCTTGTCCGCCTGTGGACCTGTTTCGCCCGCTTTTGCAGCCAACTGCTCGAGCGTGTCTTTAGATTCGAGCATCAGTTGCCGCATGTCGGATTCGGTGGGGACATGGGTATCACGAGCATTGTCGGGATTTCGTGCGCTGTGTTCGTGTTCGTCGCCTGAGTGGTCTCCATCGTCATAATGGTCCGTGAAAGACGTGTTCGCGTGAGCGTCTTCGGCTTTTATTGGTGGAGAGCCGTCGCCTGTTGCCGGAACTGTATATACCACTGTCCCGTGGCCCACCAGTCCGGCTGCCGTTCCCACCGATGTCTGTTTCCCTACCACGGGCAGAGTAGAATTCTCGTCAGCCTCCACGATACCCTGGGCTGCGGCGGTCATTGCTGCGATATCGGAGGTCAAGTCGTCTACTAGCTTTTGCTGTGACTAAATGTAAGACGCAGAAAGTGAGTGAGGATGGAAGCCTTCCTAAGTGAGACGATAAGTGAGCAAAGCTGTGGGCGTACCTCCATGACCCTTCTCCCGCGTGCGTACCTTGCACCGAGTCAGTAGTACGAGTAAGGTATCAGTTCTTCTTTGATACACAGGCGGTGGTTGTTGTTGTTGTTGTTGTTGTTGTTGTTGTTTGAGCGAGCGAGGGCCGAGTGGAGAGAAAACGATTGAAGACGGGAGGGGGCGACTTGACTGCGCGCCTGGCGTGACTCACCCGCTTATGTCAGCAGCTTATGTCAGCTGATGCTCGCTCTCGGAAAACGCGCAACTCACTCGCACGCGTTGGAGCATTGGGAAGCTTCAAAACACTAGGACAAGGACAAGAGAGAGAGCTTTCTTACGCTCTTGGATGGTATTGTACGATTGTTTACTTAGTGTATGTACATGGGGCTCCCTAATCCGTAAGGCTATATGTCTGCCCAGCTGCCACCGTCTCCAGCGCAACAGACAGAGCTGGTATGAAATACTTCCTCTGAGTCCTGAACTTCCTGTCCTCCAAGCCGCCATCACCGTCCTCTTCACCCTGACCCGTTGCACCCCTTCGCCTCCTGATTCCAGCGCTGCGAATATACCGTAATTCCGCGCCTGGCACAATCCCAATAAGTTCCCGTTCCAGAACATCGGCAGTTATGTCTTCAACGCTGAAAGTCCGCCATTGCGGCGACAGTTGCGTTGGCTGCAGATGTGATCCTAACGGGACCGAGGTCGGCGGCCGGCTAGCAGAGAATCCACTCGTAAGCCGCGCCATGCTACTCCCGAACCCGTTACTGCCAAGATTCGACGCGTTGGCCATGGTGTCTCCCCGCGATGGCGTCAATGGCTTGATTCCGCTGCTGCTGGAGTACGGTGGGGAGATGGCGAACGGATCAAACGGTAACAGGCTGACGCGTTCCATGGGCATCGAGCGGTTGTATTTGCCAATGTGCATGGATAGATCGGTGCTTTGGCCTCCGCCGCCTTGCCTGTGGTGGTGGTGCGAACGGTGGGAGAGCTCGGATGGGGATAGGGGCGGGAACTTGCCTATGAGCAGCAGAAGTAACCGGGGAAGAGTGAAAGAGCATGAGAAAAGCGAGGCTGAAGGACAAGACTCAAACCTCCCAAACTCACTCTGATCATAGTCCAACGTTTCCCTCGACGGATGACAAGCACTCCGATGCGTCAACCCAATCCCCTTCGTCCTCATGTCCACCAACCGTCGCTTCCCCCCACCCCCCTCCTCTTTCTCCCTCTCCGCTGCCTTCCCCTTCACACCCCCCACATCCTTCCCCATCTTTGCCTCCACCAACGCCCTCTTCTTCGCCTCCAACCTTTCAATCCTCTCCCTCTCCTTCTGCGCAGTCATCTCCATCTTCGCCCTGCGTTCAGCCTCCTCCTTTGCGCGCGCCACACGCGCTTCCTCTTGCGCCCGCAGCTTTGCTAACGCTTCTTGTTCGGCTTTCATTTGCTGATGTTGGAGGTCCAGCATATAAAAGTTGATCGCGGTGATGAAGTCGGCTGTCAGTGGGTTTTGGAGGATACTGACTGCTGACCGTGCGTTCACCCCCCCGCTGCCGCTGCCGGTGCTGCCTTGGGTGGTAGGCCGCGACGGAGGCGTGGCGGTATGTCGAGCAATCGAGCGCCTAACACTCTGCTGGAACGTAGCATTCGAACCCGATGTCTGGTAACTTTCGTCAACAGCAAGAGACGGCCGGTACGTGATCGACTCCATCAATACCGACATATCCATGTCCATATCCGGCATCGTGAAAGCCGTCGCAGTCGCCGTAGTCCCACCCGATGTCGACCCCAACGCAGTCGTCGTGTTGATCGCAGGCTTGAGCACCGTCGCGCTGGTCGGCACAACCACCGGCTTTCCATCCCCCACAGTGGCCGTGGTCTCCCCACCCGTGGGCCCCATAACCAGATTCGGATCAAACACCACCTTCTTCTTCTTCCCTTTCGTCTCCGCCGTCTCACCGCCCTCTTTCCCAACAGCACTCCCCGGCCGACTCCGTTTTCCCACATCCGTTTTAGCGGATTTGGCTTTCTTAACCTCAAACCCGTGTATATTCATCCCCTTCAACTGTGCGCGTACCTCCGTGTTGGGTGTTGCCCGGATCAGGTAGCTTCGTAACGCTGTTTTGAGAAAGTTGGTCACTGTGGTGCGGAGATCGGGTTGGGGTGGGGGTAGCGTGGAGGGCTTGGGGTGCTCTTCGGGGATTGGTGGGATTTTGGCATTTTTGGTTGTGCTTTTGGCGGCGGGGCGGGAGGCGGAGGTGGGGCGGGAGTTCGAGCCGGAGGAGGTGCGGGACGGGGGTTTTGAGGTAGGCGGCGGGGGCGCGATGGGGTCCGGGTGGGTGTCGGCTGGGGGTTCGCCCGCTTTGGGTGTGATGACGGGTTCCGGTGGGGTCTGAATAGATTGAGAAGAATTTGATGAGCACCTTTTAATGGAAACACATGGACGGCAAGCTCTCTTCTCTACCTTCCCCATAAGCCCGTCCAGCGCACTCGTCAGGAACTTGTTATCGGGCGCATAAACACCCAAAGCTTGCAGATACTCTATCGCGCGGGCGCTGGTGGGGGGGAAAACACATCAACGGAGGTCAAGAAACCATCACAGATGCTCCGTCCACTCACCGGATCTCCGGCTGCCTCGCCACACTCTGCACCAACAACCCCGGCACAACCTCCGTATGCGTCGGAGCCAGCTTCGCCATCGTTTCCATTATCGTGCATCTTAACTACAACCCAAAAACACACACTTCAATAACCCCACCCCCATCTCCCATATCTCCTGAACGCCAACACATACCTTAACCTCCTCCTCCCCTACCTCATCCATCCCATCTACGTCCATCCCCTCCTCAACAGGCGTCGCCAAATACCGTCCAAGGGCCTTCATAACCCCCGCAACACCGACATCATCGATGCCTTCGAGGTCGTAGAGGTAGTTGATGTATTCAAGGATCTCGGTGCGGTCTGTGGGTGTTGTTGTGGGGGCGCGGAAGGTTGTGAGGATGGAGGGGAGGAGGTGGGTTGGGGTTGGGTTTGCTTGTTTCTGGTTGACAGAGGTGTGTGAGAGGGTTCAAAAAATGGGACATGGATCATGAAAAGTAGGACGGACGTACGAGTTTGCGATGGCGCGCGCGGATGGCGGGGGATTGTTTTCGTGGGGTTGCTGGGCGGGAGGTTGGAGGTGCTGCTGCTGGTGTCGTTGTGAGCCCTGGTGTTCCTGCGGAGGTGGTAATCGGTGCTGGTGTTGATGGGGCGGAGGTTGTGAATGGTTTTGATGGGGTGGAGGTTGTGGATGGTTTTGATATTGCCGATGGTGCTGATGTTGCCGACGGAGCCGACGGAGCCGCGGGGCTTTTTGCCCCCGGTTTGACTTCAAGTGGTTGGAAGATCTGAGAAGGGAGAAGAGCCACATTGTCAACATCTCGCGTGGATACTATTGTCTCCAAACATTCCCCTATACATTACATACCTCATCAACCGGCGCCCAATCATACATCATCAACCTCTCCACCGCCGGCGGGAACACCTCCTCCTCCACACTCTCCTTCCTCACCACCACCTCCCTCGGCACCAGCGCTTCCACCTTCATCCGATGCGCCGGCAACCTCGACCTCACCGGCGGTTCCCCTTTCTCACCCTCCTCCTCCCCTTCTCCCGCCGCGTCGGCAGCCGCCTCACCCTCCTCAACCACCTCGACAACCTCCTCCTCCTTCGGCAACCGTTCAAGCATATCCTTCAATCGCTCTTTGTACTCCTCACTCCGTTTCTTCCTCGCCTCTTCTGCCGCTGTGATTTTATTGACCGCCGCCTGCTTCCCCGCGTTCGCGTCCTGCGCCTGCGCGGTGAGAGATAGATCTGTGATCGTGAAGTTGGTATGTGCTTGTTTCCAGGATTCGACCTGCGAGCGGACGAAGGAGTTGGGGAGGGCGCCGTCGGGGGCGGGGATGCGGGATTTGCGCCGGGTGTCGGTTTCGGTGGTGGGGGAAGGTTCGTCGGGTTTGGAGCCGCGACGCCGGGATTTGCGGGATTTCGCTTCGGAGTGGGTCGGGAGGCTTGGGCGGTAGGGTTTGGTTCGTGGGGTGGGCTCGTCGGAGTCGGAGGCTGAGTCTAATAATATAATGAGGGATGTGAGCGTTCGCTTTCGGTGTCTGGAAATCCGCCTTGATGGATGACGGAGTGAAATACATGTTCCTGAGACTTACTTTCTCCTCGCAGCAGCGCCTTCCGCTGCCGTTCTCTCGACCGAATCCTCAGTTCGCGTTCCTTCTTCTCATTCTCCCGACTTCTAAACCGGCCTTTCCTCTGCGTCGGCGACCCGTCCGCCCCTTCGCTCTCCTCCTCAATATCATTCTCCACACCCCCGCGCATCCGCGACCCCCGCCGTCCTTTCATTTCGCCCTCGTAGTCATGCGTCGTCGCCCGTATCTCCATCTCCTCCGCATTCGGCGCCACATCCCCTGCAACCTTCTGCCGACCCCCATAACTCCCCAATCCATCCCCGCCCCCGCCGCGCATCGACATAGCGTTCCTCAACCGCGAATCCATCTCCATCGCGTATTCGCCCAACAAACCCGCCGCAGCCTCCAATTCGCCCGCCATCCGCCCCTTCTCCGACGCCTCACCCGAAGGCGAACGGGGTGTAGCCGGTGTGGTCGGCTCAAAATCGATTGGAAGCTCCTCCAACTCGACGCTGGAGTTTCCTTTAAACTTGCGCATTTGGAGGTAGCGGCGGAACTCCTCGTGCACGAT